>NW_021167869.1:0-600000 GCF_004154835.1 Alternaria arborescens
GGAGGAGGGGGAGGGAAAGCCATGTTGACTGGAATTAGGGTAGAGAAGGAAATCTGATGTCGTCAGAAGGGATGAAAACGCGAAGCCGAACGAAAGATGCGCCTCTTTTGTTGGCGTTGGAATATATGGTAGTTGGGAGGCCACAGTGAAACAGAGACTTGAAGAGAGTAACTAACCTTAGTAACGCGATCGCAATGCTATACTGGACTCGTGGGTTGAGCACAGTTGGTCGCGCGACAAGCTTAGGAGTCGGGTCCTCAGCTTTTGCGGACGGCGCCGCGATTGAAGAAGGGAAATTCGCGTCGGCGCGTGGATTTCCAGACTATCTCCAGAAGCTTGAAAGTCGTGTAGTTGGCGGCGCACACAAAGCAGAGATACAACCTCCGCGCGTTGTGTGGAGTGGCGATGGAGATGTTCTCGCGGCATAGTCTAGTGAATCTTCTTGCAAGGCCGCTGCGCACGGCCTGTCATCACGTGATGGTGGGTCTGGAAATTCCCGGGGCCTTGTCTAGCGTACTAGTGCAGGTCAGCTAACCGAGCACACGAAATTTCGACGGTCTCACTAACCAACGACGACAACAGTGGTAAGCAATCTCGCCGTCCTGGGAATTTCTTCGACGATACTAACCCACAGTCTTCAGACCCAGGTACGATTGTGTCCATCCGCAATACCACTCCCGACATCAACCCGCTCACACGCACAACAGACAATCGCCCACTGATTCCCCGGGAAATCTATCACAATGCCGTCCAACAGACTCACCTACGTACGTCGCACCGCAAACCCGAGCGCTGGAGGAGGCGATTGAGGATCTTGGAATTGTTAGGACTGTAGACTAACAACGGGCAGAGGCGTCGCGCCCCCTACAACACCAAGAGCCAGAAGGTCCGCGTCATCAAGACGCCCGGTGGTGAGCTCCGTTACCTGCACATCAAGAAGAAGGGCACTGCCCCCAAGTGCGGTGTAAGTTAGACCTGGACGCATGTACAGGCCTGCTGTTGACAGTTCGTAGGACTGCGGTTCCAAGCTTCAGGGTGTCCCAGCCCTCCGCCCCCGCGAGTACGCCCAGGTTTCCCGCCCCAAGAAGACCGTCCAGCGCGCCTACGGTGGATCGCGATGCGCCGGCTGCGTCCAGGACCGTATCGTCCGTGCTTTCCTGATCGAGGAGCAGAAGGTCGTCAAGAAGGTCCTCAAGGAGTCCCAGCAAAAGAAGCGTTAAGCGGTTGCATTGAGTGAAGGGGTTTAGCATGTCAAAACTGGGTCTTCGGTGTTCATGTGCATTATGGGCAGTCTCCTGGTTCGGTCGGCTTTTACGATATCAAGACGATTTCTACGTCACTCCGCCAGGATGTAGCTGAGTAGGGTCACGAATACATCCACAAGCTACACGACGTGTTTCCAGCGAATACTACTGTGACGCTATCAAGGGAGCTTGGTGGCTTGAATGCTACTTCAATCTCATATCCCAAGTGCCTGAAGTCTCTTAGTCTGCACAAGATGGGAGAATGTACGGGATCAGGCAACAGCCAATGGCTGACCGATTTACCATCTCACACAAATTAGCGATGCCACTGCAGCTCTGGGAGGTTCCCATTTCGATCCATTGCGTTCTCTAATGAGATCACAAATGCGCTGAACAGTCTACACCTTTACTCACGACGTACATGGCAATAATGTCACAAAGTCAATATGGATGCCTAACTCTTCAAAGGTCATGTTGATCATCTTACGTAGCATGAGGTTGTGTAAAGAGGCCCGTTTTTGAAAGTCTCAATCCGAACACTAATGCTTACTTTCCATATGCATGAACCGTCACTTTTGTCAGAGTTGCAAGTTAGATTCCTGTATGTGCTTTGAGAGTACTAGCAATTATGAGTACACAAGTCAGAAAACAACGAGCTTCGCCCGCACGCTCGGCGCACCCTGTTGTAAAGGCAGCCTCGGATATGCCTTTACACGTAAATGCGAATAATTCAGAGACCAGCTCGTGACGCATAGAGAGTATCTCGGATACCAGCGGTGGAGCCTACCTGAACGAGGCTGGGTGCCGCGATTCAGCATGGGTTCTCAAGCTGTGATTGGAGAATTTTAGCCAATTCTGACAAGCTCGCCCGCGGCCTGGAGCCCATAGTTCGGCGGCATCCTGCAGGAGCTTGCAGCTTGCGATAGCAGTCAATGGCGCGCATGCCCAGGTGATCGAGAGAGTCTCCCGCGGCATTGGAGTCAGAGTCGTGGTCTGGCAGCTGGTCAAGCTTCGCACGCGCTTGCGGCCTCGGACTCACACCAGCTGGACCCCCACTTCCACCTACCCTCACAACCTAAATTCCCTGCGATATCGGTCGGATATGTCGAGCAATATGCTGCATTCCATGTCACCAACGACGCCAGGACTACCAGGCCTACCGCATCCGTTCCAAAGCCCCAACAGCACACACACCCGAGGCTTCAAGCGCTCCGCATCCAGCGACGACGATGAAAACGGCGACGGCGATACGCGGCCCTCGTCGTCGTCGCGGCGCAATACCGCCGTGAAGCGCGCGTGCAATGAATGTCGCCAGCAGAAGGTAAGTACTTTTTTTTTGGTATATGACGCCATAGAGGAACACGCGCCAGTTGGTGAGCTCTGTCTCAGACATGAGCGCGCCCGCTTATGCCTGGCCGCCGCCAGTACGTGTGTCCATCTACGATGGTGATTCACATCTTCCCGACATGGGCCTACCACCAACCATGAGGCTGTCAGACGTCAATGTTCCAGGTCCCCACTAACCGTGCCTTTGCAGCTCAAGTGTAACGTCCAGCAAGATCCCTTCGTCAGTTGTGCGCGATGTCAGAAGCAAAACCTGCGATGCGTAATCGAACCCAACTTCAAGCGCGTCGGAAAGCGTAATAGAAATGCCGAGATGGAGAAGGAGATGGAGTATTTGCGCGAACGTCTCGCCATGTACGAGGGCCAGTCCACGCCGAACCAGCCTGTCTTGAATGCTCCACAGCAAGCGCCAGACAACCATGGCTTCACTCCCGGCCCGGTCCCCAAAGTGGAAGACGACGCATTCCTACAGACACAGCATACACAAGTGGCAGCGACGTCTCTACTAGACCTGCGCAGCGGTTCGCCTATGATCTTCGCGCTTGGTACAGGCGAAGTGCGCCTTGGTCATGGGGAGGTTAATGAGCTCTTCGCCGAGTACTTCCAGCTATACCATCCATTCTTGCCATTCCTAGACCAAGTGCGCTCGCCAGACGAATATTACTCGCAAGATCACAAGTTGCTGTTCTGGGCAATAATTGCTGTCGCAGCTCGGCGCTATGGGCCACGGCCGTCTCTTCTTAAGGATCTCTCCAAACCGCTGAGCGATCTCATCTGGGATTCAATTAGAAACCAGCCGAACCACCATGTAGTCAAGGCGTTATGTCTACTTTGTACCTGGCCACTTCCGGCGGAGCGGACGGTGACGGATCCGACCTTCATACTATGCGGCGCCATGATGCAGGTTGCCATGCAGATTGGTTTGCATCAGCCGACACACCCAGACGATTTTTCTAGGACAAAGATGCAGCTGCGGCGCGAGGATATACATGATCGGTTGCGCACATGGGCAGTGTGCAACATTGTTGCTCAAACGTGAGTTCGGTGCCATTCAAATGTATACCGCAAAGGCTAACGTGCTATAGTGTGTCTACAGGAAACGGACAGCCTTCCATAACGCTTTACGATTCGACGCTAGAGTTCAAGGTGGACGATGAAGAGCACATGCGCATAATACCACCAACGCTGTTTGTCCGCTTGCGCCAGGAAATGGCGGCAAGCAGGATCAATAAGCTTCTATACTCTTCCAACAGCCACCGCTTTGCGGAAGGCGCGGCGATAAGCTACATGAGCCTTGAAGCCGATCGCCTGAAAGAAGAGCGCGTGAAGGAAGAGAATAGCTCCCTTGACGGAGTGGACAGTGGTATGTCTAACGACCTCAGCCATACTCAATTATCTCTGACTTTTTGAACAGGCTTGGAAGAACTATATCACTATGCAGTTGCACTACACCTCCATCTATACTCATTCTTCAGTCCGGAACTTCGCCTCGAGCGACGAGACGATCTTGTCGCACTATACTTTGCTGCAACGGCCTACCTCGAGCGCGTATTCAAACTGCAGCGTGAGGGAAGGCTACTCTATGTTCCGTACTACGTCATGCAAATGGCTCTTGCAGCCGGATTTGCTTTGCTGAAGCTCCTTAATTCAGACTTCGCCAGCAAATTGCCCGCAGACAAAGGTCGCCAGTTCGTCCTACAAACTGTGGATGCGCTGAGGAAGTCCAAAGTGTGGTCAAACGATCTCCTGGATCGATTTGCCGAAGTTTTGGCGCAGCTATGGAAGGAGAGTTCTCGTGGACGCAGCCTACACAGCCTCTCACAATCACCGTCTCTCAGCAATTCAGGGATGAATTCCATGTTCAACCACCACAACCAGCAGCAGCATCAGCAACAGAGCCAAAGACGAGGTAGTATCGGTATGCTAGATGATCCTCTTGGTCTCATCATTCGCAGTCGCATGAGCATGAGTGTGGTGTTCGATTGCGCATGGCGCTGGCGAGAGGCGCAGGTCAGCGGTGCTGCGGAACAACTCGAAAATACGGTTATGACGAACCCCACCAACCCAGACTCATCTAGTAACTCTACACCACCCCCTGGCGTCGTTGAGAACCCAGCCCATACCCTTCCGAACTTCAATCCGCACATCAACACTTTAAGTATGCCTCTTCAGCTGACAAACGGCATGGCTAGCGCGAACAGTTTCGAGATGTTCGATTCTGTATCGTGGTTGTTGGATACCCAGCCAGATTGGACGTACGGTAGCGGTAATTTTGGAAACGACTTTGGTGTCTAAACGGCTCAACGTTGTCATTTTCTGTCGGGTAAACCGCGATCATTTCAATCTTCTTAGTGCTATTGGGATAGGCCATTGTCCAGTTTGCAATTTGCCGTTGTATTAGCGTGGCGTTTGGGAGTCCTCCGTAGAGATCTTACTATCACTATCAACTTTTGTTGCTTTTTGCCAATCTCCGGTACGCCTGGAAAGGTATCCTACAAGTATTCGCTATGACTTTTAGCAAGAGAGTAAAAATTGTGACCTACATATTTCCCAGCGTATATTCTTAATGTTAGACACGGTTCCGTTTTTCCATCTTCATCGTAATACTTTATACAATGAGGTTTCTTGTTTTCGATAGAATAACTGACATAGATTACATCCTCAAGGCAAACATGGGATACCCTATCATGTCGTAACTCCCTCAGCATACTCCACTTGCGCTTTCTTCGACATTCCGTAGCAACTACGAACGACCGCTTATCTCAGAACAGCGTCTTACCTACCGCATTATCACATCCTCGCCGTCCTTCATCCACAAGACCGAACCTTCATACAACCATGTCCTCCACGTCGTCTCCTCCATTCTCTGCTGTTACTACTCCTCACAAGCACCAACTCAAGGCCCTGAAGGCCCACATCATAATCCACATGCTTGTACTCAGCACCGTCGTTTTCCTTGTCATGCAGCTCATATCGCACACAACTGCCATAGGAGACATCGGGTCTTATGTCATGCCGTGGGCTTGGGAAGAGGCGTTCCTTGGACAATTGTTCGATAACACAGATATGTTCAGGTGGATAGCTGTCTATCTGTTTGTGAGTCTGCGAGCATGTTGGGTAACGAAATGGGGAGTAAAGCCTGCAATAAGATGAGAACGGGAGACTGAATGCTCAGAGACTATGGGTGTTGACATCTCGATAGGTATCGCTCGATGGGTTGCATGCACTGTTATGCATAGGGTGGTATGCTGACCAGTTACACCCGGTACGAAGGAGAAGGGATGTGGGGAGGAGGCGCAGGGCTACCAAAACATGGGTGGAAAGTACACAGCAGAACATTGAAGCATGGTGCCAACGACATCTTGGATCGTTTGGAACAAGAAATGGGAAAGAAGATTCGCGAAAACCCACACACGATACGGAACGCCGTTCAGCAACACCACAGCATGTACCCCAAAACCGCACATCTGTGAACTGGATAGAGAGCTTGGACAACACGCCATCACCACCTTGTCCCCTCGACCCACACACATACCATCCCCTCCTACGTCCAACCTATACATCGCTAACGCGCCATATCCTCCTCACCGTCTGGGATGTAATCGTGCTCTTGACCGTCACTTTCCATGTCTACACTTATGCGGCAAACATCCGCCCCAGCTTCGCTTTTTGCGACGAACACGATTACCCTCTCTGGTATTTCTATGATCAGCCAGCTACATTGCGGCAGCGCTGTACCCGCATCAATTGGCGTATACACAGCGCTGGGGGTTGTTCGGCAACTGGCGCGATGATACTCGCTTTGTGGCATTTCTGCGCACTCATGAGCAGGCTACGGGCCGTTCTAGACGGGAGAGTTTTGAGAAGGCTGGAGGAGAAGACATTGAAGGATTTCAGATCCAAGTTACGTGCGAAAAGGGAAGGTGATAATGATGTGGATTTTGGTATGGCGGGTTGGCAATGTCCACCAAGAGATGTGGATGTAAGGTCAAGGCCGGCTAGGAGAAGTGTTGAGTCTGGGACTTTGACTGGGACAGAAGTGACATCGAGGCATCTACCCACTGTGAGTCAAGAGGAGTTGGGAATTGGGCTAGGGCGGAGAAGAAAGTGGGGAAGGGAAAGAAACAATGATACAAGTAGCAATAGTGGTAGAGACAAAGATATGGGGAGTAGCAAGTGGAGCTGGAGGAGTGAGGGATTTCTAGAATGTTTGGTTTGACCGTGATTTTAGTAATTTATCTTGGAAAAAAAGGTGTTCTTCAAACAATATTAAGAGACAAACCAAATGGAAAGCTGGAAATCAGTGAATTGACGCCATAATCTCAATAGTCTATATCGACCGGTATCTCTTTAAGCCTTAATATCCAAACGCCAAATTATGCCAAACAGCGCTAAAATCAATGTCCACATCCACACGACTCGCCATGCACTACACCACTGTCACCTCTCTTCTTGAAATCTCCCCCATAGCTAGCCAGATGGGTCTGGCCATCCAGTCTTTGCCCATCCTCAGGCACTTTACCCATCCAGCTGACCTCTGTGCCGTTCACGTCGAGTACCGTCAACCCAGTACCCTTTTCTCTGAGCTCCTTGGTGACTGATTCGACATCCACACCCAAATAGTCTCGCAAAAAGTCCCCGACCTCAGTGTTCTCGTGGTTACCCACCAGTGCCATGGCAGCCTTGGGGTCAGATGAATAGATGTTAACGTCCGCGCCGCTGTGGCCGTGGGTTGACCAGCCAGTCTGTGAACGACGGGATACCATGTCTGCGTATTGATACAAAGCTGTAGCAGGTTCGGCGACAAGGTCAGAGACTTCCTTGTCGGTGTAGTCGTAGATGCCGAGACCGGATGTGATCGATTCGCGCACAAAATCAGTCGTCTCATCGGCAGATGGGTCGGTAAGCAGATGCTTTGTATAATCGAGAGCGAGCCGCTCAGCGGAATGGGAGGCATTTGCGAGGGGAGAGGGGTACCAGAGGTATTCGGGGTAAGACGCGTGGAGCTCTGCTGATTGTTAGCAATGGTTACTACCAAAGGGGTGGACAGAACATACGGCGAGCAGCAGCCAGACCGCCAGTCTCGTGATCCGATGTCGAGACCATGACCGTCTGCGTTTCCTCGTTCTTGATGAAATCCAGCACACTTGTAAAGGCCCTGTCATAGGCGAGGACCTCGTGTACCTGAGCAGCAGGGTCGTTGTGGTGGCCTGCGTGGTCGATCCTGGAGCCTTCAATCATGAGGAAGAAGCCCTTGTCGCTATCCCTCGTCGCATCACTGAGCGCCTTCATAGCAGCCTCAGCCATCTCGTGCAAGCTCGGGTAGATGTCGTTCTCGTTGCGGCGGTCGATTTCATACGGGATGTCAGTTTCGGCGAAGAGTCCCAACATTGGCAGGTCGAGACTGGCTCCTCCCTTGAGGCTGTCAAAGCCCGCGCGGTCAGAGATGTAGTTGAATCCATTCTTCTTGGCCAAGTCCACAATGTCCCTATCATCCGCGCGACAGCTGGAGTCGACTGTCGAGTTGGGCAGGAAGTGGCATCGTCCGCCTCCGAACATCAGATCGACGACGCGGCCAAGGGGGTAGTCTCCGACCATCTGTTCTGCAATACGGTCCTCCTCTGATCGCATGTTGACGTGAGCCGCAAAGCAGGCGGGTGTCGCATCTGTGATCCTCGTAGTAACAACAAGACCCGTCATGTATCCAGCCTTCTTGGCCGCTTCCAGCACTGTTCCGCATGGCTCGTGGTCGGGTGTGACGGAGATGGCGCCGTTGTAGCTCTTCTGTGCACATGAGAAAGCCGTCGCGCCCGCCGCTGAATCGGTAATGAGAGACGAGGCAGAACGGGTCCGCGACTGTCCGATGAGGTGCTGATCGATAACGAGCTGCTCGTTGAAAGGCGCGCCGTTCTTGTATTGCATGAAAGATCGCGTAAGTGATAGCGAGGTAGGACCCATGCCATCCGAAACCATGAAGATGAGGTTCTTCTTTCCGCTCGCATGTGAAGTCTTGGAGTCGGAACCTGCCCGTTGGAAGATGACGGCGAGTACGATAACGGCTGCCGTTGCGATGACAGCCCAGACAAACAGACCTATCTCCCTCCAGAACTTCCAAGATCGCGGTCCTTCTTTCTCCATGCGCGCTGTTCGCTGGCCTGTGAGCAGGGCATCTTCCTCTGCGATATCACGGTCACCGCTGATGTCCGAAGACGTGCGGTTCGAGAGGAGAGGCCGGGTGCCAGACATGATCTTGGATGCAAGAAAGGGAAGCTAGTTGTGGTGAAAGGCAAATGCTGTAGGCAGACTAAAAGAGTGTCGGCCTGTCTCAAAGGAACATGGCGTTGATGGTGGAGTCAAACAGTCGATCCGTCACTCACTCGGGTGGCCACGAGATGTCGCGCCGGCTGATCGTCATGAGGGTGGAACGCTTGCGGGAACGTGCGTCTTGGCGCTAGGAATAGTATCATCTGAACTTGGGGCATGACTGCTCATCCAGACGCTACCAAAAGCTACTCAGTATTGCCTCACGTGGAAGTTTGCTAATGTGATGCACGTCGAGGAAATCGGTGTTTTTGGTACAGAAGGAGACTGCTCCGCCTTTCACATGTCAAGCAAAGGTAGCCTCAATCACTCTTCCATCCCCACCCCACAATCCCGTCGAACTCCATGCCCACTTCACCGTCCTCTCCAATCTCGTTTTCTACGATCCCCTTCATAGCATCACTCAACTCCTCCAAGACACCATCCCGTTCTTTTTCCCACCATATCTTTGCCATAAATTGTAGCGGAAACTGCATGCTCTCTATGAAAACCTTGGGCGTCCCAGCACGTATGCTCTCCTTCTGCGTCGATGTGTCTGCTCGCTGTAGCCCCGCAGCTTCAAGACGTTGTGCCACGTAGGATTCGGCAGCCCAGGGTCCACAGAGTTTCTCCTGAATCTCCTTATGCGAAGGGGGATAAGGCTGCGGTGCGTCCATGAGCGCGATGCTGCGAGTGAGGAGACTATGCCAGGGCATGGCAGACCATGTCGCTACTGCTATGAAGCCACCTGGGCGTAGGAGAGAACACAAGTGCGAGAGTGTCTGTTCCGGGAGCATGTTCAGAGCGAATGTGACAAATATGTGCGTGAACGAGGACTTGGGTAGAGCCTGTGTGAAGTCGCCCTTCAAGAAAGCGTTAGTATCGGGGACAATGCTGAGGCTTGTACAAGGAAAAGGAACCTCACGTTTCCATCTACAATTTTCGTCTCCAGCCCCATCCATCCTTGCTTCTCTCCTCGCGCTTTTAAATATTCCAACATCGGCGGGCTGATATCAGCGCCTAGTACTTTCAGCTGTCCCCATCTTTCCTTCGGTATAGTGTCATAAAGTTTCTGTACTACGACTCCAGTTCCGCAAGCAAAGTCGAGAACATTGGCCTCAGCTCCTGAGTCCAGATGCGCAACTATCCCGGATTGTCCGACGAGGGTTTTGGCATAAGGGCCGGTAGCTTTCTCGGCGTTCTTGTACCTTTGCGCGGCTTCGGCTTCAAGAAAGTTGGCCATGTTGGTGTTCGATGGTGAAAAGTTAAGTACCCGGCAGTGAAAGGTCTCAAATGGGTGTTTGGGCTTGAGGCTTGATAGAAGTTGGTGTGCTATGTGTCGAGTACTGAATATGGGCGCATGCATCTTATGTAAGTGCGGTTCTTCAACATTGTTTCGTGCGGTCGCAGTCTGAGCCTTGCTGTTTAGGCCCAATGTCAGCCAGCAGGCGGACGAATACCTTCGATTGTCTCACTCTTGGTTCTCGACAAATGTCTCCGAGGGAAGATCTTCATCATCTCGGAGACATTGTGCGACAGACTATCGGAGAGTTAGAGCATCAGGCACGGATCTCTGAATAAATGTCTGCGAAAGCGACCAGGCATCTGACACAAGTCATCTTGAAGATCTAGAGGTCAAATAGGAAGGTGTTGGTAAAAATTGTATTTGAATAGATGGGTATACCTTTCCGATCCTCTATGCAAATGCTGACAACCAGAACTCCGCGCTATGCATTTTGAGTGAAGCTCGTAAGCTTACTGTGTAGACGGCTTAACTTTGCCGGCTAAACCCTCATGGTCTCATGTGTTATGAAATGACTATATCTCCTCAGATGTGGTCTCTAGCCATTGGCCAAAATAGACGCAGGTTCTTGCTGATATCTCACCCTCATCCCCGCAAAGATCAAAGACGGGGCAGTTACCACATGGTGCATCAACAAAACCGTTGTAGACCTTGGTATCGGTGGCTCGTAACACTGTTCGATAATTGGTACCAGATATCTTCTCGAGCCGGTCGTCAAGTACCATCATCTCCAACAATTGTTCCATGTCGTCCTCACGTACAGTCTTGCCGCGCAGAATCTCCTTTGAGTTAAGCCATTGGGCTACAGAGGCAGCTGTTGGGTACTGCGGGTTATGTCGATGAACGAGCTTGGATGTGTTTGGGTCTCTAGATGGGTTGTAGGGCTTCACGGCGGGCGCTTCCTCTATATCCCGTACGGCTCCCAATACTTCGGCCTTCTTTTGGGCGATAGCGGCCGTCCTGTCGCCTGTTATCTCATAGTCGTTCCAATTTCCTGGTACCCTGATGCAAGTCTCGTTCTCCACATGCTGGGCGACGATGCCCGATATTGTGTCGATCAGCGCAGTGTCAAAGTCACCCTCGGATTGCCATGGTCCACCTGCAATATCTTCGGATGGCTTCAGATGCTTCAACAGGTACATTTTCCTATTCGGAAACTTGACACTCATGACTGACTGCACCAAGTCCTTCGATTCCAAGCTTTTGAGGCATTTTGTAAGGGTCTGTTGAGTGACGTTGGTTTTGGCTCGGAGGGCTTTGGACCAGATGCCGTCAGCCTGCACTTGATCGATGTGGTGGTAGAGGAGACGCTCGTCGGGTGTAAGTCGTCGCAGTCTGGAGGACACATGCTCGTCAGAAGAATTCAGGTACGCCAAATTGTACAGAATTACACATACTTGTCGGCGTCTTCTCTTGACCGTAGCTTCCAGCATGGGTCGCCCTCAAATGTCATAAGCTTCAAGAGATGTCGGTCACATAGCTCTTGCAACAGCACTGTTAGCTGCGCCATAGTCTCAGCCACCTGCATGTTTGAGAGATCGCGCTGGAAGAAAATCTGGCCCGCAGGCCGCTGCGCGCATTTCTCGTAGAGGGCATCAGCGGGGCTGACAACTTCGTTGACGGCCGTCTCGACGGGTTCCTCTTTCGGTGCTGGCGAGGGTGCGGCTACTGAAGCCATGGTGTGCGTTTTTCGGCGAACGCGGTGTCGGCTGTGGATTATACGAGTATCGCAAGTTGTCGCGAGTGAGCTCAAGTCGCGACATGTGAATCACCAAAAGTTTTGAGTGGGGACCCCAACCAAGAACGCCCAATTACGCTTCTGTGGCGCAACTATCCGCTAATGGTACCCCATCACCAAAGCTTACTCCCAGTCACGACTCCTACGTGTCTGTGGCTCCAGGATCATCGCAGCCCTACGCCTCTCATGGCTCGTCCTCCGTCTGGCAGCATTGTCCCCCTGTTGCCAATGGGATGTTAATGCGGGGAACGTCAGCCCTTGACCTCTTCGCGTCGCGTCGCGCCGCTTACCCCAGACTAAACATCATATATCAATGAATTGCTCTGTATCGATATGCATACGAGGGAGCCGCCAATGTCACAGTCACGCGGGTCCCAGCATCCACTGTGCCGGCATCCACCATCGCATTGATCAACGTGTCGCGACGTTCAAATAGCGCGAGCGGATTGGAAATGGGCTCTTGAGATTCTGGGTAGCTGAAACAGAACATCAGAGTCCAGACCCCGCATCTATGTCCGGCTAGATCAGCAGTATAACCCGGTTAACGACTGTCGAAGGCGGACCGGACACATTAGGTACTGCACGCGGGAAACGTTAGACGATCATGCATTCGAGCACTCGGGCATCATGCAACCACGGACTTTGGAATAGATTGCTGTGCAGTCAGCATTGCATACTCACTACGTACAGAAGCCTGCTGGACAGTTACAAGGCGTACATGCTGTAAGACCTCATAGCTAGTAGTCTACAGGGTTCCTTCTCACAAGAGCAGGCCCACGGGACTTCCGGATACCGTCACCCGGACGCAGTCCAGGAGTATCTTCTCGATACACTCAGCCTCTACCGACTACCCCCGAGGCGAGAGCCTCCGCTTGTTGACGCCAAAGCACGTGGATCTAGCTTGCGCGTAACATTCTGGACCCATGTAGACGCTCGAAATACCAATTGACATAGGGCGACTTGTCCCCATGTAGACAAGTAGATCTTTACTCCGGATTCCGAAAAGATGGCGCATACACGACAGTGTCTCCCGGCTATCTGGAACCTGCCTCACCAGGCATTTGCTCCACATGGCTCTGGGGAACCCCGGATTTACAACCCATGATTCGTGAGCGACTCCTGTATGATAAAGACAACCCCAGAGCCCAGTGTGGTTGCACAACTTAGTCTCTGCGTTTCCTGCGCACCCTTCCACACAGTCTCGTAACATCAAGCCAGAGTCACTGCAAGATGGCTGAAGAGAAGCAGTATCGTGAAGAGGTCACGACTGATCCCAGCCTCACCCATCAACACACCGCGAGCAGTCATGGCCTTCACCATGACCATGTCGCACAAGAAGCCCTTGGTGGTCACACCGCTGATCTGGGCAAGTCATATTTCACATCCATCAACTTTATTGGCACTGTAGTGGTAAGTCCACCATAACCATCGTCAAGAAATATGCTTACAGTCGATTAAGGCAACGTGTCTAGCGCAGATTTCTGGGTATGTGCTTTCTCCGAGCGGAATTTACGAAGAATCCGCTAAAAAATGTCCAGTTACCTAGGGTGGGTTCTTCCTGCGAATACACTGAGTCTCATCAACGCCGCGATTGGACCATCATCGGATATCATCTGGGTCGGCATCTCGTGGACGGCTGGATTTGCCATTGGTTTCACCCTCGTCGGTCGTCTGTCGGACATCTTCGGTCGTAGATGGTTCTTCATCTGCTCTTCAATACTTGGTCTGGTCGGAAATATCATAGGGGCAAGCGCACAAAGCATCAACATGCTGATCGTATGTTCTGGCAACCATGGGATCTGTAGACGATGCTGACCCCCTCTTAGGCAACAAACTCCATTAATGGACTCGCCGCAGCCGGCCAACTTTCGTTCCATATTATCCTTGGCGAGCTTGTTCCCAACTCCCTGAGAGGTCCTGTGAACGCTTTCGTGCTTTCGACTTCCGTCCCTTTCGCTGTATTCGGACCGCCAGTAGCAAGATCCCTCTACCAGACCACTGAGTTACAATGGAGATGGTGCTACATCCTCGGATGCATTGTCAACGTACTGGCAATTGTTTTATACTTCTTCTTCTACTTCCCACCAACATATGTAAGGATCTCCAAGTTGAACATACGTACAGTGGATTAACCATACTAGGAAATGCTCCACGTAGGCGGCAAATCGAAATTGAAACAACTCAAAACGCTTGACTGGATGGGTATCGTCTTGTTCTCAACTGGTCTTGTCGTGTTCCTGATTGGCATGAACTGGGGCGGGTCAGCATACCCATGGAAGAGTGGACACGTACTGGGAGCACTCTTTGCTGGATTTGGTACTCTAGTCGCATTCTGCTTTTGGGAAGCTTTTGCCCCGGGACTAGAGTACCCCCTCATTCCTTTACGACTCTTCAGAAACATTCAGTATGATGCCAATGTGGCTTGTGCTAGTCTGGCAGCCATCGTATACTACGCGAACTCCATCATCTGGCCAACGATGGTCTCTTCGCTCTTCACCACAGATATCACCAAGATCGGATGGCTTTCGGTAGGTCTACAAATGTCTCCACCGAATGATTATCGCTGCTAACGACATCTAGTGCGCTGTTGGTGGTGGCCTTCTCCTTGGACAAATCCTTGGAGGCGCTGGTGTGCGCTACCTTCCGCGAATGAAGATCCAGATGACTGTCGCGGCAGTCATCACTACAGCTTTTGTCGCCGCTGTCGCTGCTTCGAATGAAACGACAGAAGACCGCACGACCGCATTACTTTTGATCGGTACCATTGCTGCAGGCTACATCGAGAACCTCACACTTTCCAGTACAGCCTATCTCTGGGATCCTGCCGATATTGGTCTGGTGACTGGTGTCATGGGTGCTATCCGAACTGGTCTTTCTGCGATAGCTACGAGCATGTACTCATCGATACTGGCCACTGAATCAGCCAAGTATATTCCCCAAAAGGTCATGCCGGCTGCGCTAGCTGCGGGTCTTCCTGAAACGTCGCTCCCCGCGCTGTTAACTAGTATCACATTGGGTGATTTCAGCGCTGTACCTGGTATCTCACCTGCCATCATCGCAGCAACAAGTCAAGCTGTGAAGAGCGCATACGCACTGTCGTTCCGAACTGTATACCTCTGTACACTCCCTTTTGGCGTACTTCTTATTGTTGCAGCTTTGCTCTCGCCTAATGTGGAACAGTATCTTACAGATGAGGTTGCGAGGAAGATGCATGCCAGGGGCGATGAAAAGGGTGACCAGGCTATGATGAAGGAGGTTGCCGATGCATAGAGTATGGATCGTTTAATTAAGACTTCGATAGAATCAGGTTTGGTGTATTCCGGTTGAATAGCACGATGCACTTCTCCATAAGAACCAACTATGAGTCAATCTTTGCTGAGATGTATAAGAGCAAATGGGACAACCAGCTCATCTACTAATGCTGTGATCGCCGAAGCCGCAGCCTATCCTAGGAGCATGACATCTACACGACGTGTCTGTACAACCTGGAAGATTTGAAGTCCTCAGCCCACCGACCGGAAATGGTTAGCGTGGCCAACGAAGCAGGCGCTCTAGATGCCATCAGCTTCGATACTTAGGCGGTAGGTACCTCTGATACAATAGCAAGACAACTGGAAAGAGTGAAAGCTCGAATGAAGATGTCCATACCAGATTCGGAAAGCGTACAGCAATATAACAAACATTTCATCCCTCTCGAATCAAATCCAGACGTCTTCACCGAGCTTGCGCATAAGCTCGGTTTATCCGCTTCATTGGGCTTCCAAGATGTGCTCTCTATAGACGACCCGGAGCTACTTGGATTTCTTCCACGTCCAGCCCTCGCATTGATCCTGGTGTTTCCGACGACGGAGGCGTATGAGAAGAGAGCTCAGGATGAGGATGCCAAGCTCGAGGAGTTCCACAGCTCTGGCGATGTTGTATTCTTCAAACAGACCATTAACAATGCATGCGGTCTTTATGCAATCTTACATGCTATCTGTAATAGCGAAGCGCGGCAGAAGATCGGTATGATAGTTGTGAGCCCCTTTCTCTACTGGGGGCGCTACTGAAATTGGTTAGATGAGGTCTCGATCATCGCTCGATTACTGGATGCTAGTCTAGCACCTGATATAGACGGATTGGCCCAGGCATTAGAGGAAAACAAGGCGTTGGAAGTTGCATATGCTGGCGTAGCAAGCAAAGGCGATACTGAGGCGCCTCTGAATGCGGAAGACGAGGTGGAATACCACTATATCGCTTTTGCCAAATCGTCCAAAGACAACCATCTATACCAATTCGACGGCGACCGCAAGTGTCCTCTAGATCTAGGGGCGCTCACAGCAGACGAAGACGTTCTCTCTGAGAGATGTCTCAGCGTCATTCGTGGTATGATGGCAAGAGAGGACGAGAATCCCAACTTCAGTTTGATGGCTCTGACAGAGCATGCAGAGATGTAGGTAGCCAAGGAGTCACACTCTTCGTAGGATTTCTCCGAAGAGCGAGGAAGTGTGAACTATGAAGGACCTTTTTATTTGTTCTTGCAACGAACTTCGTCAGACGAAGAATGCACGTACTTCAGTACAGCCGCATACACCACAGCTAAGCAAGACGCAAAGATGTGGGATGCTCCCCGAAGGGACTTGTAAAAGTGTCGAAGACTCAAGTGGCTGGTGTGCGGGTTGCGTCCTATGATGATGATGATGATGATGATGATGACGATGTATACGAAGCTAGCATAACATGCATTTGTATCAGTTCACCTCGCATTAGAGGTTGTTGATGATGTCTGTCATTGTGCCGTCGCGAGAGTGAAACGGCATTCTGGCGAAGAAAAGTTAACATGTTCGCCGCATGGACCACCGCGCTAGGCTAGCTCTCCAGGAATCGCGAGCCCTGAGCTTCACTTCCACCGACCGCGATCGCGACTACATCCTTCCCCACTTCACCCATTCCGATCGCGAAGATGACGAAGAAACGCAGAAGATATCCAGATTTAAACCAGAAGCTCGAGGTACGAGATGTGCATAAAAGTTGTCCATGGAATGCAAGCTGACCTCTATAGCGACCATGGTGTTACTACTGCGAGCGCGACTTCGACGACCTTAAGATTCTCATCTCTCACCAAAAGGCCAAACATTTCAAATGCGACCGCTGTGGAAGACGGTTAAATACCGCTGGAGGTACGCACCAGCCGACTCAAGGCCTCATGTGTTAGAGCGATACTAACACCTGCTCAGGTCTCTCCGTGCATATGAACCAAGTCCACAAGGAGACGCTCACCCACGTTGAGAATGCCAACCCCGGACGTCAAGGTCTTGATCTCGAGATCTTCGGTATGGAAGGTGTACCCGCCGAGATAATAGATCAACACAACCAGCAAGTCACACAGGCACATTTCGCTGAAGAGCAAGAACGCGCGCGAATCACCGGAAATCCCATGCGTGGAGCGTACGTCAATGGACAAGCAGCGCCAAATAAGAGGCCGAAGATCAATGAGAGTCTGGAGGAGATTGAGGAGAGGGCAGCCAAGTTCCGAGAGGATCGAAAGAACGGCGTTCTACCTGCGCCGGTGGAGCCTGTGCAGAACGCTGTACGTACTCGAGCATCTGAGCATGAAGAAAACACCTGGCTAACACGTATACAGACGCCCCCAGTTGCTCAAAGCCCGTACGGCGTGCCACCTCCTGGCGCGCCTGTGGCCTTTCCACCTAGTGCGTCCGCATACCCCCCGCAAGGCGTCCCGCAACCCTTCTCACCTGCCAACGGCGCCATACCCGCACGCCCTGGCAGCATACCGGGCCAGCCTGGCGCGTTACCTCCTCGGCCTGGTTTCGGTGCTCCACCGCCTGGTGCCTATCCACCAGGTCAGAACGGCGACATCTCCAACTCTGTCGATGATCTGATCAATGAGGTGACAAAAGAGGCCGCGCCCAAGGAAGAGAAGAAGAGCAAAAAGGACAAGAACCAGCGACTCATCTTCTTTGCGGAGACAACAAGTCCAGAGGAGAAGATGGCTGCTTTGCCGAGGTTTGCGGAGTTTATGCGGACATGATGAAATCAGGGGCAATTTGCTGTGTAAACCGAGAGAACGCCAAGTCGCGATTACGCATGTTGGCAGTTCTGCTAAAGAGCCTTGAGGCTGGCGCAAGGGCAAGAGCCCACAGATGCCGCACGACGCAGGACGGACCGCATCAATCAAGGCGCTGGGGCGCGGAAAAGAGTGGCTTTGCATATAGTATCTATCTAAGAGCGATCAACTCACGAAACGAGCAAGACCGAGCCCACGTCTGGATTCACCAAGGATGAGTATGATGATAGCTCATTGACATTGAATAGCACAGCACAATGAAGCAAACAAGCTTGGAAAATAAGGGTATCTTGCAAATCAACGCATCAAGTAATTATACAGCAATCCAGTCGTGCAGCCTAACCAAACCCTACCATGTTTTATTGGTCGTAAAAGCCCAATTCCTCGCCCTCTTCTTCCTCATCCTCGTCGTACTCTTCGCTCTGCTCATCATCACTGCTTTGATCCTCACTAGCACGTGCCCATTCGGAGCTCTCGGTGAACAGCGACTCGCCAAGATCCAGTCCGCGTGTCTGAGTAGTTCCCATAATGCCTTGTTCCTCCTGCGTCACATCGGTGACGTCTTCTTGCTCAGGCATAGGATCGACTTGCCTCAGCAAAGCTTTCTCATCCAACTCATTGTCGTCATCGTTGTGGCTAGTAGCGAAGCCAACAGACTTTGCTGTACTCGGTCGTTCGTGCACTTCAGTATGCTCGACCCGACGGGGCTGTTCCTCGATGATGTCGCCGTTCCAGGGTCGGCATTCCTTGACTGTCTCGCCGCAGCGTAGACATGTCCAGCCTTCGCCCTCTTCATTTGCGATTCGTTGCGCAATGCATGCGAAACAATATATACAGCCGCATGGGATGGCTTCATATGGGTTGGTGATGTCTGTTGTTGCAGAGCCGACGACGCCGCCGCCACCGGCTGAGGAGGTGAGGATATCAGCTTCGCTGGCGGTTGTTGGGTTCTGGTCGCGGTAGCAGATTGCGCAGGTCCGTTCAGGTAGGAAGGCTAGTTCACCGGCGGCCTTGGCCTCTTCCTCTCCTTCATCGTTGTTGGGCTTCGAGCGGCCGAGAAGGGAGAGTACGGTTGTTCGCAGTTTCTTGAATGTGCGGCTCAGAATGCGACGCCAGCGGGAGATGCCGACGAGTGGGAGGAGGAAGAGGAGGAACTCGGTGAAGGCGTGCCATACAAGTTGGCGATTAAGGTACTCGAAACTGACTTCGCGTGATGTCATGTGCGATGTCGGTGTCAGACGTAGCCGGAGGAGGCGATCTGTAATGGTCCTATACCGACCGTCGACGAGGAAGACTAGGAAACTGGCAAGACCGAGGACGTCATGCGCGTTTCCTGCCAGTTCACTCAAGCGCGCCAGAAGCTTCAACCTTGGGCTCTCAGGTCGAGTATAGTCCTCAGACGCAGATAAAAGGTACTCTTCCCATTTTGTCCACGCATACCTTCCTCCCACTGTGACAGCTCCATAGGCGACCTTTTGCCACGGCTTCGGCGGCGGACGGTTGGGCGCACTACTCCGCGCATCGGTATACCTCAGCCCCTGTAGATGCGCGCCATAACTCGCATTCTGATCCCAAATGCTCAACTTCCATAGCACGGCCCTCAATGCCAGCAATATTTCAGCCGAGTAGTTGTCTGTAATATGGCTTCCAAAGTATTTCAAGCCTTCGCCAACCTGATCCTTCATCAGCGTCAGGAGTTCTTCGTCGAGCAGTTCGGCATCGACCTGGCCGACGCGGAACTCTGGTCGTGTCCCCGATCGACCTTTTATCGCGTCCCAGATGCTGAATCCCGTGGTGGACAGGCTGCTGAAGGGGAAGGGCAGGCGCGACAGGGCGCGTTGTGCGGTTGATGGCGGAGGCTCATGGTGATTCCGCTGTTGAAGGGCGCGTTGAGCGCGGCGGGCTGCTATGCGTTGCTGGGCGGCGGCGAAGTCTGCGGAGGGCATTTGGGAGCATTGGGAGGCGGCGACGTGCAGGCAGAGCGGCTGAGGTTATGGACGCCGTTGGGCAATGGTGCGAGATGTGGATGCAGCGTGATGATAGCGTGATGGAGAGACCGACCAGACTGGAGTTGCGACGGACCGAGGTTGGCTGGGGAAGTAGCCGACGCACGCGACGCCTTCTCCAGACAAGCCAGGACCATGTCTGGGGACGCCATGACAATGCGTCTCTAACGGGGCAACCCCAAGTGTACGTCGGATAGACGGTATGCAATTAACGGTTCCAAGTTCGGCTTGTGTCAATTGCCAAAACGCTGTCACCCAACGTCGCCGTTTCGTGTCTCGGGGGTCCGAGCTGTGACGTGGGGAGCTTCTCGAATTTGTTTCCTCTAAACACCAAGATAGTTTTCCCAAACAAGACTTGCCGCATACTGGTCACAGCCTGGGTGAGCAGGCTTCATATTGTTCACTCTCACCGTGAATCGCATCCACCCAGCTACTCACCGCTTCCTTTCCGTGTCTACAACTTCACCTACTTGCGACTGCCCCACTACCGCAGCACTTGAAGTGTCCACGCCATAGGATGAGTAACGAATTCAGCGTCGAGGTGCCGGGAGAGGCGAATCCTCTGACTGAGAATATCCTGTTCCATGTCTTGCGCTCTGCGTCTTCGGCGGACCAGACTCAGGTTCAGTCAGGCACCAAGCAACTCCAGCAGTGGGAGAAGGCCCAGGGTTACTACCCTCTACTACAGACGGTGTTTCTGGACCAGTCCCTTCCACTAGAAGTCCGCTATCTCGCCATCATCCAGCTTAAGAATGGCATCGACAAGTACTGGCGCAAGACAGCCACCAAGTACGTCTCCATACCATGTCGCATCAACACAGAGTCTGACATGGGCGTAGCGCAGTGAGCAAAGAAGACAAGGCTACCATACGAGCCCGCCTACTCGAGAGTGCCGTCAACGAAGCCGACCACCGCCTAGCACTACAGAATGCTTTGGTAGTCGCCAAGATTGTGCGCTTCGAGTTCCCCAATGACTGGTGAGTCTGGACAAGAGTATGACACTCCCTACTCTAATATCGCCCAGGCCTGAGCTTTTCCAACAACTACTCCATATCCTCCGCGCCTCGACCGATCCGAACGCTTACCGACTACAACTTCCTCGCGCTCTTCTCGTCTTACTATACATTGTCAAGGAATTATCAACTGGGCGACTTCTAAGGACACGGCAAAGCTTACAGACGGTTGCACCAGAAATTTTCAACGTATTAGGCACCATCTATGTGAACAAGGTACAAACATGGCAAGCCTTCTTTCGCGACGGCGGAGACGACGAAGGCGGTGCACTTGAGAGCATCGACAACAGCTTACTCGCCATCAAAACGATGCGGCGGTTGATCATTGCAGGCTACGAGTTCCCGGGCAGAGATAAGGACGTCCAAGGATTCTGGACACTAACACGTACTCATTTCGGAGAGTTTCTGCAATATGTGATACCAGAAAACTCGCCACTTGCAGTTGAAGTCCAGAAGAAGATAGGCAAGCACTTGATGCAGCTTTCCAAGTTACATCTCAACATGGCTACTACTCATCCAGCAGATTTTGTCCTTTTACCCAACTCAATAGATCTTGCGCGCGACTACTGGAGTCTCATCTCAAGATTGGGTGAGCAGTGGGGCTCAAAGTCTATTGAGGGTGCCAAAGTCGGCACCGATGGCGATGAAGAAGACGAATCGCCCATCATCGAGCGTCTGGGTCTCAAGGGCTTGCTACTAATCCGTGCTTGTGTGAAGATGGTCTTCTACCCTACTCAGACCTTCCGCTTCAAGCATCAGCAAGAAAAGGACGAGAAGAACCAAGCCACGCATATGATCAAAACAGACCTTCTCACTGATGATCTTGTACGTGAAATGATCTCAGCCCTTGTGCAGCGCTTCTTCGTTTTCCGGCCTAGCGACCTCCGTATGTGGGAGGAAGAACCCGATGAGTGGGAGAAGATGGAGGAGGGAGCAGAGGACTGGGAGTTTGCAATCCGACCCTGTGCCGAGAAGCTCTTCCTAGACCTTGCAAAGAATTTCAAAAATTTGATCATTCAACCGCTACTCCAAGTCTTCTATACAGTCGCAAGTGAGTACTCGCTTTCAAAACAAATGGCTCGTTCTGACATTGCACAGCTCCAGAAAACGAGGATATTCTGTTCAAGGACTCCGTATATACCGCTATTGGGCTTGCAGCCGATATACTACACGACCAGGTTGACTTTGATTCGTTCTTGGAGAAAACGCTAGTCGTCGAGGTTGCGAAACAGAAGCCAGGCTACAATATTATCCGCCGTCGCATCGCCATCATCATCTCTCAGTGGATCACTATCAAGATGGCCAAGGAGAAGAAGCCTATCGTATACCAAATCTTCCAGCATCTGCTTGACAAGAGTGATCCGATGAACGACCAAGTGGTTCGGATCACCGCAGGCAGGAAGTTCCATGCTGTCGCCGACGAATGGGAATTCCAAGCTGACGCGTTCTTGCCTTACTCACAACTTATGTTAGATAGATTGATGGCGCTGGTCCAAGAAGTTGAGCTTCCAGAGACGAAGATGGCCCTTCTCAACACGATCAGTCTTGTTGTGTACAGACTGGAGCACCATGTAAGCCAGCAGCATGGACGTAAAGTGCTTGAACTGATATGGATTAGATCACACCGTATGCTAATAGCATCATCGCCCTCCTCCCACCCTTATGGGAGCAGTCTGGCGAGGAGCATCTGATGAAGCAAGCCATCCTCACCCTTCTTGCTCGCCTGACAAATGCAATGAAAGCCGAGTCACGTTCTTTCCATGTTTCCTTCTTGCCCATCATCCAGAGCGCTATTGAGCCTGGTTCAGAGACTCAGGTCTACCTTCTCGAAGATGCGCTCGACCTGTGGGCCTCTATCATCGCACAAACACCGTCAGCTCCGGAACCCACACCACCTGAGCTGCTCAACCTCCTTCCCTACCTGTTGCCTCTCTTCTCCATGGACAATGAAACACTACGAAAAGCCATCGAGATTACGGAAGCCTATCTTCTCCTCGCGCCCGCTGCCGTCCTCGCAGACTCTTTCCGTCCCGCGATTCTTCAGGCCCTCGCGGAGCTACTGGGCAGCTTGAAACCTGAAGCGAACGGTATCATGACACACCTCGTAACCTGCATCATTAGAGGTGCGGACGGCGTAGGTGGCGAGAACGCTGTCAAGGTTCTGACCAGCGATCTGATATCCTCTGGCTTTCTAGCCAAAGTTATGGAGGGCCTTCACGGCGCATGGACACACCACCAATCCCACGGTCCCTACCGTGAGCTTCCTTCTCGTGCGGTCGATGGGGTAGTGGAAACGGATTACTTTACGGTATTAGCTCGTATTGGAGTTGCTTCACCTTCTGTTCTCCTGGAAGCACTCTCCTCACTATCGAGCGAGGGCTTAGAAAAGACTCTGGACTGGTTGCTAGAAGAATGGTTCAGCCACATTGAGAACATTGGCGACGCACCAAACAAAAAGCTTATGTGTCTTGTTCTCACACGCTTCCTCGAAGGAGGACAGCCTTGGATGATGGGCAGGTTGCAGTCGTTGATAGGGATTTGGACGGATGTGCTAGGAGAGTTGCTGGATGGCATGGACGATCGAAGTCAAGAGTACGTGTTTCCTTGCGTTAATTTCTACCAACTTTGCAGACACTGATTCTTCATTCCAGCTCTCTGTTCTGGCCTCCAGAACCTTATCATCCTACAGAACCCGAAGCACCGGAGGATATACGCAAGCGCGAACTCATTTATACTGACCCCGTCCATCAGATCAACCTTGTTGCATTTGTCAGAGAGCATCTTCAGCAAGCTATACAGCAAGTAGGCGGAGAACAAGCCTTCCAGGAAGAATGGCTCAGCCGTGTGGATAAGGAGATTCTCAAAGGTTTCGGAGAGTTGGGCATTATGTAAGAAGAGGGCTCAGAAAAATGAGTAGCATCTGGAAGAAGAAATATAAAGACTAAGCAAAGAAGCAGAGGTGGAATGCTAGTAGCTGTCCACGCGTTTCTAAATTCAGTGCAATCTAGTACTAGCCTTGTTGCCCTCTGAGACTGCTCTTTGCCTTGCATATCTCACGCCAACTCACCACCTCTTCAGTGGCCCGGGTCTTTCTATCTATCTTCTTGTCCCGTGCGCTTAAAGATCCCCAAACCATCTTTCGTGTGCCCTCCCCAGCAAAATACAGCACGCCTCCCCACCCGTCTGACAACACAGTTGTATGTGCATATACAACTCCAAGACACTGAGTAGCTAGCCCATTGCTAGCGGTAAGATGCTACCCTCGCACCATTTTGAATGTATCTTGCCGATACTATTTGGACAGGAAAGGATCGCGTCATTTGTATAAGAGAAGGACTTGGTATATCTGTTTCGACAAGTCAACAGGAATTTTCAAGGCCGCATTACGTCCGGGGGCGTATCATGTGCGTCAGCAATTGATGGTTTAATCGCTAGCCTCACTCACACCGGGAAGGTCTCTGCTCCTTCTGCTCGGCGCAAAAACTCCCACATCGCTCGCACGACTGCAAGACCACTGCCTTGTGTCTCGATTGTGCGGCCGCGGCCACGGCCGTTGAGATCGCCCCCACTCCTCCTTGTGATTTCATTCTCAACGTCTTCGTTGAAGATGGACCACTCAGAGGGCTCTTGGAACTCGCCTTCCATGTACATGCCATCATCGGGCTGCGTATGCATGTTACGGTAGTCTGTTGCATTCTGTGGGAGGGAAGGGCGTCCGTCAGAAGCAGTTGCTTTGCGATGGTGCGAGGAGAATGGAAACGGTGTCTGTGGAGCGCCCCACCATGATCCGAATCTTCCTGCTTCATCACGCGTCTGAAGGGCGGCTTGGGCGTTGTGTGTCACCCAGGTAGTGTATTCTCTACAGCTGTTCGCGTGTAACATGGCCGTCTCTCGTGTCGCTGCGTGTGTTTTCCCTGGTCTAGTCGGTCGGGATGGAAGAGGATTGCAGAAGGAAGTTAGATGGTGGAAAAAGATGCCCTTGAATGTTTGACCATCTTGACTACAGCGTCCAGAGGGATCACACAATTCTGTTAGGACACCGTTGTAGCCCAGACCTGCCCAATCAGTTGGCAATGCCTCTTCCTTGTTTTCCGAAACCTTGCTCTGACGCTGTTGCGAGTTCGTGCTAGACGAGGATGGGGAACGGGATCCAGACCTTGTCCAGCCCGTGGCGCGTATGACGTTCCTGACGAGCTCATGCCCATCTTCCAAATACGAGATGTTGCCGGAAGCTTCCCATAACCCGCGCAGCCCAGACAAGAGCACACCCTGGTTGTAGGTGTAGACCATTTCGTTTCGCTCGTCGCACGTCGTCTTGCTATGATTTGTGCGGTAGCCTCCAATGTGAAAGCCATCAACATAGAGCCCCTGGTCGTTTGTCATCCCGACGTTCTTTAGCCACTCGTACGCATTGATCGCGTTCGCAAGGTACACGGGATCATACCGCCCGCGGTGCGCATCGTCGCAGTCGTCGTACAGTTGGGTCTTGCGTAGCTCTGGTTCATCGTGCTGCAAAAGGAACGGCGAACAGTTGTCGTCGCCCGGAAACTGCAAGTACATGTTGATGCTCGCTGAGATGAAGAGCTGGTTCGTAATGGCGTTCTTGTATGGTAGGAGACGAGGATTCCACGTCATGCCGCCCCCGCAAAGTCTCCAATCCCATCCCTTCTCAGCTAGTTCGTAGAACACGCGGGCGCGATGTGCGAAAGCAGGTACGAATTGATTGGCATGCCATTTTTTCCCTCCAATGTTGTCAGACGTGTAGTGTCCAACGGAATGGCTCTCGATGAAAGTGGTCGCTTCTAACCAGCCCAACACTACCCACAGCATGTCGTCGAATGCCTGCATTCTGATGGCAAAGGCATCTTCGCCAAAGTAGTAGGCAGTGGTCTGCGCAAAGTATCTGTTGATCTCGTTCTCCACCATTTGTGCCTCGACGTCCAGTTTCCGGCTCTTATCGAACGTGCCTGGCATCGTATAGGATAGCGAACGCGAGAGCGATGATAGGGTGGCCGAGACATAGGTCGACATGACGGCTGCTGTCCAGTCGATCGCTGTTGTGTACTTGCCGAGCCACACAGAGAAGTACTGGTCCTGCATTGTGGACAGGGCGGAGTGGAGATCCTGGAGGACATTGGCTTCGGCGACCGTGTAGCTGGCTGTGCTGGGAGATGTAGATGAGCTGGCGACATTTTGATTCTCGGGCTCGTAGACCGGCTGTTCTGCTTCTGCGACATATTAGTGAGAGCTATTGAGTTGGTATCTCTTAGCCTCACCTTGTGAAGCTGGCGATCCCGTACTACTAGCGATGGAGCTGGTTGCAAACGCCGACGTAAGCAAGGAAACAGAGACGCATAGTCGCCAGAACGACGCGACGCGTGGTATCCTCATTGCAAAGGCAGGTAGCTGTACTCGCCGACTGCGCGATTGCGCTGACCGAGGGCTGAACGCTATGCGACGCGTGAGCAATCCACTGAGCCGCTCTGCGAGCAAGCTACGTTTAGAATTGCTATAGCATATACACTGAGATCAATACAGAAGGCCAGTGAAGTGTTCTTATCGGCTACTGTGGAGAGCATGGCGGAGGAGGCATGTGCCACGAGTGCATGAGGCGTACACGATCCCAGCCAAGTCCACCTTCCCGTGCGGGCTTGGGTGGCTGATCCTGCCCGGGCCTGATATTCGTCGCATCGTATTCTTGGTACGGAGATTGCAGAGTCAACGAGACCATACTCACGTACCCCCAGATGTGATGGAGGCGGGATGACGCCAAGCTTGATTTGTCGGCCCCACTCTCGCGTGGTTTCCACGCACCACCATACCGTCGAGCGAAAAACTATACCAACAGCGCGCAAAAAAAGGCATAAAGATAATGATGAGAGTGGGATTCGAACCCACGCAGATTTCTCTACTAGCACCTGAAGCTAGCGCCTTAGACCGCTCGGCCATCTCACCGGATGATGTTGTTGATGAAATAGATGCATTTAAAATGATATATATACTCTGAGTGTCTCAAACAGGAGGAAGGCCGCTCGTAATGTTACTCGAATAGACGTGTCAAGTCGCGACTTCAAGTGGGGTGGCTGACATAGCAGAGATTTCACAAGCTTACGCTTATCAGACATCTTCACATGCTTTCTCAAATGTGTAAAGATATACTGTAACTTATTCAAGTAGATCTTGTCAGTTTTGCCCGCCATTTTCCGAATACTACTTCCCCGTTTTCAGTCTTTGAAGAAGACTTAGAGACCAAGCCAGGAGGGCGCCAGGACATTCCGCTTTTGAGCACAGCGGTGTTTATCAGGCTCATATCTCAGGTTTGATGTTGTGACCTCCGAAACCTTGAGTACCTGAGTGCTCCTGGCCTAATCTCAGAAACGAATCTCATTCGCGAAGAATATGTTTGAATGTACAGAGCAGGAGATTCACCAAAGTCTTGGAGGCTGATATCGAAGCCAATGAGAGGTTGCGTTTTCTTTCGTCTGGTGCCACTACAGGCTGGGATTGTGATGCATCTACGCTTAACAATATGCTCATTTCTGGCCTCGTGCTTTCGCTTCGATTGCAACAACACTCGTATACTTACGTCATGGCTCAAGCTCACCACACTTACGCTAATAGAACATGCTACAAGACCACAGACCTTCGGTCTACCAATCCGTTGTTCGACGGTGACAGCGTAGTCGACCACAGGAATTGTCCACTCAAGACATCATGTCATACATGCGGAGCTGCTAGCACAAGAGTGAGACAAGGGCAATGCCGTATTCGTCAAGCACAGGCAAGTCTGCAGATGTGTTAGTCCGTCATCTTAAGAGCGCAGTGATTGTGTACTTACAATGGTCAAGTCAAAACCCGACCTACCCAAAGAGGTAAGCCGGTAATCTGGTATTACAGGACACGTCCCGGGTATGATACAGAAGCAACTGCTAGGCTTCCTGCCCACGCGATCCTTCCCTCTGCTTCACAACGTAGCTCGAATAATGAGAGCATAGGATGCCCGCTCGTCCAGAAGCTACTCATCGTCCATGTCGTCACCATCGCGTCCAGGACTCTTGCTCCTAGCTCTTCCAGCCCCGCGTCCGCTCTGGCGCTTGTCATAGTCGCGAGGGCGGCCCTTGCTGGCTGGCGGAGGGCGCACAAAGGCAAAGTCGACGGTAACCTTCTGCTCAAGGAGCTCCTCGCCGTTGGCGCCCTTGATAGCGGCCTTTGCTTCTTCCAAGGTAGCGTACTCGATGAGGACGTAGCCCTATACAAGGTCAGCTCTGCCGTGCGCTTGGACATGTAACATCAGGCGCGTACCTTGACATAACCCGTCCGCCTGTCCAGGTTCATGTGCAGATTCTTGATCGTTCCAAACTCGCCAAACATGTCCTGAAGATCCTCCTCGGTGCACTCCTCGTGCACGTTGGTGACAATGATGATCCAGCCTTCGATGGAGCGCACAGCTGTTGCGCCTGCGTCGGTGCGCGCGTCGCTGGCGTTGGGGTCAGCCGACGAGACTTCGGGCTGCTCGGGCTGGTCAATGTCCATGGTTTCTGCGTCGGCCATGGCTGCGAAATGTAATCGGTCGGTGGGGGTACAGTGGGTATCGTGGTGAGGGACTGGAGTTGTCAAGCTTTCGGCGTCGCCAAATGTTTCCGCAGTCGAGGCAGTTCGCGCTAGTGGGAGAGCGGCGCCTTCCCACAGTACGCGACCCAAACTCGTCCCTCACCCTCCATCGCGCCTGCCCTTTGTTTAGCCGCAAGTCCGACGCTTACGAGCTGTGCCCGCTGCCTGCATACATCATGGCCCACGTCTCCACCCCTCACGGCACAGCCGGGAACACACAGATAAAAGAGCCACCCACCAGCCTTTGTACTCTAGCACTGAGCTAGGTTCAGCTACCACACCCCGCCGACGTCACTCGAATTGCTACATGACAAACTTTTGACCTGCGTCTTTCATCATGCTCCAGTTTCTCGACAACCTCGTACACTACGCCGACCCGACACTCCCGTCCTTCTCGTCCCTCACGTACCTGTACATCATCATACTAGTCTCCTCGCTCTTGATTTCCTTCCGCTCGCGACAGGAAGAAGAGAACGTAAATTAGCATAATGTCCAAATTCATTAATGTGTGTACTTGTCCCCATCTCATACTCAACAAGACTAACCATGCCAGATCGCCATGATCGGCTGCGGGAGCATGGGTGGTGGAATGGCCCTGCTCTTCGCCGAGGACGGCGTCAATGTTTCGCTCTCAGACCCGTCTGAGCAAGCAATGGATGCAGTCATAAACAAGGCTGAGCAGCAGGGATACAACGGAAAGATCAAAAAGTACAATGGTAGGTGAAAATGCATCCACCACGGTACAATCGAAGGCTAATGCAGTGACAGACTACGATTCCTTGTGCAAGTCACTCTCCACACCGCGCCTCCTCGTCTTCTCTCTTCCACATGGCGGCATTGGCGACAAGGTCCTCGAGGGTCTGGAGCCACATCTCGCCCGCGACGACATCATCCTAGACTGCGGTAACGAACACTTCCAGAACACTGAGCGCCGACAGAAGAAGACAGAGGGCACTGGAATCCGGTACATTGGCTGTGGTGTAAGTGGCGGATACCAGGCTGCGCGAGCGGGACCTTCAATGTGTCCTGGCGGTGACATCTCTGCGCTCAAGGAAGTCCTTCCACTACTAGAAAAGGTCGCAGCCAAAGACAAGAACGAGAAACCTTGTGTGGGCGTCATTGGAAAGGGCGGCGCAGGACATTACGTGAAGATGATGCACAACGGCATCGAGCACGGCATGATGAGCGCCATCTGCGAAGCCTGGGGCATTATGCGAAAGATGGGCATGAACTACGAGGAGATTGGCGACGTTCTATCCGAATGGAACTCAGAAGGCGAGCTGGTATGCCTGCACTTTGTGACCCTGAAAGCTTTCCTTACTAACTATAACAGAGAGGCACTTTCCTTGTCTCCATCGGCGCCGATCTATCTCACAAACGTGACTCAAGCGAAAAGCCCAACCAAAAAGATCCCAAACACCATCCTCTTGTCATCTCACAAGTCCTCGACAAGGTCGTTCAGGACGTCACTGGCGAAGAAGGCACGGGTATCTGGAGCAACACCGAGGCCATCGAACTTCACGTGCCAGCCTTCACCCTCAACATCGCGCACGCATTCCGCCTTGCGTCCGCCTTCCGCGGCGACCGTGAGCAAGCCAGCAAGGCCGCCGACGGAGGTTTCCCTCCTAGCCAGCTGGACATTTCCGACAAGAAGGCTTTCCTTGAAGATTTGAGAAAAGCAACATACGCCTCATGTCTCGCCAGCTACATCCAAGGCATGAATGTTATTGCCAAAGCAGATCAAGAGCATAAGTGGGAAATTGATTACTCACAAATCTGGCAAATCTGGCGAGCGGGATGTATCATCCAAGCAGACTACATTTCTGACGAGATCCTCGCGCCGGTCCTCAAATCCAATCCTAAGCCCGAAGATTTGAACCTCAATTTCTCGACTCGCGTTGCCAAGGACGTAAAGAACTGCTTCCCAGCGCTTCGTCGCATCGTCGCCAAGGCTGTAGAGACAGATCAGGTAATACCTGCTATAAGCGCTACCCTGGAGTACTTCAAAGTCGCTAGTGGTACCGACCTACCGACCTCGTTCTACGAAGCAGAGCTCGATTACTTTGGCAGTCACATGTTCGACAAGAAGGGCGACAAAGATGCAAATGTCAAGAAGCCTATGGAAGGCAAGCATCACTTTGAGTGGAAGCCCGCGACGAGCCAGAAGGAACAGTACGGTAAGAACTACAAGTTTTGAGGTAGTTGAATGCGGCCATCATCTTTCTTTTTGCGCTTCAGCCTAGGTTAATAGTGATAATAGAACAAATGTATTTGACATGATTTTAACGAGAAGCAGAAGATGCCATAGCAAGTCTTAGTACAACAAGTGATGCATCCTGAAGATGCAACCTCCGCGTTTTGGGGGTAAGCCTTCTGTCATAAGCTTAAATGACGTTATTTCCGCCACCTGTACGAGCTCCACATGCTCTCCCTCCGCTTCTGTTGGCCGCATGACGTACCAGTCCTCAAAAAACCTCCACCTCCTCACAGCGACTCGGAAGTTACGGCTTACGAGTCTCGTATTGACACCAAAATAGAGACATTGTCAATCGATCGGCAATTTATACGCCGCCCGAGAGGTCACCGTGGCTGCGCCGGGAGATCTGCACGAGCTTACAGGGGATGGCTGACAGAGTAATCTTCCGATATCCCTGTTATGGTAATTGTCTCCTACTTTTTGTGGAGATAGGGTCACGCTGAATGGTATGATGTGATGCGAGATGGCTGTGCGTTCCCAGTGTCGGCCGTAGGTATATAATTCATTCAACACCCGAACAGACCTCATACACACATTCAAACTCCAACCTAAAACGGCCTCCACATCGTCAACAAACTTCACGCACCGCCTATCTAGGATCCTATAAGCCTGTACTACCAACACAATGCGTTTCTCCACCCTCGCAACAGCCCTCACATCTGCAACTCTCGCATCCTCTCGCCTGATCGGTATCGCAGCCCCTTCAACGCTCGCACCCAACAGTACCTTCACTCTCACCCTCCTCTCAGAAGGCTACATCCAATCTGTCGCCGACGTGGCAGTAGCCTGGGGTTTCGACATTGCGCCAGGTTACCCCGGTACTCTGGGCGCCTTCACCGGTTCCGCGTACCTAGGTCCTGAGAAGAGCAACCAGGGACAGGATAATGTTACAATCACTGCTACCGTGCCTGAGGAACTGGCCAGCGACTCCTACAAGGGCAAGGATATCTTGTTGAACGCCGGAATTTACTCATTGTATGGTGCTAGTGGAGGCCCAGTGGTTACGGGATTTAATGTTACGGTCAAGATTGGCGAGACCACTGGTGGGGAAATTGTACAGAGTGACGGTCAGGCTTGGATTCAGAACAGCATCCAATAGACCGGTGCAATGCTTGCGTGTTTAGCGATTGAGCGCCCAAAGAGCTGTAGAACTTAGATTTCGTAATGTGTACATTATACAATGTTATTAATCGATATTGGCATCACAAGCATCTAAAGTTTTAAGATTTTGGAGTGGCAGCGCACTATAGCATTTGAATGATGTGCTTTATTGATGACGATAAACCAGAGCAGCTATGACCTGGATCACAACTAATCGATATCTAGGCTTCTAAGCCGTGAATATCGAGACAGTAATCACACCTTGCGCGTAATGGTATCGTCTCGACCGTGAAGAAAGCATCTTAAGCTCAGCGAAGCTCAGAGTGTTCCTTCTGGGCCTCAAATTCTGTATATCGTTAGCAGCTATCCAAGGTGTATTCGTCAAAACTGCAAGACTTACCCTTCAGCCAGTCGACAACAAAATTCTTCAGGTACTGCTGAGCGTACACGACCTGCGGTGGGGGCAACTCAGGGGTGGTCTGGTTCTCAAAGATACCATTCTCCTCCCAGTGGTGTACACCATGGCTGATCAGGTGCCACGGGCGATCAGTGGTGTCGTTCCTGCTCTCTGGGTACCATAGCGGGGTAGCGGGTCTCCACGGATCAGCGTTACCTCCAATATGGGCAAGGCGCTCGTAGTCGATGCTGTAGTTGCCGTACTTGTTGACGCGCTCAGTCTCTGGAGGGTGCTCGATGCCGAACTGTGCACGGCAGAAGAAGGTCAGATACTCGACATCAAGAGTACGCGAGATGAGGGGCATAATATCGGCCGGGGTATTTCCGGTTTGAATGTATCCCCACTCGGTGCAAACTTGGTAGCTCCAGCTCGTTGCGCTGTAATCCTCAAGGGATGTGTATTGCTGGAGCGCAGTGGCATTGAGCGTGGTGAAGTACGAATCCTGAGTCCTGTTCGAGCGGCGCCATCCAGCGAGCGCGGTACTGTTGAGCCAGGCAATAGCGTTAAGGGTGATGTTCTGCACAACGGTATCGTTGGTGTAGCCAGCTGCTGAGACAAGTTCAGCAACAGCTGGGCGGAGGTTCTCGCCTGTGGGCTCCTCTGCTGTGATGTTCTGGCAATCTAGACATGGGTGTACAAAGTCAGTATATGCCTCACATGTACTCCACACAGGGACACTCACAGTTGAACCAAGAAGGCGAATTCTCTTCAGGATCCCAGTTGGTGCTCTGCAGACCATATACACCGGTAATCTGGCCAGCAAAGTCACGGTTGTCCGTAACATCACCCATGCCAAAGACATCCTTGAGCGCCTGAACCTTTGAGGTGTCGTTCTGGCGGATGAGAATACCGTCGACCACGTCGATCAGAAGCTGCGTGTTCTTCATGCAATCGGGAGGTCCGGTGAGTCTAGCAGGCTCAAAGTACTGCCAGTAGTCGTAGATTGCGACGGTCACGCCAGAAGAGGAAATTGCGCCCCAGAAAGTCTCTGGGTATACAACTCGCAAGAAAGCAGCCTGAGCTCCAGCATATGAACCACCATAGACGACCCAAGGGGTGTTGGGCGCAGTCAAATCCGCATCGATGCCTTCAAATTTGACATTCTTCGCAAAGAAGTCGATTTCAGCAAGCGCCTGCTCAGTCGACAAGAACCGCATGTTCTTAGTCGTCAGATCGGGCACCGGGAAGGACTTCCCATAGTAACGGTGCTCGAGGATGACACCAAGACCATTAGTAGCCTTGATGACCTGGTGAACGATTCCCTTCTGAAGGAACGTGAGGCGGCCTTCTCCGTCGGTTTCTCCACCAAGAAGAACAAAGACCGGTCCGCCGGGCTTGTAGTACGTGTCGTCAAACCAGTACCTCAGGTTAAAAGACTCGTTGCTATGAGGCTCGTATCGTGTCTCATTATGGAAGAAGTCGACTGGCACGGAAATGTTGTACTCGGGGTACAACAGCGTAGGGTCCGTGTCTTCACGTTTCGCGAGGCTGCGTCGCGTCCGTGCAGCTTGCACCTAAAATTCTGTCAGATTCAAGTGCTCACCTGCCGGCGGTATTTGTCTCGCGTTGATGCTTCATGTCCGTTGTCAACCGAGAAGGCTCCGTTTGGCTGTGAAAGCATTTTATGCATTTTGTAGTAGAAATTGCAACATTGGACGAGGCACAAAGTGGATAGATACACCACAACAACGTCCATGCCACGCACAAAAAGAGATACGTACCTGCTCTTCTCTCTCCACCGCATTTCTCGGCGAGAGTTTGAGCGCAGAAACAGCCTGAAGGCCGCCTAGGACCGCTGCGACAGCAATTGAAAAGCGCATAATACCGATGGAACGATGCGTACTCGCTAGCTACGGGCGCACAAGAGGCAGCACGCACCTATATATCTACCTCAGCACGCAGGGACACGGAAGTATGACGACGGTGATAGCTACCCTGTCAACCCATATCATAGACGCGAGAACGACCATGTTTAGGGAAGGTGGATAAAGTAGTGCGCCTGTGCTAGCGCAATGACGATGCTCGAAGAAGCAGGAGATAGGGTGATCGGCACTTGCGGAACCGTTGACAGTAGCAGACAGCAAGCTTTTAGGCTTGGATGCTTGGTTAAAATGCTCATGGCGTTGTGCAGGATGCGATGGACTGTCTTGCGCACTGAGTTGTACGCTGGAAGCTGTATCGTCTGCTGAGCATGACGCGGTCAAGACTTTCCAAGGATGTGTCCTGGTGTCGCGAGGTTGGCACGTTGGATGAGGCGGCCCCGCCGCCTTGCCATCCGCCAAAGTGCTCTCAGTGGCCAATCGGCTATACAAGGACGCTTCCATCTCCGCACCATAACAATAACTTTGTGCATGTACATTAGTTTTTGGAAATGCGACTATCACCTAAGGTATCTCTTTGGGCAGCAGTATCCGAGTCATCGAAATCGGTAGAGCTACTTAGGCACTGGACGCGACGGTTCGACACAGATTCTTTTGGTGAAATCATAAATCACACTCGCATATATACGGACCTCCTACATATCCGACGTCATATACCAGACACTAATCGCAATCTTCCTACTTTGTGACCTCAATGTGCGACACCGAGACGTCCTTCTCTCCACCAGAGACACCCTTCTCCTTGACGTCCATCAAGGCAGCCTCCCCGACATCAACCGCATCATCGCCGTCGAAGAACCTCGCAATCTCCTCCATGGGCGTATACCTTGTTTCCACGATGCAGAAGTAGATGACGCCGATCTCGAAAGCGAGGAAAACGCAATAGCAGATGTAGTACTTCCATGCGAGTGCATCGAGCGCAATACCATTCACGAACTGATTGAAGAAAAGAGCAGCTGTAACGCAGAAGTTGAGCCACGTGAAACCCTTGGCACGCAGACCATAAGGCAAGATTTCGGTGGTATAGCCGGCCATGATACCTGACTTGATATCGTAGAAAATGCCGTAGAAGAACTGGATGTCAAAGTCAGTATAGCCACTTGTGCATCGAAGAATGGCAGGCGAAACTTACAATACTAACGATAAATCCTTTACCAAGAGGGGCCCGAGGCGCAATGTCATACCTGGCGGAAATGATGGTGAAGATATTGAACATGACAAAAGTTCCGATGGTGGAAATACTGAATGGAGCGCCAAAAGTCAGTGCGTGTGTCACATGCAGTTGACACAGCGATACTTACAGATATATTGGACGACGACCGAGCTTGTCAACCAAGAAGGCGAAAAGGAAGTTCTCGCACAGCGCCAACGTTTTCATACCACCGTTGATACCAAGTTGTGTCTGAGGGTCAGTCAAGCCAACGTTATCCTAAGACGACGATGTACAAAGTCAGTGTGTATCTCAAACGCTGTTCGTACATGGAGCTTCTTACCATAACATATTTGAGGTAGTAGGAGATGAGTCCGTTACCACTCCATTGGCTGAAAAAGCCAATCGCAGTGATGATGATGATTCTCTTACGGTTGCCTTTGGTTTTGAGGAAGTCTGACCAGTTGGTTCGGTCTTGTTCTTTGTCAAGCGCGATAGCGGCGCGTACTTCGGCAAATTCGAGCTGGACAAACTCGTCATTCTCATTTCCTTCACCGTGCCAGCGGGAGAACACGGCAAGTGCTTCTTCGTGGCGGTCTTTGTTGCATAGCCAACGTGGAGATTCGGGCATAAAGAAGATAAAACCAAGAATTATAAGTGAGCAAATTGATTGTAGGAGGGAAGGAAGTCGCCAAGACCAGTCGCTCTATGAGAAGTTAGGATCACGTCTCTACTGGAAGATCAAGGCGAGATGTAAAAGGAGAAAGTCTTGACATACCTTCATCTGGAGTGTGCCATATGTGACCCAGGATGCGATGAACGCACCGGAGTGATAGCTGGCGCCAGAGAGCGTTACCAAAACTGCACGGTCTTGTGGATGAGCGATTTCCGCGATCAACAACGGCGCTGATCCAAGAACGATAGTGTCTCCGAAGCCCAGGACCAAGCGAGCTGCAATGAACATACCGATGTTCTGCGCCCCAGTCTGTATTGCGACAGCGAATAACATGATGACACAGCCAATTGCTACACCGATCTTTCTGCCTTTCCAATCAATGAGATAGGGAGTGAAGAAGAGACCGATGAGCGAGCCCAGAGACATGGATGAGTTGAAGAAACCGAGCATGGCACCACGTGGTTCTCCAAAGTAGTCTTGCCAGTAGGACAATGACTGAAGACCGTTCATCATTGATCCATCGAAGCCATTGGCAGTGTTCGTCAGAATCAGGATGACTATGTATATGTATAGTCTGCGCAGGTTGGCTCGCTTCCACCACGGCACCCTTGGGAACGCGCGACCAGCGAAGAAGAAATGTCCTTTCGGCGGTTTAATGGGTACAACCTTCTGAGTGGTCTTGGGTGGACGGAAAGAGATCGCCATCGTGGAAAACGGTCGTTGCTGTGATGAAAAAAGATGACACAGGTCCTACAGCAAAAAGGAGCATTGAAGATGCATGGGTTACTTGTATCTATATACGCTCCACGCCGCGCCACACACACAGCGTCCCAGAGGCATACAATCCTGGCTGTTGGCATCTTTCTGGTCTTACTTCGCACATCTCGGTAGCCAAAACAAACCCTTGGGAAGAAGCCAAGCTGGTTGAATGCGCACATTTGCCTGGCCTTGTCCCGCAGTCAAGCACGCATCTCTCGTATTTTACTCTTGTACTTCGCGCCACCAAGGCGCTGCGGTCTTGACAATTCTAGGTATTGTATCAGCAAGGCCGATTTGAACCAGTCTGAAGCCATGCAGCCACGCGACTGAGCCCTTAGTCGATTGCGGGGAAGTCAACTAGTCGTGCAGCAACCCCATGGGGTTCAACCGGTTAAAGAATGAACCTTATCAGCCTTCTACAACAAAGTCGTTGGTGATGGACGTGAGTATTGCCGCTTCTATTGCCGGTGTCGCGTTGCCAATGCTCGGAATGTGGAGAACTCTGTTGTCGCTAGGCCTATTCTCGTTAAGACGTAGTATTATGATTGGTCACCTAGGTCCTATCAGATGACAGTCCATCGTCTGAGCTTCAATTCTATGGCTTGCACGATTTCTACCGTTACCAAGGAGCGCGTCTAAATACCACAGTATCGGTACTCGACAGGCCTTGCAACGCACTGGGGTCTGTGCTGGGACTGTCCATCTACCCGGATCCTGAGCCGTTTCACGGCAGCTTGTCGATCATGTTTACCAGATAGTGATCTGGAAGCGTTTAAGCACAGAAGATCTATCGAAGAATTTGGTACATGCAGAATATATTTATGAAGAGGAAGACATATCTGTCGATGGGCATGTGTAGTTACGACTACATCTGTAGATGAGCTTCTGTTTTGGAAGGATCTTGGTATGCGTCTATAACCCAAAACGTAAGATGGTACCGAAAGAGATAGCGCAGCAGGGCCAAGAGTCCTTCACGCGACCAGCATGCGCATTTATCCGGCGGGAATATGTTCACGGTACTATCCCTGCGACTACCACAGTACACCAAGAGTAGTCTATGATTCAACTTTCTGGGTAATAATTCTGGTTTAGATTTTGGACCATAGAGCCATCAACATGGTGAACAGCAATCAGACTATCAACCCCATCGTTGGAGGGTTCGCTCCAGACCCCTCGCTTGTCCTCGTCGATGGCACATACTTCCTTGTCAACTCGACGTTCCATCTCTTCCCTGGTCTCCCAATCTATACGTCGCAGGATCTCATCCACTGGCATCAAATAGGGAACGCTATCAACAGGCGTGAGCAGCTCAGTTTCTCTAAGTCCTCCACTTTGGTTCACGATCTTGGTAACAATGATCATCTCTACGCTACAGGTGGCCTATACGCACCAACGATCCGTTACCATGATGGCACCTTCTACATCGTGTGCACAAATGTGGTGAATCATAAGGAAGAAGGCAAAGAGAGTTCCTTTCAGAACTTCATTGTCTTCACTACAGACATCTACTCGAGCGATTGGAGTGACCCCGTTTACTTCGAATTCTACGGTATCGATCCTAGTCTTTTCTTCGATCCTCACACTGGAAGAGCATATCTTTGCGGTTCAAGATCTCCAGGTCCGAAAACCAAGATCATACTTTTTGAAATCGATGTCAAGACGGGTAAAACACTGAGTGATGAAAGGGAACTCTGGCATGGTACTGGTGGCATCTATCCTGAAGGCCCGCATGTATATTTTCGAAATGGGTTCTATTACTTGGTGATTGCCGAGGGAGGAACACACGAAGGGCATAGCGTCACAATGGCGCGAAGTCATAGCCTTGAGGGACCGTGGGAAGCATCGCCCAAGAACCCGATACTGAGCGCTGCGGGTACCGATGAATACGTGCAGTGTACTGGCCACTGCGAAGCGTTCGAAGACAAACAGGGACAATGGTGGGGTGTTTGTCTAGGGATCAGAATGGGCGCTCCTAATCTATATGGACTTGGGCGCGAAACGTTCCTCACGAAGGGGACGTGGAGTGATGATGGTTGGCTCGCCTTTGATCGCGCGAAAATGCAAATCGAAAACCTGGATGTCGTACCTATCCCATCGAGAAGACTCACTGCCGCGCCCGACGTTGACTTCTTATACATCCATGACCCTATGCTGTCTCACTACAAGATCCTGGAACAACAGGTGACACTCACAGCTTCGCCAAACGGTCTGAAATCTGCGGATGTATCGCCTTCGTTCGTCGGTAAACGTCAGCGTCGATTGAATGGAAGAAGCAGCGTCACCGTTCTATCACCAGCACCTAGCTTCAAGCCGCTAAATGCAGGCTTTGCAGTCTACAAAGACGAACATCGCTTCATCTCCTTGTCGTATACCACGTCTTTGGACTCCTCCGCTCCCCGCATTAGGCTTCATGTATGCAATACAGCGAAAGGTATCGATGACCAGAAACACGCCAAACTAGAGAAAGCATTTCAAACTCTTCAACTTGTATGTGAGTATTCGGAGATGGAGTACATCCTGTCGTATGAAACAGACAGCGAAGAAGTCAAAGAGATAGGAAAGGTATCCACTATGGATCTGAGCGACAAAGATTTCGTAGGACCGATTATCGGTATATTTGCGGAGGGAGAGTGTGGAGAAGTTGACTTCAGGGATTTTGAGATTGACAGTGCATCATCGCGGGCCGTGTAAAGTGGCGACGATCGTGTGGTCTTCGCTCGCGAACCATGACGGGTCTTGCCGGTGAAATCTTCGGATGCACGATCTGCCATCGTGCATTGCCGCGATGAGTGTGGGGTATCAATGGCACGTTTCGTAGTCATATATATACATTTGAGTTTGCTCTCTTATTACCAGGATAGAAGGTGTTTATATTTAGGGTTCCCATCTTTTGCGTTGCTGGCCTTCGTATCATCATGTGTATCCGTGAGATCCTTTGCTAGACATTTTTGTAGTTATGTTGCAGTGCACTAGCGGGTAAATAATACCGTGCTCTGCAGCATTGGACGGCTCTGGTAGGAGATATATACTCCGAGCCTAAGATGGGCGATATTGATGGCTCGCATCCGAGCATCGACCCAAGCCCTGGCAGAGAGCACTCCATCCCTTCTTTGGGACGCACTCAGAACTCAAGTGCCTATTTCGATCCGGTGTATGGCGATATTGGCGTGTTTAGTTGCTCAAGTTCTGGTAATTGTAAAGTCCTTAGAGACCTGGATAGCATCGAACGGCAGTGGCTCTGAGGTAAGTTTTCGTTCGGAACTTGCGTCGTCGCCCGTAACAGTGATGTTCGTTTGGTCTTTGTCGTGCTGTGTGAAGTTAGCTTCATCGATCGCCCTGTGCCTGCTTCATGAGACTTACCAACTCCATCCACTGAGTGTAGTGACCCGGTCTCGCTTGCTGCGATCCCAGACCACCAGTGTTCGACCTCTTGATTGCACTGAGTCTTCCAGTATTGCTCATTGATGCGCTCTTGTACTTTTGGCGCCATTGAAGGTAGAACGGGCGTAACATGGGAATGTTGATACAGAGACCGGCCAGCATGAGCTCGATAGTGCAGAGCATAAAGGTCGTTCCCGATGTACCTGTGAGATTGCCGATAAGATCTGTGCATTGTCAGTCTTTCTGCCCAGCTTGTCAAAGCGTGTAAGCAAGCATAACTTACCAATAGTATATATGAGGATGAAACGCGCGATGCTAATAACCACACAGGCCAAACCCAAGCCGAAACATGCCAGTACAGCAAGCTTTTCCGTCTTTCGCATTTGCAACTGCCACACGCAGCGGATTGGGATTACCACGATCATGAGGTCGGTAGCCATGTTTGACAAGATCAGACACTTGAGCAGCAACATTTGATCCATACAGTGTCCAACTCGTTCGATGGTCCACTGTTGCGAGATAGGGTCGCAAAGGAAGATGAAAACGAAGTTGAAGATAATAGCCCAGCTGACGACTATACCGCCGACGATGTAGACTGCAAGGCGCAATTGGAGCTGGAAGACGCGGTGGTATAGAGCCAGTTGTGAAAGCTTGAGAGCTGCGAGACACCAGATATAGATCAAAGTGAAGGCAAACGTTATCTGCATGATAACAGGAAGGTTGTGCATCACTGTTGAGTTGGTTAGTTGATTCGCCTCCTTTAAACGCAACAACTTCTAGAGCGGACGTACGCTTGGGGAACATCTCAGCATTGTTCTTATCCAAGTCATAACCAACTCCGATCGTGAAAACTGTCTGGGTGTCAACTCTATATCCGTAACTCTGGCGAAGATCCAAGTCTTACCCACAGCATTCAACCCGATGGTACTTGTCGATAGGACCTTCAAAAATTGTGAGCTCGGATGTCAAGTATGGAGATAGCGCGATGCGTACCAGTGCAATGCCTGCGAAGACATCGTCCAGTGCCAATCCAGGTCCTCGCATGCGACCGCGAAACCGAAAGAAAACAGTGGTTGCAAAGAGCAGCCATAGACATGACATCGCTATCATTGAATCACGGCTGCTCCGGGTCATCGGTATACTGATCGTTTCCACCATGTCGGCCATCTTGCTCTGTGTGAGCCACGCACGCAGTCAACGCGTCCAGGCAGTGCTACAGAGATGCAAAGTAATGAACAAAGTACTAAAAGAGTGGATCCGGCCGTGAGAACTGGTGTTGACGAAAGAACGAAGGAGAGAAGACCGGGCGACGAGTCGGGGCGACAGAGTGTTCATAAAACCTGATCCATGCTGTGGTCTCCTGTCTTCCCTCAAAACTCCCCTTGACTTTCGTCAATGATCGCATTGCCCGTTGGGTTAGCGGGCCTGGCCTTGCGGACCGAAAACAGTTCCCTGCCTGTCAAAGCCAAATAGTGGGGGCCTTAAAGAGCATTGCCACAAACGTTGGCCGAACATTTGAACTATCCCTTTCGGATGTGTGTTCGAGCTCCCCGGATACGCATGCAGATAATTCAAACTACGCGAGATGACGATCGTAATGAAGCGCCATGAATCTCGTGCATTCCTGCACGTTAAGCCGTAACGGAAATACAGACATGAGGCCTGAAAGGGAATAGTAAACTACGGCGATATGTTGCCGGCGGTGAAACGGTCTAGCCCAGGATGTGACCCACAGGGCCAAGGGTCTCTGCCGGGCGCCTCATCCGCTTGCCGTATGACAGCCGCAACTCTCCGTCTCGAGGGTCATCGGCAGCATGAATTAGCAGGGAATGGACAGAGACCTCATGTTCGTCTCCACATCCCTGGGCAAGGTCTGTTCTTGGCTTGAGTTGCATTCTGCCTGTGGCGGCAGGCATGCCGAGCATGTCTTCCAGAATAAATATGCAAATTCTCCGACCTTGAAAACAGCCCTGTCCCAGATTCTCGGGTCTTCTACTAGCCAGGCGCACCATTATTGCGCGCTGGTCGACGGTATTGTTTGTGTCTTAAGACCATGGGGCTGATAGCGAAGAGTTTTGAGTCCCAGACTTGGATTAACTCAAACGGACAACATTCCCGCAAAGACTCGCGCAGAGTGCGCGCATCTCCACTTGAGCATGTGGCATCCCTTTCCACGTGGCGCTATGATCCTTCAAGGTCCTAGGGCACCAATGATACCACTCTCAAATGAAAACCCAGTGGGGTCGATACGGCGCATTCTCGGCGCTGGACACGCGATGCCCGTTCTTTCGCCAAGTGCGGATGCACTGCAAAAGCCAGCAATCGGAAGGAGAAAGGATCGACCCTGTTGAGCCATCAGTCGACTAGAGACACTCCATTGGTATATACCATTGCCCTCGCTGAAACGATGCCATGCAATCGCGTTCTCCTTTGTGCAGTTGTGCGTCGTCGAACTGCCCAACATTCCCAACATGGACGACCATTCGGGCCTTTCACAGGACTCCAAGTCAGTTTTTCCCTTCGCGATCGCGACATGGCTTGCCGTTCTCTGGATAGGCTATAGGATCGCTATTGCCGCTTACAACATATCACCTTTCCATCCATTGTCTCATTTCCCAGGCCCAAAGATCGCGGCTGCATCCTACCTCTACGAAGCATACTATGACTGGTGGCTCGGAGGACGATATGGCAAAGTCATTGCCCGCATGCACGAGCAATACGGTCCCATCGTACGCATAAACCCAGACGAACTACATTGCTCCGACCCTGCTTTCACAGACGAGATATATGCTGGCCCCGGTCGCTCGCGCGACAAGTGGCAGCATCAACTGAACACTGGTGGAGTCGGACCTGTTGCGGTAACTGGATTCTCGACAGTCGACCATGACCTACACCGCGCACGGAAGGCGCCATTGAGCAAGTTTTTCTCGCGTCAACAGATGTTGAAGCTGGAGGGCGAAGTACATGAGTTTGCCATGATGACGGCGAACAAGATGCTCACTTTCGCTGGGAAAAGCGCCTTTGACGTCAAAGAAGCATTCAACTGCTATACTGCCGACGTGATTTCCCAATACGCATTCGGTGAGCCCATGGGTTTTGTCGCACAGGAAGGCTGGGAACCAAACTTCGCAACCTGGGTCAAGTCATTCTTCAAGAGCGCATACATGATGCGTCACAACGTTTTGGGTCGAAAGATGGCGCAGGTCCTACCGTTCATGGCTGATTATCTCGGCGAAGATATCAAGGCTGTCATGCGAGTCATGAACGTAACCATTCCCCAGTACATTGGCCAGGCTTTGAAGAACCCAGAGAACGGACGTGTTTTCGCTGAAGTTATGGGTAAGGACAAGACTATGTCTGAGGAGGAGAAGTTCCGCTACAATGGCGAGGGTTTCAACTTTTTGCTTGCGGGTACCGAAACTACAGCTGTAAGTATCAAATGGATTTCGCCTCTAAATTTCGAGGACTGACGATGAATGCAGGCTATACTTACCGTCTTCACCTACTGGACATTGGCAAAGCCAGAGGTTCACCAGAGACTCCTGGCCGATCTGTCCAGCGCCGGTATCAACCTACAGACGCTCAAATGGGTGGAACTAGAGAAGGTACCATACTTCTGGGCTGTCCTGCAAGAGTGTCTGCGCATGATGCCTGGTGTGTCCCATCGCTCAGCCAGGATTGCTCGCTTGGAAGACTTACATTACGTGTCCGCGGATGGCAAATCTGACTGGGTCATTCCGAGAGGCACCCCCATTGGCATGACATCCATGATCAACCACTGGAACAGGGAGCTTTTCCCCGACCCCGATGAATTCCTTCCCGAACGTTGGCTATTGGAGGATGGGTCGCAAAACTACACGCTGCAAAAGAAGCTGATCGCATTCGGAAAAGGAAGCCGCAGCTGCATCGGTGAGCAGCTGGCTTACTGTGAGCTGTACATTATGGGCGCGTACATGGTACTCAATGTTCTTCCGAGGGCGAAGCTCGTGGATACCGTGAAGGAGGACATCGCATATGACCATGACTTGATTGTTGCGCAGACGACGAAGGGCTCCATTTCTGTTCGCATCGCTATCGAGTAAATGGGCTCTTAATATTGTGAGGGTGGCAAGGGTTACTAGTTTGAGTAGGAAAATACATGATTGATCATGAACAATACCGACTTGGTAGAGGCCAAGCAGGACGCGCTGGAGAGTGTAGTGACGCGTGTTGTATGTCTGTTGATGTTGGAAGTCGCGACTAGGCTGACGCCGGCGCTTGGCCAAGAGGGTTCCACCCAGCCACGTGCTATCATATTCCGCAGCGCGACTTTCCATGGCTGCTTCAGCAGTACACCTCGCTTTGACCTATGACCCAAGCGTCAATCCCTATATACCCTCAACTTCTGCAGCGCTCAGTGAGTACACACGTGGTTACAGTCAAGTCCTGGAGCGGAATTACGTCCTTATTGGCGCGAGGTTGTCCACGCTTAGTCGTGCTATCGGCGCCCAAGCAGCGTATGGCATCTACAACAGCCATAGGTCCCTTCCCAGACACTCTCTATGCGCAGCCATTCAAACCCAGTAGGAAGTAAAAGTGTGCCTTATGGCACATCACTATCCGTGCCCACACGTTCCTGTCAGGCCGCAAGACTTGCGCATCGCTGACAAGCCTGCAGTAATAGCAGCCATTGCGCGACGTTCGCTTTCCACTGCAGTGGCTTTCCGCAGGTGTTAGGCTGTACTTGTTTCGACCTGGAAAAACTCATAGATGCTTGTCAGCGAAGGGTGAAGTGGCAACATTGTTGTGTTCATGTTTGTCTATACTCACAGATCATAGGCGCCCCACATGCGATCCAGGGAGCTTGGGGCACACTACTTTATGTAACCTTGGAACTACTGGCAACAGTTGTTCTCCGTCCGGCATCATCATCTCTGGGAATGAAGTATCAATTCATTTTCCTATTGTCGCAGCTTGCGCTTGTACCTACAAGTTCTCGCTAGTGAGCTCCAAGTCCACTTGGTGGGGCTAGGTATACTTTGCAGCCCATGGGCCACTTTTTCGCACAGATTACCCCAGCTTCGGCAGTGACAAGTTGGACAACATGGCGCCCATTGCTCTCCGAAAGTGGTTCGATACGCCTCTGACAGAACATATGCTGTGAACCCAGATGCCGATCCTGTTCGACTCACAGTGGATGCCTACAATGAGATCACTCTGACGCCCTCACATCGCGAAAAGAGTCTCTTAGATGTGGCTCACGATTTCTTCATTCACTAATCCTAGAGTGCTTGATACTCCCTGAGCCTATACATCACTCGACTCACAGACGGATGTGAAGGGAATTGGCTGAAATTTCTCAAAAGCTCATAAGGAGGGGCGCATTACTGTTTTCAGTCATGGTGCTATTCGCAGCTGAAAAAAAACTAGGGCCTCTGCCAGTACAAAATTGATGTGTGGCATCTACTTTGTCTGTATTGGATGAGGCTGATCAGCATACACGCGTAGCAGGTGCCAAGCATCGTGCTCTGAGAATAAGCTTTTACGCACTTGCTTGTTGAGTGGTGGCTGGCCATGGCATATGTATAACATGCAATACTATAATAGATATTATGCCCCCCGTCTTCCGTCTCCTTCTTGACATGCACTCCGAACTTGAAAGCCTATTCGATTTGCAGGTGCTTGTTCCGACGGCGCTTCCTGGTATCTCACCGTCATCTAGCGCTCGGAGACACCGCTCCTTGACGACTGTCGCTTTCGATCCTGTTCCATGCCAAAGAATGCGCCGTTGACGCTGCAAATAAGTTCCAACGCGCGACATGTGACAGGGCGAAAACGACACGCGGCACTATGCAGCGTTTGCCCCTGGGAGCGCAATCGGCAACAAAGATCTGCAGTGTTCCGAGCATCGACACGTGCCCTGAACCTACCATGAACTCAGGTACGTCCGGAGAAGTTAGCATATGACGTATGGTGCGGGATTTTAGTGAAGACGGGCGGTTTCGAGAAGAGTGACATTTACACAGCCCCATTCTTGGCAGGTCGAAATCCAGACGGTGGTCGCCGCTAGCTATACGGCAAGCGGACCTCAAATGCTCGCACACTCTCTTTGACCCACGAAATTCATCTTTTAGGGTCCGAAGACCTCTCGAGTCTCAATGGTCCAGGATGTCTTCTCACTGCACAACATCGTCGGCAGCGACGAGTCGCACTTTCCGTTTTCCCTCAAGGACTACCAACGCTATGTATTTGGCGACGACCGACTAGCGCATCGCTTGGGCACGGACCTATGTCGAGCTTTCATTCCCACCATTTCCAACCCTACAGACGACTTCGCAGTTGCCGTTTTATCCGAAAAGGTCCCCACGGCCACTCATAGGCTGCGCAATCACTTCGTCGCTTACCTCAATCGGCATCTGATCGCGAATAATGCGACTCCGGCCCTCAAAATCGACTTCCACATGGCGGGGGTGAATGCAAAGACCCGGGACGATCCGCAGTGCAACAGGAAAAGCGCTTATCACATCGACGCCGAACGCCTGGGGAACAGGACTCTCATTGTACTGACCGAAATCCGAACGAGCCAAGACCGCGAGGACCAGATACGATCTTCATTTGGGGAACGTGGCATAACCACCATTTTCGCCTATCTGGCATCTCTGGATGGCTCCGCAACGACTGCAACCATCTCATCCTTCTTATCTTCGGTTGTCAGTCCGTCTATGAGAGACATTGAGAGCATCGCGCAGTCTACTCATTTCGTCATGAACGAATGCTTTGTCCAGTTTACACTAGGAAGGGAGTATGAGGAGTTTTGCAAATTCATACGACGACAAGACGACCACTTCGTAAGAGAGCTATTGGATCATGCCATCACTGGTCACTACTACAACGACGACGATCATGAACACAACGTACAATTTCTGATTTGGGAGCTCGAGGCGCGGGAAAGCGTTTAACGGCCACGGCTGTGATTAGCAATACAGCACGGCAGACGGTAGCGACTGCTACCGATAATACTATAGTACCTTCACCAATCCCTATACTTTCGTACTTGCCTTCCTTTGCATGCACGCAACAAAATCAGCGCTCACATTCCTCTTGTCATACCTTAAGTTGTGCCCTTTACTGACATCGCGTGGGATTGCCAAACTGACAAGTATACATCTGCACTCAGCTTCGCAACCAATACCAGGCTCAAAGCTGAGCCTTTCAACACCTCAAAGATTTTTGCTTTGTCTAGTTGTCGTGATTTCGCATCGGCGTGTGCAGCATGCTAGATCCGGAGATGCTGAATTTTGTTCTTTGTCCACTTGTTGCTCCACTTCAAACATCGCAATCACAACTATACTTGTACCCCATACTTCAATCAATTTCCTCAATTTGTAATTCAATATCACGAACAACGTGAGCACCTAGCAACTATGCCGGTGGCGTCAAATCACCATACGCGCAATCAGTCGCATCGAAGCCTGCAAGAATTAGGAAGCATCAAGGATCCCCAGGACCTCGCCTTCCTGAACCAGCCTTGTTACCATGAAACAAACGTTGATTTGAGCCAGATCACCGTGGGTACGTTTCAAAGTAGGAGAAAAGAGAGCGAACCCGTACGCTCGACAACGCAGCTGTGCAATGCGTTTCAAGACGGCCAGCAAACTCTGCTTCAATTAACTAAATTGTACTCGGTAAGACACTTCCGGTACATCAAAGGGTTGCGCAACTTATTTGCTGACTACGTATTAGCTGCATATTATAGTAGCCGCAAGCTTGTACATGTTCTTCTTTGAAGTCGCCGTCCGCCTACCCTTCCTCCTCGCTGTTGCCTTTGCAATTCCTTCCATTCATGTGCTGCTGGTGCCAGAAAAACCGGTAACTGACGATAACACGTACAATGACGATTCTGAAGGTCTTTGTCGCCGATATTCCATCAATTCAGTAGTTCCTGGTGAACCTGTCGCACAGTACAAGACCGTAGGAGCCTTGCATCCAGCCGCTGCCACCTTCCCCGGTTTAACAGTCTTCTCACCCTCAACATGGTTTCCACGCGCCACGGACAGCATAGATTTTCGGCACAAGAGGCAGCGATTACATACTACGTTTCGCGAATCAGCTTACCAACCTCGGCGTACGTTTCGTGAAGCTTTCGAGGATACATTGCCACGAGTGCTCAAAAGCTGGACCATGTTCGTTTTCAGGACCATGTTCTATCAGATTACATCTCAAGTCACTGTGTTCATTGTAGAACGCGCATACGAGGCTATGACGGGAGAGGAGATGAACGTAAGTGCCTACATCATGAACACTCTGCGTTTTTACTGGGACTGGGCAGCTGGTATGAGTGGGTTTGCGTTGCATAGCATCAAGTGGATTACTTTGGGCTTCACTATGCTCCTTGATCAGCTCTTAGTATGGCTAGGAAGGCAGATAACAATGGTCACTGAAGCCATGCACGATAGAAGGCTGCAATATGAAGGTTTGAACGCAGTGCAGTTCTAAGTGGCACTGAGGCTACGTTATGGAGAAAGTCAGAAAAAGGCACAGGGGTCGGTTTTGGTCGATGTATGCGTTAGGCGTTTCCGTCACTTAGGATCTTGCGTCAACAGCGAAGATATGTGATTGTAAGAATGGTGTTTGGTCCTTTCCTTGCACGCGCTACAAATGATGTCTACTATCGTTGTTTACCAGTAGCATGTTTCCAATATAGCTTTAATCGATGCAATACTTCAATCGGATATCCGTCAATGTATCAGGAATTTTACGAATAACAATATTGTGACACATTCTCTTTGTTCATCCTCATAGCCATTCAAATATCATCACTGACAAATATGTGCTGCCTAACGTTCTCTGCCCATACATCATATAATCCCCAGAGAAACAGAAATCTCCAAGCAAGATGAAGCCGATCATCTTAGCCGCCACAATACCACTACTGGCAACATCCCTAGCGCACTCATGGCTACACTGTACCCAGCACAACAACACTGGCATAAGAGCAGATATGGCAGCTGCAGCAGCTGAAACACCACCCAGAGAAATTGATCCACTGTACGTACGTTCTGCACAACGACGTGTACTGAAAAGGAAAACGGCAGACTGACCATGTCACAGCGGACCCTGGTACGCAGAGCTCTGCCACGGTTGGCTCCGCGCAAAGCAGAATCCTGGGAATTGGCAGGATGAAGGCCTTGAGTGTATGCTATCTCTATCCTCGTCAACTGGTCACGTACTCTGCTCTCACTTCCTTCCACGGCTAATCACCTACAGATCTATGGGACCCCCCCGCCGCTGCCTCAAGATCCGACACACACGCATGCCACCCAAGCCAACGAGGCCCCCTTCAATACTTGGCCCCCTCTATCCCACAAGAACCTGGTCACAAACCGCCCACACATACTGCACCCGCTCCTATGGTAACCGCCTCGGCTGGGTCATCTATAACCCTCATGTTCGGCGGCAACGGTCACAGCCGTGGTAACTTTGGCGGTGTTGAGATGGGTGACCCAGGGAAAGTATCTGTTTATTGGGCCGGTAGCAAAGAAAAAGAAATTGTAGATGTAAAGGAGTTGACGGAGGAGAATCTCATGCAGAGGAACGGGTTCAGTGAGGAGAGTTTCGCATATCCGTTGGATAAGAAAGTAACAGCGCCAGGGTGGGGACCGGAAGATCTTCACGACAAGGGAAACTGGCAAACGTTGCATCTGTAAGTCCATATTATTTTCTTCTCAGTATCGTATTAAGAAGAGAGGAAGAGGCTCGATAGAACGTCGTTTCACTAACAGTCCTCTACAGGCCAGAATGCATGGAGAAGGGACGGCACATGATGATAAGGGTGTGGAGTTTTGGTGGTGCAAATAAGTATAGCACATGTTTTGATGTTATGGTCGTGTGAAAGGAAGGCGAAGAAGGTAGGTCAGGAGGGGTGTTGCAACTGTGGACGTATACGTTAGAGATGTATGTGCAACATGATTGTATACATCAGTGCTTCGCCTCTCTCTGTCCGCTCGCTGTTCCTGCTTCTCCTCTTGCATGCGCAGTTGCGTTGCTCTCTTCCACCAGCTTTAACGGACGGTATTCTGCTTCCCACATCTGTTCTCTGATCCATTCCTCTAACTCTGCATCGTCACTTGGTATGTCCTTCTCTTGAGCTAGATCATCCTCTATAGCCTTCTTGATCACGTTCCTCGCTATTTGAACGCTGATCTCACGAACGTCTTCCACATCTGGAAGCAGGCCGGCTCCACGATTGTTGAGAACAGGAGCTGCCGAAGCGAGGGCTTGAACAGCTGCAACGAGGAGAGCGGGAGTCATAAGACGGGCTCGACAGAGAACCGCGCCGAGGCCGATACCGGGGAATGTCACCGAGTTGTTGCATTCAGCTTGTAGTCGTCAGTAACGTGAACGCAGAGGTAGTATCAACGGACTCACAGATATCGTACTCCTTGCCATTGTGTTTAACCGGCGGGAATGGCGAACCTGTCGCAACCAGAGCTTTGCCATCGGTCCAGTCATACAGATCTTGCGGCTTGGCTTCGTGGAGCTTGGTTGGGTTTGAGAGTGGAAAGATGACGGGGCGTTCGACGTGTTTTACCATTTCTCGAACGACGTCTTCCGAGAAGGACCCAGGCTTGGTCGAGGTACCAATGAGCACGTGCGGCTTCACTTCCTTGATGACGGACAGCAGATCGCCGTGCTCTTTGCCCTCCCACTCCTTATCGTCCCGCGCAAACGGAAGCTGGGCTGGAGTAAGTTGGTCCTTCTTACCCTGTAAGAGAAGACCGGGTTTATCGACGCACCTGATCGAAGTTAGCATGCATTAGCTGACTGGAGCTGTGGAGTAAGATACCAGATTTGGCGCCCGGCTTCTTCTTTAGATTTTCCAGTGTTTTGGACTATAGCATCTTGGATCTGATCTGCAATTCCCGTACCCGCTGATCCTGAGCCGAACATGACAAAGCGAGCTTCTTCCCATTTGGTTCCGCTCACTTTAAAAGCTGCCATGATCGCTGCGAGCGTCACGCAACCGGTCCCTTGTACGTCGTCGTTGAAACATGCGATCTCAGGTGTGTACTTATCCAGGATCCTTCGTGCATTGTTCAGTCCAAAATCCTCGAAGTGGATGTACGCTTTAGGGTAATGCTTCCTTGCAGCCGTTACAAACTTGTCGACGAAGTCATCGTATTTCTCGCCAAAGACTCGCTCTTTCCGTATGCCGAGGTATAGCTCGTCGTCGAGGAGATCTTTGTTCTACGTTTATCAGCATGCCTCATCTTATCAGACTCTCTATACTGACATCGGTGCCGCAGTCAAGTACTACGGGCAGCGTCCGCGAAGGATGTATTCCAGCACATAGCGTGTAGATAACGAGCTTGGCGATGCTGATCAAGATAGCTCCTACACCTTGATCGCCAATTCCCAGAATCTGTTGACCGTCGCTCACGACAATTACATCGATATCCTCGGGGTTCCCCCACTGTTTCATGTCGTCCTCGACGCGGTCTGCATCGTCGATGTTGAGGAAGCAACCTTCGGGCCGTCGGAAGATTTTGGAGTAGTCTGCTATGGCCTCGCCTTCGGTGGGGGTGTATATAACAGAGAACATTTCCTTGAGGTGGTCGAGGATGAGCTGCGTAGTCGTCAGCCGTGCCATGACCAACACTGTCAACTGTAGCGCACCCTGTAGTATAGCACCTCGTTCTGTTCCTTCAGGCTGGTCATGAAGGTGTTCTTCGCAAGGTCGCTCGGTCGGGAGTTGTACTGGGCATATGCGCGTTTGACCTGCTCGTCGAGGGTCTGGATGTTGGTGGGGAGGAGGCCATGGAGCTTGAAAGTGTCGCGCTCTTCCTTGGTGAAGGCTGAGCCCTTGTTGAAGTACGGCGTCCGGAGAAGTGCATTGCCCTGAATGGCGCGTTAGTCGTTTGGTAGCCCGAGCGAATTTACACGTCGTACCGTCCTAAAGGTGCGCGTGCGAAGTCAGTGTATGTCTCACATGCAGTTCGTACAAAGACACTTCTTACAGACTGGTCTCTAGAGGCCCGGATGTAGAAAGAGGCAGATGCCCGAATTTGACATTCTTTTGCTGTTTTGTATCAGACGACATGCTTGCGATATGCTTTCCGTGGGTGATACGCGGGGCTCGAGATATGCGACTGGGTACCCGCTGGGTTGCTAGCAGCGCTTGCCTGGATATCGACGATTTGCACCAGGGAAGCATATCCTGTCAGCAGATGCTACAGGCCAGTTGTAACATCTGTCGCAACCCCGCCCTAAGCGCCATGTATTCCCGGCCATTTCCGACATGTTGTTGGGCACGCACTTGGTTGCGCGTCGTAGTTTCGGTATGATGACGTCGACGTGAAGCTGCCCACTGTCACCGTGCACGTGGCACTTGTTGGTCGTTCCAAGCTACTGGGTACATCTCTCTTAGTCTTCTGCTACTCAACGCCACAGCTAACTTGACTCTTCTTGAATTGTTTGATAATTGAAGCTGAATTTTATCTTGCGGCCATCTTCGGATAGAGATCCATGTGTGGAGGATTGCTTGAAAACTCAGAGATCGTTTGGTAGTGTTTTGCAACACGCGACGAGGCCGCAGCGACGTACTGAGGTAGAAACTCAACTGAGAAGGTATTGCTACAGATGAAGTATCCAGGGATGTTACTGCGCGATCTTCCATTTACTGGTAAGCACGATCTGATCCTATGGGCAAACGCCGTAGTCATGCGCTACCATCGGTTCGAAGAGCAATCCATTCGCTTTATACATAGGTGCTTCAAAATGCCTCGTATTCTTTCATGATAGCTAGCCTCATCTTCAGTTTCTTAGATCATAGACATGGACGAAATGCCCGCAACTGAGCCTTACGAGCCGTACCAGCACGCGGTCCCATCACATTCAGACGCGACCTCCGCTACGAACTCGATTCCACCCAAGCTCGCGCAGGTTCTACCCAGACTTCGCACTCCAGGTATTACACCCACGTGGATCACAGACTCTCTCGTCCCTATGATTAAGCTCGCGTATGGCTCTAACCTCACGCAAACCGAGTTCGATGACGGGACATGGTCCGAAGTCATCGAAAAAACAGACTTACTAATCCAAGCAATGGATCGAGCAAACGTTGATGATTCCTTTATACAAACCTACTATGAGGCATTGAGAACGAGAAACAGAGATTTCAATGAAGACATGATAACAATAGAAGGAGCTAGCAAAGATAGTAATGGCGAATTCTGCGAGATCCTGGCGGACAAAGGAGGAGATTTCGCGATTGCTATGCTTATGGTATTGAGGACTATGGAGAATGTGGCGGATGGCGATGGGAGTAACAAGACAGAGTCGAGTGAAGAAACAGGTGGGGAAGAGGGGAAGAGTAAAACGGAAGGGACCAGTGGTACGAAAGATGATACTGCACATAATAGCGGGGATGCTACTGAAGTCATGGGAGAAAGTACTAATAGCAGCAAGAGGGGAAGAAAGAAGAGAAAAGTGGCGAAAGGACTGGGTGGTTCAAGAGATGTACTGAGTTAGGCTAGATCTTATACAGCCTCCCAGCGCCCATCACTGTCATCAATCCCAAATGTTGTCTCACTGCTTTGGCAAGAATAAGGTCCAAAGACCCAACACATACAGCTTCCATGCCAAGCTCAGAAGCCGAGACACATTATTCCTACAAGAAAAGAGGCGTTCTAGAGCTTCAGCTTCCGTATCTCGAAGATTCCCACTGAAAAATAATACCTCTACCAGCCACCTGCAGGCGGTTGTCCAGGGTTTGTCATATCACAGCAGCAACCATTGTTGACGCATTTACAGTGGCCAGAGAAGCCCTAGTAAAGTAATCAGCTCGAGGACTATCTTTGAGTCATCTGAATCATCGATACACCTTCGAGGGAAGAGAGATGTGAACTAAGGAAGACATACTTCGCATGGACACTCGACACAGGCAATATGACTAGTACCCTCGACATTGTTGTCATCGCGCACCGAAATGGTCTTGAAGGAACGGCTGAGCGAAATCTGATGGTAGTGTGTTAGTCAGGCATTTGACACTGTGGTTTGGCAAGACATACGGCTCCAGGAGCGGCAAGAACAGTGGCGGTATAGATCACTGTGCTGATGACAGCGAACTTCATTTTGACTTAGCGTTGGAAGAGTCGGAAGATCGTTGTTTTCCCAAAGAAGAGGATATTTGTTCCAAGTCGTGGTCTAGGGCAGAAGAGTAAAGAGCAACGAAGATCTCTGCGGATAGAGAGGGAATGCGAGGTGTTGATAAAGTGGATAGTGAGAACGGGCAGTCCGGCAGGGACGAAGAGGCGCTTTAATACGCCATCCTTTTGATACACAGTCGCCCTTGCCGCTTTGCTGGAGACACGGATGAACCACTCCCTTTTCCCGTTCTAGTACCCCATGATCCCATCGAATACTGGATAGTGTGCTAAGCTGCGGTCGAATATTGATTCACCCCCAATTCCATCATCTTCTCCTAGCCGAAATGTACGGCGCTGCCGATGGAGTACTGCTGCTTTGTCGCACTGGCTGGATGAAATGTCAATGCTGACTTCGCTGCACGCTGTGATCCATCGTCTTTCGGCGCCACCGTGTTGCAGTATTGCCAAGTTGATGCATGATCCCTTAGTCTGACTATGGAGAGTCAAAGCTAGGGTTATTAGCTGGGTAAGAACTGCATTCCTTCTACGGCTATGAAAGATGGTTACGTGATTTAACCTTCCTCTTCTAGAGTCCAAACGTAGTAGCCAGCCTCTCGAAATAGGTATACCATTTAGCAAGAAACCGAGTTCTGATGCCTTGACCGGTCCTGGAAAGCTACCAGGTAGATAAGACAGGTGTGCTTCGCCGCACTCTTGCAGAGGCATGCGGCCACTCCATAGTTAATATCCGAGCGCTCCCGGGGACTCTCGAATGAGTCGATGCCCGGTAGCTAATGAAAAGACGGTTGTGCTGCGCCGTACTGCTGCTTACCTACGCCCTAGGGGCTGGAATGTCAGCATGAGAGAAGGCGACCATAAGATGCTACGAACGGAGTGGTTTGCACGACATTTCCGCGCTTTCCAAACTGCTAGGGAAGTAGTGTGGGAATTCTATACCGGCTTTGGCTTGAGGCTTCGGTCGGTCATTTGCTTGTACTCCTCCCCGAACCACAATGTACCTCGGCTTTACGCACGCCCAATAAGCCCTTATTCTAGATTTCCTGAAAATTGACGGTTGCTCTCGAAGCCGTTTTGAATATATAAATGAGAGTATGTGCGTGCACATGGGATTGGCGGAGAAACTGAGTGGAGTGAAATAGAGTGGAGAGGAAGATGATGGCCATTACGTCATCTTTAAACTGCGTCACTTGCGCAGACGCGTCCTCACATAAACGCTAGGACGCGACTGCCCTTCTGCTACGCCAGCACCGGAAAGCCGCCAACAATGTTTCCCCGATTATGTTGAACAAGTCACTTCGTATGCACAAACGCCCTATTGATCAGTCCGCCAAACTTCTGCTACTGAAGCGACGTTCGCAGCCACGAATCCCTTCCAAATTATCCCGCCGCCATCCATCTCTCCCGAGATTCCCAACTACAATCTCGACAACAACATTTGTTTTAAGTGTATCATTCTCCCAGCATGAATATGGTGGCATACTCAACTATCGGTATTTCAAAAGGCTCGCAGTACCTCTGAATGCTCAATGTCCTGCGCTCCTCACTATGCTTCCGACAGAAGTGCGCCTTAAAGTTTACCAACGGCTCTTTCACCGTGATCAGCCAACTGTCTATACAGGTCGCTTATCAGATCAGGTACACGATCATAGTCTGATTATCTAGCACGGTCATGACATACCCATCCACGGTCAACGTGAAGGTGTTCGAGCCGCGTTCGCCATGAATTATGCCTTCTGCTACTCGTTTCGTAATGTTTCATGTCGATTCGCTGTTGAAGAAGTGATCCAGTGTTTGTCAAAGTATTTTGTGAATATGATCGATGCACGCCTTCAAAGCGCTACATGTCTCTGTCATCCCGAAGAAGGCATTTTATCATCCCGGCACGGTGAAAATGATGCCTTATTCACTACAGTTATTTACATCGCTACCAGCCACTTGCAAGAATGGAAATGCTACAGTGTGGAGGCCGCTTTCACACAGAGTACAAAAAAGTTGAGGTGAATGCGGCGCCCGGTATCACGTACTTCGGGTTTCACCTTCTTCAATCCCAGTGGCCCTCTCGCAGTGTCTTCAGCATTTTTTGTTACGGATCTCACTGTCGCTAAGTTATATTGCCTAACATGAGCGCCCCGACGCTGCCTGTTGACCTGCAATGGGTCGCACATACGCTGATGCCCTACCTGCGCTACGCTTTCCAGCATGTTTTGCATCGTAATCTCGATATTACGCCGTACATTCAGCGCGTGCTCGACTCTTCTACCAGCAAGTCTGTGGGTTACCTCGTGTCTGTACTTGTTTCTGCTGCAATCGGAGAACTAACATGGGCCAGGGCTCCTACACCGATGGTGATGGCCTCGTCTTCGAGCGTGTCTTCTTCGCAATCGAGCGTCGCCACCAAGACCTTCCGGCCGAGCTTAATGATTTCACGGAGAACCTAGAGTGTCTCGCTTTGTTTCTCATTCGTCGCGCGCAGGAGAAGGGTCCATACCGGTTACTGGGTCGCGATATTCCGCCTAGCGACGCCTGGAAGAAGTATGAGAGTGAAAGGATCACACAGGTTGCAGCCAAGAACGTAAAAGGTACGTGTGACCCTTCCCTGAATCTATTGCTTAATGGTTTTTCCTATCACTTCTTCCACTTCGCGCTACTCAATCAACGCTTACGCCTCCTCTAGTAATGCAGAACCACAATCAGCCTATAGTGCCGACATATTCTGTTCCAACCGATACTAGTCCACCAGCACCTCCGGCTCCTAACATGGCAAGGGTACCGCTCCTTACGCACAACTGCATCGACCCTCGTTTGCTCTACGCGTATCCCGGCCAGTTTACTTCTCCTGAGCTTTCCGGAACTCTAACCCTTACCGACCTGCAGTACTACCATCGTCGGAACCAAGAAATCGAGGCATCTGTTGCTATGGAACTGGCCCAGTTACTCAATCTCCAGCAGAGGCATGGAATGCAACGTTCATTTCCTGACTCTCAAACCATCCCACAAGTGTACCAGCAAAATAGGATATCATCATTACGACAAGGACATCGAAATGGTGCTTCGGATCAACCAAGGTCGTTTCACGTACCGAATCCGGTTTCCCAACAGCCGCATACGCCCAGTTACGTACGGCATTTAGGGAAACAGCAAATCGATCACGAAGGCGCCCACATTTCCAGGCCTACCGGACTTTTCCGACCCATCCTGTCGCGCAATAAGCATCGCAGCTTTCAAAAAACTCTCGCGAGAACAAAAAGTAGCAAAGTTTTTGGAGATAGATAGAGCTGAAAAGGCCCTAAATCCCAAAGCAATCACACAAGTGCAGAAAGTGTTCATGAAGGCTGCTGCAGAACGGGTGGCCGCAACGAAGATAAATGCTGTAGGTGAAGATAAAATGAAGCAGAACAAGGAGAATGCGGAGAGAATAGTCAAGCTTCCGGATCAACAGACGATAATGATCCCGGCCCCCAGCCATCAGACCAACTGGAACACTTACATGACTACACCAGGAGTTGGAAGCTTCGGATCTCACCCAGCTTACTCGAACATCACGAGTTCATCTCCTTCGCCGCAGCTCTGTGGGCCTTTGCTAGCTCCCACACCGACTTCCAAGAGGGAAGAATGATAGGCGAGGCTACAACAGGCACATGACTTAGACTAATTGACCTCTACTCACTTCACTAGTTGATAGCTTGGTTCGATACATCTTGCGATGTCTATTGCACGATCGTCGTAGTCAGAAGGTGTTTTGGAAGGTTTTGCTGTGGTTAGCAGTTGTGACATCAACAAGGTTGGCTATGGTATTAATGCACGGTAGAAGAAACAACGTGTTGAGGGACTTTCGTGATACGAGCAACTGGAAGGATTGATGTATCAAATCATAAAACACATTACTGATTACGATATTGTCATGACTGTCTATACATGCAGATTACGTGGCGTAGGCCCTCAACTCAGGCTCCGTCAACGACTTCTGTGGGTATGCCAAAAGCAATGCGCCAGCCACCGGAATCAGCCCGCTGGTGGCCAAGACATCATCAAGATCGAGTCCAGGGGCGGCGTAGCTGCTGCAAACACTCTTCACGTCGATGCGCCCCAAGTTACCCGGTCCGTCGTTCTGAAGCGCATCAACAATTAATGCGTAAGTCAGTGGGTTGAACAAAACGCCAGCATGACCGTAGACTGAGCCTCCTAGCTGCCCAGCACAAACGCGTTGTACTTCGTTGTTGGAGACACCAACGTTGCGCGCATCGTTGATGAAGGCGGAGGCGCCAGTACCTTGCTGAGGCTCGACAATCTCATCGAAGAAACCCGAGTAGAAGGTTGTAGTGGGAACGTATGCGCTGTCCCCACCACCACTCCTGAGAGCCCTAACGAAATCCGAAGTAGCTTCTTGCTGGATAACGGAAGGATCACAGGGACCAAGGGCTTGGTTGCTGTTTGCCGTCAAGCATATGACGTTGGCCAAAACGGTGCCCTTGAAATCCGGAGATACAGGAAGGAAATCCGTGACAACTCTGCGGGTTGAAGGCCAGTATTTCAACACCCATTGTGTGTCTAGACCACCTTGGGACCAAGAAATAACGGCGATATTCTGCTTGTTGGTACGCGAAACGGCGCTGATGTAGTTTATAGCGTAGGCAATGTATTCGGCATTCGTTTGCGCGTCGCCGAGCATGGCACCGGGAATATTGAGCCATACTGGATCGGCATAACTCTCGCCTGCCAGCAGCTTCCTAAGGTTGTTGGCGAAGTTGAAACCTCCATAAGCACCAGTACCTGGCACAAAGATCACAGGACGTTTCTCGCCATATGTGAAGCTGGGTGGGATGAAAATCGCTTTGCGAAGTGCAGATTCTGAGAGCGTGTACGGAGCATCTGCGCTATCCTTCTTAGGATAGATACCAGAAGTAGGTGGGTTGTTGTTGTTGACGCTGTTTTCACCAACTGGTAGACCACCAGTCAGGGCGGCATTTAGGGTTCCATCGAGCACCAGGCCATCAGCTATTTGAGTTGCAACGGCAGCAAAAAAGTCTGTTCGTGTGGTTGGACTCGCCCAGATTTTGGAGTGTCTTGCTACCGCGGCTTCGATATTCGTCGGTCGCGTGGTAGGTTGAAGTTGCGAGAGGATGCTGAGCACCTTTGTGGGATTGCCCTGTGCAACAGCTTCGTTCACATCGCCGAGAAGGTTATCGACGAGAGAGATTACGCCAGGAAGTAGGCCAGGAATAACGTTGTTCAGCAGTTGTCTTTCATCCAGACTTTGGACCTGTTCAGTAGAGGATCCTGGCGTTGGGATTGGCGCGATTTCTGCTACCACCGGGGCTGGTGCAGGTGCGGGTGCAGCAAGCGACGTCGGGAGAATGCTCAGAAGAGCTAGAGATGGGACTGGGAGACGCATATTGACTCTTTTCTCAACCTTGGTACCAGCAGAAAGTACGACCTAGAAGACGAAGAGATGCAGAGCCCCTGTCAACCGCAACGAGCAATCATGCCTCGCGTCTTTAACCACTCTCACAACATGAGTCGTGCGGACTCCAATCGTCATCCTGCCCTCACTTTGCGTTGCAGTCTGTCACGAACTATTGTCCTTGTCACCTCTTTAGCGTCGCCGAACACATGGGACAGTCGCGGAAGCGCATATTGGTAGATGTCGATCTGCATGGTCCTGTAGATCTTGCGCTGTGTACAGTGTTAGCGTGTCGGATCGCCCCTGATCATGATCTCCTCCCTGGGCAGATCCGACCCTGCTTTACTAAATTGGGACCTGGAGACTATCGAATGCGGCAGTCGTGCGCCATTGACATCGCTAATTCGTTGGGCTTGTATTAACCGATGAAAAGTAGGCTTTCCGGCGCTCTCTCGTCGCGATGGGTCTTTTTACATGCTGTTATCCATCAGTCATACAGTCGCTACTGTGAGCAAGAGGGACTGCAGGAACAAGAAAAGCGTGAAGAAACTCTTTGGCGGAGAATCTACAGGAAGAAAAGAGCCTACCGCCCTGAACCGGATTAAATTGTGGAGACGCGATTACGCCGAGATTTGCCAAAATGACAGGACTGTCGGCCTCACCACTCTTGACTTCGGATCAGCTATGTCATGTCAGAGATGTGTTCTGCAAGCCATGAAAACCTTATCGTACGTTCGAAGACGAGGGTTCTGGCGTTGAGATCATCACAGGAGGTTCTCGGAGCATATATCGATGCACGATCCAACACGCGGATTTCTGGACACTGTATGTGCTTTTCTAGCCCGCAGAATACCCCGATCTTACCCACCGGAGATATGTAGCGGGTACATGCTAGCGTTCCAGGAATCAACATACGCTACAATGAGATCTAGATATAGTCCCAAATATCAGTGTCCTTAACTTTTCACCAGCAAGGGGTGTGCCGACATCTATAAGTTCTTTACGCCGGGATGCGTCATCGATCCGTAGCTAAACAACAAGCACATCCGCTGTCTGGTTCTCATCTACCCAACCTTCCCAGTCTTTAATGTCTACTCCTGTGCGTTGTGTTAGACTCCATGCGGTGCTGCGAACGCGTGACGTCATCTTCAACTAGCGTGTTTGCTATACAACGCACGACACCCATTCTACCTAATCGACTCTGAGCAAGATTATCCTCGCCTTGTATCCTTCCGTTGCACACGCGCTATCAACATGTCAATTGAGTTGGTCTGAATTGATAGGACGACACTTCATCGAAGCTTCATGGATAGAGAGGTCGCGAAGCGCTACGCGAAAGAACCCATGAATGTAACTAACGGTCCCAGAGAGGCTGTCAGGACAGTATATAAAAAGCTAGACAACCTACCCTCCGAGACCAGCTTATCTATGATGTGCCTTCCAATCTTGATCTAATCGCTACGGTCCGGGTAGCTGCGTTCGCACGATGCATCGCTATCGGCATGTGCTGGAAGCGTCTTGCAAGCAGCTTAGGCACATTTCGTCACGCTCCTTCACATCACACACTATATCCTGATATCGCACAAACACCCCTAACCTATCTCTAATGTACCTCATCTTACCTACGCGCAGGGCTCAGACATCCTACAAACCGAGAATCAATGGGCAGCTCGTTCCTCCAGCTACCGCTGCCTACAGCACCTTCCACTTTACGCCAGGACCAACGACGAGATGCCGCTCTTGATTTACTCAACACATGTACTCTTCCGCGACTATTGGATCTCGACAATCGACCTATTTTCATGCTCAACACAGACGATTATGCCAAGGAAAGCCAAATTCCAATCCAACCCGTCTTCTGCAATGCAGCACTGAGAGAGCGGGAGCAGCTGCTAGAACAAATAATCGGTACCTCGTCAAGGTTTCATGATTCTACCGGTACTGGAGCATCACATGACGAATTTCGGATATGGGCGACGAATCTTAGCAGATTCAACGATTCTCGAGATCTCTTTCCGATCACCATAGAATTCGAGAACTGGTTATGGTTGGGCATCTCGATCTATCCCAACTGGCGGCTGATCAGCGGGCACACGCTTTTCAAAGATGAGGATATTTCTGAAGGGGACCAGTTGTGTGCATCAGTACCACGCCTCAAGAAAGAGAGATATACTGGCGATCTGCCTGGCGATGTAGCTAAAGCTTTAGCTTCTGCCGAGGCTATACCAACCCGGGAGATTATTGAGGACGTGCAGGAACCTGAATTCCCATTTGTAGTCCTCGGAAACGATCGTGACAGAAACAGCTCCTCGAGTATCTCATCGATAACCTTGTCTACACCCGACTCTTCTGTGCCAGACTGGACAGTACCGCACCCAAGAGGTGTTCTCTCGGATCATCTCCAATTCGTAAGGAACATTGACTGGGCAAAAACACCGTTAGGGGCTATGAATAGATGGTCTATTCAATTTCGGGAGATCATCTGTTTGGTCATGCGCAATCCTCACCCATCTTCCGTGTTCTGGGGCGAAGACTTAACCATGCTTTACAATGAGGCTTACAGAGACGATGTGACAGGCGACAAACATCCGGCTTTAATGGGAACTGGCTTCTCAGGCCCTTTTGGCGAGATGTGGCATGCAGTTGGACCTGTAATTCGCGAATGTGCGCGGACAGGTCATGCACAGCTTAATCACAACCAGCCATTGCCCATCATGCGGTACGGTTATATGGAAGAGGCTTTCTTTACCTGGTCTTTCGTGAGTGTTGATGCTATGGGTTCTGTTCTTTGGATACGTATCACTCACATAATGATAGGTACCAGTCTTTGGTGGTACTGAGCGCGTCTTAGGGTGTAGGTAATATTGCATCTTATTGTGATAGCTCCATGGTGAAGCTGGGCTGGGCTGGACGGGAGTAATAGGCACGCTGACTCAAACATGAATTACAGTCTACCTCAACGCATTCGACACCACGGTTGAGTCCATTAGCGCAAGAAGGATGTGGCTGTTGCGCTATCTCGGGGAGTGCATGAATGCCACACGTACCGTCAGTAAGTGTACACTTATGAGTGTTCTACCAGACGAAAACTAACATCGTGTTTGCCTTTGAGAGGAATTCTGGATGAGAGTTCTGGACGGCCTGAATCACAATGATTACGACGTACCTTTTGCCCTCTTGTACACTGTTACAGAATCGGAGGGCGCCGAGAATGCTTCTTCGCACTCGAATGCCGCCCCAACAGCTACAAAGTGTTGCGTTTTTGAAGGATCAATCGGAGTGCCGAGAGGGCATGCAGTCTCCCCCGACAGGTTAGATCTCGGAGATAGTGATGGTTTCCTGACACCGGCTTTTCGAAACGCTACACAAACCCTAGAGCCCATGATGTTAAGCATCAAGGACAATACACTTCCACAACCGCTTCTAGACGTTATCGAGTGGCGAGGCTACAAGGATCCATGTAGAGAAGCTATGGTTTTACCCTTACGACCAACCAACGCAGACAACGTGTGCGCTTTATTGGTGCTAGGCATCAATCCCCGGAGAGCATATGACCAGGAGTACAGGTCTTTTATGGCCATGCTCAACAGACAGATCGCTACGTCGCTAGCTTCGGTGCTTCTTTTCGAAGACGAGGTGTGCCGGAGCAAACAAGCCGCGGAGATAGCCACCCTACAAAGAGAGCAGATGTCTCGACAGCTTCAGCTTCAGACTGGACGCATGCGGCGAATGACTGAACTATCGCCCATGGGCATGTACTTATTCGACCCAGATGGTCTTCTGGTAGAGGCGAACGACCGATACTACGAAATGACTGGTGTCTCGTCTACAGGAGATAAACTGCCATGGTCTATCGACATGATGGTGGGGGAAAGTAAAAGGGCTGCACGGGAAATGTGGGACTGTACGCGACGTTCTATGGCATTCATTTGTTACATATACTAACACTGATTGTCAATACTAAGACATGATCACTCACCACAAGCCAGTAAGCCGTGAGCTGCAGTTCGCGAACTCTGCATGTCAACCCCGAGACATCGATGGCGCACGAATCGAGTATTGGGTCCTGGCAGCTAGTCAGCCAGAGCTAAGTGCCGACGGTGAACTCGTCAGCGTCATGGGATCACTTACAGATATCTCGCATCTGAAGTGGGTGCAAGGCCTGCAAGAACGGCGAATACAGGAAGCAGAAGAGGCAAAGCGCCAGCAGAACGAGTTCATCGATATCACGTCACATGAGATGAGAAGTAGCGATCCCTCCGTATGAAACTCATGTGGGATATATACTGATCAGCTCACCAATACTCAGATCCACTTTCCGCGATCCTCATCTGCGCCGATGACATCCGAGATACCCTGACACAGTACAAGTTCTCTCGCAGTAGCGATCAGAAAATGGCAAAAGAATGCGTCGAAGCAGCGGAAAACATTGCACTTTGTGTTCAGCATCAAAAGTCAATCGTCGACGACGTTCTCACCGTCTCAAAACTGGACTCAAATCTTCTCCGCATCACGCCAATACCCGCACAGCCAATTATAGTCGTCCAGAGATCTATGGCAATGTTGGTCGCCTTGAGCCTGGGTTCACGAGATGAGCACTAACATCCTACTTTTAGGTTCCGTCCTGAAATCCAGGCCAAGAATATCGACTTCAAATTTGTTCCACATCCCAGTGTTCGAGATCTCGACATTGACTGGGTGATTCTTGACCCTGGTCGACTTCTTCAAATCATCGTCAATCTCATCACCAATGCCATCAAGTTCACCATGGAGTCCCAAATCCGCTCAATCACGGTCCACATTTCTGCTCATGCGGAATGGCCAGACTTTGATATCCCAGAAGGATTCACATGTACGCAGTATATACAGTATTCTCGCATATGAGGCTACCACTAACTCCGCAATCTTATCTTTAGTTGTTCCACCACGAGATATCGTAACTGAGTTCGGGAGTGGTGAGGGCTGGGGCTCAGGCTCGTTCGTCTATCTCCAGTTCCAGGTTCAGGACACAGGTTGCGGACTTTCGCCTCAGCAGATGTCCCTCTTGTTCGAGAAATTTGCCCAAGCTGTGGGTCAATCCAATGAACAAGCTACAAATGAATTACGCACTAATGCTAAATCTAACACTTAGTCTCCTCGAACACACATGCGATACGGCGGTAGTGGCCTCGGACTCTTTATCTCGCGCCAACTTGCTGAACTTCACGGAGGTCAGATCGGTGTTTCTTCTAAAGCTGGTGTCGGCAGTACCTTTGGATTCTATTTGAAGTGCAAGCGCATGATTGCTCAGAAACCTACTCTATCGCGTGACACATTCAAACACGCCCTCGAAATCGACCACGCGGTGAAGGCACGGGAAATAAAAAAAGCAACTATATCCCTGATCTCCGCCGCGACTGCAGCAGGAAAAGATGAATATTCTGTCGACATGGATATACCACAGTTCATCAATGAAAAAATGGACGAAGCCAAAGATGACCAGCTTCATGTTCTTGTCGTTGAAGATAATCTAGTGAACCAAAAGGTGCTAGTCAAACAACTCATGAAAGCAGGCTGCGTTACCAGCACTGCCGACAACGGCGTCTGGGCGTTGAAGCATCTTGTCAAAACAAAATTCTGCGTTACCGATGGGATACCACTTGACATCATTCTCATAGATTGCGAGATGCCAGAGATGGATGGCCTGACATGTTGCAGAAAGATACGACAGATGGAGCAACGGAAAGAGGTGTCGAAGCATATTCCGATTATAGCGGTTACTGCGAATATAAGAGGCGGGCAGATAGACAATGCAAGAGATGCAGGTATGGATGATGTTGTTGGGAAGCCATTCAGAATCCCGGACTTGTTGGCGAAGATGCGGGAGCTATTGAAGAAGATTGAGAAGTGAACGAATATTAAGATTGTCCTAATGCAGGGCCGTGAAGCCTACGTGGTATCGTAAAGCCCCTGTGACCATTGCGATTTGGACCTCAAGGTTTGTAAAAGGGTTTCGACGAAGGATTTATGCAATTACCGGACTACCACCATTGTCGCCAAGTTCACCATCATAGGTAGTGGTGGCGAGAACCAACAAGCCGAGACATGTTCAAAGCCTTGATAGATTTCGTTAAGAATCTACTAGCAGCCCGTGCCTATGTATGCTTCCACGTCATTCATGGCATTGTCGGTGCACGAATTTCATCGAAGCCATTCAAATGTCTTCTTCATGGTCATCACCCTCGAAAGACTCGACCTGCACGCTATCATGACCTCGAAAAGCCCTGCTTTCGGGTCATGTTACTACATACTCCAGAACGCATACCTCCAGAAACCTCGCCTACACATATCTAAAACATGCCTTGCTATTCTTCATGTATGTCAAGTCTCCTCTCAAACACCGCCAACATGATGTGAACAATCGGCAATTTTGGACAGGTGGGCATCAAACAACTTGATCTCGTTTTTTGGTAGGGAAATTTTAGGTTCACCACCGCGTTTGGGGAGAAGAACAGGAAGTTTGGCGACAACAGAGGGAGTTTATATGCCCAAGGGCGCCGCTAAGGTGGTGCTTACCAAACACGCTGGCACTAGCAGGATGATAATGAAGAGATGGCTAGGTAATGTAGTATCCTGACGTTGCATATTTGAGTATATATAGCGTTTGCCCACTGGGAGGTTCAAACTTGCATGGCTTGTCTCAACTATCAGCCAACAAAGTAGCGAGTTAAGCACAGTCACGTGTTAGCGCACCACGCTAACGCCACGCGACGCGTCAAACCTTCCTCCATCTCCACTTCCCCAATCCAACCACCCAACTGCTACACAAAGCACTATATTCAAGTCGTCAACAAGCAAACACTCAGCAAATCTACAACACATCACCTCATACCCAAACGCGCCGAGTCTTGCCGCGAAAGATCTTCACACGAAGCTCACTCACAATGGACCACCCACAAACACCCCGCATCCTCGCCCCGCACCTTGCAAACTTCCAACACCGCATCGTGCGCATATTGGGAAAGGTCACGCAGCTGCGTGGTGAGACAGCAGTTATTGATGCAGGAGGTAATGTTGACGTTGTTCTGAACAGGGTAAGCATTTTCGTCTGCGTTTACATGTCGTTCAAGCACTTGAGGAAAAGAGTATAGGAACTCGATCAGGAGTATGAGCTGACTAAGATGAACCAGGACTCACATCTCGCCGTCGGTCATGCAGTAGAGATTATCGGCAAGGTAGATCAGAACCTGCAAGTCAAGGTACAAGCTGTGACCGATTTTGGCACAAATATCGGTACGTGCTCTTCACCAACCTCCCTCTTATACCCGTGCCGTGCCTTGCGCACAAAATCGGTAACTGACACATACCAGCCTCAGACCCTGTCAGGTTCTGAAGGCGACATGTGTGTTTTCGTCTCCTTCTCTACTTAGTGGAGGAAATACTCCTTTGAGAGGAAGAGCGAGCATCACGCTAATGCAACGTAGACTTCAACGCAGCAAATGCCGTAGTAGATGCTACGCATCGGTACAAGGAGATTTTCTACGACGACAACTAAACACTAAGCATTAAAAGCGTCTAAGCGATACGAGATGAACACCTTCATGTACAAATATGTGCATTTTACGGGCGGATTGTATTAATGTACTAGTTGCCGAGCACTACTATAAGGATCACTATGCATCTACGAGCAGAGAGTGGAGGCCTCGGTCACATGATATGTACATTTACAAATCGATCCAATCAAGACAATGCGCTATGTGTTCTACTCTCGATGCATGGTATCTTCCGGCTAGAAATACAGCGCCTCCCAAACGCCTAACCATGCCAAAAAGAAGAACGCCCCTATAATCATACAATTACACGATGTGCTGATACATCCAGTTATCATAGCTTACTCCTTACACCCTCGAGTCTGAACTTGACGTCTTTGAGCTGTTTTCCGGTCGGCTTCCATGCCTCGAACATACCGAGTAATTTCTCGACCTCGTCTCCAAGTTCCTTCTTGACAAAATCCTCTTCTAGTAAACCTCTCATTGCCCATGGCAGGAAGAAAGGATTCGGGTTTGTCGTGGTAGCAGAGGGCTCATAGTCCTTCACACGAAGCTTGTACAAGTCTTCTTTTTTATTGTTATTCGCGAGCTTCTCACCAACGACGGGGATGTTGATGCCCTGGAAACTGCCGGCCGTGCTTGGTCGCTCTTTAGTCGTTGGTATAGGGAGAGACGTTGTTTCGAGAGCATGCTGTACAGCAAGGGAGTAGATGGCAGGGTCTTCGTAGACACGAGAGTGACCTTCACCGCCATATAAGGAGCCTGCTAAGGCGGGCGACAGTTCGCGGATCAGACCGTGATCAGGAAGGCCTAGGTTGCGCAGTTTCAACGCGAAGCCAACGAGATGGGTGAGAAAGTCTGGTGCATGAATGCGACCATCAACGAAGACGGCTCGGTAGATGTAAGGGTGCGAAAGCGTTGAGAAGGTTGACGACTGGCGTAAGTTAGCAAACCGCAGAGCTAGAATAGAAAAGAAATAAGCTCACCTCAAGAGAGACAAGCTGGTCGTCGATGCTACCGACGTACAATATCCGTACACCGAACCGGAGGACTTCGTCTAGAGCGGCAAGATACATCTGGCTGACCAGACTTTTGGGATTCGAGAACTCGAACAATTCAGCAGCTGTAGGACCGAAGTACTTTGTCTTGTACTCAATGAACGGACCCATGTTTACGCCAGCCATAGCGCATACTCCGATCCTCGTCGCGTTGACACAGCCAAACTGTATGAGCTTCGCAACCAACATCATAGCTACTGGTACACCCTGCGAGTGGCAAGCGACCAAGATGAAGTCAGCTTGCTTGAGATGGTCGATCCAGTTGAGCAAGAGCTTCCATAGGGAGTTGACCCGCTCAGCAATGAATCCCTCGCCTTCTAACGCTATCTGCTCGATCTCTGGACTGTACCCTCGCGCTTCAGACCAGTCCTTGATTGCTGCGGCTGCGGCATTTGCAAAGCGTATTGATGTGCCTGTTGGCTGCCCTAGCACCTTTTGTATAATGGGCGCAGGAAAGAAACCATGTACACCAATCGCTACGGCCTTTTTGATCCTCGGTGGTGCTGGGTTGATGTGCAGGTGAGGAGCCGCAGGTTCGCCTCCAAGAAAGTATTGACGGATTTGCTTCCAGAAGTTCGGTTGCTGGACCATTTGGTAGGTAGTTCTAAACTCCGGTAGCAAGAGGTTTGGCGGACCTTGCTTGGCCTTGGCCAACTGCTTCGATGCTTGTTTAGCAGTAGATGCTGTTTCAGGCTTCGTCGGCTCGAGCACTGGTGAGGCTCTCGTCGGTGTGGCAGTCTTACTCGACGTAGGGGTGTCGGCTGGCGTGTCTTTGGCAGGAGTCATGGGCTTTGGTCGTCCCCGTAACGAGGCAAAGGATTTCTTCGGAACTGGTTCGTCCTTCGGTGGCTGTTGTGGTTCCTTGGGTGTCTCCGCATCTGACTTGGGCTGTTCCTGCTCGTTGAATTGCGCCGCTTCAGGGTTCGATTGTGAAGGAGTATCGAACACTGCCACCTCGCCCACATGCTTCTGTGGCCCAGCCTCGCCCGGCTTCTTTTCTTCTCCCGGTTTTCCCCTATACCAGAACGCCCATGCAGAAGTTTTTGACGACCCTGTAGTATTCTTCTGAGCAGTCTCGGGAGGTGTAGCTGGGGCTGCGGTTGCGGGGCGCTCTTGCGGGGCTGGGGTCTCGATCTCAGCAGGTGCTTCTGGCAGAGATTCAGGCGCAGCATCCACTTTGGGCGTAATACTATCATCAGTCGGAGGATCGACGGGAGGAGGGTTCGCTTGCGCGTTCTGCGCGCTACTCCATGTCCAGAACCAAGAACCAGATGCTCTTGCCAGAACTTTAGCAGCTGCGGATGGCGCAGCCTTTGTCTCAGTGTCTGGAAGCGGAACTGCTTCTGTTGACACATCCTTATTCTCTGTCTCTACCACTTGGTCGGGCTTAGACGGGATGGCACCCGCGTCTAGACCCTTCGTTTGCGCATCTGGCTCTTCTGAGGGGGTCGGTCCAGGTAGCGGCGTAGTGGAGGCTTCTTCAACACTTGAGTGTGCCTCACTTGTAGCCTTGCCCGGGTCATAGCCGTCCGGCCGCGACCACCAGCTTCTCCAACCCCATGTGCTAGCAGTCGCGTCCACTTGTGACTTGGGCGGTTCGGGGGGTAACGGCGGTTCGTTGACTTGGGGCGCTGGCGTCTCTTCGACGTCGTTTGGCTTCGGCTTGGGCGGCTCGTCTAGGGGGCCGTCTGAGGATACGTTGACCTCGGTGATTGAGGCGGGTATGGCGTCGCCCTTGCTCGACTTCCGCTTGGTGAGGAACTTCTTGGGAGACTCGTCTCTTGGCTTCTTCGCTTCCTCGTCGGGCAGTTCGCCTGTCGCACCCCCGCTAACGCCGATGCTCTCCTTTGCGGTTTTGACTATGGCGGGCGCCTTGGATCGCCCGCTACCTGAGCCTGAAAACCACCTCTTGGCTCGAGGTGTTTGTGTCCCAGAGGCTGTCGGCGTTGTGGTGCCAACCGAAGGCGTCGATTCCGCTACAGACTTGTCTAAGGAGGCATCTGGCAAGACTCGACTACCGCTGGGAGTGTTGTTGGTGGTGGTAGTGCTGGCGTCAAGTGGGACTTCTGGGCCCTGGGTGGGTGCGGCGGCGGGAGCCTCGGTGTCTGGCTTGGGCTTCTTACTTGGCTTCATTCCTGCAGGGACAGTCAAGGAAGTGAGCAGGCGGTAGGGCCTCTGGAGAGGGAGTTAGCATGGAAAAGACATGCGAGGTTGGCAGCACACCTTCATCCCGACGTGGACCAGGTGCGCGTCGGGGCTGGCTGGCTGCGTCATGGGCCATGCCGTGGAGACTAGTCCTGGCTTAGCGCAGCCCCGTAGCGCGTCCACTAGCGTCCATTCTGCCACCGCCTAGCGATATTGTCGGCCTTCCTGAAATTTGTAGCGCGAACTTTTGCCCGCAGGACCACGACGCCGAACCGCAACAATGGCGATCCAAAAGAAGGTGCGCAAACATGGGAATAACACGTGCGACAGCAGCTAATCCCGCAACAGCACGGAAAAGGTCGTCTCGACAAATGGTACAAGCTCGCCAAGGAGAAGGGCTACCGTGCCCGTGCCGCCTTCAAGTTGATCCAACTGAACAAAAAGTACAACTTCCTCGAGAAGAGCAAGGTCTTGATTGATCTTTGCGCTGCGCCCGGGTCATGGTGTCAGGTCGCTTCAGAGGTATTTCGCTGTGCTCAACACCATGCGCCTACGTACTAAAGACCCCAGGTTATGCCCGCGAACTCCCTCATTGTCGGTGTCGATCTCGCCCCAATCAAGCCTATCCCACGATGCATCACCTTCCAGAGCGATATTACTACAGACAAATGCCGGGCGACGCTGCGCCAACATCTCAAGCATCTCAAGTGTGACACGGTACTCCACGATGGTGCGCCCAACGTCGGAACTGCGTGGGTGCAGGATGCCTTTACCCAGGCCGAGCTTGTCTTGCAATCCATGAAATTGGCTACAGAATTCTTGGTCGAAGGAGGAACTTTCGTAACCAAGATTTTCAGATCCAAGGACTACAACTCACTTCTCTGGGTCTTCAATCAGTTGTTCGCCAAGGTCGAAGCAACCAAGCCTCCCTCCTCCCGAAACGTCTCCGCCGAAATCTTCGTCGTCTGCCGCGGCTACAAAGCCCCCAAGCACCTCGACCCCAAGTTCCTTGACGCTCGCAGTGTCTTCGCCGAACTCTCGGACCCTACGCCTAACAACGAAGCCAAGGTCTTCAAGCCCGAAGTCAAGAAGAGGAAGCGTGAGGGTTACGAGGAGGGAGACTGGACCCAGTTCAAAGAGGTACCTGTATCCGACTTCATTCAGACAACCGACCCCATCGCCATGCTGGGTGGTCTGAACAAGCTCAGTTTTGAACAAAAGCCAAACGGCGACATCGCCGTCGCAACCATCGACAAGCTGCCGGAAACAACAAAGGAGATCAGGGATTGCTGTGCCGATCTCAAGGTACTAGGTCGGGCTGACTTCAAGCGCCTTCTTCGTTGGCGACTGAGGGTACGCGAGATCTTTGGTTTTGCCACTAAGAAGACAAAGGCTCAAGAAGAAGAAAAGGCCAAAGAAGCGCAAGAAGGCGACGAGGTCGCGGAGATTGAGTCAATGGACGAAGAGATGCAAATCCAGGAAGAGCTCGAGCGACTGAAGGAGAAGGACTCCAAGGCGAGGAAGAAGCAGCGCCGAGCTGAAAATGAGCGCAAGCAAAAAGAGATCACTCGTTTGCAGATGAACATGGCCACACCTTTCGAGATTGGTTTGGAACAGGCTGGACCAACAGGCGAGGATTCCATGTTCGCCCTGAAGGCTGTAGACAAAGCCGGCGCTCTCAACAAGATCGCCAAGGGCAAGATGGCTCAAGTCGTTGAACGCGAGCAGCCAGAAGAGATTGAAGAGGAGCCTGAGACTGACGACGAAGAGGATCGTCTGGAGCGAGAGCTCGACTCCATGTACGGCGATTACGTCGAGCAGCGATCAGCACGAGACGCCAAGTACAGAGCGAAGCGCGCGAGGAAACAGGACGACGATGGAGAGTGGAACGGATTCTCTGATGAGGACAAGGAGCAAAGTGACGACGAGGAACTCGTACAGGACGCTGACAGTGATTGGAGCGATGACGAGGAGGAAGGGCCCAAAGGACTGATCACCGATCTTGATAACGAGGAGCAGCCAAAGACAGGTCTCACAAAGCGCGCAGCACGATTCTTTGACCAGGACATCTTCAAAGGCATTGATGGACTCGAGGATCTGGAGGAAGATGACGACAGCGGTATCGACGTCGAACATGACACCGAGATGAAGGATGAAAGCGCCACACCCGCGCCCGCGGCTGAGACAGGACTGAGCATACGGACGAGCACCAAGACCTCTCAACCAAAGCCAGCCTTGGACGACGAATCCTCAGACGAAGAGGACAAGATCGAAGAAGTCAAGCGCGACGAATCTCAATGGGAGCAAGACAACGTGCCCATGAAGAACGGCAAACCCGATATTGACATCATTACAGCTGAGGCCATGACCCTCGCTCATCAGATGGCCACAGGTCAGAAAACCAAATACGATCTCCTTGACGAGTCCTTCAATCGTTACTCCCTCCGCGACGTTGAAGGCCTACCAGATTGGTTCCTCGACGACGAAAACAAGCACTCCAAACTCCAACGTCCCACCACTGCTGCAGCAGCTACCGCCATCAAAGAGAAGCTTCGCGCTTTGAACGCCCGGCCAATCAAGAAGGTCCGCGAAGCGCAAGCTCGCAAGAAGTTCAAGGCTGCCCAACGCATGGAGAAACTCAAGAAGAAATCCGCGTTACTAGCGGACGAAGAGGGTATGACGGAGAAGGAGAAGGCACAAAGTATTGCCCGGTTGATGTCGAGAGCTGCGAAGAAGAAGCCTAAGCAGAAGGTCAGCGTTATTGTGGCCAAGGGCGGTAACAAGGGTATCAAGAACAGGCCCAAGGGTACCAAGGGTAAATATAAGATGGTCGACGCTCGATTGAAGAAGGATGTCAGGGGTGAAAAGCGGGCTGCCAAGAGGAACAAGAAGAGGTGAAGTGGTGCGTGTTTGTAAGTTTTTGAATCTGCATCATGGAATACGATGTAGACATGTTAGTCGCTGCAATGAAGAAACGTCTTCAGCTGATATACTATATCTCTATCAAGCTTGTGTTATTGGAACAACTTGCTGACGCTCTCCAAATTGTTGAGCCAGTAAGCTTGTGCTTGTGTTTGATAAACGTTGATGATAGGTATACGAACGCGACATTCTAGTTTGTCCCTATCCAGCGTTGTTCAATGTTCTTTCTACTTGTTAGCGTCAGATGGGACTCTGACACTTCGGGTCTTTTGCTGCCACGCTGACAAAAAGAACGCCCGTCTCTCCCCACAACCGCTCTTCGATTGACATCGAGATGCAAAAATAATCCTCCTCCGGGAAGGCTCGAACTTCCAACCTCCTGATTCGCTACTGCAAGCTGTAACAGTCAGACGCGCTAGCCAATTGCGCCACAGAGGATTTTTGAAACGCGCCACACTTGCTATGCGCTTTTCGATGGAAAAATGGAGAATTATGCCCAATATCACTTGCGACAAAACATACACACACATGGCGAGAAAAGTGAAACTGGCGATGTAGACATGTGTGCGTTGTGGGGGACGATGTGGGTCTGACTCGCTTACCCGAGCATAGAACAGCAGGAACTCCAGGATGGACGATGCGATGATGATACAAATGAATTGATCAAGTTGCGCCTTCGTGATTGTGAACTGGGGTATAGTATAGTAGAAAATGCATTTACCCCCTTTTTGTAACGCCAATGAGCAATTGCTCAGCTCGCTATGCAGTAAAAGATGTCGTATGAACGTCATATGTGGTCGTCCGATCCTCACCAGGGCCTGCTCAATGTGTGCCTAGGTGCTCTTCCGGGCTCGCTTCTTCTTTGGCTCCTTCAAAGGTGTCTCGGCGGCCTCGACGACCCCTTCAATCCTGAACTCGTCGCTCTCGAGGTCGAGGACACCCCGCAGGATACTGAAAGTGAAGAAGTCTTTCGTATAGCACGTTACTCCATCTTTCATCAATTTGTGGGCTTCTGCGTCGTCTCTGTCGTCTGCGAGGACAATGCTGCTTCCCGTTCTCTTCACCTTCGCCGCACCAATGATTACATTCTTCGCGCCCGCGGCTTTGCCTACCACCTCGATCTCGGAGAAAGACGCGTATTTCGCCTTAAGGCTTCTTGTGAAGTGAATACTGTATTCCATGAAAGGAGCTTGTGGTTTCCCGAGGACGTCGTCAAGTTTCAGCTTCCACTCCTCCTCCTGCTTAGGAGTGGATGGCTTGAAAGCAGAAACGGCGAGGAGGCGCTTGGCTGACGCAGACTCATACAGCCACTGATCGGTAACGATGGGAATACCACAAGCAATAGCATATAGTACTTTTGTTGTTTTCTGGAGATCACCATCTCTTACACTTCGACGTATTAGTAGAGTGATACGACCGTAGAGAAAGTGCTCACCATAGAAGATTAAACTCATCCGTTAGATTTTCCACATATACCCCACCTTGCTTCTTCAAGAACTTCGCAACCTGGCTTGTCTTTGTAATGGTGGAGTTGCTACAAGCTACACGGGGCGTTGGGCCGTCATAGTCTTCTGTTGTTGTAGATGTAAATCGTTGCGAACTCTTCTGCGCTCGCGGCGGCATCGTTGACAAATCTTCCTTGGCAACGTCGACATTGCTCAACCGACTGTCTTCGGTATCACTGTCAGCTGTCTTTGCGCGCTTACTAGGCCCAGCAAGTGCTTCATTGTCGGCTTCTGGTGCCTCTTCCTGTGATGTGGGAAGTGTGCGCTTCTTGGATAATCTGGCTGGAATCTGTACTTGTGGCGAAGATACTCTACCACTCGAGAGCAGGTTTGACTGCGCACGGTCCTGCAATTCACTGGTCCTGGCTGTCGAGAAGGCCGCTGCTTCTTGCTCTGGCTCCGCTTCGGGGTCCTTCGAGATATTAGGCGTATACTTGGCTAGCTTGTTGACGTCGCTGGCGAAGTCTGGCGGATTGAAGTTTGCATCACGAAACGCAGGCGTATGATCTACACGATCCGTAGTTGGGGTTTCTTTAACGATAGTAATCGATCTTTGATTCGAGAGCCGAGGCGTCGCTTGAGGCTGCGGCTGCGTCTGCTTTAGTGACGTTGCATCAACAACGGGCTCCTTCGAATCTTCATCTTCGGTATCTTCCTCGTGTATTTCAGCGACATCGTTCACATTCGCTGCAGCTGACGAGTTGACCTGAACCTCCGAGTCTGTCCAATGACAAACGAGATTAGTTTCAGCTTTTGAAAATCCCAACACATCGCCATGGCGCAGGAAGATTGCTTCTGAGCGTCCGTCACTTGGTGGTTGTAATTGAAAATGCGAAGTCGATGAGCTGTTCGTATGCGGTTGGAAAGGCAAGATAGTTAATGTATCTGTGATGGCTTCTACTTTGACTCCAAAGAGCCCGACAACTATAACGGTAAGAGATTGCGCCTCATACCAAAGCTCATGTAGAAGACATACCGATGCGGCCAAGCTCACGAAAGAGACCCGGCAATGGCGGGTCGCGTACCACGGAAGGGGGTTTGGATGCAAGAGCTAAGACGATGTGTGCCACGCCCTCTTCTGGCAGGCGAAATTGACTCATGCCTGGCGCTGCCGCCGTGTGTGAAGAGACCTAAAGTTCGGTATACGAAGTCAGTACATGCCTCACAATTAGTACGTACAGGAACTCGACTAACCAGCGTCCACATCCTGAGTCGTCTGACGCGTCGTGGCGGATGTTAGATCGCGTATGTCAAAGTCAACGCGAGGTCACGTTTGCCTGGTGGAGGTCGGGGCTGCTGGTGAGCTAACGGTGACGTGCATAATAAGTGGGGCTATATGGCGATTCGTTGCGACTGCCGCCAACCTGTTCCTCCGAAACAGGAACGGCTTTGCCTTATCCATCCTACAGCAAGGGGTTAGATGTGAATGATGTGGTGCTATGGTTGCATACCCGCATGTTGTGCTATGCAATTTGGCCACCGTCCATGCTATGTGCAATTGGTCCCTGTACACCGGTACCCAAAGGTCTCAAAGCTCAGGCGGCCGTAGTCGAAGAACAATAGTAAGGAATTCGCGCTATCTGATCACAACCCCATCCCACACCACAAACAATGCATCTAATAGATCTGCGCTTTACTTTGAGCGACTCTGTAACCCGTTGCAAGACAGGAGGAGAGTGACAACCGCAAGCGTTGGTTAAGCTTCACCGGGCCGAAGCGAGTACACAGATGCATTCAGGTGAAGGAACCGCGGAACAATAGTAAGGGCGTCAAGTAACTCTGAGACTTCATCTTCACCTTTTTCCAGCTAGCTATAGTCATAAGTCGAGATATCGAAACAGTCGCACGCTGTCGCTGCGGTTGCTATTATCCGCTCGGGATCCGAAAGCCATCACTCCCAGTCACTTTGTCGACGACCATGTCTAGCAACAATCTCCATTGCAGAAGCAACCCTGTCCTCTAGCTATTATATCCCGACCCTCTACACGATAAAGCTTCGGTCTTCCTCGCTACTGAGCTCCTTCGCTCTTTTCTCAAACTCTACTTCATCCTACCTTTCTTCCAATTTATTACCTCAGGCGGCTTCTATCTGGACCTGCAACCAGACACCGCTATCCCAAGCAATCCGCAAACTCCCGATAATACAAACTGCCATGGACGGAATTGCACAGAGCATCCAGTTTCCTCCTAACTTCGATCCATGGAACCAGAGTTTCACTCTTGCTGTATCAGATGGCTACGGCGAATGGTCAGCCGTGCCGGTGAACATGAAGTCGCTGGATGACTATCGCATCTACGGCTTTCGTCTCGCTATCAGCTACGGGACAGGTTTTGGTGTATCACTCATGCTCTTGGTCGTTCTCCTCCTTCTGACTAAGGCTGAGAAACGCAAGTCCTTCATCTTCTTCCTCAACGCTGCCTGTCTGCTCACCAACGCCATCCGCTGCCTGCTGTTCTGCACTTGGGTCACCGGTAACTTCTACGACCCTTACACCGTCTTATCTGGAAATCGAAGTCGTTTGACCAGCGCAGACTTTGCTAGCTTCATCACCATCAACATTTTTGGTGTTATCGTTACTATCCTCGTCTTCATGTCACTCAGTCTCCAAGTCTGGATCGTTTGCGTCACCACACCGCCTCTACAACGCAGCATCATCATGGGTACAACCACTGTCATGGCCTGCATTGCGCTTGTATTCAGACTTGCTGCCGTCTATCTGAGCACCAAATTGACTCTGAATGCTTTGGATACCGACTCCATCTTGGTCTTAGTTGCGGTCTCTTACATCCTACAAGCTGTGTCCATCTGGATATTCAGCTGCGTTTTTACGTACAAACTAGGCCACGCTATCATTCAGAGGCGTCGTCTCAATATGCCACAGTTTGGACCAATGCAGATTGTTTTCATCATGGGCTGCCAGACCATGTTCGTACCAGGTACATTTGCCCATGCGAGCTTGAGTCTTGAAACATATCTGACACACTTGTAGCCATCTTTGCGTCTCTTCAGTTCGCAAACATTCTCCCTGAGATCGTCGCCCATGTTCTCACGATGATATGCATCTTCCTTCCATTCTCCGCCATCTGGGCTGGCGTCGTCAACGACCAAAATCTTGCCACGAGAGGACCTGATTCTCACCAACGGCTGATCAGGAGCGACTTCCACGACAAATCTGCACCCTCAACCCTCAGTGAAAGCTCAACTGTTTGCGAAAAGAGCCGTCAGATGAGCTCATGGTCGGACATGAAGAGTAAGGATCACGAGAGTCTTATCACCACCCCAACCTCGCATATTCACAACAAAAGCATCGACGAAAACTGCATCCGAGTCGACCGTAAATTCGGCTTCTCGCGTGAAGACGCCACCGACCAAGTCTAGCCGCCAGTGACTGCACCCTTGGCCTACACCCGCCCATCTCCAGTACCTCGGCGAGCGTACTTTCATGACGCAGTTTGCATGCGCATGGGAAACCAGGAATGAGTGTGGTGAGCGAATAGATACGGCGAACACTAAGAGGCGGATGATCATCATGCGACACGTATCAGTGACGCACCCCGGAGGCGTACGCTTTTCACCATTTGTAATTTCAGGGATATGGTTCGAGATGGTTCAGAGTCCACATTCATTGAATTTTTCATTACCCATATGTACACATAGTCGTATCTCCCCCACCTCTAAGTTATTTCATTAGCAAATACTACACTCTGCTACAACCACTTCGCTGAATATTGCCTGTAAATGTGATGACCTCAATTCTGCACTCAGTTCTATCTGGCATATCAGTCGCTAGTGGTTCGACAGATATGCAATATATGCAACGCCATCCCGACGCGCGGGACGGCAAGGAACTTGATTTCGGTCTCCGAGGCAGAACATGCCCGCATTTGCCTCCCCGCACCACGTCTTCTCCTCGCAATTAGGATGAAATGCCATGTATTCTCTTGCTGTAGCATCATTGATTCTGAATGCCGTGGACATTTAAGCCGACGATGACATATAAATTTATATTGTCTTCACCAATTGGGGAAACCTCTTGGAGCACCTTTCATTACGAAAGAAACTAAACCTCCTTTAGCGAGCTCTTCTACAGCACACAACATATAGCGTGCTGGAGTAGGCTAAAGGAAGAGGTTCTCAAGGGATATTCAGCTTCTCCCTTGGATATGGTGGGAACATGGGATACGAACATCTTCGTATGTGAGCCTTGACTGGGTTTAGCGCAAAGCTTAGCCTGCTGACACGAATAGATCGGCGTCATTGGCTCAGTTTTAGGCACCCCGCTTGTTGATCCTATACCAATGACTACGCACGCCGACACGTCGCGACGCGTCTGCTATGCGACTCATCAATGTTAGAACACTCGAACTCCAGTGGTTCAACGACGATGCTATTCCCAAGTACGCCATCCTTTCCCATACCTGGGGCTCGGATGAGGTCAACTACCAAGAATTCGTTTGGATTAGTAAAGCTCGAGCAATTTCCGCTTCTCCTAACCTAGCATCTACTCAAGATGCTCATAACACACTCATGCTAGCTCTGGAGTTGATGATTCGAGGCAGCTCAGGACCCGGAGGCTTATCAGAAGAGGATCTCCTGAAGCGGGTCGGCTACAGCAAGATATTGAACGCAGCTGAGCAAGCACAGGGCTTGGGCTGTAACTATCTCTGGGTGGATACGTACGTTGATTTCCTCACATCAACAGCATGTGAAACATAGGCTGACTTTATACGTTGATATTAGGTGCTGTATTGACAAGACATCAAGTGCAGAGCTCCAAGAAGCCATCAACTCCATGTATCGATGGTACAGAGACGCCGAAGTTTGCATCGTCTATCTGGGTGACATCCCCAAACCACGCTCAGGTAATTATACAACTGCCTCCGAAATCGCAAGAGCATCTCTCAAAAGTTGCCGATGGGCACGTCGTGGTTGGACTTTACAGGAGCTGATCGCACCAATTGTATGTCGCTTCTACTTCCAGGATTGGACCTTGATGGGCGAAAAAGTTGAATTTTTGGAAGAGTTATCCGACGCCACAGGTATTCCAGTTCGTGTACTTGATGACAGAAATTTACTTAGCGAAGTCTCAATCGCGGAGAGAATGTCATGGGCGGCACATCGGCAAAGCACACGTATAGAGGATGTAGCATATGTGAGTGTTTCTATGCAAAATGCAAGTTAGACACGCACTGATTTTGTATACGAATATCTAGTGTTTGTTGGGCATCTTCGACATTCATATGCCATTGCTTTATGGAGAGGGTAGTAAGGCTTTCATTCGCTTACAAGAAGAGATACTAAGGACTACTGACGACTACTCTTTATTTGCCTGGTGCGCAACTACATCCGAGCATTCAACGTACCGAGGATTACTTGCGCGCCATCCTGAGGAATTCCAGCACTGCCGTTCTGTAGAGCACGAGAATGTCGTCTCTACATTCCCCATTGGGTTCACGCCAATCGGGTTACGTGTGCAGTTCGAATTTTTACCTGATCAAGACAAGAGCCGTGTGCTAGCCATGATTCGCTCAAGCAACCAGCTGAACCAGCGCCTAGCTATCACACTAAAGTGCTTAGATGGAGGGATGCAATACGCACGCGTCGATGCTGGTGCTCTAGTTCCCATCGATGACTGGCCTACTGGAAAACTTCATACCATCTATGTACGACAGAAACCTTCTATACCACCTGAATTCACGACCACTGAGTTCAAGAGCTTCCATATTCGTCGTCGAGTTTCTAACCAGGCCACACCTAATGTTCGTATGATCAGCGTTACACCTCGAAATGCCTGGGATGAAACCACCCACGAGCTACGTATACCAGATCATGTCACAGAATTCTGGGGCGCTGTAATGCTGCGCGTCCAATCAGCAGCATATGCGCACTCCTTGAGCTTTCCAGTAGCATTTGGCTTCAACCGATCGACGTGTCACTACTGGTGTAAAGCGATTCCCAACTTTACCCCACCACAGGATGGTCAGACCGGTGGTACCTGGCCCCAAGCCGTGAAGAGAAGAATACCAGACGAGGTGTACGACCCACTAAGAGGGACTGACGTAAGGAATGATATGTTCTTAGTTGGAGATAGCATGCTAGGTATCAACGTCAGCATCGTGGCGGGATTGTGTGGGGACAGCATCGCATTGCAGGTACTCATCGATGGACTAGTTAGATGGGCATGAAACAACAGTTTCTTGATGCTGCTCATGTGTCACAGGGTTTCAATATGTCAGGTTGTAATTGAAAGACAACGACGTTCTGCAAATCTGCTGTTCTCACCGACCCGCTAAACCAATCGGAGAAAGGACGAGTCGCCTTACTCTCACACCACCACGCACGATGTCCGAGAACACACCACTTTTTTTTAATCTTTGAACATGCAATCTAATAAGTACATTAGAACGATGGAATCGCACTGGATAGTAAGATACTGGTGGCTGTCACAATGCCCAGCGTTACCACCATCACTTTCTTCTTACTCTTAACCCTTGCCATATCCATTCAGTTCTTTATCTCTTCGCCCATGACTAGTTCCGCTAACATATCGTGGGCCGAGGGTCCTTGTAAGCTAATCGCAACGCCGCAGTTTGCGACGAACAAGGTATTTCGCGCGTAGCATTCTTACTGGAATATGCTAATTTAATACTCAGGACGACATCTTTACAATCGGAGCAACGCACATGGCACACATCCACAACGCCATACTGCGAGGGTACAACACTATATATCTGCAAGCTCCTCATGTTCGAGAAGTAGATAAAACAGCGTTCGTCGGGTACGCACAAACATGGTATCGCTTCATCAAGAGCCACCACGACGATGAGGAAGCGGAGTTGTTCCCCAAGGTAGAAGACATGTTAAGATCCAAAGATATCTGGAAAGAGACACATGAAGAACACGGTAATGACACCTTCTTCTTCTTCTTCTTTCAGTTGCTATGGGGTCAACATCTAACATAAGACCGACGTAGAATCTTTTCTTAGCGGCCTAGCAAGCTACAAGACCTACCTGAATTCCCTCTCTTCCCCGCAGTATTTCAACGGAAAAGAGCTTGTAAGCATTATGGACTCGTTTCAAACCGCCTTCATGCATCACTTCCACCACGAGATCAGCACAATAGCTGCTTTCGCAGACCACCCCTCCGCTCCAGCACCAAACACCCCAGAAGCAGAGCTCGCCGCGACTATGTTCAAAGCATGGGGTAAGAAGACTGTTACTAAAGCAGGAACCTTTGATGTCGTACCATTCTTCCTAATGAACCTGGATGCTACATTTGAGGATGGCAGATGGGCAAACTGGCCTCCTATGCCGGCGCCGGTGAGGTGGGGGCTGGTCAATGTAGCTGGTAGTGTCCACTGGACGTGGTGGAAATTCTCTAGTTGTGATGGTGGAGGAAGGCCAAAGGAGTTGTATGCGTTAAAGCGGGAAGATGAGGAGTGAATTTATTGGCTTTCATGGCTCTGCAAGGATACGAATACGTTCAACAATGCAATCGAAAGATCGATAGTAAGTCCCCAAAGTGTTTGCTGAAGTTTCGAATCCCACGTTGTTCGGCTAGGATGTCATGGATTCTGGCAAGCTGCGTTGAAGTTTGTGGTATTCGAGTTCAGTATTGCCTAAGATTTGTTCTTAAGACCAAAGCTTTGTTATGCTCTTCCAACCTTGAAGCTCAAAATCTTACCATTGTTAGCCAGATATTCACTTTCACTTTCAACATGTACTCACATCATTCTTTCCTACAGCAACAACATCGTCCTCTGCAACTCTTCTCCCGCCCTCGGTTTCCACATATGCCATGGGTGCATCACCCATGACCTTCCTGTACACATCACCCACCGTGCTTCCCTTCTTAACAAGTACACAATCCCTGAACACAGCCGTTGAGCTCGCACTTCCGCTAGTATACGTATGTATATTCCGAACTGGGAAGACTGGCACTAGACCAAGGAGTTCCGCTGCTCGAGACAGGACTTGTACGACGCCTGTACTACCGAATCGGTAAAGAACCATATCTTTCAGGTTTTCAATACGTGTCGTGAGCTTCTCGTCCAGCTCTTTCAGTCCGCCTCCATCAGGGTCGCCCTGCTCGATCAAGTCTTCTCTCGTGTCGACGAACTCACTGCCTTCTGTGTATTTGATAAAGCCTTGTTTTGCCAGCTTCCTCAGGAAAACTTCTGATATGGCACTGCACAGCACTATGCTCTTCGGGTCTGCGGTTTTCGCAATCTTGGCTATGTTCTTGTCGGCGTCGGGATGATCAATCTTGTTAAGGGCGATGACGGTAGGAAATTTCTCGTCGGTGAAGGCGTTTACCACTCGTTCGATGGTCTCGTCAGACCAATCTTGTAGTGGTTCCTTGAGGGCAAGACGATCGAGGCAGCGCGCGACGACACTGGACGTTGACCCGTATCCCGAGAATTGGTTCTGTAATGTCTCGACCGCCGTAGCCTTGATAGCGACATGCCTCCTCTTGATGCTGCCCCACTTCTCCATGAGGTTGCCTTGTATCCATCTCACAATCTCACTCCTCAGCCAAACAATATCCTGACTTGGATCGTATCCTCTTGTCGCCTTACCCTCTGCGTCGGTTGTTCCGCTTACGTCAACTACGTGTACCAGCGCATCTGCGTGTCGCAAGTCGTCCAAGAACCTGTTCCCGAGACCTTTTCCCATATGTGCGCCTGGAACAAGACCGGCGACATCAAGAAGTTCTATAGGGACGGATCGCCGTCCTTGGACGCAGCCACCGTAGTTGGGCTTGCAGCGGTCGGCAAGGTTGAGGCGCGCGCAGGGGCATTCGATTTGGAGATAGCCAATGGCGCGCTGGGGATCGATAGTCGTGAATCTGGACACGTCGGGTTAGGAGCTGATGGTACGATGATTGCGATAGGGGCGGTAGAATAGTAAAGCGGTATGCGCTGCGCCGTCGCATGCAGCCGGTTGGAGAGGGACGACTTACGGAAAGTTACCTACTTATCATCAGCCTATACAGCTTCCAATATGTTCATACGTGTACGGACCGACTTTGGAGGTAGCATCTGTCAAACTGCCATGGAACACATCTCAGAAAGATTCACCAAGGAGGAGGAGGGATGGCGGGGCACTGCGCACCTGTTTAGAGTTGTCGACTTGCCGGACGACGGCTTGCCCACGAGGCCGATCAGCGGGTCGCGAGGCATTTTCAATCAAAGCAAAGAAAGAAGGACTGGGTATCAAACAAGTATTGTCGCGTGGTGAGGGCTGTGGTGCAGAAGTCGCAACCAACAGTCAAATTCGCGATAGTGCTTATCGATAACGCACTGACATCACCAGGAGTCAGCAACTCAGTGCAGTACATGCATTCCACCAAGGACACGCGACTCGTAAATCTCAAATCGCGGAACCCCATTCATCGCATTACAAATTCTAGAAGAACATGTCTATCTTGTTACAACGCCCTAGAATGCTGTTCATATCAAGATTTCACTGTCCTCCCCACTATCCAAGAAACCCACCAATACACCTGATGAAAATAATGCTCCAACTAGAGACTTTTTCGGGGTATAAACGTCGCTGAATGGGAAAACATAACATCTGCAACCATATCTGCACAAAAGTCCCTAACAACCTAACCCCAAGCTGCCAGCAGGCTAACACCCCATTATTATATAGTAAGAAACCTCATGAGATGCCCAAGTAATCGTTAATCTATATTGAGAATATCTCCCGGTTTCGTAAATTTATGTGTGCGTTTTCTACAACATTGTTAGCAGCTTGTCGGCCTCAAGCTAGGCGTCAAGTTTGCGACTTACGAGACTGGCAATGGCCGCAGCCGAAGCGAGGTCTGGCTTGCCTGACACACTTCGCTGCGCTGCGCGTGGCAGGCCACTCCCACTTGTGGCATTGAGTGGGGCTCCATTTGCGGCACGCTTAGTACCCGCTGCTCCAGGTGCAAGTCCTTGCACCGTTGAATGACGCCTCGCGGGAGCAGAAGTCTTTACAGGGGAGGTGCCGCTCGACACCTGGCGTTGACCGCTGGCTGCGGTCCCACGACTGAAACTAGATACTGGAGGCTCTGGAAGAGGTCGGACGCGTGGCTGCGCCGATTGTGGAGGCGGCATTCGCTTTGCAGGCGAAGAAACGCCAGAGGGGCCGTTGAAAGGTCGTCGTTGTTGACTGGTTTTGCGAACGCCAGTGATGAACTCATGCTGCATGGCTTCATCGGGCTTCATTCGGCGTTCGGGATCCCATCGTAGACAGCGCGTGATGAAATCGAGGAAAGCCTCGTCATCACACTTCAAAGCTTGCTGTAGTGTCTTCGAGCTGGGCCTTCGCCTGCGACCTTTTGACGAGACGGTGACTCTGGGCTTACCGAGCGAATCAAAGAACAATTTCTTCCTGCTACTCTTCTCGATAAGATGCTTCTCCGGGGGTCCAAATATCTCCATGATGCAAGCAAGCTGCTCTTGTTCATTCTCTCCAGGAAAGATAGGGTAGCCAGTTAGTAGTTCGGCAAGAATACAACCCAGACTCCACATGTCAATCGGCAATCCGTAGCTCATACCAAGGATGACCTCGGGCGAACGGTAGAATCGCGACTGGATATACGTGTAAACCTTCTCGGTCTCGAAGCAACTTGATCCAAAATCGATGACCTTGATTTCCGAGTGCAGCGGGTGCGCAAGCAGAATATTCTCCGGCTTCAGATCGCAGTGAATGACCTTCTGGGTCTTCAGAAGAGTCAATGAAGCCAACATCTGTTTGCAGAACCGGCGGATCAGACGGAGAGAGAAGCCCTTGAATTCGTGTGCCTTGATGAACTCGTACAGGTTCATACCGAGAAGCTCAGTAGAGATGCAAAGATGGCCGCGGAAGTAGAAGCTCTGGGTGAAGTTGATCATACTGTGCTTGTTGTCGGGATCCTGATGTTTGTCAGCAAGTTGTCCCTGTTAAATGGTTCAAATTTACTTACCCATTCACGCAACTTCTGGAGAATGTTGACTTCGACCAGAGCTTGCTGATGGAACCTCTTCTTGTTACGAATGATCTTGATCGCTTCGAGTCCTCCCGTCTTATGGTCTACGCAGCGCACGACCTGTCCGAAACTACCCTTTCCGAGCACATCAACGACTTCGTATCTGTAGGCAAGGTGGTCTCCAAGGACAATGTTGTAATCGCCACGTTCGTCGTCGTAGCCAAAGTTCGCTGTCTGCGCATTAAGGTCGCCGACGTGCTTCTTGGCATTCTTCGTTCCACAGAAGTACACTTCTTTGTAGTCGATAATCTCCCCCCTCTCGAATATGTTCAGGTTGGCCATACGTACAGCATCACTTGGAGTGACACGCTCCTTGGCCGTGGCGCGCTTGCGAAGCTCATCAACATCCCTCGCCGCATGCTCAAAATCTTTCCGCTTCGAAGCAAGCTTCTTCATCTCCTCGTCGGCTAATAGATCGTCCCGATCTAGATTGGGGTCGAGATTACGAGCTTTGAGCATGTTTGACGAGCTCTTCGTACCCAACATCCGCTGCATCGGTGTCAAAATGGACGTGGACTTCTGTGTCACCTGGCTGGTAGCCTGGTCTGTGTGCCCCGACACAGCACGTATTCCACCGCCTCCCACGGGTTTACGAGCACCTGACTTCTCAGCCTCGGTGTCACTTGCGACAGCTGCTGTAGAAGTCTTGCGACGTCCAAAGTCGAGGGATGGTCGGGTTCCACTCTTAGCGGGAGGAGGAGTTGTACCAGTAGCGCCGCTCCAAGTAGCAGACGCAGGTAATCGAGGTGGCGGCATCTCGCTGTGCTTAGGTGGTTGAGGCTGCTGTCTTTGTTCGTCCGTCTTAGTGCCCGGTTTTCGGACCTGTGGATTCTGCGACTGATGTGTCGCAGCTTTTGACGAAGCTCTCCTCCAGCCGCTAAGGCTAAGCTTTCGGCGCAAGGATGAACCAGAAGAAGGCGTTTCTGGCTCTGTCGACTCAGAAGTCTGGATCGAATCCGATGTGTTTTTCTTCTGTAATGGCCGCGGTCCAGCAACCATGCTCTGCATCTCCACATCCTTGGCGGATGACTTGTATTCGCCGCTGGGTCGTGGCTGCAAGCGAGCGAACTCTCCGCTTCCCTTTGGTAATGAATTCGACGAGAAAGGTGTGGTGGCTTGGCGTGTCGGATTCAGGGTCGGAATGGGTATCGTACCGATATTGGGGTGTGTATCAAGCGACGAGTCTGCTGCACGCAAGTTGAATGCTGAACTGCTGCTACGTAAGTGTTTGTGGTATTCATCATGATGGTTGTTCCTTGAGAAGAAGTTCGCCTTGGACGCTGTCATGGGCGTACTAGGCGTTTTGTTGGCAGCACGTTTAGGTGGCGGTGTGACATTACGCTCATCTACTTCGTCAGAAGGCGCAGGGAAAGATGATATCCGGTTGTTGAATGGTGTACCAAGTGGTAGCAGGTTCAGCGGTGGTAGTCTGATTGGCTGCAGATTCTTTTTGCTGGACTGCTGTACCGTGGTGGGCGTCCTCTCAGTTTCCGAACCAGCTCCGACGGTTAACCCTCTTCGATGTCTGATGGACCCTGTACTCCTGTTCAAAACACCACCGTCCTGGGTCTCAATGGGCCGAGGTTCAACTCGTTGTGCATCGGGTGTCGAGACAGCCTCTTGAGATGCTGGAGGCGCGTTCATCTTCGAGTTTGGTGTATTGAATGCAAAACTGCTGCGCTCAGGGTCCTTGGGAGACTCATATGCTTTTGGTATAGCCGGTACTGGAGGAACTTCTTCTTGTTCTCCACCAGCTGAGCTTTGCACGTTTCGTGGCTTTGGCGCAGGCAAACGCGAGCTTGTCGGAGCAGGGTTTGTACGCAACGGTATGGACGAAGGACCGACCTTTAGCGAGTTCAAGCTCGAGTTTGAGGAAAGCGAGATGCCAGAGGCATAAGACTTGCGCTTCTGCTCGGGTGTCGCACGTGCCGAAGAGGGCGTCATGCTCCCTCCCACGGCCAAGGCTGGAGACTGGCTAAAGGCACGCTCGTCGAATGTCTGGTCGCCTTGAGGTGTAGGAGGGCCTACCGGGCCGTTTGGCGGGTGGTTAGGGTTCATGGACAGCCTCCTCAGCCTCCGAGCGTCTGTGGGGCTAATAGTTCGCGCTCCGAGCCCAGATATGTGCGGTGCGGTTGACTGTCGCTTGCTCGACGAGGACGAAGGTGTGTATGATCGTTGCGCCGCGGGAGATCTGCCAGGTGAGCGGGAATGGTCCAAGGGCATGGAACTCGGATCGGGGCTGATAGAGACAGTCAGGTGGCCCGGTTGCTGTTTCGAGGGCGGCTGTAGGGACTTTGCTTTCGCATTGCGTGCGGCAGTTGGAAGCTTGGGTACCCCGGTGGTTGTAGTGTTGAGGTTCGTAGAGAGTGGCTCCCGCCTGTTTCCCTTGTTCAGTGAAGGGGCGCGGCCGAGCGTAGGCATCGTGTTGTCATTCGCGAGTCTGTCCATTTCAAAGCTATTCGTTGGCAGCATTCCAGGGCCAACGCTCTTTCTCGGGGCTCGGGCGGCCGGGTTCGAGGGTGCCTGGGCAGGGAAGTGACTTTGGCGGCGTGATCGGATGGCCATGTTGGTGGGCGGCGGAGGCATCGCAGACGGGTCAGAGCCGGATGCGGTGGAAGCACCACTCGGCTTCCTCGCAGTGGACTGGCTGAAGCGGCGAACGAAAGAGCTGCTACGTGCAGGGCGGGTATCGGTGGGGGCTCCCGTAAACGGCTGCATGTTGTTGCTATTGCTATTGTTATTGCTGTTATTAGGGGTGGTGCTGTCGGCAGGCACGTTGGTCTTGAACGTGCCGGGGGCAGGAAAATCGCTTAGCGCGGGCTCGTAGGAGAGGCTGTTGGCAAAGTCATCGAAGTTGACGGCGGGCAGGAAGTCATATGAGCCAGTGTTCTCGTTGGACTCTCCCTTTGCCGGGCTGCTGATCTGCGGTTGCTTGGTGAAGCTGAAGCGTGGGTTCGAAGGGACGGGGCGCGTGGCCGTCGTCTCGTTGGCGGGCGTGGGGAGGAAGGAGCGTGTCTCAAGAGAGGCAACGCTGGCGCCGCTTGCCATTCTGCTGCTTCACGCGTCAGCTGATCTGTCGTGCAGTTACCTAGGTAGGCCCGGGAGGCTGCGGCGTCGTACCTCTGCTTGTTGAAGTCCTGGGGCCGCTCGCGGGGGCCCAACGGCACCTTGGCCCTGCCTCGTCCTGCGGCGTTGTTGTTGATGGTCGGCAGCGGTCGTGCTGCGCTTATAGCATTGGATGCGCTTGTCTTGCGCAGGCGGCTGCCCTGGTCGCCCGTCTTCTGGAACTTGCGTACGCGGTCTTCTGATGAGGCAGGGTTAGCTCCGTTCGATACGACGTCGCATTACGCGACTGCCCCCATATGCTTTTTCGTACCTGAGGAGCCACTAGAATCCTCGGACATGTTGGACCCTGACCGTTCGGGCACGTTGGTCGATTCCATGGTCCGAGTTGTCGTTCGCGGCTGCGTCGACATGGTCCGCAGATGTCAGCTCCACAGCTGGTCGTCACGACACAAGCAATTGGAGCTCTGCTGTCACGAGATGCTTCAAAGAAAAAAAAGTCTTCCTCTTTCAAAGAACGCCGAGAGGGTCTCCAAGCGTCGAGCTTGGGCACCGAGGGAGACCTATGCCGACATGTCGAACGGACCCGGCTACAGCGGTGAAAGCGATCGGCGGTCGGTAATGATTCGAGCGAACGGCTATCGGAATTATTCAGGGTTGGGCAATGTTGCAGCGCAAAAAGCACGGCGCGGTGTTGCTGCAAAGGGGCGAGGTGGTCGCTGCTGCGGTAGTCGACGTTCGTCAAAGTTACAATGAGGGTCGGCAGCCCGCAAAAGCCACAACTAGGCACTAAGGTTGTCTAGTTGACAGGCCCCCTGTCCATATCTGCCCGTCGCGGCGAATAGGATATTATCAAAACAACTCTCCTCTCCCAGGAAACGGATGCATCGTCCAACGGCCTTACTGTCTCGCTGTCAAGTCAGTCAAGCTGCCACGCTCCGGTGCGGAGTAGCTGTCTCAAGCAGTGCGACCATCACCTGCCAACGACGACTGCACCACCCAAACCACCCCTAGTCCAACTGCACATGGCACGGCTTTCAGCATGTGCATGATTGAACCCTCTGTTGTGCATGCTATAGATCATGTCCATGTATCGTACATACGACCCCGAAACATGACAGCGGGAATTCCGTAGCTGCTCCACAGTCTTAATCTCCATCTCACCACTAATCTGAAGCGGAGGCCGTACAGTACCACAGGGGTTACCGACACCCTCCAAATACATCGAAGCCTAAAGGTTGTCTGTCCCTGATCACCAGGCTTGCGCACCACCACCACCAGCCCAAGGGTGCACGGGCGCATGTGGGGAAAACGTCGGAACGAACAACGTGCCACGGCACAAGCTCAGCGCCACGCCCAGTTCGCATGCATGTGCGTCATCCGCTTGCTGCATCAAACACCACGCCTGTTTCTGCATTTTCCACATCGAACCGTGAGAGTAAGCTGTTGAGATATCGCCATCGAAAGAGCTAGGATAGAACACTATCTTGGTGTCGCCTGGGCAGCTGCTGAACGTTTATACGGATCGAGAAGTCGCGACTCAGCCACATGTGACACGCCTGCCTCCAACAATACGCAACAGCAGCGTGACTCCCTTATCAATCACACTTCGATACCTACGGCCTCGTTCTTGACTCAAATTCATCTAGTCTTGTCCTTATCAACAGAAGAATAGAAACACACAGTGGGTCCCACTATGGGCTCTGACAATGCAGAATCATTGGCCAACCGCGACACACCCATACCAGTGGTCCAGGTACATCATGCGTCAAACGATGGCACTCCCACTACGGAGAGACCGCATTCACATTCGCGCCGTCTGTCGGCTAGCAAACTCAAAGACAAGTTGGAATCTTTGGGCGACAACATAAGTCGGGAGTCGAGTAGCAGGGTAGGAGATAAGATGATGAACATGTGAGTACAGTCTGCAAGGCAAAGGTTTTCATATCTTGTTGTATATCGAAGATATTGTTTCATCGAGCAAACGAATTATGGGGTTGTCGCGAGGAATAATCCTAGACCAGACAATACGTTGTTGATGGGGCTAATGCTTACAGGCTGCTCGCACAAGTCCTCCCCTCAGAAGACCTCTCCGACAGCTCGCCTCCAGACTCATCAACACCAAGTGGCAATGCACCACATGTCAAGGATCGGCGCTCTCGAAGCTATGTCGCTCGCCCCAATTTCAGTATCCCTACCATGTCTTCCAACTTTCGTCGCTTCAACTCGCGCATCGGTGTTGCCTTCATTCTTCAGAATCGACTCATTCGTTTGTTCACCTGGGTACAGCCCACACAAACCCTCTCATTCCTGTTGGTCTGGACATTCGTCTGTGTTGATCCATATCTTCTACCCGTACTCCCGCTGGCGTGTGGCATGTTTTTCATAATGGTACCTGCGTATCTGACTCGGCATCCAGAGCCTATGGCAAACGCAGTGGATATCGATGGCGATCTTTGGAGGGGGAGCTTAGGAGGACCACCGCTAGCAGACGCAAAGACAATCAAGCCTGCGCCCGAGTTCAGCAAGGACTTCTTCCGCAACATGCGCGATCTGCAGAATTGCATGGAGGACTTCAGCCGCGGCCACGACGCTGTACTGAGCTTCATCACTCCACTTACTAACTTCAGTAACGAGAATCTCTCATCGATGCTCTATCTCATCTTACTTGTCGTATCGGTTTTGTTGTTCATATCAGCGCATCTACTACCATGGCGTGCGATATTCCTCGTTATCGGATACACTTTAACGGCGTTGGGCCACCCTAACGTTCAGGATCTCCTTACAACGCCCGAAAGCGAAAAGTTCATCTCCGATGCAGAACACGAAAGCCGTTCTTTTCTCCTCACCATCTCGCGCGCAGACATAGAACTGGAGACATCGCCAGAGACCCGCGAAGTCGAGATTTTTGAACTACAGCACCGCGCACTGCACGACGAGCATGGCGAGTACGAGGGTTTCATGTTTTCACCATCGCCTTACTCCCCTTTATCGCCTTCTAGGGTCAGCGGCGACAGACCCCGTGGCACACCGTTTTTCGAAGACGTGCTCCCACCTCGCGGCTGGCGCTGGAGCGACAAGAAATGGACACTAGATCTCTTGTCCCGTGAATGGGTCGAAGATCGCTGTGTCACAGGCGTGGAAGTTGAGGTCGAGGGTGAGCGATGGGTCACGGATTTGCACTACGAGGTCCTAGAGAGTGATGGAGAGAAAGCCAACGCAGCGAAGGCAAAGTTAAAGAAGCGGACCGGATCAAAGGGAGGTAGCAAGGATATTGGGGATCAAGAGAAAGAAGTTCTGCGCCGGGCATGGGAGAGCCATGCGCCAAGTCGCAAGGGCGAATGGAGGAGGCGGAGATGGGTGCGGGGTGTGGAGAGAATGCCTTGGAGGGAGGGTCAGTAGTGTCGGGTTGTCGCGAGAAATGGACATAGATGTTGTAGTTCTCGCTCGCAACACTAGAGTTTTCCATCCTACTTCGCCGCTTTCACCGATGTGGTGCCGTTCGCGTCTCGGATTCCATCACCACTTTCGCACTCCAACTCGGAACTATAACAAACACAGTTGCTCCTATCGTTGCGATCTGAGCCGCACTGTTCAGGCTGATGGGAACTTTACTGTATGTACAGACAGCCCAGTGGCTAACATGTGGTTCCTGATCTGCGACCTTAGCTTGCTGCCACTGCAGTAGCGTCGGAGTACAGGAACGGGATTTTGCGGGGAGGTATACTGTGCTGGCGAGGCTGGATAGGCTGTGCGTAGCCTTGTGCGAAGATTCAGTCCTGGCGTCGTGATCTCATCACAAGAGGCGAAAACCATCATCGAGCATTCGCGTTGCTGGTCTCAGCCATCATTTGCGGATTTAACAGCTTAACCCACGTTTCCTCCAACGGCCGATTCACCGACTTCGGCAGCCAGCCGTTTGTATGCAGGGTACCTACGCTAGTGTGGAGAGAGGGTTAGCAGCCCGTCGGCCAGCCGCGCTACCTCTGCCTGTAGTGGAATCATCGAATCTGAGAGTAAATTGATTGCTAATGTGACCCAAGGTGACGCCCACGAAACCGATTGCGCGGACAGCTCGGAACGAAGATTTCTCCTAGGCAATTACTGAGCATTGCGCGTTTCGGCCTGCCTCTTTGACATAATCCACCAAGGTTCGCAGCCGCGGCCGGAAGGCAAATATAATGCTGCTGCTCCTCTCACACTGTTTCTCTGACTACTTTATTACTGTTCGTGTTCCAGTTGCAGCTCAGTCGAGTCAGCTGTTTTCTACTATTCTTTGGGCCTAACCCCTCCTTCAAACTCGGACCCAACTCATCTGGTGCTTAGGTCCCGCCTCCGAGACAGCCTACCCGACAAGCCTAGATTCCTTTCGCCCACACGCAAGCACCACATAATTAGGTTATACCTGCTTCAACCTCCACCGATTGTGCCTTTAAAGGTCCGGCAACCCCTCCATCAATTCTGGGGAAATTTTTGGGTGGCAACAACCTCCACGGCCGTTGGTCAAGGTACATTCACCCTCCGGCTCCGATTGCATCACGCGACATTTCTTGCGCACCAAATTTCGAAAGCTAAGGGCTACTGGTCAACAACCACCTTGGACACCACTTTAACGTCACCTTTCTAACAAAAACACCATCAATTTTCTTCGCTGTCAACCATCACAATGCTTCCCGCTCTACCTCGGTTGGGCGACTATGACATATCAGCTCGGAACGGCTTCTTGCCTGATGAGATACCCATCGATGTTCTACCAGATCGCTACTACCAGCCATGGGAGACAATTGTACGCAACTTCCAGAGTCTGATCCTGGCCAAGCGGCTACGTCGAATAGTAGATGCACTTCCAGTACTTGAGACCGACCTCCTTCTCACGAAAGCCGAGTGGCAGCGAGCCTATTCCATCTTGGGATTCATTGCCCATGGGTATGTTTGGGGCGGTGACAAGCCCGCCGATGTAAGTCTTGATAGTCTACATACATAGGTGTATCGCGTTGCTAACGATTCTGTGCAGATTGTCCCGCCCTCTATCTCGATACCTTTCATGGAAACGTGCAGACACCTGGAACTGCCACCGGTGGCAACCTTTGCAGGGGTGTGCCTGTGGAATTGGCGGCCTATGTTCGATGGCGAGCCTACGGATACACTGGACAACCTTGCAACGCACATGACCTTCACTGGCTCAATGGACGAATCATGGTTTTACCTGGTGTCTGTAGCGATAGAAGCGAGAGCTGGACCAGTTATTCCGATGATGATCGAAGCTATCGCAGCAGCTAGACGTGGCGACAGCAACACAGTCATGCACTGTTTACGATCCTTTGCGGAGCGACTTGACGAGATAGGTGCTCTTTTGGAGCGCATGTACGAGAGCTGTGACCCACACGTCTTCTACCACCGCATCCGACCATTCCTAGCTGGAAGTAAAAACATGGCGGACGCAGGCCTTCCAAATGGAGTCATGTTTGATGATGGCACTGGTCAACAGCCATATGTGCAATTCAGTGGTGGCAGCAATGCTCAGAGCTCGACCATTCAGTTCTTCGACATCGTCCTAGGGGTTGAGCATAGACCTACTGGTGAGAAGCGGACTAACATAGAAAACCCTGCCTCATCTGGACCTTCGCATGGTTTCATCCAGGATATGCGGAACTATATGCCTGGACCTCACCGTAGGTTCCTGGAGCACATGGAGAGCATTGCAAACATCCGGGAATACGTTACAGTAAATCGCAAGGATCGGGCCCTTACCACTGCCTACGACGCATGCCTGGCCATGCTGCGAAGCCTGCGGGATAAGCACATCCAACTCGTCTCGCGGTACATCATCATCAAATCGCGTGAGACACAGTCGCACGCCCGATCTGTGTCGCCTAAGCAAGCAAACAACCAGCGCGTCAACCTCGCCAACACTATGGCCCGCACAGGAAGCAAAAAGCTCCGTGGTACGGGAGGTACAGCTTTAATTCCATTCCTGAAGCAAGCGCGGGATGAGACGGGCGAGCCGGCAATCGATGCGTGGGCAAAGCGATTACTCAACAACGGGCCAGCAGAGATTGGTGCGTCCTTTGGTGTTGACGATGGCGTTGCGCGGCTAGGCAAGATTGCAGAGGGTTTCAATGGGCAAGTTGAGATTGTTGGTCTGGCTGGTACTTGGAGTGTTGATGATAGCGAGGGAGGTATCTGTCATTGGTGATGGATGAGAAAACCCTCAAAACTCAAAAATGTTTCTTTTCTGGCGTTTGGATCTGGAGCAACATACCCATCTTGACACATTAGTGTAGGTCAATAGATTTTCATAGAGTAGCAGTTTGCTCTCTACCCACCCTGCACTGGTTGACATCCATGGAATACCGGCGTCTGCTCGGTGAATCTCTACATTGCATCATAGTACATGTCGAAAGATCATTTGATCTCTAGAGCGATGTCATCTAGACCCACGAGCATTATGAAACAGACCACGAGTGTTGCACATGTCGCGTTTCCAAACGCCACTTTCGTCAGATCTCCCGCGCAGGGCAAAGTTGCGCGTTGCGGGAGCCCAACGCGTGGGGCGTGACGTCATACTTCACATGCTCCACCACCTTGCCAAACAAACAGAGGGATATATATATAATCCCACTGCGACGACGACTCAAGGGTCAATACAATTACAGCTCTCTCAAATACACTCGAGATCCTCAATCCACACCAAAACACAACTATACAACTATGTCTTCAAACAAGGACCATACCTCGACTCCTCAATCCTACTTGGACCAGGCCACAGGCGCTGTCCAGAGCGCCATCGGCTCTCTGACGGGTAGCACCGCCGACAAGGTTAGTCTCTTTGTTTCCTCCCCTTTGAACTTCTGTACTGACTTCCACCAGGCTCAAGGCGAGAACCGCAAAGACGCCGCGGCCGCCGAACATGATCTCTCTCACTCAGCCGCCAAAGCCGGTCCCTTCTCCGTAACCCCCTCAGGCGGCGTCGCAAAGGACAACTCGGACCGCACCGAAGGCTCATGGAACCAAAACATGGGCGCCGCCAAAGAAGCGCTCGGCGGTCTTGTCGGTGCCGAGGGCCTCAAGCAGCAGGGTATTCAGCAGAACAAGGAGGGCAAGGAGCAAGAAGCTGCTGGACAGGTCAATGACCTCGGCAAGGGCATCGGAGATAGGCTTGGTGGTACGGTTGGCGGTGCTGTTGCAAGTTTGACCGGCAATGCAGCGCAAAAGGAAGAGGCGCAACGGCAGCACGATGAGGGAAAGGCGAGGCAGAGGGGTGTCGAAGCAGACTTGCAAAAGCAGGCTGAGGCCGAGAGGCGTTAAGCTGTGGTGGTAGTGTAAAGGTCCCCCTTTGTGAGGACGGTCACGTTTGATGGCATTTTGGATTGATACCCGATGAATGATATCCCATGTTCTTTTGACATCTGTCCTTCGCTTTGTGCATGTGTAAATGTGCGTTGATATCCTGGTTGATCTTGATGTTATCGTAAACATGTGAGAGTGAAGGCATCTGTCTGAGCTCTGTGAAATTAAAGCATAGGTCGCGCAGTCGCAAATGTAGTGCGTATATACTGCAACAATGCATACAGGATAGAGCTCACGCTCTAAGAAAGATATGGCAGAGGCCTTGACTCATCACACGTACCAAAGAGATAGTTTTTGGTATATATGACCCTGATGGTAACAGTCGTCTTCTGTGTCAAGTCTCAACAGATGAAGGCAACGTTCTCTGCCTAGGGAAGATTGACTGCGGTATCTAGCAGCCGCAGTGTGACGTTGATGCAGATCTCTAGTGTTTTGTGCACAGTATCGCGATTGCTCGATGGGCAAAGCAATTCCGATCGATTCCGGCCGCACACCGGCATATTCCTCGAGTTGCACAGCTGGCACAATGCCAAGCTAACCGGCGATCTATCCGTGCAGGACTTTGAGCGACTCATCGCTAGGGGCTTTGCGAAAGAAAACTGCGGAGATGCGTCGCTTGACGCCAACCCACCAGAGGTGCAAGCAGGCGCGGCCAAGGTGGAACGAAAGCTCCAGTCGGTTGACCTGCTCCCCAGATTTTAGCCACTTCTAGCTATGAATAGAAGTCGACGCCACATGTTGAGGCTTTGCATCATGGTTAGCGGCGGTTGATGTGATGTGAGGTGATGGGCAGTGGATCGACGGCACATGGTCGTCGAGCTTGCGCAGCTCTTGTGGCTGGTGAACAGTCCAGGCCTTTAGCCAAGCGCTTCTTTGGCCGTCCAAAGAGATGGACGTTTAGCAGACAAGGCATCGGAAACACGTCCGCAAGTGAATGCAGGCTAGACCAAGTATCTTGATGCGCTTCTCCATAGCCTCAGAACGTGGCATGCGTCACAAAGATGGCTTGACATGCAATTTCCACCTGGAAGCGCTGCTTGGAAGTTTGCCTGCGCAACTTGCTTTGTGAATCGGAACACTCGGCGCATTCAAACTACGTATGACGCCACACAGGGTGTGGCAGTTAAACCGGCGGCGGGTACGCGGCTTATCCTTGCCAAATTTCACCGGCTACGTCACTCTTATGGTCGTCAGCTGCCTGCGTCACAACCATAAATACTAACCTGGGTGCCGCTGTTTGGCACAACTCATCACATCATCACCACTCTACAAACACTTCTCCAGTACCAGAGAACCTCCTCCCACACAAAAACAAACCATCCAACATGCCTTTCACCGCCAGGTATGTCAGCTCCATCAACTTCCGGCGCAATGCAAGACGTCGATGCTAACCATCTATAGCGACATCTGCAAGATCCTCCTTGCCATCATCCTGCCTCCTCTAGGTGTCTTCCTCGAGCGCGGATGCAACGCTGATTTCCTCATCAACATCCTGTTGACCGTCCTCGGTTACATTCCGGTGAGTTCCGGGCTGCGCACCCACCATCCATCAATAGCATACTAATGATCATGCCAGGGTATCATCCACGCCCTGTACATTATATTCAAGTTTTAGCGGGGGCGCGCAAACACCTTTTACGATGCCGTAATAGCGGCTTGACGAACAAAGTCACATCACGATACCCATCTTCATCTTTTTCCGCCAACGCCAACACTTCACCGACATTCGACTCTCACCGACATCTATCGATATCTGCGATGCTAGGTACCACTTAGCATGGGGCTGTCCGGGTATGCCGGAACTCCCGGTTGATTGAAGGCGGTTTGGCTTGGCTCGTCTGTAATGTCATGAACAGTTTTAGGTTATGGCGTCTTGGTCCCCTAGGACTCTCTTGAGTTTTCTTGCGAGTATCCTGGTGCGTTCCTATGAGCGTGCTGTAATGAGAATAATCCAACATTCTACGAACACTTTATGACCCTTTTGCTTGAAGTTTAGTGACCTTGAAGTGTATCTTGTCATAATGGATCAACTTTTTGCTCCGTCTTCACTCAATGCACTTGTTACAACAGTAGAAATATCATTCGCTCTGGAGACCACTGATGCTTTCGTCGTTTCCCCAGTCCGATGTGTGGCTGAACGAAAGGCACGATGCGATGCTTGGCACGTGCCTCGCCGTTCTTTCCAAGGTTCACGCGCTCCGCACCAGCACTCACAACCGTGACACCTCACCCATTTCGACCCTTATGTATTCCCTCCAGTCCGAAACGTATCACTCACCACATTCCTATCGTTCGAAGCCCAAGGCGCGATATAAATACCGCCCAATATGAGCTTAATGACAGCCACACTTACAGCCGCCGAAATCAACGCCCTTAGCGACCCGACCAAACCAAACGACGACGCGATTCGCGATCTCGACGCAGCTTCCCACTCATTAAACATTGATGACGCGCCCTTCTTCCAGTCGATACGGGTAAAAAATACGCTCGATGCATACGACGAACGGGCGGAGCTAGAGCCAAGTGCAGAAGTGCTTGTAGTAATCTTAAATTGCGAGTACAAGCTCTGGAAGGCGCATGAGGAGATTCCCATGAGACAAAAGCCTTATTTAACGCACTGGGTGGAGGCTCTTATGAAGAACAATGAGGAGTCAGGCATGGAGCAGGTAGATACGGTCAATAGTAAAGGCACGAATGCTGGGCCCACTACAGCGGACATTCGAAAAACTAGGGCGAGATATATCACAACTTTGCTATCGCAGGAACCATCGCCTTCGCAAGCGACGCCACAAATGGCCCTTGCGAGACTACACAACGAGGATACGCTCGAAGCATTCGATCTGCTACCGTACATGCAGATGCTTGTTGAGGAACAAATCTGGGACAAGCTGCCTGAGTCGCAAGTACAAGCTTCTGATCAGCCTGCCCAAAAGCCTGTACTACCAGCGAAAGAGAAGAAGTTACTGCATAAGAATCAGGTGCTATCACTCGATAGTTCACAGTCCTGGGACGATGTTATACTTCGAAAACTCAAAGAAGAACCCGAACAGGCCATTCAAGAGCTCGCGCACCTCCCACTTGAGATCCCGTCTCTCGACTTTCTCACCAAACTTCACGTCAGTCGCACCTTCGAGGACCTCGGCGTAGATGGTCAGGACGTTACCCTCCACTATATACAGCATGCATTGCGGCTCATAGAGAAGATGGAGGCGCCACCTCCGACCTTACAGCAGGATACAGTGACCAACGGGACCGCCAACGGCGTTGGCAATGGAACTCCGATCGTAGAATACGGAAAGGAAGCGCAGAGCCGGGCTGTCATTATACTGTTGCTGTTCATCAAGAGCTCAATCAGCAAGGGTTTCTTGGAAGCGACATCACTCTTCTTTGAGCTTCAGGAGATATGCGTGAGATATGTGTGGATCAAAGAGGTTAGGGACTTCCGAGCTTGGGCACAAGGACAGTTGGGTAACTAGAAGTTGACCAAGACGAAGATGAAGAAGAAGACAGAGTGGAGCCGTGTTGCACGATAAGATTGTGGATGCTAGAGATCGACATGTAGTTGATCAATAGGGAGAAGAAAGGTGCAATCATGCACTGATTCAGGGCTTGCATGCACACATGACGAGTGTTGTTGACTGTGGTAGTGGGCTTCCAGGCGGTCAGTTTCTCCGGTTTGTTGTGCTTGCCTCACAATGCAGCTACTGCAGCTACTGCTCCATATCGCGGGGCTCTTACAAGCCTTGTTAGAGCCGGACAGCCAGTAGCGAAACATCGTGGAGGTTGATGGCATGAAATTCCGCATCCAGAACCTGCATCCTGCTGGATCATCTCACCGCCTCGTGTTCTCGAAGCTGTCACGACAAACTTTCTTTGCTATTACAGTGATGCGGTGGAGTACATGACCGTGTCGAGTCGTGCTTGAGGCTGCTTCAAGGTTTCGGGAATATCCGGGACTGAGGTTGAGGCAAGAAGCAACGCGCTAACCCTCGAACGATGCTAAACTTTAGAGTTTCAAAACCCGCTACTGAAACAACCATCGCCTTTCTACCTCGGCCGGATTGCTAGCTAACCGTTCACGAACGACAAAGCGGTGCATAGTTGCTGGTAACGGCGAGCGACTTTTTCTGTTATTTTCTTCTGGTATGCGACCGCGAAATGCGAACAACTGCGTAAACTTGAATAGGGCAGCAACCACTTGGAGACAAGTGTCAGCGAAACGGTCTTCCCACGATACTGTTTCGATCGCCGAGTTTAGAACGAAACTTGGCTGCTGATACACATCTGCGGGTGATGTGCCTTCTCAGATACCAAACGTCAATGCGCACTGCCACAACGCGACATTGTTGTTCCGAACAAGCTTTAGCAAAATCCTGAGTCAAGCTTCTGGAGATGATCCTCCCGCTGTGGATATCCTAGCGGAATGGATCGTAGTGGAGTAACCCTGACCATCGTTCGACCAGCATCGTCTCAGCTCTCCGTTTAGAGTCTATGCTCACAGTATCACGACCTCGTCCCACAGCCATCATCTTGTTTGGCCATGGCAGCAAGGGGCTGCGGGCGCTATCATTCCTTGGTGGATCGGAAACGCAGACCGGTGAATGCTTGTGTCTATGCTAAGCTTTCGGCAATGTCAGATGCACCATGAGAGAGTTGTATATAAACCTCTCTGCTCGTCCTCCTAGAGTCGATATCACCATCACTCAATAATTCAATCAACCAGACTCGCTTCTTTCTTCTTTTCCATCCTTCTAATTACATTCTTGCGCCGGTCGCTTGCTTAATTCTCTACTCATTTACATCTTTCTCAATCAATCCTTTCGACATCACAGTCCTTATTTTCCAATCTTCAACAACCTTTCTATAATCCAACTCCATATCCATCAAGATGCGTTACTCTCTCGCCGTCGTTGCTGCTATTGCCGCCTCCGTCCAGGCCCACGGTGTCGTCTCTGAGATCCAGGGTGCCAACGGTGTAAACATGCCTGGTCTCTCCGTCCAGGATGGTACTCCCCGTGACTGCGCTTCTCCCCTCTGCGGCTCTGAGGCTGATACTTCCATCATCCGTACCCGCGAGATGGGTGGCAAGGCTTCGGCTCTTGGACGCACTCAGGGTGGCGGTGCTGTTGACGCTGGTGCTGCTATCGCCATGTTCATGGGAGGAGGTGCTGGTGGCGCTGCTACCGGCGCTGCCACTGGTGCTGGCGCTGCTACTGGCGCTGGTGCTGCTACTGGTGCTGGTGCTGCCACTGGTGCTGGTGCTGCCACTGGTGCTGGTGCTGCTACTGGTGCTGGTGCGGCTGTCAACAACAAGCGTGGTCTTCTCGACGCTCTTACCGGTGGCGCCGGAGGCGCTGGAGGTGCCGCTGGCGGTGCTGCTGCTGCAGGCACCAAGACTCCCAAGGGAACTACTGAGAAGGGTGTTGCCGCTGCCGCAGGCACTGGAGCGACCTCTGGTCTTCCCACCACTGCCGATGACGGCACCATCACCATGACCTTCCACCAAGTCAACCAGGACGGTGCCGGTCCCCTGACCGCTCAGATCGACGCTACCTCCGGTGGAACTGACCCTGCCGCCTTCCAGGACGCCACTGTCACCCAGAACGTCCCCGGTATCGGTATTGGAGGTCTCTCTGCCGCTTCCGTCATGGACTTCCCCGTCAAGGTCCAGATGCCCGCTGGTATGACCTGCCAGGGTACCGCCGGTGGTGCCAGCAACGTCTGCATCGTCCGCATGCAGAACTCTGCCCTCGCTGGTCCTTTCGGTGGCTCTGCAGCCTTCACCCAGAGCACTGCCGCCAAGAAGCGCGCTGTTGAGTACAACCTCCGCAAGCGCCACATGGCCCGCGGTATCCTCGGAAAGCCTGAGTAAGCATCTCACTATGCTGCTTTTCTCTACATGGTCCATGGCAACAGCAATCTCGATACACGCACGACAAGCAAGAGTTGGAATAATATAATATTTGAAAGAGATTACGATGACAAGAACAACTTGTGGTTTGCTGGGCAATTCACGGGGATGAAAGAGAAACAAAAGAGTATGAATAGAGTGAGCTCGGCTTAGGATCCCTTCCGATGGGTTTGATGCCGCTCCTTTAGTTCTGTACATAACTGACCTACCATACACTCATTTACTTGAGCTGTTGTTTCAAATACTGTAATTAGATGGATGGAAGACGGGGGGTGTTCCTTGACGATCTCGGAGGGGAGCATCTCAGTTTGTATATAGATGAATTTAAGCGAGTCTGGTTAATACTACTTCTCCTTGGATCTGTGAATGACTAACAACTATCAAGAAAACAATAGAGCAGAATAGCATTGCCTGCAGCGGTGCCCTCCAAGCATTAGTTATCACTCTTGCAACATCCAATTTGGGTCTCAGAAGATACCGCTTACCTCCTCGACAATGGTTTTAGTTGGCTCCTTGTAGTCGGCCATTTCTGGGGACTTGAACCGAGAATTCGCGTTGAGTGAGGTTTACGGATAAAGTCGTTGAGACAAGAGTACTGTACGAGTGGATCCTCATGTGGAGCCGCGCTAGGGTGGTTGATCGCCGGCGCGTCACCTCTACAGACATTTTGCGCCTCACGCAATACCCATTGAACGACATCTTTCAGCGCTACGTATATTCAACATGGGGAAAGGAACCGACAAATTGTACATCACACACTCGGAGTGGTCGTCGTCGGACGCCTTCGGTAATGCGCGCGGCGCAAACAGCGCCAATCGAGCTTCCGCTGCCGGCCTGTCGTCGACCTTCAAGCGCCTCCCCTTCAACTACTGCGCCGTCTCGCTCCAGCCTTTCACCGATCCCGTATGCACGTCGTCGGGCACCATCTTCGATCTCACCCACATCCTCACATGGCTGTCTAAACACCCCGATACGAATCCCGTCGACGGAACGCCATTGAAGCGCGCCGACCTCATCACGCTGAACTTCACCAGGAACGAGGACGGCGAATACGTAGATCCCGTCACATACAAAGTCTTTACAGACAACACCCATATCGTTGCGCTGAGGAAAAGCGGCAATGTCTTTGCGTGGGACACGGTCGAGAGATTGAACATCAAGGCGAAGAACTGGCAAGATCTGGTCAGCGACGACCCGTTCACGCGAAAGGACATCATAACTCTCCAGGACCCTCAAAGCATCGAGTCAAGAGACTTTAGCTCATACAAGCATGTCAAGGATGGAGAAACAGTAGTGGCAGATGCCGAGGGCGGTGTCAACAAAGAAGCTCTGGGAAACGCGGCCAAGATTCTCAAGGCGAAAGAGGCCGTCGCGAAGGCGCGTGAAAACAGGAAGATCAAGGAGCAAGGCGGAACCACATCCAAGGCGCTTGCCAACTCATCCAGGAATGGCACAGCAGCATCGACATCCACAGAGCCTAAGAAACCCGCATACAACGCTGCCGTGTACACTTCGGGCAAAGCTGCTGCCTCCTTTACCTCGACGGGCGTCACGCCGCATACCTCCGGCGAGCGTGCCCTCCTCTCCGACGAAGACTACATGCTCAAGCCGAAGCGCATAAAGAACAAGGGCTATGCGCGGATATCCACCTCACTCGGCGACCTTAACGTCGAACTCCTCCCCGAATACGCGCCGCGCGCGGTATGGAACTTTGTCAAGTTGGCACAGAAGGGATACTACAGCCACACCATCTTTCACAGGAATATCAAGGGCTTCATGATACAAGGCGGTGACCCGACAGGCACTGGAAGAGGCGGACAGAGTATATGGGGTAAGCCTTTTGAAGACGAGTTCGAAGGACCGGAGAGGCATAACGCCAGAGGTGTACTCAGCATGGCGAACAAGGGCAAGAATACCAACACAAGCCAGTTCTTCATCACGTACCGCGCTGTTCCACATCTCGACCGCAAACATACTATTTTCGCGCGAGTAGTGGGTGGCCTGGACACAACGTTGCGATCCATGGAGATTGCGGAAGTAGGCGAGAAGGACAAGCCTGTCGATGACATTGAAATTCTTAATGTGGTAGTCTTTGTAGATCCCTTCGAAGAATGGCAGAAGGAGCGCAAGGACAAGGAAAACAAAGAACTGGAGGCTGAAGAGATCAAACGACAAGGCGGCACAGCCGACGACAAGACTACGTGGACAGGCAAACGTATACGCGCAGATGGTACAGTGGACAATGGTACTGGAGAAGGTCTCGGTGTGGGCAAATATCTGCAAGCCGCGAAACAGGAAATACAAGAACAGGATGCTGATGAGATAGTCGGCTATGTGGACGACGAGGAGGACGTAGCACCCGTCAAGAAGAAGGCCAAGACAGGTGGTTTCGGTAACTTTGATGCTTGGTGAGGCGTTCACGAGTCCAAGTTTAAGTTCTAGACTGGATGCTAGATAGCTTAGGAAATGATACCCCCAACCCGTCTGACTTGCGATCCAGACTGTTCCAGATTCGGTTGCATGTGTCTCGCTGTTAAGCAACTGCAAAAGGTGTCTAAATCCCGCTAAACCCCGCGCTACGTCAGCATACACAGAAAACACCCGCCGTGACTTGCTGACTACACACATATAGTATGAGTATACTTGTGTGATAGTCTTGAATCCGTCGGCGTTAGCCTAAGTCCTATTAGGCGCACCGCTTTCTTTCAATCGGCACGCAAGAGAACAACTCACTTAGACTATTAATCGTGGGGATACTCGGCCTGATGGTGAGCAGAGGGGTGTACACGGCTGAGACATGGGTAGCCACATTTGGGTTGTGCCCCTAGTTGTATACACAGAGCGTTGAACCAAGCGTTGCGAAATGGTTCTCAATTCCGGTTGTTGGTCGCTGCGGGGAAGCAGATCGGTGATAAGGATGATGGTGCATGACGGAGGTATTGATAAAGAGGGCTAGGTCGCGCCTACCTCAGCTCATTGACATCACGAACGAGCGCCAACTTGACTGTTCTGCATTCCAAACAACTTCGCACTAGAATTGAAGGAAACCGCACGTTCTCCTTCTCACCCACATCTACCCGCACGCACACTGAGCAACATCATGTCTTCATCTGATATCCCGTCTTCCTGTCGTGCTGTCGTCATTGAGAAAGCCGGTGCGCCATGGACTATTAAAGAAGTCCCCGTCTCTGCTCCCAAGGCGGGCGAGGTTCTGGTCAAAGTGCTTGCCTGTGGCATCTGCCACTCTGATAGCTTCCTCCAACAGGGCCATCTGGGTGAAAACGTCTTCCCTCGCGTCCCAGGACATGAAGTCATTGGAAAGGTAGTGGCAGTTGGTGATGGTGAAAAGAAGTGGAAGGTTGGAGACCGAGTGGGCGGAGGATGGCATGGTGCACACGACGGTGCGTGTAAGGCATGCAACAAGGGACTGTTCCAGATGTGTGAGAACGAGCTTGTTAATGGGGTTAGTAGGGATGGTGGATGTAAGCTTTACCTTTCTGTTGGCGAATACTGTGTGATTCAAGACGACGAACTGACATGATGCAAAACTAGATGCCGAATACTGTACCCTTCGGAGCGAGGCTGCAGTGCGCATTCCCGCCGATGCAAACCCCGCCGAATACGCTCCGCTACTCTGTGCTGGCGTTACAGTTTTCAATGGTATACGCAAGATGAACATTCAACAAGGTGACACTGTTGCCGTACAAGGGCTTGGTGGCCTAGGTCATCTTGCACTACAATACTCTCGCAAAATGGGCTACCGTACCGTTGCTGTGTCCTCTTCGGACAACAAGAAGGACTTTGCTTTCCAGCTCGGAGCAACAGACTATATTGACACTTCGAAAGAGAGCGCAGCCGAGGCACTTCAAAAGATGGGTGGCGCAAGTCTTATCGTTGTTACGGCACCGAATCCGCAGATCATAGGGCCATTGGTCGAAGGGCTAGGGTCTTTGGGCAAATTGCTTGTTCTCGCGCCTGTGGGAGACATACCTGTCAACACCGTGAGCTTGATCATGAAGGGCAAATCAGTCCATGGATGGCCGTCAGGACACGCACTGGATAGCGAAGAAGCAATCGACTTCGCTGAGAAACAGGGTGTGAAGTGTATGATTGAGAAATTTCCATTCGACAAGGTGGAAGATGCAGTTCAACACATGGAAAGTGGAAAGGTGCGGTTTAGAAGCGTAATCGTCATGGAGTAGGATCAGCAAGAAGCGATGCGCGAATCCAGCTTGGACGCCAAAGCGCCAACGGCGCGGACAAAGAAAGGTTGGAACTATAGCTGAAGAAATTAATAAAACAATGAAACAATTGCAGTTCATGCACGATACTGTACTACACTGTGCCCCGCATACATAAACTCTTGGTGTTCTGGGATCATGGAGGTTTGCGTGCAAGGTAGCAGCAGGATGGCAGTTAAAAGCCAGAACAGCGGCCATCAAGGTAGCCCAGTGAAAGCTATTTCCATCACACACACGTCAAACCGTCATACGTACATCCCAAGGAAGCCAAGTCCGCATCTCTGTAGCTTTTCTGTTCTAGGCACTTGTGTTCCACGTGCGAACGCACCGGGGCAGTCTCGCGCCACAGACATACAGCCGCCATAACCGTCCGGCCTCATGCCACGGTGGTTCGCGCGTCGCCCGCCACTCCACACGCAGCCGCTCAAGCAGCTCAATTAAGTACACGCGCGACACACACCTCTCACCAATGTCTCCTGTTCTGCTCCGGGTACCTGCATCTGAAGCGCGGTCGTGACATGTAACGCCTGCGCTGTCTCGCTCAGCGAATGGGCGGCTACAACGCAGAGACGGCACTAACCCCGTTGTTTCAGAAAACTCAATATCGGCCACTTGCGACACTCACATAGCTGTACAGGGACTGCAAGGTAGGGATTCTTTGGAAGCGGATAGGACGGGTGTCCTTGTAGATCTACCTTAAGATGTGGCGGGTCCCGCAGCAGGTGCCAACTCTGCCTGAATTTGGTTGTTGAGTGACTGAATATCACGAAGATCACGGCTCTCCTCTTTTCTCCTCTCTTTCCTTTTGCACAACGTTTCCTTTCTTAACGCTGTGCGCCTTGTTACCCCATCAGTTTTTGTTTCGGAGTAGTTCTCCAAGTCGTTCTTTTGCAGGCCTGGCGCCAGGAAGAAACAACAGTCGTTCACTCGTTTGTGCATTGCATCACTCACGTTCCTTACAGCAGCTGTTCCGGGTATTGCTGGTATAGACAAAGAGGTTATTGGCCCATCTACGCAGCGTAGTTACACCATTGTGTCGAAACATTTCCCTCGACATTGAATTGCATGCCAAGTGGGCGCGCACCACCAACGCTTTGGGAAGGTTGACAGCAAGAGCTTTGGAATTTGGTTGTCTACGGCAACGTGCAGTCAGCGGGACATCACAGTGAAAGAATTTTCAGCGCAGTCGGCAGGCAGCATAACTCGGTATTTCACACGACGCAAACAGATCCCGCTGTCGGACCAACGTCATACCGCCAACCCAAACACCAGTCGTCTCAGCACATCCGGAAGACATCTTTCCACGAGGGCATCCAAGCTTCGTGAACAAGCATTGAAGACTGGCACTTGGGCTTTCCTGGACCACGTTCCTGTCTTCATTCGAGACCTACGGGTCCACCCAACCCAACTTCCAAATACCTACACATCATTCGCGATGGGTTTATCTTCATTACGTGCAGCCTTGCTGGTGCTCGTTCTCGCGTCAAGATCGTCGGCTACAACAGTCTCACTTGCATCCTTCATCCCGCGGATTGACAACCTGCCAAAATCCTGCAACGCCGTCTACACCAGTTCCATCTCTGGATGCGTAGCCGACGACTTCAAATCGGGCGCAACCTGTTCCGCTGCCTGTGTGCGGGGCCTGTCGGCGATCGCAGAGAGCGTCAAGGACAAGTGTGTGAACGTCGATGCAGGCGAGCTGAGCATCATCGGGGTCTTCCAGAACGGACTGGGTATTCAGAGCCTTTGTCCGGGGGTTACAATTACAACGATTTCCAGTGAGAGTGCGGGAAAGACAGATACGAAAACATCGGAGCAAGCGACGAGCACCCAGGCGGTCTTGACCACTACAAGCTTCACAAATTCAGCCATCCAAGCAACATCAACCTCATCAAGTTCAAACACGGACGCGGAAGACGGAGACGAGGAACCGACGAGCTCAGCACAAACGACAAGTTCAAGTTCATCAACGGGCGGCTTGGTCCTGGATCCGAACGCTACGGGAACATTCACAGCTTCAGTCATCCCGCCCACAGACACTGCGCAGGCGACACAGGCACCCAACGCGCAACTATCGAACGCTGACTCCGGTGGTGGTTCGCCGTTTGACGTCGTTGCTGTGGGTGCTTCATCACAGCTCAGAACTTTGGAGATATCGATAGCGAGTCTTTGTGGGATAGCGGTCGCGTTGCTTGCGAGTTCATAGCCGCGCAGCAGTCTTTCTTTCTCTTTTTATGATATTGATGCATTGCCGAGATGGCTCACGATATAGCGTTGAAACTTGGAATTTTTGTACTATACCCGCATTGTCGGAGCGACGGAGAAGAGTCACGACCAGTTGAGCGTGTCACAGAATGTCCGTGTAGCATCTATGGTCAACTACCAGAGCGCTCAGTAACAAAATGTGTACAAGATGAAGAATCAAGTGTGCACGATCACTCAACCTCTCGGCCATCGGTCTTCCTTCAATCTTATCAAATTAGCGTCATGCGTTGTGGTCTACGGTAATGGAACCTTCCGGCCAGTCCACCCCCCACCACCCCCTGCAAGGTAAGCGAAGGTAGCTGCACCCCAGACGTAATCGCCTTCCCGCCGCGAGTAGACTTATCGTCGGCCTTTGACTAACTTGGCCCCACCATGCAGGAGCACAGTCGAGGACCATGAGGAAGACGTTATTGCTGTGTTTCATCCACGGCTTCAAGGTATGTTGTGTCTTGCGCGCGACAGGCGCATTACGTCATGGCCAGAGTCGTGTCTGCGTGTCTCAGGTCCAGCCATGGGCAATGCAACACGTCGCTATTTGACATAGAGGACGAGTGCCATGCTAACATCGTGTACAGGGCGGAGATGAGACATTCCGGACATTTCCAAGCCACGTGAAGGCGCTCCTCCAGCATGCGCTGCCCAAAGTCACCGTCCTCACCATCACGTACCCCCAGTTCGAGACGCGAGGCGACTTACACGAGTGTGTCGGCCGCTTCAAAGAATGGCTGCAGAACAAGGTCATAGACCTCGAGGTCGCCAACTCGACCCCTTCGCCTACAGTTGACCCTTCTGTGCGCACGATACTCGTAGGCCATTCCATGGGCGGCATCGTTGCGGCTGAGACGCTCCTCTCCATCCTCGCCGAACAACCGATACATTCGCAGTCCAACTCGCAAACTGGCTCTACAGCATCGCTTGCCGACCATTCGATGCTCATGTTCCCGTACATACAGGGCATTCTCGCCTTCGACACACCATACCTCGGTATAGCACCTGGCGTAGTGGCTCATGGCGCCGAGAAGCATTGGAACACAGCAAGCTCGGCATATTCGGCATACAACAGTCTTGCGGGCGCTTTTGGATGGGGCGGCAAGGACACTGCATCCAGTGCTGTCGATACGAGCAAGATGCTCCCAGCACCCTCATCTACTGGAGACGCAGCAGCAGCACCCATGTGGCAGCGTTACGGCAAAGTAGCCATGTTCGCCGGTGCAGCGGGTGCCATAGCAGCAGGTGGCGCGGCGGCATATATGAAGAAAGACCAGATAACTCAGGGCGTCACATGGGCTACATCACATCTAGAATTCGTCGGAGTCCTGGCCCGCCCTGAAGAGATGCGAAAGCGACTCGAGAAGATTGCAAAGCTCACTACAAGCCAGGACCTTGGCTTTTGTAACATGTACACCACTCTTGGCCATGCCATCAACAGCGAGAACAAGGAACACGGCTGGACTGGCAAAGTCGCCGGAAAAGACCGCACCTTCTGCAACCTACCCAAAGGGCCTCTGAAGAACTTCTTCATGCCTGCTGTAAACGACAAGGCCACGGCGGAGACTTGGGCGCACACTTCAATGTTCGAGCCTCGCAACAACCCCGGTTACTATACTCTCAGCGAGACGGCCAAGGAGAAGATCATCGAATGGACAGAATCCACAGATTGGTACGAGGAGAGTGAAGGACCGTTGACTGGGGAGGTTGGTGAAGAAGCAGAGATTGTAGAAAGACAAGAAGTAGATGAGCAGATGCAGAAGGAGGCTGATAAGAGGGAAGCAGAAGAGCTAGAGAAGGCCAAGGCCAAGGGCGATGTAGATGCTTTAGAAGAAGAGGGCGAGTTTGTGGATTTGAAGAGAACTGGCGAGGTGGCTGAAGGGGAGGACGAGGCGAGGAAGAGGAGAGAGCTGTAGTAGGAATTTTTGTGAGTCTACATACCCTTGTACATGGAAGAGTGAATGCATGTTTGCGCCACGTTTTTCTACCAGCTAGGTTGACAAGGCTGAGCACCTATTATCGCTTATCAACTCATGGGGGCGAACACACCACTGCTGGACGGCTTTCGGACTGATCTGCAACGACTCGTTGAAGCTGTATCTTGTCAACGGTACCACGCATGCACGACTGCTAAGTGAGAGCCCTGAGGTACGGTTCTCTCTCACAGATGGAGATTCATCAAGAAATTATACTCTTCCATATTCGGCGTTCGATCTTAGGCTCACGTTCCCGTTTGTAAACACCTCCACGTACTACTTTCCACTGAAAAGAGCTTCTAGTCCGGAGCAATACATGCTGGGCCGAACATTTCTGCAGGAATCATACATTACGGTGGACTACGAGCGCCTGAATTTCAGCCTTAGTCAAGCGTATCCTGATGGCGGCTCTGCGTATATCGTGCCAATAACTTCATCATCTTCCACGCCTCAAACCTCGGATCCACCTCGAATTCCACCACCGAACAAGTCTAAAAGCCCCTATTCAGCTGCATATGCTGGAATCGGTGTAGGTGCAGGCATCGCAGCCCTTTCAGCATTACTTTTCACCATCGCCTGGAAAAAGCGCTTGGGGCCTTTTCGACGCAAGGCCTCGATGGGAGGCCATACCTACGACAAAGCAGAATTATACGGCGATCACAAACCTTGGGCTGAAGCCATGGGAAAAGAGAGAACTGAACTTGATGCAGCTACAAGTACGCACGAGGCAATGAATAAGGAGAGGTCAGAACTGGAGACTGTGGAAAAGGCCCACGAAGTAGGCACTACGGAGATTCAAGGTATTGACCATGTACATGAGTTGCCCGGTCATGACGAGAGCGTGCAGGCAGCAGATGAAAGAGCTTGTGCTTCTTGAGCTACACCATGAGTGCATGTATGCTGTATACAGTCGCATTATGATATGATACCGTAGGTAAATAAGGTCCTGCATACTGCAGAGTGAAATAGAAGTAGTTAGTCATGGTGCGGAGCGCACGGTATACTTGTACGTTAGATTCCATATGCCACCCATTGATCTCGCCCCCATGCTTGATCGACAGGTTGTAAGCTCGGATAGGCTAGCGCTGGACAAGCTTTTCCAGCCGCATTGGCATGCTCAACGCTTTGTGCGCCATCCGTTCATCTCCTGTCTTGGTGTCACCCACGCATTGAGGCGTAGTCCAGGCTCGCTGGAGTGAGTCGACTAAAGCCATGACCACGATTGCCCCATGAGCCATGTCAGGTCACCCGATTCCCACTCGCACGGCATCCTACCGCGTACTAAGGAGACTCTCCCAACACCGATATTTCAAGATCGAGGCGCTTTGTATCTTATACAACTATACAGTTACTAATTTAAGCGGTATATGAAGGACACAATGTATCATCCTCCTCCTAGGCGTCATCAACATCCATCTCATCCACGTCCATTTCATCGTCCCAGTCCTCCTCATTGGCCTCTCTGTATTCCTGAACGTCTTCACAGCGTACTGTTTGTGAATGGGGAGGTTGTTTTCTCTCCACGAGATACGGATTACTTTTGTCAAAATCCTCTCGCCACATCGCCAAGCGATCGACACCAAAACCACCACCAACAAAGTAAAGGTACCCAATTTCTCCTGCAGCCTTCTTGACCAAACGCTCCCATTCCTCTCTGTCTTCTTTCTGTTTCAGTGTTTTCTCAAAGCCTGGTTCGACATTCAAGTCTTCCGTTGTCTCTGAGTAGGACAGTGAGCTGCGTGGTAGTCTGGGTCGCGCGGTGCCACCGCGTGCGCGTCGCTCTGCCATACGGATCTGGTCTTTTTGGTTTTGATGGGCACGTCGACTAAAACAGCCGGATATTGGCTCTTTCCAGAAATCGGCGGCTATGTAGCAATCGCCCAAACCATGCTTGCGACGTATTGCTGCCTCGTTCTTTTGCCGGATTTCCCAGGCTAGCTGGAGCTGCTTGTTTTCTTGTACGGACCTGCGCACGGTCTGAATTATCTGGCGCAATTTCGAGTTTTCTCTTTCGGCTTGCATGTGGATAGGGTTCTGGTTGCCCGAGCGTAATGGCGTCCGATGCCTATGCACATGCACAAGTGCGTGCGAGTTGGCAAGAGCGCCTGATTTCTCCCACCAAGCCACATATTGGGCGATTTGAGCCTCAGGCATTGTTGTCGGGTAGGACGCCACCAAAGAGTCACAAGCTGGGCACGAAGAAGGATTTGGGGACAGGACTGCTGCCTGGACATTGTGGGTGTCGAACCGTTGATGAGCCTCGTCCCACGCCCGCTCACGTTCCCAGCGTAACTGGTCGGTCAGGCGGGTCCTCTCAAGCCGCTGTTTCGCTATCAGATACCCTATTCTTGCTAAGTTCCACCGCCGGTTGCGCATGTGCTCTAGAGGCCTCAATCCACCCTCGGCTGCCAGCTCCTTCAGTGCGACGTCGGACTTTCCTCTGGCTAGGGAAATAGTGCACTTGGGACACCTGGGGGTATGTGGTGGGTTGGAGGGGTGGATTTCATGATGACATTGAGTGGCGATCCTAGTCTGGTGACCATGTGGTGAGTGAGTAAACGGCCGTTTCCTGTTAGTTGAGAACAGCAACGTGTCGGGACTGAGCATCATCGGCATATTGAAGGCTGTGGTCTGGCTGATGTATTTGTCGATTTATACAGGTGGAACTAGTGTGCATTATGGTTGCGGAAAAAGATGGGGTCGCTTGCTGTGGTGAACCACGGATTAGCGAGGAACTGGGAATGTGAGCAGAGAGCTGTCGACCTGTGAAGAAAGGCTTGTAGTATGAATGCAACAGGCGCGAAGGGGTGTATAGTGCGAGATTTTAAATGTAAGTTACACTCCAGCCCATTGAATGAGGCGCGTCAGGGCGTCATCGCCCTCTGCTCTGATTGGCCCGCTGTCCCAAAAGTTACACGCGAGCAGTTATGGAGCTTGTCCGTGCACTACTTAGCTCCTTTAATACCCGCACTGCTGACTGACTTCGTGGGGGTCTTAGACATCATAAAAGCGCGGAAGCCGATGTGGAAATGTTGCAGCTGACATGGGAAGCTAGAAACATGCTTCGCCACCCAGACTATAGCCTTCACCATGTACCGTTGTCGTTGTCCAGTATGGAGGCTACCTTTGCTTTCGCAGCGAGCGCTAGCCACGCTAGTATGTCGCTTTGCATTCACCTTCACTTGGACGGCATGATACTGGAATTGTGAGATCAATGAATAATAGTCTTGGCTGCTTGCTGCGATGATATCGCCAACACCGACTTCTCTGGATATGCACAACAGCGTACGCATGTTTTGACTCGGTCGCTCATTGCAAGATTCCTACTACTATATTACTGTTGACAGTGAGACTTCAAAGTCAGTTTGACGACAGGCCGCGCTCATAAACGAAGGTGACGGGCGATTGAAATCGCAGGTCACTGCCGCATTCACTGTCGTAGATAGGTATAAGGATTATGCTCATGCGCAGCTATCTCACATCCCTACAGCAACGCTCCATTGACAGCAACTCTGTCAAAAAGCGCGACATGGAGCAGAAGCAGCCACAAATATCTTGGAGGTCTGGCTCTTTCAATCCAGAGGCACCAACTTTCAGTCCGACGACCGCCGAGACTAGCATGTTCACTGGACCTGGAGGACCAACTCCTCCCACCAGTCCGCGACAGAAAGCAAAGATGTCAGATACATTCGACGGCAAGTCTTCATCCGCGTCGAACTCACCACATAAGACTGACTTGTGTGCAGAAGACTCGCCTTTTCGCCCTGCTAGAGACATGCGACCGAACTATCAAGGCTACGAAGAGGTCAACACTGTACGGATGCCGAGGAAGTTACCGGACCAGAAGGAGATTCCACTGAACTCTTTGCAAGATATGCTACAAGGTGAGACCAGCACCATCACAATACCAAGATCTCATGCTAACCTAATAGATCACCATATCGCATTGAATCAGGATCGACCTAGTGTAGACTTTCGTAGCAATTTTTCCGAGGATTCCTCGAACTTTGCCATGGCATACGCTGCGAATAGTCCCTTCTTTACGCGGCGACTCCGTTCAGACTCCAACGCCCCAGGCGTCGACGAGCTGAGTGTGGGACTTGGTCTACCCAGCATCCAGAAGAGAGGCACCAACGTGGACTCACCAGCCCGCTCTCACAAGTCACGCGGCTCTGAAGTTTTGCCTCAAGATCTCTTTGGTAAGCTCATAGGGCGGGCGCTGGACAAGCCGTTGACCGCTAACGCCTTAGCCCAATATATGGACGGCAAGAGTGTATTCTTAGACAACGTCGTTAACACGCCTCGGGGCCTCAAGGGCGATGGTCGTGATATGTATTCGGGAGAACGTGCAGGTGTTGAGCGTCAACCTACGAGACTGGTGCCTCCACCTCCTGGCTTTACTGGAGAACGCCCTCGCAGGATCTTCGCAGAGGAGCATAGCTCAGTCAACCCAGTGGCTACGGAGTCCGCAGTTCGGCAAATACCCACCGGTCCTGCAGGACTTAGACAACTGCGAAGAATTAGCGATTCCAATTCCGTCAACCATGCACAATACCATGGCCATATACGTGGACCATCTAGGCATTACCGTCCAAGAGCACTTCCTCGTATCAAGCGCACCGATCAAGGTCCCGAGCCTTCAGATGCCGATATATACCCCGATGATGCGAATTTCACACTGCGACGTCCACCGTATCAGCCCGAGTCTGCAGGTTCCCTACCCAGCTACATAATAGATATGCCATCAACAAGGCAGGTCCATGCAGAAGACGTTATGGTTTGGCCCACCCCAGCAGAAGTTTACAGGCAGAAACTCGGCAGTCAACCCAGACGTAGTGTTTTCGCTCGCAACGCTCTGCACACGCAGAATGGCGCGCCGGAGCGTTGGTCTCCTCCTGCTGCATCGTCTATGTCACAGTATATGCTGCAGTTCGGAGAGCCCTCCCATCCCCTTGCTTTGAGGTTTTCTCCTCCTGCCCCATCTCCTTCACCTCCCTTCGACATCTTCGCTGGCCACTATCCTCCCACATACGCTGACATTCACGAAACTGACGCAGAGATGGAGTGTCTCCTCGCTATTCTTCCTGATATATTCGACCTCGATCTACCTGAGCTGCCCTGCGACGAGCGCCCTCTTACACCCGGTCAGACAGACGGGAGTCGGTACGGTATGCAGTTTCATGGCATTGGACTAGGCGATCGCTGGAATTGTCCTAGTGTGCGAGAGGGTGAGCCGTTCCGAGTACGTCCCCGCGATCATGATGGTTGGGGTGGATGGCAGTGGGCTATCGACAAGGGATGGGGAAATGAGTAGGCTATCACTGAAATCGTTCCTGATCCCGTCTGAACTGACACTATATCGGGGTGCGCTACCTAGGTGATAATTAAGCGATGTGGCTTACCTGGGCTGGCAGAGAAGTCTGAGCTCCTTGGAATATCGTTGAAGGCTTCTTGAATATGGCCTTGCTGGGGGAACGGTGGACGACCGAACGATGTTGCTGCTGAGTCTGTATCGTCGCTATCCGTAGAACTCGAAGCTTATATATGACCATGGAGACGAACAAGAGATTGTAGGTCGTCATGGGCTGGGTATGAAGACAGCATTCATTACTGAGTCATCCAATAGCAATTCCAGGGTTTACTCGCATTTGCATAATGACAAGAAGCATAGTGAGTTAAAGCAGGTTTGCAGGTTCGTGTTCATATGGATATCGAATGACAGGCCAAGAAGCTATAGTGTAGGATAAAGATGGTTTTCAACACGCCGCACCCCAACGCCCAGACAAGTGCCCTATTGATGTATCCATGCCAAAAACCTGACCTCTTGTCCACAAGCCCATTTGCTGCCTTTGACATCCCACAATGTTGAGATACTGGTTCCTCAAACCTCAAATCGGGTCAAAGTCCGTTTGTTGGCTTGCTCGCTCATTGTCGAATGTAGCACCGTACCGGCATCGATACCGCACCTGCTCAGGAAGAGGGATTAATATGCGACTTCAGATTCAGAGGTTGGATGCCATGTTGAGGTGTCGCAGTGCCGGAACCGGCTTGAGGAGTACCCATGCCAGATAGTGGACTTACAGCGCCACTTGGGGGAACGGGGATCTTGATATCTTCGGGGCTTCCGGGAACCATCGATTCAGGTAAATCAGGAATCTTGATGCGTTTTGCCACGTTGTTGTAGGATGAGGGTATGATCTAGATGATGTTAGTGTATGGAAAGAAAGAATTCTGGATAGAGATTACCTCAATGATCTCATCGCGAGGAAACTCGAGCTTGGGTATGTCGGCCGCATTACATGCCATCAGGTACCCGTAAAGTACACGAAGGACAGACTCATGAGCGATGATGAGAAGGTCATTCTCTTCACGCTCAAGTTCTAGAATGATGGGTTCCATGCGTACGGCAAGGTCGTGATACGACTCTGCGCGCGGATACCGATGGTGGTAAGGGTCTGCTTCGTGCTTGGTAACTTCATCAGGGAACTCTTCGCGGATCTTGGCCTCTGACATCTTCTCGCATACACCAGGATTCATCTGGCTCATTTGCGATCGCTGCCTAACCCGGTAGCCCATAGAAGCCAGAACCTCTGACGTTTGGACAGTCCTTCGACGTGTAGAAGTCCAGATTGTCAGTGGCTTCAAGGAGGCATCGGTTGCTCCCGACTCAATCAGCTTCTGCTTCTCCTCTTCGCGGTACTTCAGGAGCACCTCACTCATCTTCTTAGCGTATTCATGACCTTCTGGTGAGAGGCTTGCATCTGCTTTGTAAGAATCTTCCTCTCGCGTAGTCCCGGCTCGAGCAAAGTATGTTTGCCGTGACTTGATGTGGAGATTGAGTAGATAGAAGACTATTCTTTGCGAGAGATATCCGAATGCGCAGTTGTTCACTACCACTCTCTCGCCAGCGTTGATCATCTTGATCCAATGTAAATCAGGCTCCTCCATGGTCTCGAAGTGTGGTATCCGTGCATTGATACGTGCCAGATAGTCGTGGACAGCATCCTCGTCCTTCCACCCTTGATAATCCGGTGAAGAGATCTTGACACGACGGACGTTCTCTTGGATGATACGCTCATCGGTACAATGTGATTCGATGAAGACTGTCTGGATTCCATTCTTGGCAAATTCTTTGGCCAACGATCTGCGACCTTGGCTAATGGCATTTACAGCGTCGTAGATAGCCACTTGGCCCTTGTCGTTTTCCAGGAAGTGGTAGATGTCTTCACGGCACTTTTTCAAGATCTTATTGCGTAGCAAAACAGATTGTGGCGATGCATTGAGGAAGAAGTAATCGTCGGGCACATCGTTTTCCGGGCCTAGCGTAGCGCGACGGTAATCGCCAAGATGAAACACGTGCGTCTTGACACCCAGCCATCGCAGGTAGCGGGCTAAGGCAACAGATGTGTGTGTCTTTCCCCGAGCTGGCAGTCCGCAGGTGGCGATGACTATTCGGCCGGAATGGAAAAGGCGGCCTGATTCTGTACTATAGAGTTGGGCTGGGGCCATTTCCTCTTTGGTAGGTAGATCGTGGATTGCGTCGACGAAAGTACTCGACCGCCGCCGGAAGCGGGGTGAGTTTGCGTATATCTCTGCAGTACTAGTCATCTTGAGTGAATGTTCTATTCAGGAGGTGTGCAGCGTTGGTACTTTTACATTGCTGCGGGAAGTGGGGTCATGGTACTCACAGTAGGGTATCCATGATTGCAAAATCGTCAGGTCGAGATGATCAATTGACGGAAAGGGAAGAAGTGCAAAGCGCACAGGAAGAGAAATGGTCGGATGTCAATGAAGTAGAGTTGCGTTCGGTTCAAGGTCACAGTTCCAAGGTTCCGGCGTTGATAGCGTTTGCCGAGAGATGTCAGCAAACAAGGTGCGACAACCCGTAACAGTCAAGTGCAGCAACTTCCACGAAACAGTGTCGCAGATAGGTCTGGGGATATTCAGGCAGCACTTTGCGGGATTTCGTAGTCAAGGGTCACAAAAGCAACCATGGTATCAACGGGCGGCATGTCTTGGATGCTAGAGATCTGATAAGCTCTAGCGTCATTGGGTCATGTCACGTGACGGCTTTAGAATTTCTGTTCGATATCGTCATGCTAGCGAATGCGACCCAACATCGCCCTCCAACAGTTCGCTGCCATTTCCATCCCATCCTGTGCAAGCTCTCCCACATTTTTTTGGGAGCTCCTAGTTTGACTCGGCGTATATATTCACCATGGCCACCCCGCTGCAGTTCAACCCAGCGCAGGAACAAGCTGTCGCCGATATCCTATCACGACCTCGCGCCGCCAACACCGGTCCATTCGCACAATTTCTAAACGTATACGATGCATTCCAAGAGCGGAGAGAAGCATTGGGCCTCAGCAACCCGGGCACAGTCGAAAACATTGCGAGAGAAGTCCAGCGCGATGTCTTCCTGAACAACTCCAGCTTCTCAGGTCTGCGCGCCGAGCTCACCAAGGCCTTCAGCGCCGCCCCGCTATTCCAGGTTGCACACTCGTTGTCGATGGGATCGCAGGTTATGCCGCCATACTCATACATGGTTCTCTACGGATCACCAAGGGTTTGTTGCTCAGATCGTCGGCAGCCTTCCGTTTGCTGACTTTTCTAGGTATTCATGCAAGGAAACCTAGATAACGAGCTTGCCTTCTCCGGTCGCTTCAACTGGCGCTGGACGTCGGCGTTTGTCACCAAGACCGCTGTCCAGCTCACATCGCAAGGCAACATGGTTTCGCTCGAAAACGACTACACTGGCGCCGACTTCTCTGCTTCGCTGAAGGCTGTCAACCCCTCCCTACTCGACGGTGGCATTACTGGTATGCTCATGGCCAGCTATCTACAGGCTGTTACACCAAAGCTTTCGCTCGGCATTGACGCTTTCTGGACCCGCCCGGCTATGGCATACCCCCCAGAGCTGAATGTCTCGTACGCGGCACGCTACCGGGCTGTCGACTGGATGGCATGTGGTCAGATCATCCCCGACCGTGGTGTATTGGAGGCTTCATACTGGCGCAGACTTACAGACAAGGTTGAGACTGGTATCAACTGCAACCTCGCATTTGCTGGAATTGGCCCCGGAGGGCCTATGGCTGGACCGCAGAAGGAGGGTAACGTAACTATCGGTGCCAAGTACGATTTCCGTCAGTCATCATACAGGGCACAAATAGACAACCAGGGTAAGGTGTCGTGCTTGTTGGAGAAGATGATTGCGCCGCCAATCCGTGTAACCTTCTCAGGTGAAATCGACCACAAAGCGGTAAGTTTTGTAGAATTCAAGTCTGACTATCAATACTGACGGTAGCACAGAATGCCGCTAAGCTTGGTCTGGCCGTTGCGATAGAAGCCGCCGACGAGGCAGTCATGGAACAGCAAGAACAACAGGGCGTCGCAATGTCAGCCGGCTCGATCCCCTTCTAAACGCCTCTCCACACATCCATGTATCGACTATAATACCATGACTCTTCTCTTTGCTGTATTACCACCTTTCTTGGGGCGAGCGTCGTCTGCAATCCCAGCGTCCCCGCTTTCCTGGTCTCCACTATCTGCGGATTGACGGTACTGCGTGTGCGCGGCTGGAGTGATTTATGAACGTAAAAGGCGTAACGTTGACATCTGATGGAATACGAGCTTTGGTAGACCGGAATTCGGCGAAGCATCTCCGCCGCCAGATGTTTGCAAGTCGACACGAGACGAGACGATGCATTTGTACATATAGTAGCATAGCCCATGGGCGTTAAAAATGATATGTAAAAAGATGAAGCAGGTTGCTTTTAGCGAGTTGAACATGTGATGCAATACATTATCGTGGAGTCGAGAAATATAGTACAGATCGTTACGGCGTAAGAATCTCGCCGTTTATGTACAGGTACAGCCCCGTTCCATGCACCGCCATCCTAGTAAAACAGGTGTGAAGAGCTCAATGGTCAGGGTCGAGCAGCCATCAGTCGAAACGCCAAATCGAAGTTTTTGTCGTCTACAAAGCAGGCTTCGCGCCTGTGGGCTGACCAGGTGTCGGCGCACCGGGAGCCATGAACTGTCAAAGAGTTAGCATAAGGTTGAACAGCGCAAGTCTAGCAAGTCAGGTTTCTATGTACCTCGTTCTGCGCCCTCTGTGCCTGCAGCTCAGCTCTCTCCTGCTCGACAATCATCTGCTCCTCGCTGTATGCCAATGCCCATGGCACACCCAGAAGCAGCGCACTTGTGCTCACTACCCAGAGAGTCTTGCCGCCCATGTTCAGGCCGCTCTTGAACCATGAAGAGATTGTGTTTGCTTTTGAAGAGACGGAACGGCGTGTGCTGGCAGGGATCATGTCTTGTAAGGCGAGAATGCGCTCGTAGAGGGATTCGTCTGGCTGTACGGAGTGGATCGAGGATGTGTCTGACTCTATAGCGCTACAGTTAGTATTAAAGTGTCTTCGAGACGGTCTCTTCTATGCGCCAGAAGCCCCGTGATAGCAGTTCGTGGTGTCGTACCAGAGTCGGTGTCCCACTCATCGTCGTCATGCGGGCCCTCCTGCTCGCGCACAAACTCCTCATCCATGACCTCTTCGAGCTTGACCATTTTGGCGGTTATCCGAGCGTGCGATTGATTTGGTGTGTATATGGAATTCAGCGACAACTGAGCGTTGGTGTAGGTTGGCGGTGTTGGGCCTCGAGCTGCTTGTGACGATGATAACCCTACTATCAAAAAGTTAGCACAATATGTGATGACATAAGGGCCACTAGTGCCGCCGCACGTGCTTCCCACCGACCTTGGACCATGACACCTGCACCCTTCACTACCTGTGCACCAACTCCTCGTAGTCAAATCTCTGAACATTTTTGTGCTCGCCTATACTCAATTCCGATCAGTCTTGCTTCTGCGAGACAAGCGATAGGTCGAATCGAACACACGTGAACGGAATCCGTTTAAGGAAAGAGTTGGAGGGATACTGAATTGGCTGTTTTTACGAGAGCGCTGTCTGTGCATGTCTTGCCTGTAAAACCGATTAAATGGTTGTTCTATCCGATTCACAGTGGTTCGCCTGACTGATTTACTGCAAGAGCTTCCACACCAAGACTACAGTCTTCGCTCAGAAACGACGACAACATGGACAGAATAACCCACAAACACAATATATGAGAGATCGAAATGGGATTCCGTATTCGGAACTTGGACCCAGCCTTTACTACTTGAATATAAAAGAATAGGTCAAGCGACCTGCACATCTTGAACTAATACTATCGCTACCTAAACTACTGTATGTACCATGTTCGCTTGGCAGCAAAGCTTACGATGCATAAGTATAGTAAATAGCATGTCGTTAATAGACAAAGTAACAAGGAGGTGTATTTACCGTGGCTTAGTGCGCCCTAGAGACGGCGCCGATGAATGCACCGAGGAACTAGTGCGAAACAAACGACTGTCTGACATTCCCCCACTTTAACCTCGTATATTATTATGGGTGCACGCTTACGCATACAAATCTACAAGATCAGCTCACCTTTGCGACCATCTTAACGTAGTTCCTGTGAAGAAGACCTCAGTTCATCACCAACAATGGGCAATCAACCCTCCACCCCCAAGCCAGGGACCGATTTCAAAGTCATCGGCGCTGGCCTCTCCCGCACGGGCACTGCCTCATTCAGCGAAGCGTTGCGCATCCTACTAAACGGGCCTGTCTATCATGGTGGTACACAGGCCACTCTGGGACCCGAAATCGAGATCAAAAACCTGATCAAACTCCTCTCGCACTTTCCACCAAAGTCGCCCTCGGACAAAACGATCATTCACGATTTGCTGAAGCAGCGCTTGAACGGCTATGCCGCAGTCACCGATGCACCATTTAGCGGGCTGGTCGAAGAGTTGCTCGAGGCGTACCCTAATGCGATGGTAATCTGCACAATTCGAGATCCAGACGCGTGGATAAAGAGCATGGAAGTGGTGCAGAACGCATCTACGATGTGGTTCCTACGCTTTGTACTCTTCCCTGTCCCAGGCATGCGTTACTTCGTCGACTTCATTGATGGCCTGAGAGACCAATGGATCTACCTGTATGGTCGTGGGGAACCAGTCACAGCCGAAACCTACGAAAAGCACATTGCTTACTTGAAAAGAGTTGTGCCGGAGGATAGGCTAGTCTTCTTCAATGTTAAGGACGGTTGGGAGCCTCTCTGTAAGGTACTTGGCAAAGACGTTCCGCAGGATATCCCGTTCCCAAGAATCAACGACGGAGAAGCCATCGATAGGCTGGCGAAGAGAATGGTGACCAAGGGCTTGCTGCGATGGCTAGCCATCTTTGGTGTGGTGGGAGCGGCTGCTTTTCCTCTATTTTTGAAACATTAGAGAGTGTCTCATTCTACACCGACCGGGAATCTCTCGCGTTCTCTCTATCCTGTGAATCCTGCTCTCCTGCTCCAGATGACTCGTACCAGTCGTCTACGATATATATACATCCTTTTCCGCCATTTCTTTCACATACGACCATAGGACACTGAAAATTAGGCTTCCCGTCCGCTCAGCCATATACAAGCAGTGTACCGGCGGATTAGTAGTTAGGTGGGTGACCACTAGCGAATCCCCGCTGTTGTATGTTTTTGGATTTTTTCCTTCAAGCTTTTTTTTTGCTTACGGATGAATGACATCGTGAGTGGAGGTCGTGTGGAGATCGGATGACTCGCCAGCGCATCGAACACCTGACAGCGACTGTCTCTGGTTGCAATAGTTAATACATATCTATAACGTATTGTACTTGAAATGGCTGTGTGGCTCTTGTGGCGGATAAGACCCTAGCTCATGGCAATGTCATACTGATCATTGAAAAATATCGAGACATGCATACATACTTCCAATCATCTCTACCAGCATCCAAATCGCACTCGGTCCTCAGCCGAAAACTCAACACTGTCTTCCTCCTCTTCTGAATCGCAATCAAGCATTTGCGACTCGTACTCTCTCATAGCGTCTCCATTCGCAAAATTCGGCTCTTCGGAGGTTATGGTCTCCACCACCTTCTCGATCTTTCCGCAGTCCTGTGAACCATACTGCGCAATCTTCCACTCTTTAACCATATCAGCGAGTTCGATACAGCCGTTCTTCCAAGCTCGATAGATGGTTCTTCTGTAGTTGATGTTGCCTCTTCCTTTGACATCTGCACCCGTGGTGAGAAGATAGACGGCAATGTCATACTTGCCTACTTCCGCGTCTCAGTCAAGTGCTGTCCTTCCATTATAACCACCAAGAGAAGCTTCGACATTGGCTCCCGCTTTAATCAGCAAGTCGAGCATCTCGCTATTGCTGTTGATGGCTGCTGACTGCAGCGCAGTCATGCCATCAATGGAAGCAGCTAGTGCATTGACATTTGCCCCAGCAGCTATTAGTTTCTTGACAATCGAGATGTTGTCGTGTGTTGCTGCATATTGCAAAGGCGTTCTGAATCTTCCTACACCGGCCGTAAATGTGCTGGAAGAGTTCGGCATTGCGCCAGCATCGAGAAGCCGCTCCACCTTAGCGTAACGTTTCGACATCGCAGCATGTTGGAGAGCAAAATGGAGTCGCTGTCGAAGATAATTCACTCCCATAATTCGATCGATTCTATCCAGATTCAAGTCGGTTTCCAGGATTGCCTTCTCAAGGGTCGAATTTTCGGAGCACGAGATTTCAAGGAGGACACTATACTGCTGTCTTAAATCAAAGAGAACCAGCATTGTCAGTGGGAGCTGCGTGAATTTCTCCAACCGTTTTGAAGAAGTCGTGATCTGGAAGATGGGAAGGACATGAATGCTTCTGATCGGAGTGTGGTTGTGGAAAAGAGTCGCTACTATGGTAAGATTGACCTCGGTGGGACAGTTATCGCGTTTACTGAATAGATTCGAATGCGACGGCTGTGACCATGAACTTATCCAGAGGAACTTTTCGGACGTATGGAAGCGAAAACTGTGTGAAAAGAAGGCATAAGCCGTAGTTGTTACCGTTACTTGGGGGCCGGGTCCAGTCCAGTGGCCATTTTTTCGACAATGTCGAAATCGAGCTTTTTCTCACACACAATCACATCATATTGAGAAGAGAAAAAAGACAGGAGTTGACGGAACTATTGCTGGTATACCTCGTTACACCGTCTATCTACATACTTCGAACTTTTCAAAATCGCATTTCGGGGAAATAAGTCTCAAGACATTTCATCCCCTTCTATATGTATCACAGAGGTTTTGTTTAGATTCAACGTCGCTTTCCCAGCATCTCCTTGCCTAACCCATCCCGGCCCTCTTCACGAGTAATCTGCTCTGCAGCCTTGACAAGATCGTACGTGATATCGTCTCCAACAACACTGTCTTTTTTGTACGCCGGATGTGTTTGGACAAAATGCCTGATCCACTTGGCCGCAGTCCAGTATGTACCGTTAGCGCGCTTACGGATCAGATCCAAGTAGGTGGCGAGATCGCAGCGCGTTTCAACGTCGACGTTCATGCTGTTGAGATAAGACTCAACAAGCGGAATAAGGCCGGGGAAGCCATTGCCATCGGTTGAATTTGTCTGCCCATTGATAATCTCGTTGACTGACATTTGCTCATACTCTTCCCCAACAGGGCCGGTAGGCGTCGCTGGACGACTGCCGTTCCTCACAGGTGTCGATGTACCTGTTCCACTGGGCTTGTGTGTCGAGAAGGGATTCTTTCGGAACCAGAATTTCTGTGTTGATACGGCGTCGCGGATGTGTGCTGTTTCCATGTTTTCGCTCACCAATGTGATGGGTATGTAGAAGTTGAGATTGAACGAGAGGATGGCACGGGTCAGAAGCACGATAAAGATCGAGAAGGCAGCGTTCTCGAAGTCAGTAATTTGAATCTCCATCGGACGGAACTCAACACGCCAACCCATGTCAGAACCAGCTGGCGGTGGCTTGAAGCGCATGTGCTGCCAGTTGGTTGACTGCAAGTTTTCAAAGTGGTCGGCTTTGGTAAGGTCCAAATCCTGGAGGTCTTCTGCGAAAACGACAATAGGATCACGAATGAAGAGGTGAGCAAAATGTGTTGCAAGAAGATCATCCATGCCGCCCTCAACCAGGCGCTGCTTGATGTCGGTGTCGATAATGAGATCCGGGTCGAGATACTCAGGCCGCAAGCGAGGATCCTGGGAAATGTAGGTTGAGTTTGACGCATAGCGCGACTTGGGTAGTCTCCATCGGTCGTTCTTGAGCGGCTATCGCGTGTTAATAAATCACCAATGCTAGCGAATCAGACAACTTGCCTTCTCTCCTAGTTCTTCCGGTGTGCGGTCATCGACCGCTCTGCTAATTTGGTTCCATCGCACATCGGTGTCGGCCAGGAAACCCTTATAGATTGGTGTCGCCGCCGTCAATGCTAACAAGATGGGTGCTATTGGGCTGAGCTGATCGTACATCTTCCTTCCTTCCTCAATGTTCTTTGCTTGGAAGGTAATCTGCAAGCAGCAGCTTCCCATACCAAACGCCATGGCGTCCATGTGGATGTAGTTGTCCTTGGCAGCACCATTGCGAACGTCGTCATCTTCAGGCCAGTTGTGCATGTTGTAATTGACTGTAGGATCCTTCCACGGCCACGGTGTGCTCTCGTCCTTGAAAACTGGGACATTTACTTCGACCTTCCGGCCCCTGCGCCAACGAATGTTTGCCGCTAGGGTAGGAAAGCGAATATGCGGGTTGGCAATTTCATCCGGTACAAATTGGGATCGTAGCTTGGGCCCAGAAACAGGATATGATGGTACGATACAATCTGCCGATCCGAGACGAGGGAATGTCGTCAATGTGATTGGAAACTCGCTCTGTGCCATGTGATCCTTGGCTATGGCTCGTCTGCAATAATTGTGAGCTACCGACTGGTCGACGATCGAGTAGGCCTGCCTACCTCCATTTCATGTTTGGTTCAACATCAAGCAGGTCCTTGAAGCCAATGCCCCATGGCTTTCCAGGAGTTGCTTCCAGCATGAACCTCCCAAATTCGGGATGGAAGACCGGTGCAGGGTTATCCTTTGCGCTGGCATGGTCAGTACGCAACTTCGGATCTGGGTAGTCAGGCTCACTCGGCGTTTCCGGTTTGTAGGTCAGGTACCCCGCCGCCTTGCTGCAGAAGTTTCTCGTCGTTGGCCAGCGCGGCTAGGATATCTGCCTGGCGGAGCGACAATCGAACCTTGTGATTGTCTTGATCATAGCAAACAACCAAGTACTCGATCTGGATGCCGGTTAGCCCAATGTTGTGACGGACATGCCGGGTCCTTCACCTCGTCCCCCCAAAGGAGCGCATCCCTCTCCTTGCCTTTGGCATTGCGCCAGATGGCGAGCAGTTGCTGTCGATCACATTACTATGCATTCCTTTCGGGAGTCTTCACCGAGCATACTTCAATTCCCCATGACCTGACCTGACCAGCAACTTTCTTGGCCTCTGGCCAGTCAAGAGGCGTTCCTAGGGCACTTGATATGATATTAGCGAGGGCGGCGAGAGACGTAGCACGGATCTCACAGCAGACCCATCCCAAGTTCGTTCTGTAAGGCGTTGCGGTAGGGAGTCCAATGCGGGTTGGTGCACGGGCGGGCCGAGCAGACGTGTGAATGGGTGGCTTCTGGTTTTGAACGGCGATTGCGGGGAGGTGTTCGGGGAGCACTGCAGAATATGGGACGTTTAGCGGGGTTTGACGCAACGCAGGGCTTTTGCAGTTTTGAACGCGCTGCAGATGCCTCGGTTTCCTGCGTTATCGAAAGACCGTCGAATGGCAGACGATTGAAGGAAGAATCGTTTCTACTTGCTCCCCGTGGGTACGCGGACGAATTGCAAGGCTAGAGTCGGGAGTATTGATTATTAATGCGCAATGCAGTAAGCATATGCCTGTGACACTCTTCCGAGGGGGAAGACCCTGCCGACGACGCTTGCCTCTTTGGTAAGCTAGACACAACATCACCTCACTGTGGTACTGCTGCCGTGCGCGCAATCCATCTTTCCTTGCGTGACATTGTTTGGGCATACTGACAGCGAGCCCCAATACACGACTGCGCATGGCGTCTTCTTTTGCTGTCCACCAAACGCACCTCGCCTACCGTTGTCCTCGCCCACGTGCACGCATGTCGCTACGCTGTGCAAAGCCTTCCTACTGGTGCAAAAGCATGGTCGCGTAGAGAATCCCGATTATGCATGTTGAGAGAGGATCCCTTCGATACCGTTGCCGCGGGCCGCAGGAGTGGCATGACACCTGCTGCCGCGCCACATGCTGGCTGAAGGGAGCAGGCGACTCATCTCTTCTTCGCTGACGCAAGCAATCTTTTTTCCTTGGTCGTGAGCACTTTTGGGCCAAGCAACCGCCATTGCGGTACTGCACGACACCAGGATCGGCTGCTGCTACGCATGGCGCATAATCAGCATCACACACCGTCAGGGTGCACATCGCCTTGCATAATTGGGGCACCAGGTTGCAAGGTTATCGTGTCCTCGCTACTCTAGGCCTTCCGTAGTTGCTTAGGTCGCGAGGTGCAACCCCGCCGACTTGTTATCTGACAGATGATACAATATGCGGGGAGCCTCGATTGGCGGTGCCGCACAGAGCGTGTAAATTGGGACGAGCCCGCATCAGTCCACGACTGACGCGAGTGACGCAGCAACCCTTCTCACGAATACAGCGCGTCAGCCATGATACGATTGCAACGAGTGGAGTAAACAGGATATAAGGTATTAGCTTCTAAATTCAATAGCTCCTACGTCGCTAGGCCTGAAAGCCGGTGGTATCTCTTTACGAACGCCTGTCAAAAACCCCAAAGGCTCGTACACTTCTAACAAAGTGTGTCGTACAGGAATGACTAGAAGAATAGCTTCACCATCAGATGGTAAGCGCTTGCTTCGGTGCACCGAAACACACAACCCATGATCGAACCATCCTAGCAGATGGTGATATACAGAAAACGCCTTCTCCCAGTCCCCGGGCCTAGAAGCCCTGATGTGTGTATATATGCCAAAATGCAACTACTGCTACTAGAAGACAAGCAAGAAATAGACCGTAGTATACGTAAAGCCCTAATGCTGGGGGCAGCGGGTGTTTTGGGACAAGTACGGGCAACATCGGTGTGTTGACACACAGAGGCACGGTTCCTTTCGGTCCGCCGTCCTCTCCGCAAGTGACCAAGTCGTCTTCATTTGGACGACATGTAAAGAAATTGGTATATGAGACCGCCAAGATATTGGAGGAAGGAAGTAGTGATCTCTAGTAAGACCAATCCGTGAAGACGAACCCTTCCTGTAAATGCAAGCAGTATCTGCGCCAGCGCTCCTATGTAGTGAAGATGATCGAGATGTACGATGATACCGGTAAATCCAAGAAGAATGTCGAAGCAAATATGTACTGTTCTGTGAATAATCACATCGTTGGTGAGCCATGGTCAACGGACTTGGGTCGTAAATTTGAGCTTGTCATCGCTTGCTTGCCACCCATTTTGCGAGTCAACTTGGCGTAGTCTGGATAAGATGTTAGTAGGCAAGCCTAATATAGGTTGTTGGCTGAAGGACTTACGTAGACCACAAGCATTGCACAAGGTTCGAGCACCGTCTGGCCCTCTTCGCCATTCAGGGGTCTCGGCTCTGTTACAGCTATGGCAACGTCCTGGCGGTGCGGCCCGCTGTTAAGAAGTTAGTATCAATAAGTCATGGTTTGTATCAGTGGCACTTACACCTCGCTTCCGGGTCTTATTGTCACCACCAGCAAAGCCGCCCATGCCCTTGGTGTCATCGCCGTAGTTGCTTGCGTTGTCATCATAGCCATTCATCGGACGGTAGCGTGGGTCTTGGGGAGGCTCTACGATGCTCGCCTGGTGGTGGTTGAAGACGACTTCTCGCATCCGTTGAAGTGACATCTGGATTCTCTCGCTCTGCTTGATCATATCATCGACCTCGTCTAACCTTGGCATCGACTGTGGTGTCAAGCCAATGCGTTGGTTCTCATGCGCACGTTGTCGGTAGACTTTTGAAAATTCGGCAATGCGTCCGGATCCATCGGCCATCTCGTTGAGAGAAGCCTCAAGGTCAAAGCTCTCTAGATGTCGCTTGACCGACTCGCCATAGGGTGCTAAGCTTGAGCGACCAATCTTCTTCTCTTCTAGCCGAGCCATCTCTGAATTATCCTGCCACGGTTGCGGAGCATACCGAGGTGGAGCCGAGTAAGTTGAGCTGGCTGGGGGGTAAGCCGAGTTGGAAGCACTTGCTGAAGGCGTGGATGAAGGATAGTTAGGATGCTGCGTATACGGATAATGATGGTTCATGGGTCCCGCCGAGGAAGGAGCAGGGCTCTCGTAAGTGGCTGATGGTGGTGGGGGATAAGATGAGTAAGGAGCGTCGGGACGAGCAACGCTTGGTGGCGGAGATTGCGTGGTCTTAAGTGGGTGTAGGGTGGGCAGTTTCGGATTGTGTTGAGGAGTAGAATAGGGTGGCCGTGGTTCTGAAAAGGGCGGGCGGGGCAGAGAATCTGACTGGACTTGCGGCGGCTGCCGGGAGACTGTAGGTGATGCTGGTGCACCGACGAATGGGCTTCGCGGATAGGTGAAGGGATTAGAAGGTCCTTGGCTGGCGTGCTGAGGATCGGATGGAAATGGTCGTGGCCGTGGTTCAGCGGGTGAAGCAGCAGCGGAATGTGGATGATAGTGCTGGGGCGCTGAAGTTACCGCTGAAGGTGGAGGCACTGTAGATGGATATGACAGCGGCTGTTCCGAACCTAGGGCCTCGTGTATTGAAGGCAGCGATTGACGGGCCGTCGGTCGTTGCGTCTCTTTCTCGTCGCCAGACGTCCTTCGTGATTCGGGAGGAGACAGTAGGCCTCCAAGCGAGCCGGGTACTGCGCTGGCGACTGACGATTGGTGATTGCTATGCAGATGCGGCGGTCCCGCGTAGGGATGCATCGGACTAGGCATGGCGGCGGCGACAGAGTGTTTTCTCTGATACTCGACCTCTTCGCGCTTTACTCTGTCGGTATCCATGTGGTTGATTGACGGCAAGCCGATGCTAGGGTGAGAAGTCAGAACCCGCAGGTCGGGAAGGGAGTGGTGGACCAAACAACATACCTCTGCCTACTGCCGGCATCCATAGTGTCCATGGTGGGTCGTATATCGGGCGGGAGGTGGTGGGATACGACAGCGAATTGCTGCGGCAACGCGATGGTGGGGGATCGTGGGTACCGCGACGTCAATGTACCTTCCCGCACACCGTCAACGCTGGAGTCGTTCCTTCCCGCACAACGTCAATCAACACGATGGTCTCAAATTGCTCCTTCCTCCGCAAGCGTGGCCAAGCAATTCGATCGGATTCTTTCTTCCAAGAAAACCCCTCAGTGATGTTGCAGTTACCACCTCAACTCAAATCTGAACAAATGCGACGTCCGGGAGTCCTTTTTTAACGAGTGGATCAACAGCCAGGTGGTGTTGTCGAAAGTGTTGTTGTTGCTGCTGTTCTTTTCTCTTCTCGATGCTGTGGCTGACGTAGTGTCGCAGGCACAACACGATGGCCGTAGAGGATCGTTTGTATGAATGCACACTCAATAACCGCAATCTGCGTCCTTCTCTTACTGTGCGTCACTCTTGGTGCTCGGAGGTGGCGCTGATGTTGGGTGATGTATCGAAGAGATGGGCAGGTGTGACATGGGCGGAAGAGCGGCGATCAGGCAAAACTCGTGATCTCACTGCAAGCTACGCGGAATTCAGCGCCTCCTCTATGCCTGCAGGCATGGTGTGAGAGGAAACGAGAGCTAAGACAACCGCAGCGGGCTAAAGCAGATGCGATCGGAGATGAACCGCTCCGGCAGCGAGTAGTCGCTCAGTGTGACGAGGATGTGCGGTGGACGGGCAAGGATTCTCTGGATACGGCACGCCTGTTTGTCCCAGCAAGGATGTGGGTGGAGAGGGCGGTCGCTGGGTGTTCTTGATGCAACACTCGAGCGCTCCAGTGGGCTCCTAAAGCGTACACGCAAAGGGCAAGGATATGCGACACGCCATGGCCGCCCTTGCAACGCTTGCCCGATCAGATCGCATAGCCCCTAAAAGCAGCAAGTCTGAGTTTTCCAGGCGCAATTGCGATGCTGCATGACGGGCCCACGTCCGTTGGGCGGTGGCGGCTTGGGGGTGGGCTGCCTTGGACGCGTTTCTTCTGCTCGATCCGCAGCCGTTACGACCAGGGGCAAGCATCGCGACCGCCATCCGCGCAAATGGGCACCCCGCGCACACGAGGTGAGATGCGCCCATGCCCAGAAGGGAACAGCCCGCCGCCATGGCGTGAATTATCGTTGTGGCATGCAATCGAGATGCAACCGAGCTTCCATCATGCATCCACCCCGGCATGCACCTACGCCTGTCCTGTCACTCCGTGCCTTGGCGTCGACAGCCAGCGAACTGTCACCCAAAAGGACAGACGCATCGTACACATTTTTTATCGGTACCGGACCCTTCTCGTCTGCTGCGACCAATGTGCAGCGGCATTGTTGGGCAGCAACAACCCGTCCGTCCGTAGTAACCTCCTGTTAGGCACTTAACTCGATACCACTCTCGGGAATCTCCATCGCCACAGGGGTGTCCGCACATCTGAATCGGTGGCAATGCGATTAGTGCAGCGGGGCTGCGGACGCCAGAAGCGTCTTCACAGAAAAGGCACATAGTGCCGAAGAACCATCTCAGCTCGTCAGATCCCATCGGCCCGACAGGCTTCGACTCATGAGCTTCCATCAACGTCTGAGCCTGTCTTATCGTGTGCACTGGGTAGCAAAGGGAGTTTATCAGGCCATGTCTCGTTACCGCTTTGTCCTACCTGTGCCTCCCAAGGTAATTTTGTAGGGGTACCTATCGATTACGTCAGTCATCACTAAACCCCCTCAACCATCTGCACTGGCTCCATCTCGCTCCGAACTATGAAGCACTAAGCATTTGACCGTTGACGCCTACACGTGTTGGGTGCAACCCGGAGAGCTCATCTTCTGCACCACGGCATATGGGTGCGTTCGCGTCTGTAAAATGTCCGTGCTATGACCGATGCGCACTGGCGCTGTCAAGTAGGTATTATCAGACCATGACCGATTGAAAGATCTTTGGCACGCTATCAACAAGTCTCCGTCGCCATTTAGCTGCATCGGTGGGACCGTCAGCCATCCGACTTCGTCATCCTTCACGGCTTCTCACTTTTCTTGCTCTGTACCCTGTGCCTTACTCAAACCACAAAGACCTCCCGGAACGTTCCTCACGCCTGCTGACGACTGTCCACGCACCTGCGCAAGCCGGATGGAGTGACTATCGGCGTCATCTCTCCGGTCCGGTCACTGTTGGAGATGGCTGGGATATTGAGTGCAACATAATCGTACGGGGCACAACATGCATCACACTATTTTTTATACCAATGTCTCACAGAGTTTGCTTTGCGGCCGGGTGCGTCCGCTTGTTTTCACTGCCATCACAGCGACAACGAGTGATATATCGTAGTGATCGTGTCATGGACAAGGCGCAAGCATGAACGTGGCATCGGTGGCTTGTAACGTCAAACCGGCGCAGACGCTCGGTTACGCCATCGTTGAATCTCGCTAATATGGCTTTCCACGCCTATCCACAGTGCAACGGCTAATTATGGCTGACTTCTCGACACCATCTTGCAGCACGCGTCCGATTGACGAGCGTCCGATCCGCGGTCATGTCTGATTTCCAAGCAGCTGGCATCTGACAAGCGCCGGTTTACGCAGTGTTACATGGTGTCAAATCCAATCATGCGCAGACAGTTAATCCCTGCTACTAAGTGACAGTTACGGAAGCTCTGTTTCGTTTCGAAACGCACATTGTCAAGGAATAATAGCAAAATGAGGAACTGTCTCTCGAAGATCTCTCTGTCTGCTTGGCGTTAAGATGGTCGCGGAGAAGTCCGACCAGGGCAGAGCCTACGGATCTGCCCTTACTGAATCTATCTACGAAGCTATACCCCCAAGCTTGAGTATGTGGACTCAACTGTACTCTTGGGTTTGCCGCTGAGTTTGCATTGCAGTCTCAAGCAAGGCTGCCGTCACGCCAACCATGTTGACATTACTAACCCAACAATCTGGATTCCGGCAATAACTTTCCCATAGGAAGTAGGAACCCGCAGCCAAACATTCAATGTACCGGCACTTAGTCTAGCTTCGAAATTGTTCGTGGAAGCATGTCTACGGAAGAACTTCATTGGTCTGTCATTTGACTTAATGACCCACAGTGTCATATCTGACAGGCCATGCCCCACATTTACTCCAGCTGCGACAGGACTGAGCGCTCCCGGGTTTCATATTCTAGAGAACCACCGTGGTGACATTTATCAAGCTTTCATTTCCTGAGACAAGATGGGGTCACATGCGACTACTATCAGGGCGGATGCGAGTTGAGCAGCGTGTGGTGTGCCTGGATGTAAACGACCGTTTTCACCCCGCGGCAAAAGTCGACTCGAAACCGGTCAAAACGCAGTCATCGGTGAGCATTGATATGGCCCATGCGTAATTCACATGCTAGATCAGTCACCAACTAGTGAGGCGAATCCTTACCAGAAGGACGAATTCCGAGAGATGCATCGCATCGAAGCTCGAAGTCTAACGCTTGACAACGAATAGAGCCAGCAGAGAATGCAATATCAGAACATATCCTTGCAATAGCATTCTGTGCTGACTCGAGATCTCAGTTACCCACAATGGCTTGGCGGGATCGTGATCTCGTTTCGGGCACACCCTTTTCGTCTCCTGCACCTGCATGCATCTGATTCTGACACCCAGGCTTAGCGGACGTCGGACCAAATCGGTCTAATGCGCTCTCGCTGATTCGGTTTCTTGCTTAAGCGACATAGTACACCATCCACTGTGCTGGGTCAGATGCATTAAGAGTATCGCATCGTACGACACGACGCAAGGTGCCAGTTGTGTTTCGAGATCCTCGCCTCTTCGAGCCAGCGCCTTGTCTATTGTCGGGCAGTTACTCCAATTAGTACATGATCATCCCACCCATCATACTGTTTAAGGAGTCCGCGAAGCGTGCGATTTTCGCCGGCACGACGCGGAAAAAAGTAACGTTTCTTGTCCCGCGGATTCAGGGTCCGCGTGGCACAAATCAGCCTCTTTTGGCGACCTGCATCAAGCAATGGTCGATCGAAATATAGAGCATTCCTTCTCTCGGTTTGACTGAGGACGTTATCGCCGAGCGAACCTATAAGCGGTCAAAGAGATTCCCTATTGCCTGCTTGAGGAAATCATTGGCGAAAGAGATGTCGGTTTTAGGACTGCCCTGCCTTACTGACAGTTGTCGGCAGATAGACTGCGATCCTGCAGTCGGACGGGAGGAGATTCGTAGGCCATGGCTCTCCCAGGCGAGTACAAACGCGACATTGCGTCGAGAGTCTACATATGCGCACGAGTCTCTTGACGGTGTTGCTGGGCGCTTGCACCTCAGTGGCAGAAGTTGAGGCGCTCCTGCATGTACTGACTGAAAACGCAAGGGTCGCTTCGGACTTCCTCATGACCGATTCCGCCACACGACTACAGGCCACTTACACTCTTGTAAAGATGTGCCTGCCCTTGCTGCTTTATGAGGGGGTGACCACAAGGGTCGCAAAAGACTCAACAGCACCAGATTTTTGCTCGCTCAATTGATCCAAGCAGCTCAATGTCTTCTGCTGGTCTGACGGGATCAAATGTAAGCGCTTTTGGCAAGAAATTCTGCTTATCGTATAGAGTGTAGTCGTACGAAAAGGGCAACGGAATGCACAAACAAAAGGACCGATTCTTATGAGCATCATGCTGAGCTCGATAGCAGACTAAAGGACATCGTTGCATGCTGCAGATTGTGGCACTTGTCTGCATGCTAACAGTCCAACGGTGTGGCTCTGATGTACCGGTTATCGTGAGAATCGCGGCTTGGCTCCAGATCTCTAGACTGAAACAGGGTCAAGCATGCTAGATGGAAGCCATGGAAGCCATGGTCGCGCATCTCAGAGGATCTTGTGTTCGCATGCAAGCGCTCAATCTGCGAGATCTATGACGACATTGACCTTCCCCTCCTAAAGGGACAGATCGGATTCGTCGCAATATTAAGTCCTTGCCCCCCAAGATTTCAGTACTTCTGGTATTAGCTCGAAGGACACCCGTGGTTCCTTGAGCTTCGCATGGCAAGCTCCCGACGCCTCATCTCATGCGAGATGGCCCTGTCGCTTCACCTTGATTTTCCAGAATGCGAACCCGAAATGTAGATCTCTGGATCCTCCCGCGTCGGCAAGCGGCGGCTTCTCCACCACAGATCATTCGCTATTTTTTTTTTTGGAGATATTGAGTGACACTATTCCCGTGCGAAAGGTCCGTTAAGTAAGCACAGACGGACGCCTCACTCATATAGGGCGTCCTCTGGTCCAAATGGGTGATTAACGTTTGGGAGCAGCGCTACACTTGTCACGAAACGCTCTTTTCGGCACGTCACGCTACCAGAGAAGATAGCCAGATTCTGCGCAACCAAATTAGCGTCTGTTAAAGCGGCAGATGTTCTCGAGATCGACGAGTAAGATAGAGTTCGACTACACCTGCCAAGCTCAGACGAGTTCGCGCCACGAAATCGCCTCGGCACATAACGGAATGATAACGTTGCCATCACAGTTGTAGCCTCAAAGGAGACCTCTTCACAGATGTAGAGGACTGGTATCTGTTGCTCAGCAACCCTGTCTACAGACACTCGAGGCCTTGTGACAGCAGTATCAACTTTTGAAAAGTCGTATCGCCAGCTCACACAACACATTCATCCGAGACCTGGGGCGCTCGCGACCAGGCGATATTGATCTTCGCGCCGGGCTTGCTTTTTTCGTAAAATCGCCTATCGAGTGGGTTCTCGTACGACGTGGCGTGTGGGATATCAAACGCTATTAGGGCGTTTCGGGCTGCCCTGCAGTAAGAGGCTTACTAGCTTCCACGACTCGCACGTGATAGATTGGTGGATTGCGAAGTTATCTGATGGCTGGCGGAGACAGAGTGTCGATTCTGCACTAGTAGGGGCGGGTCGCCTGGTTCCGCGATCAGCTAGGTCGAGGCTACATAGCAGTCCCAAACCGCTAACTTCCTGGCTTCGGATCATGCGCCTACTGACGTACCAGGTCAAAAAAGGACGGCCAAAAGCGGCTACACGCCGTGTCTGTGATGGTGGAACGTCTCTGCCAGAGGAGGCCCTATGGAGATGCTGATCAGCAAGGCTGTATTGGCATGGACGCCGCGATCAGCCGCACGAGGAAAGTGGAAAAGATGCCCAAAGACTCCACAAGATAGACCGAGGTATAGCGGAGTAGCCAGCTCAGCAAAAACTGGTACGCCATTTCTCCTGACGTCTATCTCCGTCACTCGAGGTACTAAGGCGCTTGCGAAATTAGCCTCCGCAAGCCTGGATCAACTAATGCTGGACTACTTCCGGGGCCTCGACCGAAAGCCAGATTTCTTTTGTTCTATGCACACACGTTGATTTGGGGTCTGCGTTCTAGAACGGTTCAAGGGTACCATAGGAGACTATCCACGTCTCAATCACAACTACACTGCTCACCATCCAGGTAGCGGTGAGCTCGGTGCTTTTTTGCCTCGATCAGCATGGCTAGATTGACCGCCGTTGTGCTTGAGTTGGGTAGCACGGCTAGAAGGACAATCTTCCGTTATTGTGTGTTGTCAAGACCCTCATCATAATTCGGGAGACGACTGATCCGGAGCTTCAGAGGGTTTACTGTGATTAATGCGTTCACTAGTAATCCTTGAGGTTTTACCATCATCCGTTGGTTAAAGGTCGGTCGCATTTGCATCACTCACAGCTAGGTGTAGGTTTCTATCGAATTTTGATCTACATAGACAGAGAGTGAATCGTTGCGGATCGAGGCTACTCGGGAAAAACCAGTGGCAACCAGAGTGATGAAAATGCGCACCCGCTATGCTGCCTCAGGAGACGCCTTTGTCGACATTGAAACCTGGAAGAATAAAGCACTATGCTAGCCTCCCTCAAGTTCTCTGTCGAAGGTCTCGAGGTTTATAACAAGAGTACAACGACTGTCTAAAAGAATGCTTGGTTGCTCCAGACTGCAGTCCCTACGAACATGTGACAAGCCAGTGTCTGATTGGATCAGCTGAGGTAGTCGAGCGGGCTAAGTCGAGTACAGAGACAAGTACATTGATGCCAGTGGTTAGCACTGTATCAATTAGTACCATTATCTCTACACGATACCACCATCTTTATTTATTTGGTCCTCTGATGCCGATTGCATATTCAGAGTCAGCAGATACTGGCTAACCTTTTTCAATTCCCAGGCCAAAAACATAACAGAGTGAGTTACTTTGACAGAAATAATGCCCAGTATTTGTTTTTCACAAATGTTCTCTGTCAACATAGTATTTCCATGGGTTACGTTATCTGCGGTCGCTGTTAATAACTCGCAGCGTTGGTCTGTTCTCTCTAGTCATTGCGCCCAATTTATCCTGTCTTTTATCTGCAAGACTGCGACACCAACAGCTTTCTGTATTTACGCAACTCCAGCCCGTCTTCCACATTGCTCAGAAAGGCATGTCCGAGCTCTGATGCTGTAATATCAGTGAAGCTTGCTGCTGCTAAGGTCTTTTGAGCCCGTTTCAAAAGCGCAATGTACAAAAGCACCTGTTGAGGATTCTTGAGGCCAATGACTTTAGAAGTAAAGGCTTCGGTTATGATGGTGTGCTAGCAAGCAAGGTATGCACTGTTTCTTACTCCAGGAATCAAACTAGCTAACTTTTTCCCCATAGCTGCAATAGGTATGGGATGCTACCTACTTGGTACTATAGTTTTGAGTACTTGTTCCGTGTTTTAAGATACCAAGGCGGTTCAGTATGGGGATGCGTTGTATTGTGAGAGTTCGAAGAAAGGTATGACTGGTGATAAACAAGCAAACGCCATCTCACTGAACCAACTTGAGACCATTTTGTCTACCAATTAGTCTCAATCCAAAGTTCAGTGTGCGATGGAATATATTTCGGGCATGGTAGCGAGGATTGACGAGGCAGACGCTGCAGCTGTGGGTGGGCGCTACTACCACGGTACGGTATAGTGCATGGCGCAGGCGCCGAAGCGGCGGGAGATCGTCCAGGGCCCATCTGTCATCTCAGATCTGCCACATGTCACAGCGAAGATGTAGATGCAAATGTTTGAGGGCTTGACAATGTTCCGATTGCAGCGATGAGACGGCTGAGATGCAGCATCTCATTTAGCGATGGCGCTGGCTTTGATGAGGTGCAGCAGGAGTCATGCGGCTACGACAGGGGTTCCAGGTCTGCTGTTTGGCAACCCGCCTCGATTCCCTTGACGATGCATGGCAAAGGTCGCGCAAAATGGCGTCTCACTCACAGGGCTAAGTGCAAATGCAGCGGGCAAGACTGTGGGCAAGACACGATGCTCGAGGGTGTGGTCGCACGGAAAGGCCTTACAGTGCTTGACCTAGCCGATTCAGTGAGGCTTACGGCTAGCGCCCGTCTCCAGGAGCGAGATCATACGACTTGTCGAACCACCCCATCACACTGCCAGAGACGCACACAATCACAACCCCGGCCCAGTAGGACGATTTCTGCATGCGATTCCAGTAGCTGCTGTTCGGCCGTACACGCATTTCCGTAGCGCAGCAAATCCCGGTGCTCACGAGTCCGATCTGCCCGCATTCGCGTCGTGAGCCTGCGAAGGAGTGGCATGATTTCCATATTGTGCATGTCCAAGTAGTCGGTAAGAGAAACTCCTTCCTTCTCTGCCAAAGCCCATTCTCTGCATACACAACCTATCTTGTTGTCGTTGTTGTCGTTGCCGTTGTTGCCGTTGTCGCAGCCAGCAGCCCGCCGCCCCAATGGCTTCTGACCCGTACGGCAGCCCCGACGATGGGCTGGAGTTGGAGCGAATCGCCGTGCGTGACGCAGTGCTTTTGCTAGCCTCTGCTCTCTGTGCTAACATGTTCGCGCACCTCAGGTCGGACCCTACTGCGTGTTTGACGACTTCAGACTCCCTCCCAGTCCCGCGCCCATCGATCCGCCTGTCCCCGACGAGGACCGGCACACGGCCAAGATGGAAGATCCCCTGCTCTCGAGCGACTTCCCCTTTGCCAGCATGCGCGCACCATGGCTCACCACCGCCGGCGACGACATGACGCTCACGGCTCCCGCTGACGATATGACCAACTGGAACGAGTGGATGCAGTACGATCCCGCCCAAGCGTCTCAGAACACCCAGAATGTCGACCCCAAGCCCGCGAATCCGCAGGGGCCTGCCGCATATCTCAGCCCCGATCAGCAAACCTCGCCCCATTCCCTCTCCCACCAACAGTCCCAACCGCTGCAGTCCAGCACCGTACCCACGACCGCTCCCATGTTTTCCCACGCACATGCTGTCCCTTTCACCTTTGGCCAGGCCGCCGACGTACCTCCGGCCTTTGACTTCAATGGCAATGCCATGAGCTCCCCGCTTACCGCTGACATGCAGCAACAAAACGCCTTCTACGCCTCTCACCAATGGCAGCAGCAACAGCAACAGCAACAGCAACACCAGCAGCAACAAGTAGCTGACAATGCTCTCTTCTCGCCCACGCAGTACGACCAGAACGGCTTCGTCGCACCACAACCACCAGCCTCGACGCCCAGTCTCCACCATAGCCCAAACTCTCTGAGCAACGGACGAGCCAGCTCAACCTCGTCGCATTCGTCACCAGAGCCTGTCACGACCAATGTACGAAAGAGGAAGTCACTGGCTGACTCCGAGGAGCTCGACGACGATGCGCCCTCAAGTAAGAAGGGAGGACCACCCAAGAAGACTGCACACAACATGATTGAGAAGCGCTATCGGACCAATCTCAACGACAAGATTGCTGCTCTTCGCGATAGTAAGTCACTCTTCAACCCGTCTCTCGACAGGTGCGCTAATCCATGAAAAAGGTGTACCCAGTCTTCGCGTCATGTCACGGCCGAACGGTACCGAAGAAGACGATGACCCCGAGGATCTTGAAGGTCTCACACCCGCACACAAGCTCAACAAAGCCACTGTACTCTCCAAGGCCACAGAGTACATCCGACATCTGGAAAAGCGCAACAAACGTCTACAAGATGAGGTCAACACCTTGAAAGGACGGGTAGAGAGCTACGAAAAGATGGCCATATCGGGTCCCATGACCTTACATGGCACTGTGGGCACACCTGATGGCTCAAGATTCCATAAAGATCCTTTCACGCCCACACACGGCATGCCAATGTCGGGACCGCCACAAGGAATGATTCCAGTTCCTGACAACATAAGTGCTCTCCAGCGCGGTCTCCCACCACAGCAGCACTATGCACCTGCATACCCGCCAGGATACGGCGGTCGCCCAGCAGTTGCCGCGCCCATGGTCAACGGCCGGCGCAATGGTGCCATGATGGGCAAGCTCATGGTCGGATCTCTCGCGGGCCTGATGATACTTGAAGGACTCGTAGAGCGGGAGCAGTCGCAAGAAGAGCCAGCTGGTCGTGGTCTCTTCGCTCTGCCCGTCAACCTCGCTAGCATTCTTGCTCCTCGCGTTTCTCTAGGCGTATCCACAGCTCAGATCCCCATGGCCAAGCTTCTTTTAGTCTTCTTTGCTTTCTTCTACCTTGCTGCACCATTGCTCGACTTCAGATCGAAACCGAAGAGGAAGTCACCTCCAGCTATCCTCTTGACACCCGCACCGTCATTGGCCTCACCTGTAGAAGTACGTCGCAAAGCATGGCTCACTGCAATTCAAACTGTCTGGGTTCCACAACACAATTTCATCTTAGAGCTTGCTGCCTTGGGCTTGAAAACACTTAAGCTCAGCATGCGTAGGCTTGTTGGCTGGGAGGGATATGCATATCTTACTGGCATTACCAAGGAACAAGAGGCAGCTCGTGTCAAAGCCTGGGAAATTGCCTTGGATGCTCAGCTCACAGGCGGCGACGCTGAGATCAGCAAGAGCCGTTTGGTACTTACCTTGATCGCCTCTGGCACCCTACCAGATACACCAGCAAGGCTCATGCTCAAGGCTTTGCATCTTCGAATCGTGCTTTGGGAACTTGGAAACGCAGGTCATGGCTCGTGGTGGTTACTCAACGACCTGAGCGCAAAACTGGCACGAAGCTACTGGAACATGGCGCGAAGCGAGCACCGTATTGCTACCAACATGTCGAAACAGAACAGCGAAGCTCAGCCGTTACCAGAACATCTCGCAGCACTCATTGAGAGGGAGTGCGACGATGTGCTTGTTCCTGCGGTTGTGCAGCGGGCATACAACCTGGCTTGGAATAAGCCAAGCGCAGAACAGACAGTCGTAGATACCTCCATGGATGCTGTTGTCGAGGACTTCGCCATCTGCTCGCCTCTGGATGCTCTTGCCGCCTGGTACTCTAGCCTTGTACTGAACAAAGGACTTGCAGCCACGCTTGGTGCGAAAAACAGCTCGTCCAAGGACAATGTCGTTACCGACCTAGCACTTGCTCTCCAAGCTGCCCCTCCCAATTCACAAGCTCAGCTACGTGCACTAGTTGCTCAAGCTGTTGTACTAGACGACGACCGCAACACTCGCATTGCAGCAGCAATGGAAGCTCTTCCTTCATCTCCCAAACCTGCAGATGCTGGCTTCATCAATATCGTCGGCAATGGCTTCGTCGCAATCGATGTGCGCAAAGCACTTACTTTGGCCAAGTGCCTCTCTCTGGCCGCCTCCTCAAATCCCGAAGCCCGCCGCCGCGCCATATTCGTCGTCAACAACACGTATCTTCCCGAATGCACAACTACACTCCTCAGTTTTGTCGCCGGTTACAAAGTTCTCACGCAATTTATGGCCGACGAAAAATTGAAGAAGGAGACTAGCTGCGGTCTAGAGCGCACTGCTAGCTCCCTTCGCATGTGGATCGGTCACGACACTGGTAAGAGGAGCGGACTGAGCAACAAGGTTCGATGTAAGATTGTGAATAGCTGCCTTGATGCGAGCAAGACTTTAGTTGGATTGGGAGAGAAGAAGAAGAAAAAGGAGGAGTCGGATGTGGACGACGGCTACGTCAGTGCCAGTGTCAAGGACGATTGAAGGTTTCGCGTTTTATGATCTGTTATGCGATCGGGTTGGTCTTTGAATTGGGAATCGGGAATGGGACGACATGGGATCCTCATATCTCACAGGCGTTTATATGGAGATATACACGGCATGGATATGCCTGACATACTATTCATCATGTTCAAGAGGAATAGCGCATTCCGTCCTTTTACCGTTTTGTTGTTTCTTCCTAAAGCTCGTATAGTGTAGAACACATGCTCTTAATGGTTTTATGCGATCGAACCTTGTTCGATGTTCTTCAAGTCCTCGTCCTCTCCATGTGACTTGATGGCAATGACTATGTATATTTGTAGGTACTAGTGTAGTGTATATATTCTTGAATATGACAGGACGCTGGCTTCGAGTGGCATTGTGAGCATGAATGTCTTCGTGCCGAACATGACAATGTTACAAGGCAAGGGATGTGGATGCAGATACTCGTGCATTTAGGTTGTTACTTTTTTTTTTTTACAAGTTGCACGTGCGTTCATGTTTATATCTCTACATCATTGGTTCCTGACGCAGCCAGAGGCCCCCAAAAACATCACAATGAGTAGCACTGATGATCCACCCTTGGCTATAATGACACGTTCAATCTGTGGGAGAAAAGCCATGGAGAGAGATACAAGAACGGATCCTATTCCCAGCATACCGCAAATGAGCAACACAACCGCCTCTTAACACGCTGCTGATACCGGAGAATCCATCAATCGATGAGGAGCCCTGTCACGATGGTCAGTGATAGTACAGAGGAAATGAAAAAGTAGTGGTGCATACCACAGCCGAATAATGTGCAGGCGAACCAGCGCTCGTGCTCTTCGGCATCTCTCCTAATGCTCCGTCACATGGTCGCACACTGAACACCAGGGTTCTGCGGTATCTTGTCAAACTTGGGAGACATGCTGCATCTAGGCCTCCTGATCTTTGTACATGGCTTGTTGGTAGTGTTTGCTTTGGTCTGAGCGCAGATACGAATGGACAAAAACCAAGTTCTTATGGCTTCAAGAGAGGTGGCTGAGCCAAGGTCTTCTTCTGCATGTTTGAGTGATGGTAGATCGGAGAGCAAGTATGTGGGTTTCATGGCGCTCTTCACTAGGATGTTGAGAGTGCGGATGGCGAAACTGAAGATGATCATCTTGATGAGAAGGCAGAGATCAGAGGGCTGAGCCAGCAGTATTGTGAGAATTTTGATCATTATGTTGTTGTCCTTGAGAGGGTGCGACTATGTCTTCGGACCTCGTCGTTTTGGACTCGCCTGGAATGTTTGGATGAAGGGTTGTGAATAGTCGAGTGTGCTGCGACAATAACTGACAAAGTGCGAGTAGACGGTAACAGTGCTTTTGTTGAGAAACGAGGGGAGATAGACATTTGGATATATAGACACAAGTGGTTGGATACGGATTGTCTGCCTACCTGCTTACCATTGTCATAGCTTACCATTGTTCTCTAGGAACAACAAAACATAAGAAGTGAGGTTTTGTTGGATTAGAAGCTGCTGCCTACTCGCTTCTGGTGCTATTGTGCTAACATGACTGTGAATTTACTCACACTCTGCTTTCGCGATCGCAATGGTGACGCTATATACTCTAGAGACGAGGAATCATTGCGACACCAAATGTTTAACACCATTGTCGAAATTGGATACGAGGAACAGAAACGAGGCCGATAATGCATGTGATTTGTTCTTGTAGGTGAAGGGGAAGCGTTGGGAACAATAGCTACCTTGGACAGTAAAGTCATGTCACTGCTACCAGTCTTGTGCTACTCTCAACCAAACACTCACCAAAGCTGGGTACATATATCAATAAGTTCGTAAGACATATATTACTATACTATTTACACACCAATGACCAGCATTTCATCTACTACCATCGATACCATCGTCAAATATTTACACCCAGTCCTCGTCCCTCTTTTTAGGATATTTTATCTCGTGTATTACACTTCGTCAACGTATCATCGACATGCTTAGTTGCCCTTGCCAAGGCCTCCGAGAAGACCAGCCAGACCAGTAGCGGCGCCGTTGGCCTTACCCTTACCCTTGCCCTTTGTGTTCGCCGTTGCCGCATCACCCGCCTGAGCACCCAAAACGTTCTTGGGGTTAGTTCCAGCGTTGTTGTTCAGCACCTGTCCACCGCTGATACCACCCCTGGGGGAGACGTTGTTGTTGGCCTGAGCAGCCTTGTTCTGGTACTGGGTCACGGCTTGAGCGTTGGGTGGGTTGATGACCATGACCATGCCTTGCTGGCAATGCTGGGCTTGAGAGCAGTAGATGTACATAGGCTGGTTGTCGGTGATGGGAACCATGAACATGGGGGTGTTTCCAGCTTGGCGGTTATTGTTGCGGTTGCGACCGTTGCCAGCGTTGCCACCACCGTTACCGTTTGGAGAACCGTTGGGGTTACCAGGGATGGGCTGGAAGTCGGAGAAGATTGCGTTCTGCTGAGGCTGGCAAGGGGTGTTTGCGTCAGAGGAAGCTACACTGTGATTCTGCGAGGATTGTGTTAGTATGTGATGTGACGTGAACGGATAGAGAAAGACTGGCGTACCTGGCTGACGAAGTTGAAAGCGACCATATCACCAGGCTGGGCCGTGATGGAGTTGGGTGTAAACTGGAACTTGTTGTTGGCAGCCACGGTGACCGTCATGGTGGCAGCGGATACTGTCAAGCTCTGGGCCAAAGCCGCGAGTACGATGTTGGAGAAGAGCATGTTGAAGTCGGGGTGGTATAGGAATAAGAAAGATGGGAATTATGAGTAAGAATGGGGATTAGTGAATATACTGATTAGGATATCGATGGTAGTAGAAGATGGGAAATGCACTGCAGATCTGATCCTTAGGAGATACGCCGCACTGAGGCTCACTATATACTCTGCATCTTTGTGCCTTGTAGCCTTCCTCGCTCCGTCAATTGCGCCACAAACACCGAAAAAACGGATGATGAAGCTGGCCGAAACCGTTTGCCTGATGTTCGCGACGGTTAGGAAGAAACTGGACAGCAAGATCTATAAGAGTAGGTGCTGTCAGATGTTTCGTGCCGAGTATCATGCCAAGTCCCAAACATGCGGAAACACTACTAGTGGGTCTCGTGAAGGTCCTCTCAACACGACTGGATGTTTGCTTGGGCGAGTGCAAGCAATAGAGTCTGTCTCTTGTTTTGCACGTTCCAGATGGTGTGGGAACCTAAAGCAGTCAAACGATCTCGGGTTGTACATCATCCGTCTGCAAACTTGTAGTACTTATTGAACAGCGACCACCCCCTCGTGTGCTCACGACATGTTAACTCTTTTTCACTGATGCGCACTTTCCCCTTTACCTAGACTACATTCAGACTTCTACAAGCCCTTCCGAGTCTGGCTCTTCTCTTTGTCGCATGATGCGGATCATGCTTTCTGAATATATTGCGCCGAGCGTGCACAGGGCGATAGATGATGAGTCACCTTCTCAAATTTCCACTTTGTCATGGTAGTATTTATATGAGAGGGACCAAATAGACGCAGTACCAACTCACGAGATGCAATAACAACGATTCCGTGGTTTAAGACGATTCATCGCGGTAAGTGCTAAAGACGAGGATCGGTGGTCCGCAGAGTATGTATCCGAGAAGCTTGGAACGCGTTCGAAACATGTAGCCTTGCAGCACCAGAGTCTCCTACTTTGGACGGCGTCGACGATCGTGTCCGTGAAACAGAGCTGCACAAGCGTGTCCTAGTTTAGCGCTGATGGTGCGTAAGCTGACAATTTGGTGAGGATGCTCGTCTGCGCGACTCGAGTAAGGATATTAAGTTTGAAGCATTACTGTACCATGGGAAATACGATACCTCACACACACTGCGCAAACATGCTTCGCAATGTCCATAGTAGTTGGTTGTGCGCCTCATTCTTGCCTTTGTTCTGCGCTTCTGAACGGAACCATGCGCCCCACAAAATTGTTGCCGCTGTGTTCCGGTCCAGAGTGGATGCGCAGGTCTGATGTGCTTCTTTTCGAAGAAAAGAATCGGCCGGTTCGGTCGTATGCAGTAAGTTACTGCCCGCTAAAGATGGCGGCCCTGACCCGAACGGCTGCCAGTACAGCACCGGTATCGTGCCGAATAGCTCTGATGCTAGATTCAATAGTTGCATTACCCAAACGGTAGCGGCATCTGACGTCGCACAGGAGGCGGAAGAGGCGTAGCTGGCAAGTGAGATGCTTGGGACGACATCCAGGTGTTGGGTAAGAGCGTGTCGATGCAAAGACGCGGTTAACCCCCCGCACGCGAATGAAGATCAGCGTTCGAGCATGGCCCTGACAGCGGACTTCGGAATCCCAGAGTGTCGGCGGCCCAAACGCTAGTCGATGATAACGAGAGCATGTTTCACGCTTTCGAGTATGGCTTGGCAGGCGTTCCTGCAGGGAGTGTGTAGCGAAATGAGGGAGCGACAGTTTCAGACCGAGACAGCAGGGTAGACCCGGGACGACACGGCAGGCGACAGCGACGATGGGGTCGCACGAGCAGTTGCACGAGTCGATGGAAAGACCGCGGAAGCCGACGCGTGTAAAAAGGTGGAAAAAAAAGGGACTGGATTGCGAGGCTAGCGGCAAGGCACCGAGAATTTGTCTGGATCTGCACTGGAAAGCGTGACCTGACAGCCAGGTCCGGGGTCGGTACACCAGCAAGCATGCTCCTCCCGCACGACATGCATTGCAGATTGCGCGTAGGGAGATGCGGACATTTGCAAGATGACTGCTGACAGGTGATTTGCGCTGCGTGGTGCAGGGCTTCGAAGCCATTCATGCGCACGCCGCGCTGGCCATGGTTGAGCACGAGGGAGGACGGCACACCAATGCATTTGCAGAGACAGAGATGGAGCGGATGAACAGGTGGTGGTGGGTATATTTAGGCGCAGTGTGCGTGGCTGAAGGGCTGCGGTGGCCTCGATGGCGCTGGCCAGTAGCAGTGGGCAGGCGCGTAGCCGCCGTTGGTGACTACTGAGACGCTACGAACGACTGGCCGACATGGCGTAGATAGACGCTATCGATGCAGTGGATCACGTCTTGCGGTGTGCTCGTGGGCAGCGCGCTCGAGCAATGAGAAGACGTCTAACGCTGTTTCGGTGGTTCTGTTTGCCAGTCGCTCTTGCCATGCTGGGCCCGCTGCGAAGGAAGGCACTGTGGGCTGCGAGGAAGGGGACGGTCGTGGCGTCGGGCAGGAGCGCTCCAGGGCCCTCGCCAGGTGCGGCAGGAGCGACCATCCCGTTCATCCTCAGCACCTGAAACCCAAGAGGACACCGAACGCTTTGTATACAGTGGCAGCACTCAACTCTACGCATGGCATCGTCTACGCATCAAAGCGAGCCCTTTCACACAAGGGCATTCGCACGCAGGAACGGCCCAAGCTCAGTTATTACGCATCAGGCCCAGCGTTTCAAGCGTGCGTCCAGGTCTGCAGCGTGTCCAGGGGGGCTGCATTGGGCTAGGCTCGATGCAGGGTCGCTGCCACAGGTCCCCGTCACTTATAGCGCTCGCATTCGTCCATGGCTCTCTGCTCCTCCGCTGCTCGTCACTTTTCTCTCCTGGCCCCTCCAACTCGCCCTTTCCTCTCTACCTCTCTCCCTTCGCTCTCTTCGACAACACAGTGCCGCTTCTGCATCTTCTACCTGCTCCCCCAGTTGGACCAGCTTATCCCCCGCCTAATCTGAGATTGTGCGAGCGCGCCAGTCCCGTCGCTCCTCCGAGAGAAGAAGAGCTCGCCAGCCGACGCATCAACCACCAGCTTGTCTGCCCTTGATCTCGTCACTGCCTGTTCGTGTATTCAACTTCATAAAATTATCTTCGCCCGTCTGCTTCGCGTCTCTGTCCGTTGGACCGCGCCTTCCCGCTGTAACCACTCGATCCTTCCGATAGCAGAACCCTCAACGACCTAGCGACCCAAGAACTTGTTAATAGCTCCAACTACATTGCCCGTCGGCCGGTTTTCGATAACAACTCTACCTTACAACCCCGATCTGTACGATCCTTAATCCCGTAATCGCCAGCCAATCCGCACTTCTGCCTTGCAGCAAACGTCTTCGGCTTTCTGTCTGCGCCAGCACTCCCTCTTCCGGCCTTCTTCGATTCTGTATCTTTCCCGTGTGCGCTCAGCATACTCCTTGTTGCACTCTTACCCTTTCTTCGCAACTCTTCTTAGACCACCACAATGAGCATGGACGCTGGCGGTCTTGCTCAAATGACCTACAACAACTTCCAATCCCAGGGCGGCTTCGGCGGCCCCACCTCGAGCTTTGCGTCTCGTGGCAAGGGTGCTCAGCTTAAGCGTCTCAGCGTCGCTTCGCCGCCCAAGGTTGCTTCCATCGCCGAGGACTCGGTTGCGACTCCTCGCACCAGCCGCTCCCATCTTCTGGCCGGCCTCCGCACCGCCCCCAAGACGCCCACGTCTGCCCAACCCCCTGCCTCGGCTCCTTATTCGCAGCGCCAGCACAACGTTGGCAGCAACAATGTCAACCGCTCCTCGAGGCAGTTCAACGGTGCAAACCAGGGCCCTCAGACTGCCATCGGCTCTGGATTCAGCGGTGTGAACCAGTACCAGCAACAGCAGCAGCAGCAACAGCAGCCCGACTTTTACAACCAGGTCCTCGCCCCTCCCCAATTCGAGTTCGATGACGGCGAGATGGATCCCAATGTTGCGGCTCAGCTGTTGGCTACCGAGCTTTACCTCGCCCAGAGGCAGCAGCAGCTCCAGCAGCAACTCCTTGCTCTGACAACCCAGCAGTTCGGCAACATGAACATGAGCGGTGGACAGCAGTACCCCAACACGCCATACACCCCCCAGATGAACGCATATGGTCAGCAGTTTGGAAACACAGCTGCCATCCAGGAGACCAACCAGCCCGGCGTCTACCTAGTCTTCAACCAGATGACTGGCCAGTACCAGTATGTTGTGGACCCGAGCTACCAGCAAGACAACGGCGACATGCAGGCTCAGAACGGTATGTCGGGCTTGTCGCACTCGCCTCCTCCGCCAACTCCTCGCTTCGCTCCATCGCCGCCCAAGGTTGACACTCCGGTACTCCATGTGTCTCCTCCTAACGAGAGCAACCCCAGCCCGTGGGGTTCGCGCAGCACGTCTCCGCCAAAGAAGTCCAACACTCCCCCTCAGGATGTTGTACCGCTCCCCCCACCATCTGCTAACGCTTTCCGTCGAGGACACAAGAAGAACTTGTCTTCTCTTGCTGTTGACGGCAAGGCTGAAGAGGGACCTCGTTCTGCCCTTGCTCGCCCTGTTGGCTTCCCTGCTACCCCGATGACAGGTACATTCGGCCCTGGTCAAGCACGTGCTGGAGAGCACCCAGTGCGTCAGCCTCGCAACCCTCCCTCCATCGAGGAACTCAAGGAGCGCCCCACTACCAAGCATGAGGGTAGCAAGAACTTTGCTACTCGTCAACGTCGCCAGGCTGTGGGCAACCTTGTGCGAGCTGGCATTGGCCGTCGTGCTCACCGCACTAGCAGCGGAAGCGCCTCACCTGACAGCGACCACTTCCCTTCATCTGACAATGACTCGGACAGCGTTCGCAGCGGTGGAAGCGGTAGCCTTTCGGGAAGGCCGAGCATCGGTAGCCTTCGTGCTGTTGCCAATGGCGCCATTGGATCGGAGCGCAAGGCTTCCAAGGAGCGATCCCGCGACAACTCCATCAACCGCTCCTACACTGCCAACAGCGTTAGCAGCGATGACGGTGCTTCCATCGGAGGCGGTCTGGTCGACATCCGTCCCGAGGAGAACGGCCAACGCCGAGGCATGCCCAAGCTTGTTCTCACCAGCGCTGAGAAGCGCAAGAGCACTGTGTTCTAGGCTTTCAACCATGGATTGGAAAGAAAAACCGGGAAATTCATTCCCTTGTGCATATTACTGTGGCGCTCTTCAGACGCCTTCTGTTACGGCCCATTACGAACCTTTCCTTGCTTGTTAGTTCATTTGTTTTTTGCACTTGACTAAGGTCACTTTTGCCATCTTTCGAATATCACGATTACCCTTCGTCTCTTACCTATTGGGAAGATCTTCTTTTCCACCCCTTCTTGTTTCCCAGACTCTTATGCGAACTGCTTTTAATGAGCACGGTGGGAAGGCTCTATGGTTTTTGGCCCGGCGATTTGGACGGGCGAGTTGGGATATGCTTCATGGACGTGAGCTCGATTGCCTGTGGCTAGAGCTCATTGCCTTCTTTGGGCTTCTGTTTTGTGTTACCATTGTTTGTTGGAGATAGTGTGCTTTTGACCAATCCGTTCCCTACCGCTGCGGCCTGGGCGGCAAGGCGATGCAAAGAGAAGAGTGAATCATGTAGGATGAGATACCTAAATGCAACCACACTCGCTTTCGAAATATGCTTCAATCTGATTGTGAAGTGAGGCCATCATTATACGGTTTGGGGTAGCTTTTGCCAGCAACGGATACATGACGCTTCGCAACAGACCATGTGTGCCTGCGAATCAGCTAGCAAAATCATGAGTCGAGTTTGTAAATCCGGAGATTTGATCTCCATCTGTGCTCAGCGAGAACTCTATCAGGGTAATAGCTAATCTCGGTACTCTAGTGCCTCCAAAGGCGTTCAACGGTGATCGACATGATGCTCGCGTGGTGTTGAGGCTAAAGAATCGATAAGCGTCGTAAGGCTGATGGTTGGTGTCGCATCGCGGGGCAAGTGCGAAGCTTCAATTGTCAATACCAAAATTCCCCCCCACACACACTGCGCGTTCCGAACTCATCCACGCCTTTGATATACCTGTCGCACCGCTCTCTGGGTACATGCACGATTGCAGAGTTGCGACAGCCTACACATAACAACACGACCCGCAATGGCTGAACCTCCGGTCGTTCCTCCAATCGAACCCCCACCACCACCAGAGACGTCGCGTCCTCTCCATACTCTCCCTCCACCCTTCTCTCACGACGCTCTCGAGACCATAACACAAGGTGCCGAGGCTCTTGTATACAAAACCACCTTCCTCACGCCGAGTACGCCCGTCGTAGTCAAATACCGACCACCAAAGCCGTACAGACATCCTACTCTAGACAAGCGTCTTACAAAACAGAGGTTATTGGCCGAGGCTAGGAGTCTGATCAGGGTCAAGAGAGATGGCGTCAACGTACCAGGTGTGATTGGCGCGGATTGGGATGCGGGGTGGTTAGTGCTGGAATATGTAGATGGTAGGACTGTGAGGAAAGTACTAGATGGCTGGGCGCATCAAGTAACACAGCGCAAGAAGGACGAAAAAGCCACGGAAGGAGTAGACAAGGGGGCCAACGAAGCGCCGAAAGAAGAAGAAGCTGAAATACTCGACCTAATGCGAAGAGTAGGGCGGGAAGTAGGAAAGCTGCACGAACTCGGGGTATGTCACGGGGATCTCACAACCAGCAATATCATGCTACGGACACCGAAACCACAAAACACGGAGACAGAAGAGCAGCAGCAAAAACCACAGGGACGTCAAACAACAAGTAGTCTCCGCGAAGCAGCGATGCGCGGCGAAGAACCTTCAGACCTTCCGCCCGCCAACCCTCCGCAACAGTCCGATCCTACCACTTCACTGGTCGGCGACATATTCCTCATCGACTTCGGCCTCACAACTGCCAGCATACAAGATGAAGACAAAGCTGTTGATCTTTATGTCCTTGAAAGGGCATTTTCAGCAACGCATCCAGCTGCTGAGCCACTGTTTCAAGAAGTGCTGAAGGCTTACGGTGAGTGTGGAAAGGGTGCTAAGGGGGTTTTGAAGAGGCTGGAAGGGGTAAGATTGAGGGGAAGGAAGAGGAGTATGCTTGGGTGAGGAGGTGCAGTGAAATGGTGTCCCTGTGTATGAGAAAGCGATCATGGAATAAGAACAGAGCGCATGCATTAGAGCAATACATGTGTCTATAATACTTTGGTGAAATAGCGTTTGCATCTTTGCCGCAAGTAAGAAGAATTGAAAGAGAAAATCGCACTACAAGTACTTGACAGCAGGACGACACCTCAAATCCACTTATTTACTCCAGCTAACAGCTTGAAAGCTGGTCCCAAGTCTCCTGCACTTATTCCAGAATCATGTTACCTACGATAAAACAACCCCAAAATGTGGAGACATCAACAGCACAAATACATCTACAACGACAACCCCGAAGACACCGAAACCTTCATCGTCTTCCGTGAAGTCCAGAACCACGGATACACTGACTCCTAGATCTTCCACATTATCGAAAAACGATTCGACATAATTTGAAGCCCTTCCTATACCTCAAGTTCACCGCGAAGACTCAGATCGGCGTGTTTCCTCTACCATAGGCAATGGGCAACACGGTAGTGATTTATGATATTATTGACATGGAACAACCGAGTCTGACTACCATGTCTAACAGTTGTTAATCTATCTTACTTACAACTGGCCCAATGGCGCAGTACCATCAAGCTTGAAGTAGCCCGGTTGAAGGGTCTGGAACACACCAGTAGGGTCATACTTCTTCGATATGGTGTTCAACCTAGCTTGGTTGGCTGCACCGTATCCACCAATAGGATTCTGGTACGGACTGGCGTAATTCATGTACAGGTAATCGTTCAGTTTACCAGCAGCCTTTGCAGCCTCTACACAACGATCCATGACACGCGCGGCAAACTGGTTGACCGTCTCGTCGTCCGCGCTATTGGACCAGCTTGGAGATACCAGGAAAAGCGCAAGGGGGCCGTCCTTAGGATCCAGTCCGAGAGCATTGCCACCATTCAATTTCGTCTTCTCCAGTATCGGGTCGGTAATGACCTGGAGAGAAACAGCGCCTACAAAATCTGCCACGTCTTTAACACTTGCGATTTCCTCGTAGAAGATGTCTTTAGTCAGAGTAGCCATTTCGAGATCGAGCTTGGTCGTCCAGGTCCAGAAAGCTTGACGCTTCCCATTATATTCCCCATTGCCGTCGATCAGTGTAGTAAGCTCCGCGAGGCTTCTTACAGCTGTCGTGTCGGCAATGGCACCTTCAATAGTATTGTATTCCTCCAGGATGGTTGCATTTGTAACAGGGTCAGCGTACTCCAGTTCGACCAGTGCGATCGGGTCTGAACCTGAGTAGTTGACGAATGACAGGATTTGGTGTGCTTTTCCGTCTTGATTGGCTTGCTTGCCGAGATTGATATAGGCTTCAAGTAATGCAGGCCATTCGCTCTCGAGGTACGTCCGCGATCCGCCCCACATAGTATCAGCTCTCGGTAGAGCATTGACGTTGAACTGTGTAACAAGTCCAAAGTTGTTTCCACCGCCTCGGAGAGCCCAGAAGAGGTCGGGGTATGAGGTCTTGCTGACAGTGATGATGACTCCAGTTGCCGTGACCAACTCGAAGGAGATAACGTTGTCGCACGACAATCCGTAAACGCTGGAGAAGTACGAGATACCTATTGCACGGATAAGTAAACTTGTCACGCAAGAACTAGCATATAATGCTCTCACCTCCACCAAGAGTCAGTCCGCCGACACCGACACCAGAAACCTGGAGTTGTGTTAGCAAGCTCATCAGTCAGTCTTTCGAAGTACTGCTTACTCGACCGCCAATAATGGTGAGCTGATATTGTTCCAACTTGGTATATACATCGTACCAAGTTTGTCCGGGCTGGAACGATACACTCTTTCTGTCATCAGAGGGTGTGGTCTTGTTCATCCTTTCGAAGCTGATGGTGATACCGCCCTCGATATTTGAACCTCCAGGTACGGCAGAATGCCCTCCACTCTTCGCCGCAAATGGACATTGTGTAAGTCGAGATAGGAGTATTGAGGTGGATACATCTAGAGCCTTTTCTGGTTTGAATACACATTGGGGCGAGATCTCCGCCTGCTGGGCAGACCAAAAATCGTCGAGGAATGCAGTGTACGCAGATTCGGACTGCGTTTCGACTTGACCGTCGCCGAAGATTAACTTCAGAGACGTGCACTAAGAAAGGATCAGTCTCGGCGTAAGCAGTACGGCAAACCAACAAGTATAGGGACTTACGGCTGCTGAACAACCACTCGATAAAGATCGTTCTGCAAACGACGCTAGCTCGGGTATGGCTGATATATTCACACCGTTCTTCAAGAGAGCTTCAGTGATGTTGAAATCAGCTGGCTCGAACGTGGCTTGTGATAGGGCGCCAACCGCAAAGGCGGCAAGAGAAACAACGGTCTTCATATTCCTTCCAGGCCGAGCGATATTGGCGCGGCGATACAAGCCAATGTCAAGGACAGAAGCGCGAACAGATAAGTGATGTACGGGAAACAACGGAATTTCCCGTGCAATCTTGAGCAAGTCCTGGAATAATGCTGGATGAGACCCGGCACCGAGGTATCACATCCTTTTATGGACATGTCGAGAAGGCATCCGCGGAGACGGGTGTAATCCGGACACCGGATCGCAGCTACGAACAGTTGTGTAAAAAGCCGCCATCGAGTAACGGTGGAGCAGGAACGTTGTGCTGCTAGACAAACTACTCTCTGACGGGCTAGATGGCCGTGCATAGTAATTAAGGGGGGATGCATGCAATGTACGCACCTTCCGTATCGTGTTAGAATGTCAGAAGCGAGCCTGCAGGCATTTCGCAGAATTCCATGTCGCATTTAGAACTTGAACAGTGTTCTCGCCACACAGAGCTCCACCGCTTTGAGGAAAAGAGTTCAGAGCATATGGCCTTAGGTGTTTGATTGAGCTGTAAGTTCAATCACGATGATGACGATAACAATGACCTACTTCTCGTGAGGAGAGAAATCCAAGACGGTCTTTCGAATAAACGCCGAGTGGCGCTTGCTGTATTTGCCGGATTTCCAAGGAATCAGAGGCCATTGTGCCATGTACATCACTACGCCGCAATCCTACCAGCTGCAGGGACCGCATATGCGGGTCTGGCACCAGTGGCGATCAAAGCTTCGAGTGCACCATCGAATCCGAAATTCCAAAAGGGTGAATATGAACGATATGCTCATTGGAGCGCATCAGCAATAGTCATAGGAAACATAGAAACGTTGTCGGTGTTTAGTTAGCGGGGAGTGGAAAGACCGAAGCCGCGGCCAAAGCCGCACCCGGGCCCGATGCCCCACATAGGATGCCAAGCTTGGGTATTCCGAGGTTCTGAGGTTCAGGCAAGTGGCGCTTTCTCCCGTCCTGCAGCCTCGCTCTTATCTGCAAGGGAGTCCAGCCGAAGGATTACTCCGGCGCCTACACATACATGGGACGCAATTCGAGCGACCTTAGGAGCACACCTTTCTTTAAAAAAAATCGAAGAATCTAGCATCGAAGATAGAAAACAGTCGAGCTCTTGGATTTCTTGAAATCAGATGAAATTGAACATGGCATCGCTGGTAGATCTGGACAGACGGAAATGGATGTTCAGATCGACATCAACACAATATGCGAACAAATATCGCATTCCATCTCATGGGTAGCGAATCAAGTCGCTCCGTGGCAGCGGCTGCATCGCCTAAACTATCACGTATAACAGGGATCCCGCAAATGTACTCTCCACCGAGCCGCCAGTGCTGCTTGGAGCTGCGACAACAACGTAGAAGAGCTGTGCCACTGAATGTGCAAAGCCTGGTAATGAGCAGGGAGGAACAGAAGGATGTCAAAGGTTGTTGGTATCCATTACGAATTGCGCATTTTCCCTCGCATTGAACACTTTATATTCGCAGGCGCAATTTACTAGGACATCAGTTTTCGCATTTCCATGCTCCAGCAGAGCCCCCTACCTATTTTCATTCATTTTACAGCAAAACTTCACAATGTCGTCTGAAGAATACGCAAAGTCGCAGTATCAGGAGATGATATCGGAAAGTCAGCTCTCCGGTGTTGTCTACAGTATGATTATCCTGGCTTCACTCTTCGTTCTTGCGCGCTCTGGTGTACAGGTATGCATGCGAAGAAAGCTTGAAGCACAAGACTTTCTACTGTACGCTGCCTTTATTCTTTTCCTCGCCACCACGATCTGCTATCTCGTCATCTTTTCCAAGGTGTTCATGATTGCAAGGGTCTCTGTAGGCGTGTTAGAGCCTGGGCCGACCTTCCAAGCCGATATGATCACATACGTCCGAATGATGTTCGTTACTACGACATTATTTTGGATCTCACTGTGGTTGGTCAAACTGTCTTTCCTGTCATTATACAGGACGTTGCTGGAGGGCCTGCCAATAGTGTACATGAGACTTTGGTCAGCGGTCTTGGTATTTTGCGTCATCGTAAGTCCAATCGATCTGAAACCTCGTACACCTACTCACCGAATTTCATAGACCTTAATCGGTTGCATAGTATCTTATACCACATCTTGCCCCGACTTTGGAGCGGCAATGAGTAGAGGAGATTGCCCTCTAGGCCCCCGGACCACTCGCGGTTCTCTTGCCAGTCTCTATACAGCATATGCGGTGGATATGTTGTCAGATCTTATGAGTAAGCCAGCAAACACAACACAATTTATGAGCAAGCTCCTGACATTATCAGTAATGGCTTTACCTATAAAACTAGTCTGGAACCTTCAGATGGCGCGCGTACAGAAAGTAGCGGTGATTGCATTGTTCGCATCTGGCATTGTATGCATGGCTTTTGCTACCTTACGCGTGGTCCAGATCGGCATCAAATCGGAAAACAGCACTGCCCCAAGTCCGACATGGCTGGCTCTTTGGACTATAGTGGAGAATGCTATCGCCATCTGTATTGGTTGCTGTCCAGCCTTTGCCATCCTGTACCGATCGTCTCACACACCTCACATCTCGTACGATACGAACGGTTACGTTCGACACAACCAGAGTCAATTCAGTACCAACGGTAACCATCGAGAAACGATCAAGATGAACTCAATGAAATTTGGCGCTGGTCGCGAAAGAGAGCTCAGGCACGACACATACTGGAATGACACACGAAGCAGCCAAGAAGAGCTGGCGACAGACAATAAGACAATCGTAATCACCACAACATTGCAACAAGACGACCATCACTCAAATATGGGACCATGACCTTGATCGGAAGAGGACAAACATGAGCCTTTTACTGCTAGACCCGTGACCGTGGACGGCATCTGGCTTTCGCTATGCCTCGATACGGGTCTCTGGGTATCATCTCGACTTTATCCAAGCGTTCACAATACCTTTGACAAAGGCAGTGCTCTCGGTTACCCGCCAAGCTACAGGACATCGTGAGAGTTGCTTCATCGAGAGTACTACATAGTCGTTTGAAGTCACCATAGGATGGGAAGTGGTTTTACACTTGCTCACGCTGAACATCGTTTTGATTCGCTGTAGTCCAACCGATCCTATATCCATATCGATAACGAACATAGCCATTACTCTCCATGCTTGAGCTCTTTCAATCCTCCGTTCTGGTCTAATGCAAGGTTGGTCCCCGCGACATTAGCACTATCACCATCGAATAGCAACGCGATCTCTTCCAAAGCCGGACCTTTCGTCTCGACGTACAGGAAGTAGATGGCCAAGCACTCCAATACCAACACCACAACGTATACGATATAGAACTTCCAGCCTAATGCTTCAATACCAATTGGGTTCACGTACTGGTTGAAAATACCGGCCAGCGACGTAAACACGAAACAAAGTGTGAGGCCTTTGGCGCGGATATTGAAAGGGAGGATTTCGACGGTGTAGGAAACTGTTAGGCCAGGCCAGGCGATACCGGCGGCTGTGATTGCATTAGTTGGTTCATTTAGGTGGTACAATATGCGACAGGGGAGAAGAGAAGGCAACTTACCCCCATAGAAGAGGAAGATCATTGCGAGAACTGCGGAACCAGCACTTGAGTTTCCAGTCTGCGCGTACACCGCGCTGCATGCGGTCCAGATGGTGAAGGCGATAAGCATACCGATACCGGCACTCAAGAAAAGTGTTCGTCGCCCCACTCGATCAACAAGGAAAGCGCATCCGAGAGAAACGAGCCAACACCAGATTGTTAGACCACCATTGATGAGCGCTTGATCGGAGGAGTTGGTTATGCCGATAGTCTGAAGGACCGCTGCGAGGTAGTAGCTCACAAGCCCGTTGCCCGAGCATTGCGAGAAGATGGCAGTGAGGATGATCAGCAAGCAGCGCTTCCGATTGCCAGGGGTCCGGACTAATTCGTACCACCCACTGGAGGCACTCGCGGCCTTCTCAGCCTCCAGAGTTAGACTTATCTCGTTGTATTCCCAATTTACAAAGTCGGTCTCGGCTCCATTCCCGTGATATTTTGTGAGTATCTTCTTAGCGGCAGAGTGCTTATTCTTGCTGACTAGCCAACGCGGCGACTGACACGAGGTTAGCATATATTCTGCATGCGTATGCAGCCTGACTCACTTCCGGAAGAAGGTATAGGGAAAGAAGCTGAATCCCAGGCATGGCGCACTGAAGTCCGACCGGAAGACGCCACGATAGATCGGAAGAGATGTGAGTCAAGGTACCGTACGTCGTCCACGCCGCGATGATAGCACCTAGATACCACAGGGTATTGTATACGGTCGTTACCCTACCTCGATGTCGCGGATGCGCAACCTCAGTAATCAGAAGTGGGCATGTCGCATTCGAAATGTTGCTACCCATCCCCATGATGAATCTGCCGGCCAGAAACATGGCGTCTGGGTTATCTTTGCGTGGAAAGGCTTGGATGATCGAGCCCATAATGACTAGGAGGCAACCGATCGCTGTTCCTAGCCTGCGTCCCATCATGTCGGCGATGTAGGGTGTAAATAGGAGAACTGCGAAGCCGCCGAATCCCGGGAATGCACCCAGGAGGCCGAGACGTGATCCTGTGGGGTGATGGAAAACTGTTAACAGTAATGTCAGTTCTCGGCAATTAGCATGAGATGTAGGAGAGCAGGGACATACACTCTTTCCATGCTGGCATAGTCTGTAGACCATTGAGGAGACTGCCATCGTACCCTAGGGTAGTAGAACCGAGGAACAAAAATGGCATCAGCAAGTACAGCTTTCGCAGTTCGGGCTGATGGTACCACGGCCGCATGTCTTCTTCTGGTTGGCCGTGGTGATCAACATCCTCTCGATGATCAACTCCGATATCCTGTTTGCTGTCCATTGCGGTCGAAGTGAGAGGCGGTTTCTTGTCGATAAAACTTCGATGCTTCTGCTTCAATAGTGCATATCTCTACGCATATATATACCCTGAACGAAGCGGCCTGACACACCTCGTGGTCTCGACCAAATCGTCGGTATGCCTGCATCCAGTGCCATGGGGAAGTGGAGTGATAGTGCGGAGAAGACACATGGGTGATGAATCGATACTTGGGACTAGCGTTAGCCTGGCGCTAATGCATCATTTTTCCGTCAGTTTTTGCGGCGTCCAGGTTCTCTGCGCTTCAGTCAACACTCACGACATGGAAGAACGACCGGAACGGGAAGAGCGCGTTCGGCAGCGTACTTCGGCAGCTTGCGATGCATGCCGTACGAGGAAAGTCAAGGTGAGGAATACTTGGTTCAGGGTAGATTCGCAGCCTGACATCACCAGTGCGTCGCGTCGACCAGTGAATCAAAATGCTCGGTCTGTACTGAGCTCAATATCGAGTGTACAAGTATGAGACCGCGGAAAAAGAGAGGACCAAAGAACCGATATGTGCACTCATTGCGGGCGCGCCTTGACGGCAATGGCACATTTGCAGCCGAGAGCGAACCTCAGCAACCGTGTCTGGGACTCATAGCACCGCCTGCCATTATCCAACAGATTACGACTGACTGGTTCGATTGGATTCATCCTGTAGCTCCGCTCTTTCATCGTACTCTGTTCATGCAAAGAATATCCGAGGATGACGGCTCGACGGCGTTCTTCCTGCTAGTAGTATCAGTCTGCGCTGCCACTGTGGCTAGCCTTCGTAGGCGGCGCCACCTCTACGGGGAATTATCGGTAGAAGCGTGTCTGGATCTGGCTGAACGATTCAGAATGTGGAGCGTGAGCAGCGAGATCACACTAGAGAGAACACTGGCGCTGTACAATTTTTCCAGCGCTGTCAACCATGAGCACGGCCTTGGTTCTCCGCTGACCTACCGCCTCTTTGCTGACACTTCGGTCGGCATCAAGTACCTCATCCATGAGAATTTCGAGCGAATGTCATTCATGGATCAGCAAACCCTCAAGCGCCTTTACTGGCTGATTTATGCCGGCCAGTGCACCTGCGATATGCATGGCAGACAGCTACTGGTGCTGCGTCATGCGCATGAAGCTTTCGGTCATCTAATTCCGTTGGAAATTAGCGACATACAGTTACTACATGGTGCTGACGCAAGCTCCGCTGAAGACACCGGTCCGTGCTTTTCGTATGTCCCGGGACTCAACGTACTTTCCAGGCTCTTCATGGTATGGCATTCCAGCCAAGCGATCACAACTCAAACTATGAATAATTTACATGAGCACATCATGCGCGCTCAGCAATTGCTTGAAGACGTGCCCCCAGAACTCGCGTGGCGACCGCCTCATGCCGTTGGACAGTTCGCCTTCAATGTGCAAAAGGTCAATCTCAAGGTTACGCAACTGCACATTCGATCCAACCTGCTTGAACAGATGAACACTTTGGCCAAGGACCAAAATATGCGAGTCACCCCGGGCACTATCATCGATGAGCGACATCGCGTGGTGGACGAGCTGCTCGATGTCCTATACAACATGCCAGAAGAGGTATTTGATGCTAACGGATATAGTATTGTGCCGAAAATTAGAGACATTGGTGGCGCTCTTCTGGATGAGCTGCGAACCGGATCGCAAGGCACCACTCTACAAGCAAGCATAAATTTGGATAAGCTTTTAGCGAAGTTGGAGAGCCTAGATCAACGAGTTGCGGTGCAAACACCATATGTCTGAATTTATGCTCTCTGTAGCGTAACAGGAGTGAGTGGCCTGCGATATAATTTTATTGAGAGTATCTATGTCGCAAGATGCTAGCTGTTTATCATGTAGGGTGTTCAAAAGTCCTCCTCACTTTCTTCGAGGCTATATGCCCAGCACTCGGCAATGCATGTTCTGGCTGGGATGGTCACTGCGATGGGAAAACCTCCATAGTCGGGGTCTTCGTTCGGCATGATCAAAAATTCGCCACTTCTTGTCTCGTCACCACCTAGAATCTTCAGCGTCGACAGCTCGCAGGTCTCAGGGTTTACTTCCTTCTCCTCTGCGTGTAATATGCCGGTGAAAGTTGACTTGGGGTTGGCGCTCTTGAAGGAGAGGTTGAAGCCCCAGCCTGCGCACAGGAATTTCCCGTCCCCCTGGTGTATGACCATACCTGCTCCAGGTCCCGGCTTACCAAAAACGAATGCACGTTCTATGATGACCTGGAAGCCTCCCATAGTCTTTGTTCGAGGTTTCTCGCTGATCTTTTGGCCATCGACAAAGTCGTCGAAGAAAAAGCCCATCATATCTTCAGGCCGGTTCGCCTGCGCTTCCAGAATCTGCTTTCGCAATGAATGGATCAAGCCGTAGTGCTTTGTGAAAGCGCTTTCGGATGCTGCAAGAGAATCGATACCGAACGGAGAGCATCCCAGCGCGAGGTAGTTGGCATAAGCGCTCCAGATCCGTCGCGCACCTTTCTCATCACGCCTCTGTTCGGGTATAAACAGTGGTTGACCGCCATGTCTGTAGTTTTGGCAGGTCATCTCGTAGTCGTGAAAGTACAAGTCCGGTGCTATGAAGTCTAGGCTGGGGGCATTGAAGGTGTAGACGTCCATTGTATGCGGACATGGGCCGCCGGATGGGTAGATGCCGGCCTTTTCTCCGCCACCCACTACAACTGGTATGTCGGTAAGATCGAGATCCGTAGGGTTGTCAAAGTTCAGCCAGACGTTGGCATACAGAGGTATCGGATACTCGGCTTTGCCAGCGGATGCGACATGGTGAATGTACTTTGAGTAAGCATCTGCCATGAACATCTCATTAGCGTTGATGATGTCGTCAGCACCAAAAAGCTCTGTCCATGATGTTTCGCCTGCTTTAGCTGCGCTGACGTTGTACCGTCTCTGAAACTCTGGGTGTAATCGAGCACTGTTTGACTGCAGGTGTTCAAGCAGCTTTTTCGGTACGGGCTCCTGGAACTTCTTATCGGCAATCTTTGAGCGATCTCTAGAATCGCCCAATAAGCCAGTCTCGTTCTCAACTTGCACCATCAGCACAGTACTATGCTGTCCATCAAATTCCTTCAGATGGGCCATAAGTTTCGCAAATGCCTTTGCATCAGCCGTCCATGCCGCCTCACAGAATGGACTTAACAGCTCCAGCGTTCTCCGCTTGCCTCCTGCTTCCAGCGCATGTACTCTCGGGAACCTCTTTACATCCTTCTTGACCCAAGCGGGTACGTATGTACTGAGCGCGTTCTTGAAGCTTCCGAACCAAAGTAGCACGAGCTTGATGCCGTGTTCGCGCGCCGCCAAAATCACAGCATCAAGGTTCGAGAAGTCAAACTGACCCTCTACAGGCTCAATCTGTTCCCAGGATACGGAACCGAGCAGCGTGTTGATGTACATTGCGCGCATGTTCTGCCATATCTTGTCATCGGCCATGTACTTTGCTGAGCTTAATGTGGAGTTGTGCAGCTCGGCGCTGAGCATGAGGAAAGGTTCGCCATTGACGATGAGCTGGCTTGAGGTTTTGGTCTTGCGAAGGTGTGGGATTGACATTGCTGTCATGATGTGATAGTCTTATCAACCGCGGAAGGCTTGAGTTTAAGGAGAGAGGTTGCAGAAGGAGAAAAGAGTGCTCCTGCGTGGTGCAATAGAAGTTGAGGAGAGGAGAGGAGAAGCAGACGTGAAACGACTGAGCGAGACATGAGCAACTAAACATCACATGCTTGGAAGCTGCCCCATCTTACACGCAAAAATATCGGAGTATCTCTGCATAAGTCGGAGGCATGGTTTGTGCCACCCGATCCTAACTCGTAGTGCCCGTCCATGGCGTGCGGGCGTACATGCGGGGAACGCTAATGGAAAAATACACGAGTCATATATCCGACGCTAAGATAGTTGAGCCTTCTTCCAGTTCTGCATCCTGATATCCTATAGCGCTCGTGGAAGGTACTATGCCAGCAAGGAAATACCGGTACTTGTGCACCACTCCGCGGGTTTCCTGATCCGCCCTTTTACCTACCATCATTAGCCTTCCGATGCCTTTGCGCATTGTCGACTTGAATAGGTTGATCATCGGGACACGTCCCACGCGAACTATGTTATTATATACCTATTCATCTTTTTGATGTCCTCTTAAACAGCTCGCCAATACATCCTCATTCATAGTTGTTACACTTAACCCTCCTGCGCCTATATGTGGCTGCAGCGTGACTATAGCAAGACTCTGGTAAATGATTTCTTGTTTAGTCGCGATGTGTATCCTTCTATTTTCTTGCTTTCCCTTCCAGCCTCTTAGAGCTACTTCTCGAGCGCTTCGGGCTCGTGTTGTAACCATGGTGTGTTGATGCAGTGTCGTTTCGAAAGAGGCAGAAAGATCGAGGAGTCGAGGGGCTGGAAGACATAGATCTCGGCATTAACAAGGCCACAAACTCCGGCCCTATATCTGAACACCATCTTCGTCAAAAAATCTACTACCTATCTGCCCAATATTCCCAAGAGCTCATCATGCGCCCCTCGGATAGCGCATGTCCGCTAACTCAGCTTCCACAGGAGCTTCTGGATTATATAATCGGCGACCTTCCTTCACCTCAAGACATCTCAAACCTTTCTCAGAGCTGCAAAGCCCTGCACATAAAGACAATAGAGCGACTCTACAACCACATCAGCCTGACGTGGAAAGCCAGCGATACAACCCGCCCTCTGACTGTTGACAGTCAGCATGCAGCACAATCCCTCCGTCCCAACCTGCTCCTCCAAACAATCTTGGCGAAACCTAGATATGCGCAATCCATCACCCATCTCAAATTGCAGAGTACGGGATTTAGGGGTTATTGGTCGACTTGGGGTGTCCTTCCGCGAAGACGGAAGCCATTAGTGAAGCGGAGACCTGATGCTGCCAGGGACTGGACGATTGAGAAGCAGCGGTTAGCCATGGACGCCGTACACGGCGTAAGACTAGGAAGACAGCGCGATGGGCATGCAGACGCTTTTACAGTTAGCCATCAGTCTTGGTATGATGCGGTCTTGATGTACGACCTGGATGCTACGATCGCGCTGCTCATATGTACATGCTCAAATCTCGCGTCGCTTCATCTAGGGTTCCACATTGGCGACGACGTAGTATTTATCCCTAGGCTCTTATGGTCCGTACCTTCCATCGAAGGCACAAAACAATTTCCAAGATGTGGCAACCTTCGAAAGATAACTTTGGGATATACGCGTATTATTGATGAGAACGAAGAAGAATCTGACATGTGGAGTCGGATTGACTGGCTACATCCACATCTAGACTGGAGGGGGTATTGGGCTTTCTTCTGGTGTCCGATAATCCAGACCATCGAGATGAATTTGATGGATGAGGTTGCTCACGAGGGATTCCAGATGATGGAATTTTCACCTCTCTGCTCAAAGCTGACGACTTTGAGGCTCTACGAGTCTTCCGTGACGCCAGACACACTGGCCAAACTGCTGTCTTATACACCTGCCCTCAAAACATTGGACTACGAATACTGGACTACCCATGAAGACTCGCTGGACTGTGGGTCGCTCAGCGCAGCCTTTAATGTCGCTAAAAGTACCTTGGAACATTTGAGGTTTGTCTCTCAAATGAAATCGCCTACCGTGTATGAAGACAGCCTCGTAAGCGGCATGTGTAATTTTCACGACTTTCCTGTGCTTTCCTCCCTTCAACTCCCGCCAGCCGTACTACTAGGCTGCAGACCTTTCTCTGCGCCCAGGCTAGAGGAATCCATTCCATCAAGCATGAAGAAACTCTGCTTTACCGATGACTTCTTTGGCGACGCCTGGGGCGCGGAAGAGTTGACATCGGTCTTGAACGACTTTGTTGAAGGCGATTGGGGAGCTTCATCCCCCCAGCTCCAGCAGATATATGTCGCAATTGATAGGGAGTGGCTTGGTGAGGCTGAAGATGATTGTCTGCGGAAGTTGTGCGAGGAGAACGGATTGAAGTACGAGCTCTAGACATTGTCGACAATAGACATGGCAGCAAAATTAAGGCTTTTGCATCTGCGATACATACGTCCAATGTCGGGGGTTCCGAGGCAAGAACGCCGAAGCCGAAACGATACGAGACGTTAATGCAGTTGTAGTCGGTGCGAAGCGTTCCGCCGGGTACCGACATCACGATGATGAAGATGATGTTCATGCCGCATCGGGAGCTGGACCCTGCAGGTGAGATCGCGTTCTATGGAATGACGTCTTCGATTCACGACACACGCGATTTGAGATGGTACAAAGACAATAGCATCCACACCTTCGCATTCAATCTTATCCCGCATCTGCAATCCCGTATCTCTGCATCGCGTTCATACACGTGACCGTTCTTCTACCTTCACCACCACTGTCTCGAATCTTATCACAGCCGCCAGCATGGGCAATACACAATCCACAGTGCGGTATCTTGCGCCGGCTTCTTTCATCTATGATTTTGCATTGCAACAATATGGCATATTTTCGTCGCCCAATATGATGGACATCCATAACCGGAACCTTGCCGCCTTCAGTCCATACCCGTACTTCATCGGCGCATTCTTCTTCCCACAACAAATCTTCCAGCTGGTCTGGTTGTGGAAGCTGTGGAAGCAAGACGGTAATGCACAGGAGTGTGCGATGATGAATAAGTTTGCGTGGGTTTACAGTTTGGGAAACTTTTGCATTGGAAGTATGTCTTACCTTTGAAACATCGCTCTGGTCATGGACAACAAATACTGACATGCGCGATAGCCTGGATGTTCTTCTGGAACTCAAACAACTTGGAGACATCAAATATCTTTGTCATCATCAACACATTGGCCCAAGTCGGTTATATTGCTACAGCGCTCGAACCGCTCGATACACGCTCGACACCCAACTTCCTCACACACATCGTTGCGAAGACATTCGCAGGTATCGGTGTACTGGATCTCCTTCACAACACATCAGCAGCCTACTATGTAGGCGTGGAACCTAGCTCGCTCGTACAGGTCGCCACTGGTGTTGGATTCGCAGCTGCGGCCAGCATGAGCGACTGGATATTTGGTAGCTGCCTGGTATACGATCTCGTCGCGTTGGCTGTTGGACAGGAGGGCAACTGGTCAAGGCTGCTGGGTGGATATGCGGCGATGACTGCTGGTATTGTGGGCTTCAGGAACTTCTTCTAGTATGTTCACTCGGCTCCGTCGCATGCCGAGTCGTGCTGACGGATTGCAGTCCCCGGTGGAAGGCTCAGAAGGAGGGTAGATATGCCAGGGTCCAGGATGACGGTGATGCTGTTTAGACATTGGGTGCCGCATGTCGCGAAAGTTACCCAGATTCAACAACATACGAATAACGTGTATGGTAGTTAATTCCAATCATAATATTTCAAGACTTACTTTCTTCTCGTATTTTCGCTAGCACTTCCCAGTCTGGACCGCTCTCACCGACGTGCAACTCTCAAGAAGGTCGAGACACCACGAACCCTCGTTCTGCTCGATGGTGGGTTTCTGTTACGTTTCGAGGCTGATCTTAGTGGAGCATATTAGTTGACGCTTGGAGGCCGAAGCGAAAGACCCATTCCGATGGCGGAGGAGGGGCAGATGGCATGCATTATGACTATGCAGGACACGCTAGAGGTCGACTCCAGATTGAAGTTGATCCGATCTCTGATGCGCGTGCATCTGGCGATGTTATATGAATGTGGTGCGAGCCAGCCGGCAAGCATTCCGCCGGGCGCGCAGAGATGATGCGCATCGCCAAGGCCCGCGAACGGCGGCAAGGGGAAATGCAGCGTAAGCTAGGAGAGTCGCGTGCCCGCGGATTGCCTCGAGATAAGCAACTCTTATCTATCACTCATCGCATCCCACCCGCGCAAGTCACACTGATCTCCCGTCATGCCTGCCCTAACCGTAACAGACGCCGCTTGGCTCAGTATCGGTCATGCGAGCCCGCCGGGGGATCCTCTAGCATGTGGAGAGCTTCCTCTATCGAGTCTACCGTTGGCTGGGGGGTAGTCATGACTGTTGACTGTTGACGGCCGCTGCGTTGCGCCGTGTCTTCTGTCACACTTCGCTGACGTCTCGTGCCTTCTCTTCTACTCTTCCTCTTCCACTACCTGCATTCTGCGCTCTCTGTGCTTGTCGTAACTTCTTGTTCTGCACGCCGACTCTTATCAGCCACGGACCGGATCAACGACGTCACAGCGCCGCACTTTGAACAGCGACTCTCACGCGTTGACTTCTTAAACTACGCCTGCAGACACGGTCGCCAGATTCATCATTGGATTCTGATACTGACGTTGCGCGTGTCTTGTATACGAGGTTGCACCCACACCTCGGTGGCTGTACCTAGAGCCCGAACCAGCACCTGACCACTCAGCCTGCGCTACGGAGACGCGAGGAAGAAGCAACAAGCAAGACGTATAAGCAAAACATCCAGGTTAGCAGTTCCGGTTGACTCTATACGGAAATCACAGCCCTACAAAGTTGTGTCGCGACTTCCTCCCACACCCTCGTACTCGACACATGGCACCATGCCGCCCTATCTATCCCCTCTACATATAGCCAAACCCACGTTACCACCGACATGCGAACCTGCGAACGAGTTCCTCTACCATCTCTCGGCCTTCTTCCACACCTGCGTGCCTACGAACCTCGCGCTCATCTCTACGTTACTCGGCACGTGTAGCATCATATCATGGCTATTCGCACAGCTACCACAGATATACAAGAACCACAAGTTAAAGTCGACATCCGGCCTGAGCGCTTTCTTTCTGACGGAGTGGCTGTTGGGTGACGTGACCAACTTGCTGGGTTGCCTTTTCACTGGGCAGGCGTCATGGCAGATCATAATCGCTGGTTACTACGTTTTTGTAGACTGCTGCCTTTGCGCTCAGTGGGTGTGGTATGAAATGCTGCATCACGGAAGGCCTCTGAGGCCCATCTGGGGACGTTGGAGCAGCGGTTCGGCTGGCAGCGGCTCGGGCGCTGGCGGCTCTGCTATGCATCAAGTTCTGGATGGGATGAGCATCAGTGGTACAAACAAGACATCTAGCCCCGCGAAGACCCCCCAAGATCCCTCCGACAAAAAGAACAGCACACAGGATACTGGGGCAAAGGATGTACCACGCTCAAACGGCAAGGACACTTTTAGAATACCCAACTTCGCGCGCTCACCAATGCCCACTAAAGAGTCGTGGCAAAACACACCTCCATCTGGTGCATCCCCGAACCCCAAGGTACGGGTAGCAGCGTCGAGCTCACCTATGCCTTCACCCAAGACTGTCATCTACATCAGTCTTATGCTTGCGGTACTCATCAACCCTACTACGGCCACACCCATAAGTCCCTTCGCCCCAGGTCTCGTCCGAGCCCGCAGCCTTTCTGCCTACACAACCACAACGACCAGTTCGCCCGACGCTGCAGCCATTGCTGGCAAAGTCTTCTCTTGGATGAGCACATTCCTCTACCTTGGATCCCGCCTCCCCCAACTATATATGAACCAAGTCCGCAAATCGACAGCTGGTCTCTCACCCGCGCTCTTCGCAGCAGCCTTCTTTGGTAACCTCTTTTACTCGACTTCTCTGCTTACAAACCCCTGTGCATGGTACGACTACGCACCCGGCGAAGGCTCTGGCTGGGTCGACCCTCAAGGTAGTGTGCGAGAAAATTGGGTTCTACGCGCGGCACCCTTCTTCTTCGGCGCAGCTGGCGTTCTCCTCATGGACGCAGCCGTTGGTCTTCAATTCTGGTATTTCGGCGACGCTGCACCACGCGGTCGATCTATGCTACCCCGTGACGACGAAGTCATCATCACCGTCGACGATCACGGCAAGCTGGTGCGCAGGAGTATGCACTGGCGCCGAGTAAGCGGGTGGATGAGGGGCTGGGCACCTGCCGTTAGTGTAGCTGCTACGCCCAATGTGAGTCGTGCGAACACACCCATGGATTCCCCGAGAGAAAGCAGTCCGGCCAGTTTGGCTGGCAGTAGCTCCAGCAAGAGCATTCCTATCAAAGGGAAGGGTAGTGCCTTGGACGAAGCCAGGGCGCTTTTGGGAACAAGCAGACATGCAAGTCCAAGGAGTTATGGGGCTGTGGGCAGTCCTCGGTAGTGAGCTAGTTGCATTCACAATGCGTATCGAGTTCATGGCTGGATCCTATTACTGGGCATGTATTGCATAGTTGCATCTACGATCGGCGTTCTTGGGAGCATTAGCATTGATGCCTACACATCTTAACATATGAAACAATCATTATTCTTACCATGCATCAATGTCCAGAAACATGCCATTCTCGAATATGACCCAGTCACTAAGCGCAAGAAAGACAGAAGGAAAGGGGTTGAGTTCAGAACAAGGTAATACTGCAATTGGATCTTCCGTTATTTCATCATAGTTTCTATGATTTGCTTGAGAAGATAACGGGGAAACCACATCTATCTAAACCGCCCTTGACAAGGAAAAAGGCACCAGAACGCCGAGCTCGACTAGCAACAAGAAAATGTAACCAGACCGAAAACCCGAAGAGCCCCCCCCCCTACTGCGAAGGTATCACACCCTTATACAAAACATGTCTTGGTAATCGTACAGAAAAGCCGGGAGGTGTGTGTTGTATACATTGGCAACGCCGTCGTCGATGGCATTTGCCCTTCAGGAAGTCGAACTTTTAGGGAATCTCTAGAAAAGGAGGAACGCCAATGGTAAGAAAGGCGTTTAGACACGCGAGACATCGCGACCGAAGCACTTGGCCTTGGCCCAGTCAAGCATGACCAATATCCTGTTACGGGTGCTGAAGCACATGCTGAGGTATGCCGAGCGCCAGAAGATGTAGGTAATGGTACCGCCGGAAGCAATGTTGCCAGAGAACCATGAGATGTCGGCAACAGCCTTCTCGGAACCAATGTAGGCGAGCGAACCCTGGTGGGAGTACTCAAAGGGACCGATAGACTTGATCCTCCTCAGCCTCTGCTGCAGAGCCTTGATCTCGCCAAAGACCTTGTCACGCGCCTCCTTTCCTGGTGCCTTCTCCTGTGCAACGGAGAGCTCGGCAAGCTCGCCCTCAATCTCAGAGGTCTTGGCCATGTTGTTGAACATGCGGGCGAGGAAAGCACCCTCCTGAGCGGCGACCTGGGCAGTGGGGGCGTAGTTGGCAACGGCGCAGTCACCGACAGCCCAGACGTTCTCGGTACCCTTGACGACGAGGTACTCGTTTACGGCGAGACCACGGCGGGAGTCCTTTTGTGCGGGAATCTGGTTGATGAGGTCCTTGACAATGGGTCGGAGAGCGTTACCGGTAGCCCAGACCAGAAGGCCGTAAGGGATCTTCTCGAGCTGCTTCTTGCCATCAGGGCCAGTCGACTCAGCCTCGATGAACTTTGATGTGACGTTCTTGACCATGGTCTTTGTGCGGATGGTGATGGTCTCTTCCTTGAAGGTCTTCTCAGTGTAGTCGATGAGCTGCTTGGAGAACATGGGAAGGACGTTGGGCAGAGCCTCAACGAGGGTGACCTTGAAGTTATCCTGAATCTCGGGGAGCCACTTCTTCAAATCAGAGTGGAAGAAGTCCTGGAGCTCACCAGCGAACTCGACACCAGTGGGACCACCTCCAACAACGACCATGTGTAGCAGGCGCTTCTTCTCCTCGTCAGACTGGTCCTTGAAGGTAGCGGTCTCGCAGCAGTCCATGATGCGGTTTCGGATGCGCTGAGCATCGCCGACCTCCTTCAAGAAAAGACCGTTCTCCTTGACACCGGGAATGCCTGTTCTATGTTAGCTTTGTTCAGGTCAAAGTGGGCAAATGACGCACCGAAAGTGGCGTTCTCAGCGCCAACACCAACGACCAACATGTCGAAGGGAACCTCGGTCTGCGAGACGTCGCCCTTGATGTCTGAGTCGTCGCTGATGTAGACGACCTTCTTCTCGTAGTCGATCTTGGTGGCCTCAGCTTCGTAGTATTTGACCTGCGCCTTCTTGTGGCGCAAGAAGTTGCGGATGGGCTCCATGATGGAGCGGTGCTCAATGGTGCCGACAGTGCATGAGGGAAGGAGAGGAGTGAAGAGGAAGTAGTTTCGGGGGGAGACGACGATGACATTGTAGTTCTCCGTGTCGAGCTTCTTCAGCAGAGAGACGGAGCCCCAACCGGTACCTGTCGCGTGTCAGCGGCGTCCTAGAAATACACAATTGATTAATGGCTACTCACCGAGAACAACCAGAGTCTTCTTGCTTGGGTCAGGCGGCGGCTGGTCGGCGGGGTTGCGAGTCTCGTAGATGCCGTATCCGACGTATCCAAGGCCGGCGATGGCGGAGAGCTGGGTGAGGCGCCACGTCCAGCGCAGGAGGCGGAACCTCTTAGGCTTAGGCTTGGGCGCGCCGCTTGACTGCTGGCGGACAGACTGGCGGAGAGCAATCTGATACTGGGTAGGCCGGGGAGTCCATTGCGCCCTGTTGGCGATAAGCGACGGGCGCTGTGTGCTCAAGTTCCTGCGTCCAGCCAGCTGAACCTGCGAGAGGACATTGGCAGAAGCGGCGAGCGGCCTCATGTTGGGTGCCATTGGGATGGAGGAAGCCACGGGAGAGCTTCACGAAATCAATGGCTGGATATAGGTGATAGGGAAGGCGAACAAAAGGTGTTGAGGACGGTTCCAGAGTGCGCGGAAGTCAACTTTTTCCTTAGCGATGACGAACACCCTACCAAGACGTCCAGCAGGGGTCTTTGCTTCTGCGCCAAAAGATAAGCCCTGTTCCAATTAAAGCCCGCCCTGCCGTGTCCACGCCTACTACACGCGAATTATTTGTAGAGCCGACTGCTACCATTAGTTCGTCGAGGCCGATCACCCGTCACTCCCACGCTTTGTTTTGCATTTCGCAATGCTGTTGCGGCTGACCCTCTGACCCGCGTCCAGCGATACACCACTCAAACTGTTCGCAAGTTGACTCACCACACACACGATTCTTTCTGCACTCCATTATTCAGCTCAACAAGGCATGGTCTTGCGCTGCATCGGCTCGGCACCGACTCCGGTGGTCAGCCATGTACATGCACTTTTGCAGTGGGCAACCGGCGCCTCGGAGGGATGAATTGTGGCTTCCGGTGCCTTTTAGCCGAGCCGCATGTCCATGGAGCCTCAGCGAACCTGCATATCTGACGGGAAGAAGTCGTGATTTTGCGGACCCGCTTTCCACAACCGTGGGAGGCAGTATCCATCCTAGATCGTCCGAGACGACACGGACCAGCATGGATCTAATTGACTAATTCCACCTTTCGTTCCTGATATCTCGTTGCACTTGTGCGTATTTGTTCTACTCACTTAGTTGCGTGCTCCTGGTATCTTTTTGATACCCTAGCTGTCTTATCGTTACTCAGCATGTGCAACATTCTGAGCACACGACCACGCAAGGCGATCAATGTCGTCTACCGTAGAGCATCAACAAAGCAAACGACGGGACCGAAAGACATGGACCAACATCGTGTATAGTAAGCTCATATTACAAACAAGAATGATGATGCCATGCATTCACCCCGCTCGCATGCTTATCGATAGACTTCCCCCTCCAAACCACTACACAACTTCGCAACGCACTCACCACCTAGCTGGAACTTCAAGTATTCAAACGTTATTCCGTGACCCAGTTCACTTCCAACTCGATACCCAAACATGCCTCATGCAACCGCAACTGTAAACGGAATCGTAGTGGCCGAAACTGACACCTACGAAGTCGTTGACGGGAACATCTACGTACTATATTCTCTTCAGGTATCCTTGCATAGATCCTAACACACCCCAGTTTCCACCCAACACCATCAAAAGCAACCATTTTACTCCCACTGACACCAAGACACATTGTCCTTATAAAGGCGACGCAAGCTACTACACCGTCACAACCAACAAGACCGAAGTAAAGGATGCAGCTTGGTACTACCCGGAGCCATTGGACAGCATGAAGCGGATCAAGGGGTATGTTGCATTCTACAAAGGGAAGGCTGAAGTGAAGAGCGAGTGAGGGAGTGTTGTCTCGAAAGTGCAAGAAGTGCAAGATGTGAATGTGGGTATATTCAGTATCGATTGAAGTCCCATAAGGAAAATGCAGATATCCCTTTCTAGTAACGCCGGTAAATGCTCATAATCTTCATGACAGTCGAGTCCAACATTGCCTCGATCATGCATCGACGGCCATCATCATCGTGTCGTCGCCATCGATACCTACAGCAGGTGGCTCGATCATAACACCACGTCCTCTTCCTTCAAGCAGTTCTCTCCGTACTTCGGCGCTAATGCTCCTGTGGCCTCTCGTGAGCAGCAAGTCTAGCAGCGCCTCTCTTTGGTCCTCGGTAATGTCGTTCCTGTATCTTTGCGCAAAAGCAAGCAGGCACTGATGCCAGATGACGGGCAGTTTGCCTGTGTTGCCCAGGTCGCCTGCTACCGACTCGGTGTCCATGGCGTCGGCGCTGCTTGCACCTACGCCTCGGAAGCGCAGGAAGTGGAAGACGAGCGCGTCGATGACCTTGAAAGGCAGGGCGTACTTCTTCTCGAGAAGTGTCTTGATGAAGATGTTGCAGGGGCCAGCGGCATCCGGGTCCGAAGACATTTGCTCGGCAGCGATTTCGCAGAGACGGTGGAGGGCGGCGGCAGAGTGTAGGACGGGCACGGAAATCTTGGCTACGACCGAAGCTACAATGACGGCGTCGCGCTGTGTGCAGGAGACATCTGTGAGCATAGGGAATACGACGCCCTTGAAGAATGCGCTGGGCTTGTAAAGCGCCTTCTTCAGTGCATTGTACAGATGCACGTTCAACTTGTGTGTTTCCCGGATGTTCTGTTGTACCAGAGGTAGCAGTACGGTGTTGAGGAAGATTTGGGCGGTTTGCGGCTTCGCGGAGATGAAGATTCGGGTGGCCGCAAAGGTAGCATTGGGTGTCCAATCGTCAGGACGTGTGATGGCGACGAGGGTTTCCCAGGCGGGAATCGTGGGCAGGATCTTGAAGGGCTTGGGCAACTTGCCGCTCTTGTAGCGGCTCAAGATCAAGCCAATCTTTGAGTATACTGTGCAAGCTTAGTAGGGTTACTAGGTTAACCAACGAGGGTGCTGTACCTTCGACAACCTTGGCAGGTAGTTCAATCGCGTCTTCTGGAGCACCACCGCCTTGAATCTCTGGTTGCTGTACTTCGCCTCCAGCTTCATGTGCAGCGATCTTCTCGAGAATAAGCGCCGCCAGATCTGTGCCTGGTCCAGATTGTTGCGCCTCCTCGCCGGGCCACACGATAGGGTTGTCATCTGTTGGTATGAACTTGTTCCACGCCGCTAGGTCGTTCGCATCGATCTCAACCTCCTCCACCTCCTCATCGTCGTCGCCCCAGGCCTCGTCGTCGTCGTCTTCGGCTTGGACCAAATCCTCCCCTGGCATGTCATCCTCGCCCATGCGTGTCTCGAAGTCAAAGGCTGGGTTGGCTTCTTGCGGTCTTCGGGCCTTGTTCTCCCTCGCATCCTCCTCTTCCAGCTCTCTTCCAATTTCCAGGATTTTGCGCGAGCTCTTGGAGTCTACATACTTCTGCTCGTCGTCTTCCTTGTCGCTCTTGTTTCGCTTTTGTCGCTTCGGCGCCTTGTTCTTCCATGGGTCTGAGGGCGCATATTCTTCGGCTAGAGGGTTGTGTCGCTGGTCACGCACACCGGGCGATTTGGGCGCTTTCGGCATCGTGGGTGTGTGATCGCAAAGAGTGACGTGTGTAAAGCGTAATGACTTGGCCTAAGTATTCGTGAACTTGTGCTGTTCCGGGAAAACGTGTACCGAGCGTCGCAGCAGTAAAAAAAAAGTTGGACAAAGTCAGAATCCAGACACCCCACTAAATTTTGATTCCGCGCGGGTGCATTCGCGTACCAAACGGCCCGCCGTAGAAGCTGCATGTCTAGGGCCTGCCGTCGCGCCTTCCATCAACACAGCTGTCGCGCCTTCCCCAGCAGCTGCACGATCCCTCAGAATGGCTGACTCACACCCCCCTTCGCGCTCCAACACGCCCACACTTGTGCCCCCGATGCGGCGACCACTCGAAGGCGACAATGCGCCTGCCGTCTCTTCGCCGCTCAACCCCAATCCCGATGCGGCAGCCCGTGCCAGACCGAAAGCTCCAGCGCGCGAGCAGAGAGAAAAGCGCGAGACGATCAAGAAACGTGAAGCTTCAGCGAGCACAAGACAGAGCACCCCAAATGCAAAGTCGTCCAAGAAGGAGCGCCCCTCGGCGGACTCGCCCATGCGATACTCCATTCCTGAGCCCAGACCATCCGACTATGAAGCGCCCAAAGACAGCACTCTGCTCTCCCACGAGCCAAATCCTATGTATGCGCCTGATGGAGTCACCGAGTTGAAGAAGCCGCACGATATTGCCTGGAATAAGAAGGGCTACAAGTACACGCACTGCGTCGCTGACCCGCTATTCCGCCACAAACAGTACTACAGACAGAGCGATTCTAGGCCCTACGGACCGAGGATGAGCCACGAAGACTGCGACAGGTGGTTCCATTTCGACAACAGCGCAACTATCGTATCTCAAGAGAAGGGCTGGCGCATGGGACGTGGCAATGTGGTCGCGAGAGAAGGCAGGATATACTACGAGGTCAAGGTGCTACGAGGCATACCCGTACATGGTCCCAAGGATCCCATCGACCCCAAGACGGGAGAGACAAAGCCTGGTCCCCACGTGAGGATGGGTTGGGCAAGGCGGGAGGCGCCTTTGGACGGACCCGTGGGCTTCGATGGCTACAGCTACGGCATCACCGACGCCCGCTTCGAAGCCCAACACCGATCGCGCGCCTCCAAGATCTTCAAACCACTCCCCAAGAACGCAAAGAGCAAGCACATGAAGGCTAGACCCCCACATGGCAAGCCAATGCCTGTTGAGTATGTTACAGATCAGCACGTTCAAGAAGGTGATGTCATTGGCCTTGAGATTCAGCTACCGTCGCTATCAATGCATCGCAAAGTCGTCGAGGGCATCTACAACCCGGCTGTGGATCTGGGAGATGGCTTCGACACTGTCAGCAACCAAGATCCCTTCGACAGGCCCATCGACATCATCCGCGATCGCATACCCGTGCCCTACAAAGGCAACTTTTACTTCGAGCAGCTCGACTACCAGGTCACCAAGATGGTCGAGGCTTACCACGACCGCGGCCCAGTACCCAAGATACATCCCTCACCAAACCACGAAGATGTCAGTGTACGATCGCTGCCACACTCGCACATCAAGGTCTACAAGAACGGTGAGGAGGTTGGAATCGCTTTTGAGAACCTCCTAGCCTTCCTCCCGCCCGCCAGTATACCATCAGTCGAGGCCATCAAGGCCGGCGCAAGGACAGGTTTCGACGACGGCATGGTAGGATACCTGCCAGCCATTTCACTATTCAATGGTGGTGTTGCGCAGGTCAACTTCGGCCCCGACTTCTGGTGCCCTCCAGAAGAGATGGCCAAGCAGCGCGAGAAGGATACAGACATGGTCGATGGTGGTACAACCGAGCAGCAGATTCCGGACGGTCGCAAACTACGGGCTATTGGTGAGCGTTACAAGGAACAGATTGCAGAAGATGTTGTTTGGGACATTATCGACGAGGTCGACTTCTTCACCCAGGACGGCGGATGGGAGTACAAGGGCGAGGCTCCTCAGGACGTGGCAGGCAAATCTACGCCCAGGGCTCGTGGTTTTGCGAATGCGGACGAGAACATCGGTGTCGAAGTGGCAAAGCGGTACTAACGAAGACAAAGAGTCGTTTTGATGTTGAGTGGATTATGATCATAGCGAGGCGTATAGGTATACCCCTTATCAATATTTGATATGCATCTCACTTTGCAACATCTCAGACTACCAAAAAAAAAGATTCCGCACCAATAGTATTCCCCTAGTATTTTGCCTTGAGCGATCTGGCAGGCAACAGCCCTCTCCGATCATTGAGTGGCTTCTTTCTATACCAGAAGTACCACTGAGAAGGGATTCCCCGTCCAAGCAATCCACAGTAGAAAAATCTCACGCCCTACGCCCTACAGCTTACATGATCTACGTATACAAAGACTCGCGACAATTCCGTCCATAGACAACGTCCTTACCCAATATGGCAATTCGCGCGGAATTAGCGACATCGGACATTCGCATTTTAGCGTCACAAACCTAACAGTTGGAGCTAACACTGCATATATCTCTTGTACACGACGTTCGATCTCCAGACTCATAGACTATAGATCATACGATTACTACATTTATCTTCCCCGTGATTAGTTCAGCATTATTAGTTCTGCCTTACTACCCCACAATGGATTCTTCACAATTTCGAGACGCGGCGAAAGGTGCCATTGATGAGAGTAGGTTACTTCTGTCGTGTGTAAGAGCATCTACTAACGCTGTACAAGTCGCTAAGTACTACGACACCCTGGAAGAACGACCAGTTCTGCCTTCCGTCAAGCCAGGCTACCTCCGCCCACTCCTTCCATCATCCACCCCCGAAGAAGGCGAATCATGGGAAACCATTCAAGCAGATATCGACCGCGTCATCATGCCAGGTCTCACCCACTGGCAAAGTCCCAAATTCATGGCTTTCTTTCCTTGTAACTCATCTTTCGAAGCCATGATCGGCGACATGTACAGCGGTGCTTTCAACGCCGCAGCGTTCAACTGGATCTGCTCACCCGCCATCACCGAACTCGAAACCGTAGTCATGGACTGGGTAGCTAAGCTCATCGCCCTGCCAAAGGAATTCTTGAGCGATGGCGAGGGTGGAGGTATCATCCAAGGCACAGCCAGTGAAGTCGTGTTAACAGCCCTCGTTGCCGCCCGCGAACGCCTCATCCGCCGTAAGCTCGGCGATATGCCCGAAGGCGAAGAACGCATGGACAAGGCGGCGGACATTCGTGGGAAACTCGTTGCACTAGGTTCTGAACATGCACACTCTTCCACTCAAAAGGCTGCGGTCATAGCTGGAACGAGGTACCGCAGTGTCCCTGCGTCAAAGGAGTCCAATTTCAGCGTCACCGCCTCTGCTCTCCGCAAAACGATCGAAGAGTGTCGTGCGAAGGGTCTGGAGCCATTCTACTTTACCATAACCATTGGTAGCACGGGAACTTGCGCCACCGACGACCTGGAGGGTATCGCCGCACTTGCCAAGGAGTTCCCTGATCTATGGATCCACGTCGATGCCGCATATGCCGGTTCCGCTCTTGTGTGCCCAGAATACCAACATCTATGCACGCCCCTCGCGTCCTTTGACTCTTTCAACTTCAACTTGCACAAATGGTTACTTGTCAACTTTGATTGCTCAGCTTTCTTCGTAAAGAAGCGGAGAGATCTCATGGATACGTACAGTATCACGCCTAGCTACCTCCGCAACCCTCACTCAGAGTCAGGCCTTGTCACCGACTACAGAGACTGGCAAATTCCGTTGGGTCGTCGATTCAGGAGTTTGAAGGTGTGGTTCGTGCTCAGGAGCTACGGAGTCAATGGATTACGAGCATTTATTCGCAAACATGTCAAGCTTGGAGAGTACTTCCACGACTTGTTGCTGCAGAAGCCGGAGATGTTTAGTGTGACTACGAAACCGGCATTTGGTCTTGTGACTTTCCAGGTCAAGCCAAAGATGGGGTCGTCGGCCGCAGCGGCGGCGAATCAGGCTGATCCGACGCATGAAGCCCTGCAAAATGACTTCCATGCTGATGCCGAGGCGCAGTATAGAGAAATGGTCAACCAGAGAACGAAGGAAGTTTATGAGAAGGTCAACGCCAAGGGAGATTTCTTCTTGACAAGCACCATTGTGGGTGGCCAGTATGTCATCAGGGTTGTCAGTGCAACTTTGAAGAGCGAGGAGAAGTGGATGAAGCAGTTGTTTGATGAGCTGATAGAGGTCGCAGAAGAAAAGGGCGATGTTAAGGCTGCCTGATTGTTACGTAGCATTCAAGACGACTGCGGACGGTATTCTAGACTTTTATGTTCTTCTCAATCGCGCCCGAGGTATTCATCTTCACTGTCACTCTACATGTGCGCTCGCCACCCAGCTCCACCTGCTCCTCTCCTGTCTTCACCACTTCCCTTCACGACGCAACCCTTCAATGCTCAAAACATCGTCAGCTACTAGCATAACTGGTGCTAGAGAAGGTCCAAGCTCAAGATATTTCTCTCTCGCCTGCTCCCCTTCCCTCTCTTTCTTTCCTCCACGGCACAACTACACTCAGCACCTCCTCGTACACCTCATCATATAGTTACTGTTGCGCAACACATGGCTTAGCCATTGCCGGAATTCTGAGGCTATGTTTGCGGTGCTGTTGTCGAGAGTTAAGGAATGAGTAGCACGGGAACAGATGAAAAGAGATGAATGGGGCACAGAGATTGAGCGATTACTAGTCTAATCTCAATATTCGCACTGCGTTACCACCAAGAACATCTTGTGCCTTTTTGTCGTCTGTGGAGAATGCTTTTGAGATAGCTCCGTAGTTCGCATTCACACTATGCCATTCTTTCGCGTCCTCTTCGAGTGGCGGGAAGAACGGATGATCAGTACCTACTATTGTTAGCTTCAAATTCACGCTCTGTAGCATATGTACTTACCAAACAACAATCGATCAGATCCAGATGCAGCGACTGCTGCTCCAAGGCCTACTTCCGAGTAAATGACAGCATCCAGATAGATGTTCGTCTTCAAGATGTCCCAAACATCCCTCCTTTTCTGCGTCTTGCCATGCTTCTTCAGATGCCCATCATGCAAGATGCAAGACTCGATACGGCCAGCCAAGAACGGTAATGTACCTCCAGAATGCGCCAACAGTACGCTCAACTTTGTGAATCGATCCCAGACCCCGCTCAACAGCATCCTGCTCACTGCGATGGTCGTCTCCAAGGGGAAGCCGAGTGCGAGTGGTAGTACGTGTCCGTATTCGCTCGCTCGGGGTCCGTAGACAGATGTAGGTAGGCCGTAGTGTGGGTGGAGGAATATAAGTTGTTGGTGTTTCTCCAGTGCTGCGTAGACAGGGTCGAGGTTCTCATCGTCTAGACCTTGTCCAAGACCAGAAGTTCCCATAATGACACCACGTGCATACTTGAGTGTGCTCAGCCTTTCGATCTCGGCAGTTATGACTTCGGGCGATGCGGAGAGTGGGAGGGTGCCGAAGAAGTACAATCGGCCGGGGTACTGTGAGCACTGGTCGTTGACATCGTCGTTGATCTTCTTCGCTGCGTCTCCAGCTTCTTCCGCAGGAAGGAAGTCAAGCCATGGGTTTGCCAATGAGATGACTGACTTGTCAATCTTGTGCAGGTCCATGAAGGCTATCTTCTCCTTGATCTCGTAGTACTCTGAACCAATCGGACGGCCTCGTGAGGTTGAAGGTGTTGAAGGGTCATCTTCGCCTGGCAGGATGATGAGACGTGCCGAGTCTGGTGCATCGGGGAATGTTCGAACGTATGGTACGGTCGTTCGCGAACGCAAGAGGTCCATGTATTTAGGAGGGTAAACATGGGTGTGTATGTCGACGATCGTCATGCTGGCTAATTGGGACGCGTTCTACGCGTCAAATTCTATTATTGGATCTTGCTGCGACAGTATGTGAGTGCCTCGAGCGCGATATTGACAATTTGAAGAAGATACCAGTCACAGCAGACTGTTCAGACTGGAAGTTGAGACGTATTGTGAGTGTTTAGACCCTGGTGGGGTAGCTTCGGACTGCCCCACCTACACGGCGTCCAACATCCCACCTTCCCCAAGTGGCAAGAAGCTACGGAGAAAGTAGTTCAGCCGCCAACGGAGATGCCCGCGGCTAAGATATGACATTTTGGTATGTGAGAATGTTTGTTACGTACGGCGTTCTGAAGCGGGTCGTCAACAATACCTCAGCCCATCAGTGTAACCCATCAGGCACCAGTCCTCAAGAAGACGTTTGGTGGCTTGTCCCAGGTCTTGAACTCCTCATCGACCTCCCACTCAATATCTCCTGTACCCTCATCTTTGAACCCTAACCTCCTGTAAACGGCTCTCCCCATAGCACTACCCTCTGTTGTGCACTCCAAGTTACCCCTCTTCTTTGCCTCTGCAAGGCCGGCCTCGACCAGCTTGGTAGCAATGCCGCGACGCGAATATGCTGGGTCAACAGCACAGATATCCAAGGTGAAGATAGCTGGAGGATTGCGGTCTGATTTCTCGACCTCGCGCATGTACGCGATGCGTCGTTTCCATAACGAATTGAACATCTGTGTTGCAAAGCGTTGGTTCTTTTCATCGTAGTCGACAAGAGCAGCAGTCATATCGCTGGAAAAGGGATCGCCGTAGCCTTCAACAAAGGACAACTGCTTCCAGATGGCCATGCCAACGACTCGTCTTTCGCCCTGCTTGTCTGGTTCAGGCAGAGTGGCTTTGAGATAGATGGCGTTGGGTTGTCCGTCTTTGTTGGTGGTAGTGGATTGCCATCGCTTCATCAAGGTTTGGGCGTGCTTCTTCTGTCCCTCGTCTGTGTCCCAGCCTGGTGTCATCAGCCGCCATACAGCATCTTTCGCCTGATGACCAAAGGCTTCGGAAAGACAGTGCTGTCCTTGCCTAAAATCTTGCTCGGTCTCGAAAGGCGCTATTATTACGTCGTTGTTGTTGGCCATGGTGGAGGTGGTATAGATGGTCTTGTGGGTGTGGGAATGCTTTACGTGGAGTATGTTGGGGTAAGCGGGCAAGTTTATGTATGAAGTTGTTAGTTTCGAGTGACTAAAGGACCCATACGATGACATAGCCTTAAGCCAGTCATGATTGCCTGACAGTTGCCTGGTCCTTGGCGCGGCGTTCCAACGTAAAGCCGTGGTTTGATGGATAAGATGAACTTTGGATAATCATGTCCTCGAGGGAGTGATTATGTGAGGTGGATATACTTCAAGACCATGGACTCCTTGAGTAAGGTGCCGAACGTAGCGACAAGGCTGCACTTATCTAGATTCACAAAACGAGGAGGTTGCGAGGACATTTCAGATGCAATGGTAGAATCACCGGCCCGCCTAATCGGAAACACAGTCAGATGCATGTGGTGACACAGGAGGGTGCAGAGAGGGTTGTGATGGCAGGCGACGGCTAGCGTGGCGTAAATCAATTAGCAGGGATGACGCGCTCGCGCCTGCGACACGCTTTCGCGTTCTCCCTAGACACTTTCCATCCACTCCACCAACAACAAACACACATCCACCACCCGTCACAGATCACGCTCCAAGGCGTCATATCTGCCGGTCACATACTCAAAATGCCAGGCGCCGTAACCAAAGCACCGGCGAAACGCGCCCTTACCGAAACATCGAGCACCCGCGCAAATGTACAGGCTTCGCCCCACTCATCAAAGAAGCTGAAGATCCAGAATGGCAACGAGAGGAGTAGACCACCACAGAAGACTGTCAATGGCTCCTTCAACGCGAGCCAGGTGGGCCCAAGCGAGTTTGAGGAGACGTTGGAGAAGATGACGCAGGACATGGAGACGTTGAAGAAAGACAACACAGAGAAGGACCAACAATGGCGGCGGCCTCCCTTGCCAGAGGACTTCAACGAGATGACACAAAATCTCGTCTTCCAACAGATTGAGGCTGAAGAAGGCGTACTTAATGGTGGCAAGACGACGGTCAAGCTCTTTGGTGTAACCGAGGTGAGCAACATACAGACGGCATATGTGACCTTGAACTAATTATATATCACAGACTGGCCACTCCGTTCTTATCCACGTTACCGGTTTCCAACATTACTTCTACGTCGCCGCGCCACTCAACTTCCACAAAGAAGACTGCGAGCCGTACAAGGTGTTTCTGGAGAGCGAATGCCAGAAGAATTTCAACCAGCACTCAGCCGTCATCGCGTCAGTACAGATGTGTATGAGGGAGAACATATTGCGCTTTCAGGGTAACCAGAAGAGCCCATATCTTAAGATCACTGTCACAGACCCGAAAATGATCAACCGCGTCCGAATGATGGTGCAAAAAGGCAATGCTAATTACAAGCGACTCTGGCCGGCCAGAGAGGATGGTATCCTTACTTTCGACAACATCGCCTACGTGCTACGTTTCATGATTGACACCAAGGTACGTCATTTTGACAACTAGGTTGTGGCGTCACTGACATTCCAGGTCGCCGGTATGTGCTGGGTCGAAGTACCAGCCGGAAAATACAGGATGATCAGCCCTCGCGATCGACACTCCAATTGTCAGATTGAGGCACAGTTACACTACAGTGATCTCATCGCCCACCAGGCTGAAGGTGAATGGGCCAAGCTTGCCCCTCTCCGCATCCTCTCTTTCGATATCGAGTGCGCTGGCCGTAAAGGTGTCTTTCCGGAGGCGAACGTCGACCCCGTTATTCAGATCGCAAACGTCGTTACAAGATACGGAGAGCAGAAACCCTTCGTCAGGAACGTCTTCTGTCTAGACACTGTCAGCCCTATTGTTGCGACACAGGTCTTGTCTTTCCAGGATGAGGGCGAGATGCTGATGAAGTGGCGAGACTTCGTCGAGGAGGTCGACCCAGATGTTATCATCGGTTACAACATCAACAACTTCGACTTTCCGTATTTGCTCGATCGTGCAAAACACCTCAAACTACAGAGATTCCCGTATTGGTCTCGACTGAAGACTGTACAGTCCAAGGTAGAGACCTCCAATTTCTCCAGTAAACAGCTGGGGAACCGAGACACGAAGACGACCAACACCAATGGCCGTCTACAACTCGACTTGTTGCAACTCATCCAGCGAGATCATCAGCTGCGAAGTTATACACTCAACTCGGTGTGCGCTCACTTCCTCAAAGAGCAAAAAGAAGATGTACACCACAGTATGATCACAGAACTGTTCAACGGCGACTCCAATTCCCGGCGACGATTGGCTGTATACTGTTTGAAGGATGCCTATCTACCACAGCGACTGCTTGACAAGCTCATGTGCCTGGTAAACTACACGGAAATGGCTCGTGTCACGGGTGTGCCTTTCAACTACCTTCTTGCCAGAGGACAACAAGTTCGCTTCATCAGCCAATTGTTCCGTAAAGCCCTTGAGCATCAACTCATCGTTCCGGATCTCCCAAACCAAGGCGACAGCGGTGACCAGTACGAAGGTGCGACTGTCATTGAGCCCAAGCGTGGCTACTATAAGGAACCCGTCGCAACTCTTGATTTTGCTTCGCTTTATCCCAGTATCATGCAGGCTCACAATCTTTGCTATACAACCTGGCTCGACAGGCAGACAGTGGAGAAGCTCAAAATGAAGAAGGATGAGGATTACATTGTCACTCCGAACGGCGACATGTTTTGCACATCAAAGACACGTAAGGGACTCTTGACAGAGATTCTAGAGGAATTACTCGGTGCGCGTAAGAGGGCGAAGAAAGAGCTGGCGGTCGAGACCGACCCCTTCAAGAAGGCTGTGCTGAACGGTCGTCAGTTGGCTTTGAAAGTCAGCGCCAACTCGGTTTACGGATTGACGGGTGCCACTAACGGAAAGCTGCCATGTCTTGCTATCGCAAGTAGTACCACAAGTTTCGGTCGTCAGATGATTGAAAAGACCAAAGCCGAGGTAGAGGCAAAGTACACCATCGCAAATGGATATACACACGATGCCGAGGTCATTTACGGTGACACCGATTCCGTCATGGTCAAGTTCGGTACCTCAGAGCTAGCAGAAGCTATGAAGTTGGGCGAGGAAGCTGCGATTTATGTGTCTTCGAAGTTCATCAAGCCCATCAAACTGGAGTTTGAAAAGGTCTACTTCCCCTACCTGCTCATCAACAAGAAACGTTACGCGGGTCTGTACTGGACCAATCCAAACAAGTGGGACAAGATGGACACCAAGGGTATCGAAACAGTTCGTCGTGACAATTGCCGTCTGGTTCAGACTGTCATTGAAACTTCCTTGCGCATGCTGTTGATCGACCAGGATCCGGAAGGTGCTCAAGAGTAAGTTATTCCACCACTCTAATTGCTCACATACTAACGTCAAAACAGGTTCGTCAAGGAGACTATTGCAGACCTTCTGCAGAATAAGGTGGATATGTCCAACCTTGTGATCACCAAAGCCCTTACCAAGCAAGAAAACAAAGATGGAACAGGTGGCTATGCAAACAAACAAGCACACGTTGAACTTGCAGAACGTATGAAGAAGCGCGATGCGGGTTCAGCGCCTGCTCTGGGTGATCGTGTCGCCTACGTCATGGTCAGAGCCGCCACGGGTGCGAAGAACTTCGAGAAGTCTGAAGATCCTCTCTTTGTTCTTGAGAACAACTTACCTATCGATACGCGTTACTATCTGGACAACCAACTCGCGAAACCACTCGGCAGAATTTTCGAGCCTATCCTAGGTGAGAAGAAGGCAGCATCGCTACTCACTGGTGATCACACGCGTTCCATCACCGTGGCGGCACCCACCATGGGTGGTTTGATGAAGTTCGCAAAGAAGACGCAAACATGCATGGGATGTAAGAAGCCGCTGACCGCTGCATATGAGAAAGATGGTGCCGTTTGTGAGAACTGTCGGCCTCGCATCGGCGAGCTGTACACAAAGACGCTGAGCAAAGTCAGTGAACTTGAGGTTCGCTTTTCACGCCTTTGGACGCAGTGTCAGCGATGTCAAGGCAGTGTTCACTGCGAGGTCATCTGCGCGTCGAAGGATTGCCCAATCTTCTACATGCGCATGAAGGCGAGGAAAGACGTTGAAGATGCAGGCAAAGAGTTGGTGCGTTTCGACAAGGACGCGGCGCTATGGTAATCAAACAGTGTCTCACTCCTATCATGTAATTAACACGCGGTGTTTTGGGCGTTATGATGGCATGGGATATCCAACTGTATAAAATGGAGGCCAACTCAGTTTGTTCAAGGTGCGTAGCGATATATGCATGTAAACTCTTAATGAATGTTGTTGCATCATGTATTGATATCTAGTGGTTGTGTCTTCTGGAGACCGTAACTACAACCACCTTTGACAACATCTTCAGCTCCTTGATAGCGTGATCACCGTACACGGCGATCTGATTTCTTCTAGACGTCTTAGCAGTTTCCAGCATCTATATAATGCCAACCATCTCCACAATACACTCAACATCTCTTCCGACGAAAACAGGCTACCAACCATTCGTTCCACATTGCCACAACATATCGTAAACGCTGAGGAGCTGGCTTCATCAACGCATCAGCGTCATATCCTGTTGATATCCTTCGCCAACCTTTCCCCGTCAAAGTGCTCAATCCTCGTCGATCTCATGGCTCACGTTGCCCTCTAGCCCAACAACAAAATCTTGGAAACTCTTCAGGAAAGTCTGAAACAGCATGATATCTTTCTGCTGTCCCAGTAGCTTCGTCACGACATCCTTGATTTCCGTGTGTACCATATCTTCGACTATGCACTGAGTTGCGAAAGCGGTATAGGCAGAGGTGTAAGCATTGTTTTGGGCGACCTAGAGGTTTGTGAGCATGATCTGGTGGGCGCGAAGTGTGGTGAGGACGTCGGTTGTGAACTTGGCTCTGGGTGTCGAGGATAATGAGGTCTTGATCGATAGAGATGGAGAGGATATAGGTCCCGCGGTCGGATGGAGTGTTGACCTGCTGTATTGGAGGTTGGACATGATGGTAGTTGCTGTTGGAGAGGAAGATTAGCTTGGAGATCTGAAGCAATACTTTGAAGAAGGAAAAGCGCAATCGAGGTTGCTGAGGTGTTTCAATTGGTTCCCGTGGCTGAGCTTGAGGAGAGAAGTTGCATGTTGTGATTGGTGAAGTGTAAAGTGAAAGAGTAACGAACACAACGTTCCTGGATCCACATAGTATGACCGGAAGCGTTCGCTCTCACTGAAACATGTATGTTCACTCCGTTGCCTTGTACTAACTAGGTACTGCTGGATGTACCTGCCTAGGTATCCAATGCAACTAACAACAAAGTAGGAGGCAATCCACTTTTTTCCTTCTTCATTCCCTATCTCAACATTGATGAACGAGCTCGACTTGTGTCGAGAGGTCCGGTGCATTCTGGATGTGATTACAGGGGTAACGATTACCCAATATATTATTGCGCTTCCAACATCTCTCCAGAGCATTCTTGAGGATACGATCTGAGCGAGACAGATTACCCATATCAAGTTTCATGAACGCATTCTCGAGACATGCTATACCATGCGAGAATATACGGACATCTAACCTTGTCGACCGCAACAAAAGTCTTCTAAGCTGGAGCAACGCGCAATAAAGCAACCCCTTTAGCCATCGCTGTAAAGCCATCTCTATAGAAGAAGATGCTGAGGAGCTTATCTCGGTTCGTTCTGCTCTCCACTTTGATTGTTGCAAGTTTTTAATGTGTAGGCTTTCTTTTGAAACATTCAAGATGCTTGTACGACAGGCGGAGAAAAATGTCACGATGTCAGTCTGGTGTTGAGATTCCAGCCGAACGACCCCACCATTAGCCTTATCGCGCTCGTGTACACCTTCTGTCTTCGGCAACAACCCCGCCAACAATACCCAGCCATCCATCATGGCTGAGCTACGGAGATGGCCGCTGGCACCGCACCTATCGCCTGATCTTGGTGCCTTCTTTTCTAGCACGCGTCTGTCTCTTTAGTAGCCGTTCCCCTGCATCACACAGGTTCAACCCTAAGCAACGCGTTGACGAGTAACGCCATGGCCAATATCAAAGTAGACTCGGCTGTCTCCCAGGATGACCTGGAGATTCCGGTATTCAATGTCAAACCGTAGATCTTGGTTAGCATCTAACAACGCGCAGCTCATCGACTTCTCTGCCTTTCTCTCTGGTGATGCCAACGCGAAGAAGCAAACTGCCGACGCCGTCCTAAAAGGCTTCCAAAATGCGGGCTTTGTCTACCTCAAGAATCATGGCATATCTCCTTCGACCGTATCCACCGTATTCTCCCACTCGGCCAAATTCTTCGCACGGCCGAAAGAGCAGAAAGATAAGTTGGCATGGTACTCTGCCGCCGCCAACCGCGGCTACGTAACACAAGGGCGAGAGAAGCTGGTGGTGCTGGAACAGACTGGTACAGAGGCGGAGATGCGCGCTTTGGTGCCAGACCTGAAGGAGAGCATGGAAATTGGACGCGATGACCAGCCCGAAACACCCAACATGTGGCCAAGCGGAGACGACGAGGCGAAGGAGTTTAAGGATCAGATGATGGGCTTCTTTGAGACATGCAAAAGCCTCCACATGCAAGTCATGCGCGCTATTGCAATGGGCATGGGCATTGAGGAGACTTGGTTTGATGGCTTCACAGATGCGGGCGACAACACATTGCGCTTGTTGCACTACCCTGGTGTATCTAAGAGCATCTTCAAGAGGAACGATGGGCAACTGCAAGTCCGCGCAGGAGAGCACAGCGACTACGGTATGGCGACCGACTTGAGACACTAGATGAAGGGAGCGACTGACATAATAACAGGTTCTATAACCCTCCTCTTCCAGGACGCACGTGGTGGCCTCCAAGTCCGCTCACCAAAAGGCACATTCGTCAATGCCACCCCTATTGAAGGTACCATAGTAATCAACGCTGGCGACCTGTTAGCACGCTGGTCGAACGATACTATCAAGTCGACGTTGCACCGTGTCGTGGAGCCGCCACCAAAACCAGAAGATGCAGACAAGGATGAATACCCACCCAGATACTCAATAGCCTACTTTTGCAACCCGAACTACGAGCGCAAGATCGAAGCTATCCCAGGAACACACGAGAAGGAAGGAAGGAAGTACGGGGACGTCATGAGTGGAGACTATTTGATCCAGCGGTTGACGGCGACATATTGAGGAAAAGATGCAATATTGAAATCTTCGCATATGCTGGTAGGTATACTGGTCGGCTTAACTACTACAGTAGTGATTGTAAATCTTGCATCAACTTAAAGATGAACTCAGGTATATCCTAACACTTCATTCCAACTCGAGCGTCAAATATCCACCAGTTTAACCGAATACAAATCTTCTCACTCCTTGTGCAGCATGAAAATTTACCGTATGTCACGAACCACATTGTCATGAGAAGAATGTTGGCGTGTTTATTCGTGAGATACTCTGACAGCTTTAATATATGCAAGGGTCTCTGCCTCCTTTCCCAGACACATCTACGGCATGAGCGCGTTGATATCTTGTCTTGATGGGTCTTCCAACAATTGATGCTCGATTGGTTGTTGAACAGGCAGGACTCTCCGTCCGTCGAACAAATGGATGTTTTGAATATAGGCTTGACTTTGCAAAGATCGATCCTAGCAATCGATTCGGTAGAATCTTCCACGTGTAGTCACCAAGCTGCGCTGTGAAGAAGGAAGTAAAGGCCCCTACAGTGTCCGCAGGTGATTGTTTGCGAAAGGAGCTGATGCTGTAAGCCAGCTCTTCTATCTGTTCTCTACCTGTTGTTCCTTGTGATCCTTGATTTGCATTTCCATTGATACTTTGACTTAGCGCCGAGGATTGAGGAAGAAGACGAACACACGTTTTGAACAAGACTCGCTAGTAGCCATGCATAGCTGTCACTACTCTACTACAAAGCACCAAGTCGAGTCCCAGCCTGTAGTAGCAAGCTTGTAACACCACCCTCTATCGAGTCTAGCGGCGCAACAAGAGCCATTTGACTCCAGCTAAACAGCGTGTTACGTCCCCCAAACACGAATACTTCGAAACGTCCCACGAATGTATCATTAGCCCATACGCGACTACCATTAACCACGTCCGTTTCTATACGCAATGTAGCTGGAAGTGTGATAGGTACTGGCTCGTGGGAAGATGACGACTGGTTCGTCCATATGCGACCTGGATGGCCAAGATCGAAGCCATCGCTAGGAGACACGGAACGTAGAGGATATTCGAAGCCATCCGCAGTGGTGAACGTAATTGTTTCGATGCTACCACTAGACTCGTTGGAAGATTTGCTTAGAGACAGCGAAGTATCGGGCCCAGAGAGGGTGAATGGCGAGGATATCTCCAGGGTAAGCGTGTATGGTGGACCATACGATCCGAAGTCTAGCGGCGCAGTGCTGTTGTTTAAAGAAGTCTTCCATGATAGCAGCTTTGGGCTTTTCATGTCCACTTGCGCGCTGTGGAAATGTCGATCCAAATTTTGTCCTGGAGCTTTGGCTGCCTGATCAGTCATGAGTTAGTCATAAGGTCAAAGTGCATCGCTTTCACTCTCCGCTGTACATACCAGGAACGCGACGCTTTCTGATAAGTCGCCCGAGGCAATCTTTGTACCCCGCGTGCCAGCCCAAGCACGCGCCGCCATGACGGGTATGCCCTCGCGCATCGCGTAGTAGGCTTCAAGCTGGGTAGTCGCATCCGCGCCATTATCGTTCCAGGCCGCAAGGATAGCACCCTTGTTACCGCTAGCACTGGGTTGTAGCTGTTCTGTAGTATTGACTGGATTGTAAAGAGACGGCACCCACTGCCAGCCGGGAATGTTGGCGAAGTTCATCGTGCGCGTGACGTTGTAAAACTGTGGGTAGGGCGCGGGCAGGATAGGCATATGATCGTTCTTGAGACTCATGTATGCCCACCAGTCCTCGGAGTTGATGATGTTATATCCACCACCCTGAAGCTCAAGAGGGTCTGATTGACCGTACTGCCAGTGTTGTATGATGACATCCTTGGAGATGGTGAGATTCTCGGATGGTTCATAAGTACCCCATATACGTATGCGCTTGCCGGAAGTACTGTTGACGAAGTCGGACATCTCATTGACAAAGTTGATATAGTCATCCGCTAGGTCAGGATCGTATTCGTCAGCGCCAATGTGAACTTCCTTCGTTTGAAACCATGGCAGGAACTCAGACCAAATCGCTTTGACTGTGGGGATAGCATCTGGATGGCTCAAGTTCAGCAGGTCCTTCTTTGCGAGTGCCAACTCAGGCTTCCATTTCGTAATTGCTAGTGCGTGACCTGGAGCTTCGATTTCGGGGATGACAGTGACGCCACGTTGTGCGCAGTGTTCTTGAAAATCTTCAAAGTCGGCTCGCGACAGTGTCTCGTTCGGGCGCTGGATGATACCCTGTAGCTCGGAATTTTGTTCTGGAAACAGGGAGAAATGCGAAAAGACATTCTGCCAGGTCTCATTGCGGCCACGATTCAAGGGATAGTTGTCGCTGGAGTGGTAATGGAATTCCGAAATCTTGAAGAACGAGACATATGTGCAAAGCTCTTTGAGAAAGTGTTTATCGTACCTAAACGCAGGGGTGCGAAGTCAGTGAATCTCTCATATGCAGTTCGTACATGGAGATGACTTACCATTTGCGACCCGCATCGAGCATGAATCCCCGTGTGCTATACGCGGGCGCATCAACTGTGCGGCCTGTCACGAGTGTTCCGTTTCCGATCAGCAGCTCTTGTAAAAGAGTGCGCGTTCCCCAAAACATGCCCCTCGCACCAGTCCCGCCTATGTACACACTACCATTAGTAACATCAAGTTCATATCCCTCTTTTGTAGATTGACCATTCTCGTATGTCAATGGAGTATTGCTATCGCGGATTGGGCCGAGATGAATACCAGTGATAGGAAAGTCGTCTACTTGCTCCAAAGTCCACGAATCACCGAAGAGCGATGAAAGGTCGGCGCGAAGTGTGTTCGCGAACTCATGAGCAGATGGCGGTATGAGGGTTAGACCTTCAGAGTCTCTTGTACCGGCAAATTGTTTGTCAATGTATATCTTCCTTGCGCCCGTGCTGATTGAGAAGCCGGGGTCACTCGTATCGCTGTAGCTCGGTAAGACAGGCGGGAGAGAATGCAGCGCGGTTACGAGACCGACGAAATGTGATAACGCGAAGAACATCATACTCTGTATGATACGATGGGAAAGGCAGTCAAGTCGTTCAAGCACCTTGGGTCCTGTTGTCGTATTAAGATATCTAGGTAGCTGTGTCTTGGCTGCCGTCAAGCGTCCTCGGCCCGCTTCTGCAAGGCCGATGTAACCTTTACAGGGAGCAATAATAGAGACATGCGATAAGACATAGACGATGAATACGGAAGTCGCCTAGAAGGATAAATGCAACAAAGTTAATGGATTTGGAAGGACGTTTCGTCGCAAGAGATATGCTGTCAGCTTAGGTCAAGCTCCAGTTTGTGAAGCTCGACCGGAAATAGTCTAACCTATTTCAGATGGGACGCTTCGGGTTACAAAGACTCGACCGTACAGCTGCAGCAAACTAAACCACATTGCCGCAAGATCAAGCGGGATCTTAGGTACGCTCATACCGCCTACTTTCTGATGTACTGTTTGACCCCGAGTTGAGCACTGCACTTGTATACTACCAAGGAATAATCGGGGTATTCTTGAGAGACGATATACCAGTGAGTACAGTCGACTCGATGCGATGTGCTGTGTATGCTAGGCTTTCAAGTACTGGAGATAACAAGTGATTGTTAGGAACATGTTGTTCCCAGACATGATGTTTGCAGATGGAGAGCGAAGCCAGAAAGAAGACAGCCAAGATCTAGACCAGTGAAGTTTAGCGCATCGGAGAAAATCTGCGTCTCTACCGATCTGATCGTCAATCGCGCAGCTTCGACCATAGATTCAGAAAACACGTCATGTATCGATAGCATTGGCATTTACCGGCGTTCTCAACTTTTCACGTTTTCATTTCAGGATGGATCGTCATCAGCGCGTTGTCGCGCAAGTCGCGTCAAAAGTCAAAGACTACTTCACGCGCAAAGAGCCTTTCCGGATATCTCACGGCTCGACCAACAGCACGCGTCCAAATCTTAAGAAGCATGTCGTAGACATCAGCGCTCTACGAAATGTCATCAGTGTTGACACGCAAAGCAAGACGGCGCTTGTTGAGCCAAATGTGCCTATGGATCGCCTCGTAGAAGCTACGCTACCGCATGGTCTTGTGCCACCCGTCGTGATGGAGTTTCCTGGTATCACTGTTGGTGGAGGTTATGCGGGAACGGCAGGCGAGAGTAGCAGTTTCAAGTTCGGCTTCTTCGATCGTACCATCAATGAGGTGGAGATGGTCATGGCTGATGGTGAGGTGACCAAGGCTAGCGAAAAGAAAAATGAAGACCTCTTCAGAGGAGCTGCTGGTGCCGTCGGTACCTTAGGCGTTACTACGCTTGTCGACTTGAAGCTCATTGAGGCTAAGAAATATGTCAAGACAACATACTATCCTACACGTAGCGTTGCTCAAGCTGTCAAAGAAGTCGAAGATCATACCCGAGGCGACAGGGGGGAGAAGAACGACTACGTCGATGGAATTTTATTCAACAAAGAGCATGGTGCTATCGTTACAGGTGAGATGACGGATGAGCTTCCACCAAATACCAAACCACAAACTTTCAGTAACCCCTGGGACCCATGGTTCTACCTGCATGTCGAAAATGCAACACGAGATTCTACCAAGCCAGTCATAGAGTACATACCGTTGGCCGAGTACATGTTCCGCTACGACCGTGGGGGCTTTTGGGTTGGTCGATCCGCTTTCAGTTATATGCGCTTTCCCTTCAATAAGTATACTCGATGGTTCCTCGACGACTTCCTTCATACACGCATGCTTTACCGAGCTCTCCATGCATCGGGCATTGCAACACGCTACATCGTTCAGGATATGGCCTTGCCCTATCCGAATGCCGAAAAGTTCATCGATTACACCGATAAGACGTTCAATATCTGGCCTCTATGGCTCTGTCCTTTGAAGCAAAGCCCACAACCAACAATGCATCCCCATACCAAAGGCAGCCTAAAGTCAGATCAGATGCTTAACATCGGCCTCTGGGGTTTTGGTCCCAAAGACCCAACGACTTACCTTCACAAGAACCGCGCGCTAGAGAAGACGCTTGGCGAGATGGGTGGTATGAAGTGGCTATATGCGCAAACCTATTATAGCAAAGATGAATTCTGGGCACAGTTCGACCGCAAATGGCATCAGGGATTGAGGAAGAAATACAACGCAGAGATGCTGCCAGAAGTGTATGACAAAGTGCATGTCGATATCGAAAAGTATACGAACATGGCGAATAAGGATCTAGGATTAAAACTAAGGAGCATCTGGCCATTGGGCGGATTTTGGGGTATCTGGAAGGCCATCCAAAGTAAAGACTACATGATTGCGAGAAACTCGACGTGGAGGACGAGAAGCTAGAAGTGTGCTCTTCTTGAGGAGAAACAAAGGTCTAGAGGAAAGCATAGCTATATGATCTGATACAACGGTGATGAAGCAGCTTGCGCAACCGGTAAAAGTCGTGCGTACAGAACCTTCTGCCTACCTACAGCTCCCATAAACCATACTCTCTACACTCAGAAGTCCAGATCACCGATAACACTATGACCTTTATGAGTGACATGGCTATCACACCGTCGACTGTGTTTTTGACATGTTTCGTATGGCAATCATCCATTTGATGCACAACATCCCAGTGGACGGAGAAGGCGGACGAAGACCTCGTCTCTAAACTCAAGGTGAAAGGACCGATCGCTTTGAGGCAGGATAGCTGGTCAATGTGAAAGGCAAAATATAGGAGGATACGGAGTGTGAGGCATTATTGGCTGGCAGTAATGTCGTTATGTACTATGAAGATAACGCATATGACCTGCTGATACAATGTTCTTGATCGACTGACACACTCATTCTATGTGCTGCGAGTGTTGCGACACGTACATGTGAGTATATGTGACCTTTGCCAAGGATCTTGGTCTACCGAGTGTTTGTTGCAGGCGCAAATTCACCGCCAGCGCGTCTGGCCTTTTGCCAGCTGTCAATCCTCATGTGTTTTCTCCTGCCCTACGGGGTGCGTCCCAGTACCACGAAGTGTCGCTAATACTGTCTTGGGTCGTGCGCCCCTCACCTGCAAAATCGCTGCGACACGACTACTACAGCCATGGCCGAATCTGCCGACATGATCGTGCACCTTTCAGCCGACGTGTACCAGGATCAGTTTGAATTTATTGAGCTAGTCCTTGATGTTACCGGATCCATCGAAAGCCAGTCGCCAAACGATGTTATACGCACTCAAGTCCAGCTGCTTCTATCGATTGTTGGTAGAGATTAGTCAAGAGCCAATCGAGCCTATCTCGCCTTTAGATCATGAGCAGGAAGCTGCAACCAGCCTGAAACAGTTCACCATAACACTGGACTGAGAATGGTCAACTATCGACCATTTACTCAAAAAACATCCAAAGTTATGAAGATGGACCCTGCATCCTCCGCACAGATCGCGACACTTAACACAATCGAGATCATGCTCCATTCGGAACATCTCTTCTTGCACAAGAACCTGCAGGTCCTGATCTCTTTCGTCTTATCGGTCGCACCTGCGCTTGATGGCATGGCTGAGACGCGCCTGTCAGAGCGATTGACGACTCTTCTCAAAGATCTCAGCGTCTACAGCGGCTCGCAAACTGTCCAGAATCGCGATACTATCAACGGTCTTTGCCGAAATCTGGGAAGAGTGTTTGAAGATGTAGCAATGCAGCCTACAAGCGACGATTTCGATGAACGAGAGCTCTCAAAGGCTACCTCCAAGCTTGTTATCGATTATGTCAGTCTGTATGCAAACATCGTGGCGTCTATCCTGGGTCGACCCATCTGGTGCATAGAGAACTGGCAAGGGAGATTGATGGGCACAGATACGTGGTGTTTACCTTGGTTAGCAATGGAGCATAGAGCAAGGGTGAGCCTCCTGTGATGTTGCTATTCATGTCTATCGAGACACTTGACAAATCATTTGGGAAGCGTCAAGCATCTAGGTATAGATGAACTTTTGTACATTTCGCCCGTGTCTCAGCATTTTCAATTCAAAAAGTAGCTCCATTCTCTTGCCGTGATGAGATTGTATTATTAGCCGAATTCAGGACAAATAATGAGGAGGTTGGTGGAAGAGTGTGAAAGATCGGCGAACCTCTAGCGGATTACGTCAGACGTAAGTGGTCAATGCATGTCGTGCGTCTTTCGCGTGCCTCCAAACCATCGCGCACTGCAAGCCTATAATACGTCGACCTGGAAGCGGTCTGGATCTCTGCTTATTGCATGCACACTGTTACTTATGACGGCATATTTACCCACAGATTGGGCGTACTAATGGACTAATTGAGCAGCGGATGAGTACGGATCCCCTGCCGAAACGAGCCGCCACGCGATGACGATCGTCATCCACCCTGCGGCAATTTCGATAAACATCTTTCGACAAGCACACTTCTCGTATGAATTGTATTGATACCGCCTGCGTAAACCCTCCTGGTCATCTTTTGTGTCGCACAGACTCCAAATCCCCGTCTTGAGTCCAACGACACCCAATCACCATCTCCACGCTTAGCTGCAGGTGTCTCCACTATGGCGGAGCGAGAAACCAAGAAAGGCGGCCTGCGTGCCATGTTTGGCATGCGATCAGGGAAACAACCAAAAGAGCCGGGTACGCGGAAAAAGCTTTCCAAGAAAGGATCACGAAGCGATATACTCGGAAAGCTTGACTCAACCCCGAACGTCGCGAACACCAACCGCCAGGATTCTGGCAGCTTCACGAATGAAAGAAGCGATTTATCAGAGAACGCTTTTGGCTTACCGACCTACGAAGATGTCACTGGTCTTGCGCCACATGCGTTGCGTGATCACCCATATGCTGCCGTTAACGCTCTTACGGACACAAATAACGCATACTTACAGCCTGGGCAACAAGCGGCCGATTACCGTCGCAATTCAGAAGGACAACCACAGTATGCTGCACCTTTATATCAACCACATAGCTCGAGATCTGCATCAATACCGCAACTGGAACACGAAAAAACTCTACCTTACGCGCCATCAAAACCCCAGCCTTCAAGGTTAAGCAAGGCCCATCGGGCGCCTTCGAAGCCCACAAGAGCCGATGATATTCTAGATAAGGATACCGGAGAAAGGAAGGATCTGACAGATATGATGCATGCTTTCACATACATTGATGGAGTGGATACTATTGAAGAAGAAAGGGATGATCAATCGCTACTATATGACCCTACAAAGCCTGATGGAATGGCAGTAATTGGCAGTGCATCGCCTGAAATATGGCTCCGTGTTGCAGATTTTCTGTCACCACTCGATGTTGCCAACCTATCGTCTACATGCCGGACCATGTATGCTCGACTAGGTAGACACCCGTACAAACTACTCATGGACCCGCTCCACCGGCCGCATCGGCTCGAGTTTCTACTTGCAATGGACCAAAAGATGCCACGCCATCTCTTTTGTTTTCCCTGCGCGCAGTGGCATTTACGAATCCAGCCTGGCCTAGAGACACTGAAACCTCAGAATGTCCTCAACCCACTCTTCGAATGCCCTAATCGAACCAACATCCACATCCCTCCACCGCGAATTCGTCTAAGCGATGGCCGCACGCTTCCATTCGCCTTCATTCAATTAGCCCGCCGCCATTGGGCCTACGGTCCAGAATATGGCATTCCCCACCAGTCGCTGGGCCGCCGTTGGAAAGACGGGTATTCAGACTGGAGCCATGACTCTACATATCACATCACTGACAAAGGTCACATGTTAATGCGCATTCGATCACAACATTATGTTGAAGGCGGTATGACAGATGCAGCAAAGCGCATGCTTTTGTTTAGCCGTGGAGACTATACGCCCTACTTCAGCGTATGCGCGCATTGGAAACATGGACTACTAACTTCGATCCCCAAGTGTGCACTGAAGCATATTCCTCACGTCCACGACTCCGAAACAACGGCTCTCGACAAATTCCGTGAACGCAACTTAGGAAGAAGAGCCGTCGGCATGGTTCATCTCTGCTCCATATGCCGACCGATGCGTCGCTGCCCAAAATGTCCCACCGAATACTTGTTTGAACTCAAACTTGTCGAAGATAAGAGTGTGCGCGGCAACGGCCCTGAACGCTTCAAACAGGCTCTCATCGTTACGCGCTGGAGCGATTTGGGGCCTGCACGCAGCCCCACGGATCCTGAATGGAGCGCTATCACAGGCGAAAATGACACATATGACAGTTTCGTAGAGATTGGGCGAAGAGCTGTTAGTGGTGTGTTTGAGAGTGCGTTCACGGATACGATACCTGGGCAGCGGATCATGAGCATGAACCCGATGGACGTGAAGGCAAACGAGGAGAGCGGGGACTGGTACTAACTGAGTCCAATATATCAATAGAGTGTCTTGCAAAAAATGGGATACGTCTGGACGAACCCACATAGCATCTAAGCAAACCCATGAATACACGGTTATCGCCGTTGAAGTTTCATGCAGTCAATGTCTCTTGCCAAGGAATGGCGCCGAATCCCGTAGATATTCTACATACTGTACACCCAAGTCCCCACGTACACATCCTTGACCCCGTTCCATGCATCACTTCAACGTCACCGCATATGGATGATAACATCACTCTATTGCATGCTCTCAACTGCTGGGCTTGAGCAGAACCAGTCACGCTCTTATGGTGCCCGTACTACCTTCCTACCAGTAACCTCGTAACGTTGCAATTCCTGCAAAATCTTTGGAGAGTCGGCAAAGTCGTATACTTCGACTTTTGGTGTGATCTTGCCTTCCAAAGCCATTTGTAGAAGCTCGTCCATCTGCTTAGCGCTGCCTGTTGACGATCCTCTAATGACCAACCCTGGTATTGTTAGCGAAATGTCTCCAGCATTTAGAGAAGATGTGAAGAAATACCTCTGTTAGCGATGTGAATCGGAGACATGGGAAACATGAACGTGTCCGGCGGAAGTCCAACACAAACGAAGACGCCACTATTCCTCGCCAACGCTGGAGCTTGCTGATAGGCTCTTTCGCTTCCAGCGACGCAGATGACGCCATGCGCACCTTCACCATCTGTGAGGTCCCTGACTGCCTGTAACACATCCTGTTTGGCGTAGTCGACAAAAGCGACGGCACCCATTTCCTTGGTCAGCTTCTCCTTTTCGGCGCCGCTGTCAATCGCGATGACTTTGTATCCCTTGATGGTAGCAATCTGCACACCGATATGTCCAAGACCACCTCCAGCACCAATGATAGCCACAAAGTCGCCTGGATTGACCTCTGGAGTGAGTTTGGACACGGCGCCCGCAAGACTCAGGCCTGCACAGAGTAGTGGCGCCGCAATCTCGCTCTTGACTCCCTCTGGTATCTTGGTCACGAATTCGGCATCCGCAACCACATACTGCTGCAATGTACCCCAAACACTCCGTCCAGTGTTCTTCTGCTTGGCACAGTGGTTCTCCTTGCCCTGTTTACAGCTACTGCACTCTTTGCACGCGTTCCAAAGCCACTTTATGCCCACCCTCTTTCCCAGCAAGTCTTCTGACACACCCTGGCCAAGCGATACGACACTGCCGACGCCTTCATGGCCAGGCACCTCGGTGTATTTGCCAGGGGAGACCAGGTTGTGGCAGTCGCTGTGACATATCCCGCTGTATTCGAGCTTTACGAGGACTTCGCCAGTGGAAGGGGTCTGGACTTGGACATCGTTTCGGATTTGGAGGACGCAATCAGGGCCGGGATCTTGGATCCAACCTGCAGTTTGCGTCTTGGGAATTGATTCGGCCATGATTTCGACGATTACCGCTAGATGCGCTCAGGGGAAGGTGGGGCTTGGTGGGATGTTGTTTCGGCGATCGACAAAGTAATCTTGAGCAAAAGGGATGGCTATGTCACCTGGGCAATGCGAGAGGGAGACTTGGATACGCGCAATTGGATGTACGCAAGAAAACAACAGGACATCAGGCAAATTAATTGCCGACATGCAACGAGACGGCCTGCAACCATAGTGGAAATGGTGACGATACCCCGCGACTGCCCCACCATCGGCCTTCTCCGGCTGCCAATCGGAGCGCGTCAACCTCCGCATCTCGTTCACGGCTGCCTTTTCGGCTCTTAACGTCACTTGTGCCACTATCCCTATAATCGTGACTCACCTGAGGACAGATAGTCAAGGGCGGAAATGATTGAGGTGGCTGTGTTGGACGATAAGCCTTTACCTCGGATTGGGCGTGTGGGTGAGTGGGCTTCGTAAAGTCTACCGAAGAACGCTAAGTTCGTATCCCACTGAGAAGCTGGTAGGCAATGTTATCTCCATTGCATAATGCTCTTCTCATTTGTCTCATTCTGACGCGATGTTCTCCCTAACCATTCAACGAGAGATTTGCCGAATGCGCTGATCCCTTATGTTTTCTGATTCTCAGACTGTGCTGCTTTGCTTTCGTCTTCAAGTTCCATTCCAGCTCGCAGTTCACTACTGCCCTGGCCTCCGCTTGTTCATATCATATCATCATACCTCACCTCAAAGCTGGCTTTGTCGTTATCCCTCATAGCTTTTTCATCTTTCTCTGTTGTCTCGTGTCCTCTGATATACTCCCACATCACCATGGGTTCATGTCGACTGAATATCTCAGCTAATCAGAATTGCTGTCTCCACTCGCAAACGTGGTAAGAGAATACTACGGAGAACACTTTCTGGGCTTATAACTCCCTAGATCCTGTTCATTCGTCTCAAGAGGTCTCATGGCCAGCCTCAGCCCGGTTGAGAATTGCGTGTCAAGTTCTTCGAGAAACCCTACACAAAACTCTTCCTCAGTCAAGTCAGTGCGCAAGCTGAGAATTGGTGGTGATCATCAATATGATATCTTACCTCGTCACGCTAGCTGCGAGGTGAGAGAGACGTCCGAGATGTGTGTGTAGCGCCTGAGGTATCGCTTCCAGGACTTGCGCAATCAATATGTACTTTTGCAAACCCTAGGTGAAGAAGAGTTGCATTGTCAAGGTGACCGTGTACACACACATCAAGTAGAATATGAACATTGAGCAATCTTCAACATCGTATCTTGACCTCTCTCAACCACTGCCTCAACAGAACCTCTTTATGACTAAAGTGATCTTGTATCTACACTGCTAATCACCAAAGCTAGGCTACAATGATGATATCGGACCCTGAAGTGCAAATGGCCAAGTCGTCCAACCGCACTCACCGATTTTTCACGAAGACCGTCCATTCACTCAGCGCAAATCGTAGAGCCCCACCTCGAATCCCTCTTCCTCACTCGATCATAATCAAAGTTACACCACCTACACCACCTTCCTCTCCCACACCATCACGACGATCAAGTATGCATTGGGACAAGATTGAGCTTTCCAATTACCCACCACAACTCACTTATCAAGACGTGCTCACGCTCTTCCAAGATTTCACCATCTCGCCTGACTTTGTTCTTCCCAACGTCAAAAACCTTGCCTACCCGTTACGCACATTCATCAGGATCGCTGGAGAACAAGAAGCAGAACGCGCGGTACAAGAGCTGTGTTGGAGCAAAGTCGGCGGGCGTCAGATCAACGTGAGAATGGTTGAAGAGACAGGTCACCAAGAGATGGAAGTTGCTGTCGCGGATGTGGCTGATGAGATGAAGATCGGTATCGTCAGTGAGTAAACATGTTGTGATCTTACGAGAGCTCTTTGCTAAAGTTAACAGACACTGCGCGTGTATATAACCCACAACTGACTACGAAAATCCTCGAGGTTCGTGAATGCATGCAGGGTACAGCCAACTTTGCTTTCCTACAGGCACGCGATCCGGTCACGGTATCCAGCAAGCCAGAGGCACATATGCTATCAACGGATGACAAGGCGCAGTGGGAGCTGATTATGGCTGGTCGCTCGGAAGGTTGGAATTGGAAGATGAAAGATGGCAGCGGTAGACTTGCTGCGTTGAAAGACCTACAAGACACATTGCAGAGGCAGGGTATCATGAAGAAGTTGTGGGGCCAATGGGAGGGTAGCAGTGTACTTGACATACATTGAGTCATCGCATGTATGGTATGTTCCTTGTAATGGGTGACTATCAAGGCATGATACGTACAGAAGTGGACTCTTGACCCGAATCGACCTTGGTTTGGTCTGCAAGTCTATAGAATTCTCGCAAGATGACATGACTTCCGTGGTACTGTTCGCTCTCAGCCTCTGCAGTTTTGAAGACTATCTGCCAAAATCTAAACCTCCAGCAGATCTCAAGGCAAGCAAAAGGTCCGCAGCGAAAAAACTGTACGTCTTAATTGTTGGCTCAAAGGTAGTATTTGGAGACATCTGGCTGCGCGAAATCCAAGAACTAGCATGCTTGTCGATTCCCTGTGCTATGGTAATGCCCATGGTGCTCTGGGCGCGTGGACAAGAACCATAATATGCTGCAACAATCTCAGAAATGAGATTAGCGCGCAGAGACCCTCCATGAGTGCGCATAGCAACCTCGACTTGGTCGCAGGTACGGTGCAGGAGAGGAGTAATCGCGTACTTATCAGCTAGAATATGGACGCCAATGGGAACCATGATATTCTGCTCGACTATGGCCTCAATACCCCTTCAGCTTGGGCATGAAGGGGAAGGCAATTCCATAGTGTAAATGAACTTGAGCATGAGCTCGAAGTTCTTCGGGTCATCATCGAGTACTTCGATTGTTTGCTCAGAAGCTTCCTGAAACGTGGGCTTAGTGAAGATTGATTGAGATCTACTAGAAAGGGAAATACCTTGAACTTTCCAGTAAACGCTTTGAGAAACCACTTGGAGTGTGCGCAGAGAACGGCTTTGTGTGCAAAGTACTCTGTAGCCTTGCCTTTGTAAATTTGGCGAATCTTGACGTCAGAGAGAGTCGGGTTATTGAACAGCCTTTGTGTTATAGAACGTCAGCACCGGCGTTACCTAAAGCGAAGTAATAACACGTACGAGGTTTCCGCGGACTTTGACGGTGATGCTATCGCAACAGGTGGTTTGATAGGGTCGCTCGACACCATCGTTTAGTTTTTGGTATATAATTTGTACTTCAATCAAGGTTGAAAAATGAAAACAGTATCGGAATCGCAGAATCTGTAGTCAGTCTCAGTGTGCCAAGACTTGCAAACACTGCTGGAAACTGACAGAAGACAGCGGAGTAGTGAGTGATGAGTTTGGCGAAGTGAGAGACGAAATGAAGCCACGGCTCCGACAGTGTGGGAGCATGCGAGTAGTGACAGGAAACATCTTGGAACAGAACAAGTGATAGATCAGATGAGATTGATTGGATGATGTATTGTACGTGAAGTAGATGCAACTGATGTAGGTGAATGAACAAAGGAATGTGACAAACAACAAACTAACTATACATGAGATGGAAGCTGCATATGGAAACCAACAAAACACGTCACTGTTACCGATGACCAAACTCAAAAATCTGGTTTGTATCGAGAGTTCTTTAATCCTCTACTTTCCAAGCTCAGTACGTCTCCCGTTCCGTGCCTTCGAATATATTTTTCCGGCAAAGCGGGCAATCGTGGGCCCTCGCATACGGCCCGTTGACCTGCTTCGACAAACACTCTTCGCAGAACATATGACTACAAGTGACGAGACGACGCATACTCCTTTGCGGTTCCAAACATATGCAACATTCAGTATGTACAACAGTTGAGAAGACGTTCAAGTCGACTCGGAATGTTGAGTGCGGTGCTGCTGGCGCCACTGCTGGAGTGTCTGGATCTGTAGGGACGATGCTGGTGAGAGGTGGAGGCATATCGTTTTCAGAGGACAAAAGAATCGCAGGCAGGGGCGAGATAGCGCTTGCGATACGTGCAGCAAGGCCTTGAGGTTGTGTGGCGATGGACGGAGTACGGTTCGAATGTCGAGAGACCACTCTCGGGAGTGTAGCATGGGGTGCAAGGACATTAGAAGCGGATACATCTTGGCTTCGATTCGTACCAAGAGCCTGTCTGCGCCTAGTTGTTCTTGTTCGGGGCTGGTATGATGCACGCGATGGTGGCAGCTGTATTGAAGTTCTTGACTGTATGTCTGAAAGATTTGGCGTAGGTATGGAGATCTGCGAGACCATCGAACGTCCTTTTGGCGGTAAAGTACGTCGTTGTGGTGGGTTGACTGGCTCGCTACGGAGCGGTCCTTGGTAACCTGGCATGTGTCCGATACAGAAGTATTGGCCATCGTAGTTGTCTTGATACAAGGTTCCAACACGCATGCAGCGACGTGGATTTCCCGTAGAGCGACCTGGTGGTCTCTCTATAATGGCATCGCATCGATTTGCATGCGAATCACAGAACCAGTTTTGCCCCTCGGTGTCGACACAAGTGCCACGTCTCCAGCCATCTTCTGCGCAAAGCGGAGTCCCGATCCGCGTGTGTCCAATGCAATAACAACATAGCCATTTATCGGAGAAGGCATAGTATATAAGGGCCTGGTTTGGGCAACCCCTAAACCATTCGCAAACTGGTGGACAGACTCGCATTCTGTGACGGACCGTTTTGAGGTATGCGATGCCGCAGCAAGTCTACTAGATTCGTGTTTAGCGTCTTGTATTTGATATTTTAAACACTGTGGAGTGATGATCGACTAACAAACAAAGGATGTTTGCACTGAAGAATGGATAGAGCCCGACGGTAGGGTGTGGATCCGACGTCAGCATCCATATCGCAATTGTTGCAGTTGATGCAGCATTGGGATTCACTCCTTCTGTGTAGTTCATTTGATGGCAACAACTCCATCGCAGCTACCGATGTGTACTGAGCAGCGAAGGCGCGGATATCGCGTGATTGACGTGCCACGATATCCCTGGAATGTAACTCCTAGCCAACGAGCTTTCTTGATGGTGGCGCATCGGGCATATCCAACCACGCGTGATAGATTGACCTTGCGGCCTGAAGGTTGAGATGATCAACGCATACGACGTAACGTATGTTGTAGAGCTTCTAAGACTGTTTCGTGGTCAACAACATGGAAGTCGCGGGCATGGTGACATTACACACGAGTGCATGGCTATACGGTTCTCATGCTGTTTTGTAGCAATAGATGAGACGCGGTGGCATCGCGTTCTTGCCAAATGATCGCGTTATTGTTAAGGTCGAATCGCGTCACGTTGCTTAGCCTCGGTGTCCCCTGATGACGTCACCACTATTGGAGCATCCCAACACGTTTCCGTTTCACAGCGCGCATGCCTTGGGTCTTTGCTGCATGCTGACAACAACTGCTAAGACCAAAGATCCTCATACTTCGATGAGTGAATTGGCACGTTGGGTGATGCAGTAAGATAACTGGCTGTAGCATACGCGAGCAAGCGCTGGTAGGCTATTCCAAGACTATTTAGCATACCACATTGTGTCTATAAGCAAAGACTTAATTGCGTCTTCAAAGAGACCTCAACCAATGCATATAGGAAACGAGCAAGTTTAGTCCGCAGAACCATATTGTCGTGACCGCTGTTCGCAAACAGCAGTCCTTGTTTGCTGAGACGCGGGGTTGAGATGTCCGTTGAGGATGTTGTTGAGAGATTATGGCCTATAGCGCAGTATGTATGTTTATGGTAGGCTTACATACTGGATACCTTGGTACAACTCACACAACGAGCCAACCACAATCCCTGTAGTTCCAGTGATCTCGGCAATATCGAGCCAATTAGCAACTCCGAAGGAAGACATGGCAAGTATAATATGCTCAGACAGAGATGAACCCTTTCCTACCGCACCCTGAACCAAATAATGGTTACCTGGGCCACCCAACAAAGGATTGAACAAAAAGCGAAGGATGTGCGCACGACTCGACTGCACCTCTCTCTCTTTCCGTTACAGTCCACCTTTTCGCAGTAACCCCAGCCAGACCTAGACATGTCGCCTGTCCGCACCCTGCTACGCGAAATACGCGACGTGATAATTGACGGTCTTCGCATCACCAATTACAAAAGGGCTGATCAACAAGTCTTTGGTCCACTATACGCATCACTCTACTCACGACGTTGATTTCATCTTCGAAAACCGTGATCTCATCATTCGCTTCAAATCCTCCCGCCACTCCCAGGGACAAAATAGCCCAATACACTTGTTTCCTCGGACATATTCTGCCTCGCTACGACAAGCAGTCGCCAACCTTCAGTCGCTTTTCAAATCGCACATCCCACGACATGCACGTCTCGATGCATATTCTCAACGCGAGCGAAGGGACCGGTTCTAGACAAGATTTTGGATCTCGCCCAACCCTAAGGCGAAACAGAGATCGTTGTCTGGAGGTCATCAAGTGTCTCCATCTAGGGTTACAACTTGATATCGCATCTGCCGTAAAACGTCTCAGGATCAGGAGCAGATGGAAGAGACGATGGTCCATCCCTCCTTCAGTCGCAACAAAGATGAAGTGGGACGCTCGTTATCGGAGCTGTCAGGAAGGATGATTGGAATACTGGTGCTAGTTTGTTGGGTCTCCTTCTGCTGAGGATGTATCACGTGTGTTGTCCAACTCAGTCGAACAACTTGCTGTCGGACCAGCCATGGTGGTTTCGCAATGCTCACGGACAGCCCTGCTTCATTCGATACAACACTGGCCCTTCCACAGCATCGTTGGAGTTCGAATAGTTGAGTGGTTGAAAAGAGTGTTTCAGCGTCGTCGTCGTGGTTGAGCTGAACGTTATGTCAGGGAGGAGGTGTGGCCAACAGTACGAATCAATAATAGTAGTCAGCCTTGCAGATGAATGTGGATAGCTGGCGGAAACATGTATCCGCAAGGTTCATAATTCTTGATCCCTAATGCTGCGTTTATTCCATAACTTCGATACCCACAGCGTATCGACCACACAATTGATATCTGCCATGCTCATTCCATTCCTCTCCCCTTCTCAGGTCTGTACACCCGGAGTTGCCCTTTCGCAGTCCCGACCTCACGGATCCATGGTGTCAGTCCACTGTTATAACCCGATGACGATGTCGTGACTGTTTCCACGCTCGGCCAGTATGCCATCGAATCCAAATCCCACCCTCCCGTTCTTTCTTCGTATAGCCAGCCTTGCCACACATACTCCCTGTCTAGCATACCGCCAGATGGTGTGACCATAGTTTCTCGTAGAATGGTCATAGGTGCCGGCGGATATCGGTCTCTTGCCCAAACGTGGAGTGTATCGGCAGGGCTGAGTGGTCCATTGAGAAGATGGCGGGGTTTATCGGGAAAGCGAGCCATGGTGTTGGTGTATTCCTAGTAGACTGTGATCGGCGAGTTTGGCGGGTTGAAGTGAACTGTAGCGCCCCTTCCCCTTGCCAGGATTGTGTGTGCATCGTGCAGTGAGAACATGTAGAAGAAAGTCACACCATGGCTTTTGTGCCTGAAGAACTCCACAGGACAAGGTCGTGGAAGGGAGGTACTCGGTTTGATGTGTAATTCCATTATCATTCAGATATTGGTTCGGGTACTCGCTGATACGGACGATTCGTGATTGTTGATGTTTGGTTGGGTGATGCTAGAAAATATGGAATGTCTGCATTTTGAAGTTGCATTTGCAGCTTTCTTCCCACAGGGCCTCTTTCCGAACACTGATATACAAGAAAGACGTTGTAACATCATGGACTTGAGGAAAGCAGCATCCTAGTGAAAGGCAGGTGGGGACAACAAGGCGGTAACATGTTCGATGGCAGATCAGTGACGTTTCGAGGTATCTGGACTGGTCATTCTGCTATTGTGATCAAAGAGATCTGAAAAACTTTCGCAAGTCTCACACGCTGTTTGCAATATATAGGGTCACGAAGGGCTCCAGGGTAATGATCCACCGCAAGGATGAGGTATCTTTGTTCCCGACGCCATCCGGCGGTAATGTGGGTTGAGCTCCCTGGATGTGTCGTCCCACGTATGCGGACAGCCGCGATCGGTCACACTTGGCAGGAACGACCGATGGGCACGATGGAGGGTCGCATCGACGCGGCCAGATGGCCACGTACTACAGCCCGTAGCGTAAACTTTTTCACGCGCGTCAATAGTGTGGTAGTAGAAAGCAAGTAGGAGAAATGCAAGAGGGTGCTGCTGAAGTGGAAGCCATACGTCAGGGTGTGACAAGCTCCTTCCAGGTACCCGGGTGGGCCTTGGCATGGCAGGGATATGGTGCCGACGAAGCGTGGGAACCTGGAAATCTGACGGCATCTGCACAAGACACCACAAAGGGAAATACGGAGCCCCGCAGAGAGACTGGAGAGAACGTCTCCATAGTCGTCACTGCTCGATCCATCGCCGGTACCTCGAATTTTCACTCGTAGCTCGCCTCAACCACCAGGTGACGCGTTCCGGGACTGCCGCTTTGGCCGCATTTGTCTCCCCCGACCGTTAAGTCCGCACTTTCACCTACGCTGTCGCCTCGCCCTCTATGCAGCAACCCTCGTAGCTCTGCGCCTGCGCCTCCCTCGATTATGTTCGGCCGGTCGACTCTCCAATCACTCGGGCACATCGCGTGCACTCGCGACCACCTTCTCGGATAATCCTCTACTCGGTCAATGGCATACGGTTGAAGCAGCATCATGGCCCTGCCAACCCTTCAGTTCCTTGCGGGGCTCCTGCTCCTGATATACCTGCTCTCGTTTGTCCTATTTGCCTTTATACGTATAGCCACCGGCGTATCCATACAGCGACTCGGCCTCCGGGGCCTGCGACGTATCGCCTTTACCCCCAAGGATGGCCTGCGCATCGAAATCCGCGGCCTTGGCTTTACCCTCCATCGACCTACCTTCGCCCAACCGACGGTAGTCAGCATTGTTCTACACGAGCTCAAGGTCACGGTAGACCTCAAGGCGCTTGGAGAGAAGCCGCGGAAGAAGACGGGCTGGGCACATTGGGCCAACGGCACGACACAAAAGGGCAATAGCGGCCAGAACACCCCGGAACCCGTGGCCGACGACGACGACGAGGAGACACAGAGAAGCCAGACGTGGAAGAGGCTCACGGATGCCAAGGAGAAGATCAAGCGCCTGCACAGGAACATCAACTGGCTCAGGCAGGTCGATGTCGTGGCTCACGCGACCACCCTCGTTGTAGTCGACGTGGGCTCAGTGCAGGTCGGTGGCCTTAATCTGGCTGTAGATACCAGGCAAAAGACGGTCGACCGCAGCCGCCTCTTCAACCACCACAAGCCGAAGCCAGACCAGGAACAATGGCCTGCCGAGTGGCTCTTCTCCGCGCGCAGCATCTTGTTCACTCCAGAAGGCAGGGAATCGACTGAGCTGCTCGACCACTGCACTCTCAACGTTCACGGCTTCCTCAAGAAAGAGCTCGAGGGCCTGCGCGATGCATCCATCGCACTCAAACTGGGCCGACTCCTCATTCCATATGACGACGTCAAGTTATGCATTGAGAGAGCCCAGAAGTGTCGCATGACCGGCCCTCGGAAAAGGAATCGTGGCAGTCGCACAGATGTATCGCTCAGCGATGTCATGGAAGAGCTTGAAGACCCGAACAGTCGCGAAGAAAACCTCGTCCGTACTGTCTCCGATTCCCGCGAGTTCGCCAGCTCCATCCTGCGTGGAATTCACGAGTTCCAGTTCGCTGTCGGTTTCCTCGGCCTCACCAAGCAAATCGAGACCGCCCATAGCTCAGATCCCCCATTTTACCTCAATATCTCCATGAAAGAAGTTGGCATGGATCTTCTACGCCTAGATCCTCGCAGTCCTGCACATCTCATGTACTTTTCGCCCAACGACATTGCCCACCAGGCTCTTCTTGCTGCAATATCCATATCGGTCGGTATTGATAATAGCCATGGTCATCCTGAACGGCTCCTCTATGTTCCAATGGCCACAACGACCTTGAACACAACCCTCCCTTCGAAAACGATTCATTTCTCTAATGATAAAGATAGCGCTGAGCGCAACACCAACATACTCTTCGCCAACTTGGTCGTCACGTCGCCATCTCTGGACCTCGATCCCAAACATCTGCCGCTACTAGTTGCTTTGTTCCATAATTACGAGACGAATCGCAAGCCTCCCGAGACCAGACAACGTAAGCGCTACCTTTTTCGCCGACTGTTACCAAAGGCAAACATCAAAATGTCAATACATGAGCCTGTTATCCGGGTCAGCCTACCACCGATGGATCTCGATAGGCACGACAAGGACGAGTTTGACCTGTTAATCTCTGCATCCTCATCAATATCATTGGACATGGAGTCATCACACTCTGCGGATGGCGAGTTGCATTATGCGCTGAGCTCAACTTTCCGCATGAACGCACAGCAACTCTATTATCAAACTGCAGCGATCGAGAAGCACAATTTGCTTCTGACAGATTACCTGGAAGTCAAAGTGCAGATGAGTGCAGCTCCTGACCCTATTGTCGAGGTTTGGGGCACGGCACAGACATTTTCCCTGTACATGGTTCGGCCTGAGATTAGCGAAGGACTGCGACAGATCGTCACGAAAATGTCAGCGGATATGGGCCGTCGGCGCAGCGTGCCTAAGAAAAAAGGGCTCAATGCACTTCGCAGATTACCAGCTTGGATGACATACGTTCACCTCCGAGGATCAGACTGGAACGTGGATGTCGCTGGAATAGATGCTGATATATCGAAACACAGTCGAGGGGTCGGCTTGCATCTGGAATCTTGGACCGCGGAATACAAAACAGGTCGGGAAGAAGAGGCGGACCTGAAGCCTGCAAGACGCCGTGCACCAAGCAGGACCATCAACCGCGAAGAACACTTACTTAGATCACCGCCCCCGACCTCGCCGAAATCGCCGAAAGGAACGTCAGGCGACCCAACCGATGGGAGACGACTTGCTTTACATTTCTATGGACTGGAGGGGTTAATCATCGAAGGGGAAGACCAGCCGGAGCAAGAACCGACGTTATCATTGCCTCGCATGGAGATCGCTCTGCATACGCTCTCTGATAAGCAGGGTCCGATATTCCACATCCACTCGTACAGTCAGAACTTATTTCTTCGCTATTCGCTGTATCGCCATTTTGCCTTGTGCATGGCGGTGCAAGTTCTACAGAGGTCTTTTGACTGGGACGTCGGGAAGAACAAGGCTGCGGAGCCAACCTCAACCAACTCGCCGCGACACCTGTCCGTACCGACGCTAGGCGAGGACACTGTCGATCCACTTAGCGGAACTAGTCACGAGATTGTGACAGTCGACGTTAAAGCCCATTTCGTCCAGATTAAAGCAGACATGCCAGGAGATCCGCCTCTTATGCTTCAGATCTACGGACTTGAGGCAGGAAAACATCGCTGGACCAGCCCATTCCTTCGGTCGCGCCTAGTGCGACTGTTTGCAGAGAACCCAGCCATCAAACGGGCTTGGAGTCGTATTGTTAGCGTCAAATCCCTCAGACTGGATTATCGGCAATCCAAGCTCAGATACGGTCACACGATAACGGACGAGAAATCGTTCGATATCGCAACGGACGCCATAAGAATTGCTGTACCTCATCAACTAGTCATGCACAAAATCTTTGACAACGTTGCCAACGTTGCCAAGACTGTCAAGCAGGTGCATCATCGCTTCAAGACTGGAACTAATGAGTACGTTCTGGACAAGGAGGCCGAAGGTCCCAAGATTGTGCCAAAGATATCGCTCCGAAGCCGCGCAGTGCTCTTCGAGCTGGAAGACAACGCTTTTGAATGGAAGCTAGGGACTATCTACCGCATTGGTCTTATGGAACAGAAGCAGAGGCTTGCTCGTGAACATGCTTTTGATCTGAAAGTGCGGAAACTGCAGCAGCAAGACGATCAGCGTGGAAACTCTCGTTACCGCGCAAGATCCGCACATGACGTTCGCGGACGGAACAAGATCAAGAAAAAGGACAAAGAGCTTAGATTCCACCGACGCACGAAAAGCGCTGACTCAAGCGGTCATAGTTCGCCGGACCGAGGTCGTTCAGATCATCCTATGCGATATAACAAGGACGGTTTCAGCGGTCTTAGTGGGTCATACCAGACGTCTGTACAAGATGCACGCGTAAAGCTGAACCGCCTGAACGCTCAGACGTGGAAGAAGCGTATCGACTTCGCGATGACAACGCAGAATCGGTCCATGAGCGACATCCGCTCAACATTTTGGGGCCTGGATGAGCTGCCGGACGATATCGAGCAGAAGGAAACCATCCTTGCCGTCTCCCAACGTCCGGCACTTATGGCACTCGCAGTCAGTGATCTAGAAATCGTCGTTGACAAGCCCTCGTTTCCTATCTCGGAGTACCCGCGCTTCCTTCACCGCGTTGGCAAAGGTATGCCATTCGATACTCAGTATGCTCTCTTGATCCCCATGCATGTTCAGATACAGATGGGGGAAGCCAAGATCCACCTTCGGGATTACCCACTGCCACTGTTGCACTTCCCAGCAATCGGCAGCATACAATCGTCAAGACTGCCGAGCGTCTTGATGAAAACAGATTTCGTAATAGCAGAAGAGTTCAGAGATGTCGAATCTTCACGCGTCAGTCGGGTTATTGTGGTACCATCGGAGGTGAACTCTGCAGGCGAGCCGACAGGCGGATATGCGGTCGACGTTCGTCGAACTGTGGCACCTGTCAAGACATACTCGGATATGGCGATCGACATCAATTCAGCATATCCAACTAGGATTACTTGGGGCACTTCATATCAGCCAGCGATTCAAGACATGATGCAAATCATCGAGAACTTCACAAAGCCCGCTATAGACCCCTCTGAAAGGGTCGGATTCTGGGACAAGATCAGGCTGACCTTCCACTCTCGCATTAATGTCTCGTGGAAGGGCGATGGCGATGTTCATCTGATCCTCAAAGGTAAATTGCAGTTCAGCTTCCAGAAAGACTTAATTAACACTTATAGGTTCCCGCGATCCGTACATGGTCACTGGTCACGGTGCAGGCTTTGTCATGTGCTGGCAGAACGATGTACAACTCAGCATCGCTCAGGATGAAGACCCCAGGAATTTCATGGTCGTCAAAAGCGGAAGCTACGTGCTCGCTATTCCAGACCTCAACCACTTTGCCCGTCACGACGCTGAGACAGAAGCTGTGGCCCGGCCAGATACTGCGTCCAGCATGTCTAGTCGTAGGCAGAGAGCCGTCTTCAAGAAGACTGTGATGAAGCTCAATGGCAATGTGCGCTGGGTTGCTGGGTTGGTATTCGAGCGCAATATGGACGATGGTGGGCGTTCATTCAACTTCATTCCTCACTACAACGTCACTCTCAAGAATCCAAAGTATGCAAAGGCATCGAATGGAAAGGTAAACAATAAAGCACCTTGCTCCCAAATCCTTACTAATGTAGAACAGGAGTATGACGCTTTCAGAGGCTTCCGCAGCCATCACATCCACATGTCTATTGCTATCGCCGCTCCATACGACAGAGAATGGTCTGTCGCTAATTTGGAGCCATCGAAAACCTACAACAGTGTTCATCTCTCCCCGCGCTTCTTTACACATTTCTACAGCTGGTGGTCGATGTTTTCCGGTGCAATGTCGTTACCCGTACGTCAAGGAAAGCTGTGGCCAGGGGTAGAGAAGTCCAGTAAGAAGTTCGGGCGACACCTTGCGACCATCAAGTACAATCTGTTGCTGTCACCTCTGTATATGAGTCATATCTACAAGCACAAGGACGCAGAGGATTATAGTGCAGGCGTCGTCTCTGCTACTGGACTAAAGGCGCGTCTCGATAGCTTCATGTTCGATCTCCACCAGCGCCGCGAAGAATTCAGAACCCTGGTGCAAGCGCCTGAAGGCCAGCAGAATAGCAGGCAAAACAAGACAACCGGTATGCGCATCAATCAGGTACAGCTTGACCTCATTCGTACGGACATTCGAGCAGTATCTGCATCCATCTCAGGGACCGGCTCTGAAGACGTCGACAATGCGACCGCGGATGATCTTGCCAGCTACAACCAAGAGTATCTCACAGCTGACTTGTCAAAATTCACCATCCCAGACAACGATTTAGGATGGGTGGACATGGATGACTTTATCGAGCTCGGTTGGATCCTGCCTTCACGTCGACATCCCGAAACGCAGATTTTACCACTTGCCTTCGCCCCGCGCTTCACTTACTTCCGCCAAACTGACCACAGCAACAACATCTCAGGAGACAAACACCGAAAGAGCGCATTCGGTAATGAGCCGACTCATCACTGCGTCATCTCAGCACGGAACGATCCACGCCGGGTGCAGTGTCACCTCATTGAACAACGGATTGAACGCGTGAAGGAACAAGTTAGTCATAACCAGCAAGCTGTGAATGAGCAAGAGCTTAAGGTCATACGCGAACCGTCAGAAGGAAAAGATGAGTCGCAGCGTCGTCTCGAAGCACTGCGAAACCATACCCAGTTCCTTCAGCGGAAGTTAGAGTTCCTGTCTGCCATGCATACCAGTCTGTTGGAGCGTTTAGAGAGTGCTTCTTCCTCCCCAGGCAATCCTGTTCCAGAGCCTGAGACAGACGGAGAAGATGAGTACTTTGAAGCAGACGGTGGTCAAGACGCGGTTGACTCAGACGGCAAGCCAGCGGACTCAGCTCCCAATCCTATCACCGATTTCACCAACGAGTTTAACAATCGGTTCATCATCCATAACATCCACCTGAAGTGGGGCAATTCTTTGCGAAACATAATACTCCGCTACATTCACCAAGTCAGTCAGCGTCGAGGTTTCGTTTATTATATGTCTCGGAGAGCTGTGAAGTTCATACTCGACGTTGTTGAGGAGCAAAGCAAGTCCCGCGGACCGTCCACGTCTGGGCCCGATGAAACACCCATGGCTGGTGATAACGAAGCAGGACTAAACATCGACGAAACAATTGAACAGTTTCTGCGCGACGGGAAGAAATTCGTTGATGCTGATGAGGAAGATGCTAAGAGTAAGACTACCGATGGCACCTCTGGAGGTACTAATGAGCCTTCACCTGCAAATCCTGCAAAGGCAGACGAAGAAGTCGCAGACGACTATGTTTCTCAGAACTCATATCTCGTGCGTCTTATTGCGCCGCAAATCCAGTTGCAAAGCGAGAAAGACACAAAGTCTGCAGTGCTTGTCACAGCGAAAGGCATGCAGCTCAAGGTTCTACAGATCATGGACAAGGACAGAGTCATGGACGAGGTATCAGGCCTAGTCCAACGAAGGTTCATCGCGGCTATGGACAGTCTACAAATTTTCGTCACGAATTCAAAGACTTTCAGTAGTCCGGAGGATATTCACATGTACTCCGGCAGCATGTACGGAACCCCTGCTGGCTCGGCATGGCCACCATGGGTACCTTTCGAGGTCATGTTTGAATTTCACAGCAATCCTTTCGGGTTCCAGCGCGTGGTACAAAGAACTTCAGCCAGTATGCGATATGATAAGCACAACGCGCTGCGTCTGAAGTATAACGACGATGTCTCGGCTGGCGACTCTTCTTCTTCTACCGACAACATGGAGAGTCGAATTGACCACCTCTGGGTGGATTTCCCACACGTGAGAGCCCTATGTGACTCTAGACAATACTACGCGATGTATGTCATCGTACTAGATCTACTCTTGTACCACGAGCCATTGGAAAAGACGCGTAATGAGCGACTTGAGAAAATCATGCTTGCCTCTGACTTCACCGACCTTGCCGGGGCTCCAAACCTAGTCATGGGTCTTCAGGAACGCATTCAGCAGCTCGAGGAGATCAAGACTGTCTTCCAGGTCAACGAGAAGTACCTGGACAAACAAGGATGGGAAGATCGTATAGAGGTCGAGAAAGACTTGGCTGTTTACGAGGATGAACTATTCTTCGTCATGAAAGCGATCACAACCGCACAGCGCAAGCAAGACGACCGTGCGCAAGCAAGACAGTCGACTGGGCTCTTGCGGATGTACGTCTCTGCATCTGACATTGTTTGGCATCTGCTTCGCGAAGGTGCCGAATCGCTAGCAGAGTTCCAACTCAAGAATGTAGCGTTCGATCGCACTGACAACAACGACGGATCTAATTCCAACTCTCTAGAGATTGAACAGGTGCGAGGTCTGAACCTACTACCCAACGCACTATACCCTGAAATGATATCGCCTTTCCTGGAGCAGGACCAGACTCTGCCGGAGAACGCCAGATGCCTCAAGGTCTACTTCGTGGCACTAGAGTCGATCGCAGGTATCCCTGTTGTGGAGCATTTTGAGGTTGAGCTATATCCACTGAAGGTGCAGCTAGAATACCAGATCGGCAAGAAACTGTTGCAATATGTTTTCCCTACGTATGGCGACAGCAAGACTGCAAATTCATCGCCTTTCTTACTCAAACACACTCTACCGACCCAGGATGAGGAGGATGAGGAAGCTAATAGCGTCGGGACAGCAAGCATGAACGCTTCGCTCTCAACGGATGACGGCGCAGTAGAAGCTCTCAAGCAACGACTTACGCCCACACTTCAGCTGCCTGATCCGGTACAGAAGTCTGATGCAAAGCGGAAGGGCATGGTGAAGCGGCCGAGCGCTCACTATTTCCGTTTCTTCAAAGATAACAACGCGTCGCGTAGTGGAACCGAGCTCCGTCGCACTCTTCATCCGAGCTCTGCATTGATTGTTCCTACGTTGGGTAGCACTTCCAACAACTCTTCTAGACCAAGCTCCGTTCGGTCAAGCACAACCAATTCAAGCCAGACTGTAAATGAGTCCGAACGAACCGCGAAACGCTTCGCGCTCTATCGTACTGGTACCAATTTGACTGAGAAGCGCACGAACAAGAAAGAAGTTAGGAGCGATGATTTGACAAAGATGATGAGTCGCGCAAGCGAGTTCATGACTGTTGCTTACTTCAAGATCCCCTCCATGGTCTTGTGTCTCTCCTACAAGGGCAAGAGCACACGTAACTTTGAAGATGTCCACGATCTGGTCTTCAGGATGCCTACGATAGAGTACCGCAACAAAACTTGGTCCAATTTGGATCTCGTCACACAACTCAAGAAAGATGTCTTAAGAGCGCTTCTATCTCATGCCGGTACGATCGTCGGTAACAAGATCTCGCATCACCGTCCGTCAGCCAAAGCACAGTCTCGTCTTCGTCAAATTGCGAACAGCAGCGCAATGCTCAACACGTCTCCAGATCTGTCCGGCACCGATTCGAATTCCATGCGTGACCACTCACCCGGTGGATCCGACCTCTCAGCCGAAGATCGCATGCCCCGCCGTTCCTTCGCATCAGGACGCCAAGGTAGTCTTATTAGCACTGTCTCGGAAGAAGGGTCATCCTTGCACTCTTCAAAGCCGGCTTCAACCAACCAAGCACGTTCCACGCACGGTTCTATCATGGGCGGCTACAGTCATAACAGCAGCGGCCTGGGCGTCGACGACGTCGAAGATGGACGCGCATTTGCTGATGAGCTGTCAAGAGTAGACAACACAGAGCCTGTCCACGCAAACCTTATTCATAGCTTGAGTAAACATATTGCTGGGGTCAGCGCACCCTTCGCTGGACACATGAGAAGCAGAGCTGGTAGTGGTGCAGCCAGCATGCGAGCTGCGAGCGTAGCCACTGGCATTAGCGGTGTCAGCGGAAGAGAAGGCAGCGTGATGGATGATGACACGGACGGTCCGAAGACGAAGAAAGCGAAAGCTTTAGGGAAAAAGCTACTCGGTAGGGGGAATTAGAGATTTCCCTTATCGACAAGAACAGGAGCGTCGACTCCTGATTTCCTTATCTCTCATCATTCATAGCATCACTCGGCGTTTTTTTCATTTGTAAATACTGTGCGATAGATAGGTGGAGGAAGGGCTTTTTGCTTTGTACTATAGGGTTCGAGGTGCCCAGGGCTTTTGGGTAAAAATAGTCATTCGTAACTCTTTCCTAGAGCGTTAATAGTATCAGAGAGATCACTATTTTTTTTAGACTTCACAAATCTTATGCAGTATCAGAGTTTGGTTTCGCTCCTTCATTGATAGTACAGATTCGGTTGACTACGATGTTACTCGTTCTTCGCGCAGATACAGGGTTGGCTTGCTCGACATGAAGACACGACAAGTTCGCGTTTGGTCGAGCTGATGGTGCGTTTCGAAGACATCGTTACCACATCTCAAAAGCATTCCATGTTCGCGATTTCGGTCTCTTTCCTCTCATCTACTCCATCATGGATAACCCCTCTGCATACAGACTGAAGTTGTTTTGAGCGCTTGAGTACCTTGTCCCAGCCTCTACATACTCGACAATACATCACAACGGTACATCCGAGGCACTGAGTTGTCGGACAGTGATATGGCGCTGAATCGTTTCTTAACCTGAACCATTACAGTTGTCAATGCAGGCACCGGCGTGCCGGACATGTTGCGGCGGCGAAGGATACAACCCCCCCGAGGGCTGTTGAAAACCATTACCTTTGTTATTGATACCACAACGAAGCTAGTGCTATAGCTGGTAAATCTTACCAGCAGAGACGTTGTACACGTTCAGTGTTTTCGCCACACCCGCGTGCACGGTCGGCGACCACGATCAATTTACACTGTGTTGCTAGCTCCTCTCGTCAGACGGTAGGGCTAGAGTGCCTCTGTTGTTGTTAAGAGGAATAGTTACTTAGACTGTGATTGATCAACTCAACCGCTGCTTTAACACATTCGCACTATCTAGAACTAGAATCACGACTGCGTACAGGTTCTTGAGAGGTATCACGTCCCGATATGGCCCCAAAACACAAGCATGATACTGGTACAGCTGTTGGCCTGGCCTTAAATCACAGTATCTCAGAAACACCGGTACAGAAGGCATGGTAAATACACGTTTCAATCTTTTGCGGTCACTAATACTATCCGCCCAGAGCACTCGGGTCATCATGCCCAACCATCATACCGTCACGTCGACGGAACGATATGAAGCTTCAGTCAAATCACAGTCTGGCTTCTTTTCACGTCTTCCTCTGGAGATCCGCAACGTGATATATGGCAAGATCTGGGGAGATGCGGACACCACTAGCCAGCGATCCCAACGCATAGGGTATGATATGGCATATGATGGCGGTAACGACCCTCTCGACTTTTCTGTTGGCACCGAAGCGGACAGGACGAATTGGCTCTTAACTAACAAACAGATGATGACTGGAGGAATTCATCAGCTGTATCGAAAGTCCACATGTCACTTGAACGATGGTGACAATGCTATTTCGTCTAGGCACGACGCCTCGCAATTATTGAGATCACTCCAGGTACTTTCGTACGCAATATATCTCCAGCGCGAACCTTTCATCTTCGATGGTGAGCAGCGGACTTACCGGATGAACTCTGCTGTGCGCACGCAGATCAACCGAACCATAGGATGGGCAGACTCTACATCTCCAGTAAAATCATTCCAGATACACGTCAAACGTCCGTTTCAGGAGCCCGCACTTGCCAGGACCAAGGCAGACTTCAAGTTCGATCTTCAACACCTCGAGTCCCTCAAAAAACACGAAAACCTAAATAGATTTGAAGTCCATATCCTTTGTGATATGGATGATGCCGTGATGCTGTCTGCACATTGGAGAGTCAACAGTGCAACACATGCCAGGTGCCTAGAAGACCACTACTTCGATACTTTGAGGGCCGAGATTATACGTGTAGGCCAGTTCTTGATTGAGGGTGGTAAGAAGAGCGGGTATATGAAGGAGACTACTCGAGAGAGCGACGGGATTCGGCAGTTGAGCTGGGGTTGGATTTTCGAGAAACCGTGAAAGAATTGTCAAGTTCTCAAGTAATGAAGAGGCAGCATTTCCTGACGAGACTAACTGTAGCAAGCGTACAAGTAGCATAAATTAGAAAATGGAAAGCAGAGATCGAACAGAAGCCGAGTAACTATCAATAACTTGCAAGTGGTTCATGAAAAGAAAGGTATAGAGTGATAGATGTAAGGGTGGCTTCCAGTTTGCATGTTCCGAAAGCCATATCAACCCATAGTCATGGCCCACTGTAGGTGCCCAGTATGTCGCTTCTTTGTGACCCTCATTTGATCTTTGAAGCATCACAAGTCGTCTTTTTGCCTCAGCTTCGCCCTATACCATGGTTTCGCAATCCTGGCAATTTCAATCTTCAAGCTTGCCTCATCAACTCCAAAGCTTTTGATGCACGTCTTCTCTTCTTCCAAAATATCCAGTTGTATCCACTTCAAAAAGTCTCCCAGCGCTCTTACATCTCGTTCCACACCCTTCTCTCGCAGCACATCCCAGCCTTGTTCTAATCGCTGTTGCGAGCACCACGCAACTGCTGAATCTGCGGCTGCTTTGCGCCTCTCTTTGACTGTGTCCGTGGTGTCGGTTTGTTTTGGAAGGCGGAAGAACGTCGGTTTGAACTTTCCGCCTTTGCTCTTGAACCATAAAGCTGGGTTGGCATTATAATGAGACGGAACAGGTTTCCAGACAATGCCTTCGCCCGGACCCGATATATCGAAGGTTGCTGCAAACGGACAGTGCGCAGCGACTTCTTCGGTCATGCGTTCCACTTCGGTTACTGTGCGCTCAATGTCTTCAGGGTAGAGTGTTGTGTGAAACAGTCCACATCTTGACGAGTTGTAGATATCATGGTCTGACAAATTGATGTCAGGGTAATCCTGGTCTTGCTGCCATCGGCCGTTGATGTTAACTGACACTACGACGAATCGGCGGGAGAGTTGGGCGATGGCGACGTCCTTTTGTATCTTCTCGCCTATCCATTCGCCGGCTATGAGCACAGGCAAACTTTCTTCGATCGTTGCGTTAGGATTCAGTTCTCTCCATCGTGCCAAGTACAAGTTTCGCAGTTGAAGTATGGCATCGGTTTTGTTCAACATTGTCGCTGCAAAACCTTGGTTATCTTTTGCAACAGATAGACCGGAGATGTTTCGCGATTGGAAGACGATGCGATTGTCAGGATATACGAGTATATCTGCATGCGTACCATGAAGTTTGACAGTACCGATAAAGGGTACAGGCTCCAGGGCCACGCTTACATTGGGATGACTAGGGTCGCGGTTCAAGCGGTGCAGATGCTCGACGATATCTGGAATATGCGTTGTGATCTTGGGATAGAGCATTGGCTGGTCAAGGTCGGCCGTTGCCATGGTGGGTAAAGATGACCTTGTCGTGTATCTCACAGCTCCGCTGGGATCACGACAGACGTAAGGATACTTTGCAGTAACCCGCCAGCGTTGCGCTTAGAGACACGGGATTGCAACTGGTAGATATTAACATGAAGCGTTCTTTAAACAGTCTGCATGCAAGAGGATAGAGTTCACAGAGGGGTCTACGGTTGATAAATTACTTCGCGGTATCGCTTTATGAGTCTTGCCACTGGAGTTGCGATGTCGCGATTCTCTTATCGATACGTGGCGTAGTTGTCAGTACTGCGCTCTCCAGCCCTGTCCATGGCAGTTCAGAGCCATCGTAAAACTGCAACACGTCTAGGGCTTTCTAAATTGCCTATGGGATGACCTCCCAGCTACGAGCCGAACCCATCAATAGAAAACTTTGCACGTACTGTCGGGCTCAACTCCGGTGTAGCGTGCGCACAGGCGAAATCGTTATCAGTGAGCTTCTGATCGCCTGCATCAGCCCTGGAGGCTTGCAATAGCCTAGTGAGGCTGCTTTCACGTAGGGATACGAGGCCGGAATTGAAGACACTTGGTGTTGCAGTGCCTAGCTGCGGCTACAGAAGGGCGAGGGAGGTCTAATTTTGGTCGGAAATGCATCTAGAACGCATACAGAGTCATTTTCCATGAGTTTTGTTTAACATTTTTGCTCTTGTGTATGTCTAAAGACAACAAGTTGTTGATGGTCCTGATCATGAGGCCGGAATTGAGTGCGCATCTAACGCCGATTTGCGGCTCCCTGCGGTCCTTCTTTCGGTCTTATTCTGGTTGGTTCCCAACCGAACCGTTGCTACCACTCGTAATGGTGATCAACTATGACCGCCTTCACGAAACCACACCGTGTATCATCAAATGAGTCCTGAGAGACGCTTTACTCAGATTACTTTCGGGGGCGATTTACCATGTTTGTACATGTGCTGGCCATTGTTTTTGTAAGGTGGTGCGATTCGGTCCGATTTAAAAGAGGCTGTCACCGCCATAGTCAGCATGGTCGTTGCCAGCTTCAAAGACTGACACTTGGAACAATATTGTAACTGCTAGTCGCTTCTCATGATTATTCAGCCTCTATATGGAGATGAGATTATTGCTGTGATAAAATTCAATGTTTCGTGAATCGTTGTGTTCCACTTCGCTACCTTTCCATCGTGGGTTGGATGAACAGAGCCATTAGACGATACGGCGCATGCTCCATTTAAAGCTGGAAAACATGACATTTATATCATCACTTCAATCTGTTGACTCTTGTGAAGCCTCGATCGATAGGGATACCACCCATATTGCGCTGCCTGAGCCCTCTTCCTCTACTGTACCCAAGTCTTGGCGACGATGAGCATACCACCCCAACTCATCTCGGACGCCTGGGGGAGCTTCAGGATCGAGGCCGGGCATTGGGGGATCCCATCGGGTCAAAGTCTGCTGATGGAGACAAATAATCCAGTCATTACGTACTTCTTATCTTCTTCAACGGTAGGTTTCCGGCCATGGCCGGTTTTTATTCCGGCCACGAGATATAAGCAGCTCGTCGTCGCTGTCGTGAGAAGCTTCATAGCATCTCATCTCAACACCACCATCTAGCGCTCGGATCAGACCTTCAGCATCGAAGTCCGATCATCTCCAGTCTCTTTTAACTTCATTTTCGAGTAGCTCTTTGCACGATGTCGTCTTCAACCTTTGACTTTCCTGTCATGACGGACACACGTCCCGATGACCACACCCTCCCCGCCTTCATGGTCTCAACCACGCGTGGCTTCCTTCCTCGTCAAGAGCCCATCGTTGAGCTGCCAAAGGAGTTTGCCCCTCTTGAATCCCTCTTGCAACGCATGCCTATCAAGACACTATCAGGGGAGCCGGGTCTGCTGGCCAACTTCACCTTCGGCGACACACTACTCAAGGAGCTTCCTGACCTCACGCCAGAAGTAGAGAAGTATCGCGATGACCTTGTCGTCATGAATGCCCTGTACCGTGACTACTCCTTCTTAGCCTCTGCATATCTCTTCGAGCCCTGCCACGAGAGGCATGTACGGGGAGAGGAGTACGGGTTGGGCCGACAGTCGCTGCCGAGAAGCATTGCGCTTCCCATTGTCAAAGTCGCTGAGATGTAAGTGGACATATTTTTCCGACCTTCACGCGATGCCTATGTTTTGTTGTTAGCTCCCCTTACCTTGGCAGAGCAACTGTACGCCAAGCGACCCCTACAGAGAAACTCTCCATGCAGCAACCTTTGGGATCCATTCTGAAGTAGCATTGGCTGATATCTTTATGCGTAGTGCTGGTTTCAAGCCATTCATGGAGTACGCCGGATCTTATGCGCTCTTTAACTACCGCCTAGAAGACCCATCTAAGGGCCTCGAGTACGATAACCTTCGCTTGATCCGCGCTTTCGAGCATGGTCTGGATCCCACATCATCTGAGGCAGGCTTTGTTCTTGTTCACATCGCCATGGTTAAGGAGTCCGGCGCGCTTGTTACAGGTGCATCCGAGATGCTTGAGAGCTGCCTGGCCAAGGACCGAGAGCGATTCAACGACGGTCTTCGTACTCTGGTCGGTGGCCTCAGGAAGGTCAATGGCGTGATGAACAGTGAGTAAACTACTCCAAGTGACACGTTCGTGACTGACGACATCAGCGATGTGGGGCCGTAGCAAGCCTCAAGGCTACACCAATTTCCGTACTTTCATCTTCGGTATCACTTCGCAGTCGATGTTCCCCAATGGTGTCATATATGAAGGAGTGAGCGAAGAGCCAATGTCTTTCCGCGGCGAGTCGGGAGCCAACGACAGCATGGTTCCCATGTGCGACAACTTGCTCCAGGTCCAGATGCCAGAAACGCCCCTCACGGACATCCTGAAAGACTTCCGCCAGTACCGCCCTGGTAACCACCGCGAGTTTTTGGAGGCTGTCCGTGATTGCGCTCAGCAGTCTGGTGTACGCGAGTTTGCGAAAGGCGACTCGGTATCAGCCGCACTGTATCTCCAAGCTCTTGATCAGGTGCGCGACTTCCGCTGGCGGCATTGGTGCTTCACGCGCGAATACATCCTCAAGCACACATCACACCCAACCGCGACGGGCGGCAGCCCGATTGTGACAGTAAGTGCTCTCTTGATTGGACTCTTCTGCTTTTACTAACGCGCAACAGTGGCTACCCAACCAGCTCACGGCAGTCCTCAGACAGATGGTAGAGACATCCGAGTACTGCAAATCGGTCAACGGTGTTAGCGATATCATGGACAATGTCAACCATCAGCGCGAGACGCTGAGGAAGGAGGTGGAGAAGTACTGCGGAGAGCGGGGTGTTGCTGCATCGTGAGAGGGTGCGCTCTTGCAAATGATTCCACGATTGTTATGTTTCTAGATTACCCAGCACGACATGTCACATTATCATTCAAGTGTTCTCCACTGCGTGCGCCTTTTTTGAAGTGCTGCCTGATGGTGACATCTCGTGATTTCGCCCTTTTAGATGATGAGGCGCAGAAGCTGAGCGACGCGAGGGCGCAAATACGATAGATGATGACTGTAGAAGGTCCTCAGGGGTGGCGTTGCGGTCATGGTCGGCTATGGTAGGGTCATGAGTGGAGCGGTGGTAGGTGAGTCAAAACGCGCCGTCGCGCGAGTGTCCGCGTCATGTCTACGGCTGCTTCTATCGATAAGTAGCCCCAGCTTCCCCTAGCAGCATCCGTTACAGCGCCTTCCAGCACTTGCCACCTTCGAATGCTTGCTGCCAGACAACTCATGGAATATTCACATCTCTTCCGATTACCGCGAATACCAAACGTCTTATTAATACGGCGGACTATACGGAACACGTCCTGACATCCCCAACCCCACATTCATCACGACTATCACGACGCATCCCACGTACACCCAATCGCTACCAACAGCTTCGGGATATACTTTAACCACGCGCTCTCTCTTACAAAATGACTTCGCGACATGAGCCTAAACAAAGCCCAGCTGAGCGGCGGAAGGGAGAATCTGTAAGTAGCAACGTGGGAAGCAGCCCGCTTCCTTGATTCCATGGGCTATCCATTGTAGCCTCACTTGCCCTTCTCAAGCTGACGGACATATCAGGCACTCAGCGAGTTTGCCGACTACGTGCAGAAGCAGCAAGCGCTGCGCCGACCGCCAGGCCAAGCCCCCGCCGTCCTCGAAGACCATGACGAGCTAAGCATCTTGGACGAGCTCGGTCTCTCTGATGACAACAAGACGCATGTCCGCCTCAAGACGCTCCTTACCGACCCTGCCGAGGAAAGCGTGGCAGCACTAGCTGAGCACATCAAGGAACGTCTGGCAGAGGGTCATGGGGAGGTCCTGTTCGATGTTGGTATGGAAGACAGCGGTGATTCCATGGGCTTCACCAAGAGTCAGTGGGATTTCGCATTGGAGAGGATAGGGGCCGTTTGCGAACAGATAAAGGCCGACTACAAAATGCTCATGACGCGGAACGTTGGTGGCGACGTTGAAGTCGGACCGCGCGATGCGAAGGACACTGGATTCAGTGGGAAAATGATCCTGCGACAGCAGCCGCAGAGTGTTGACGATGTGATTGAGACGAGGATAGCAGTGGTAGGAAATGGTGAGTTTCTTCAGGCATGAGCAAGGATAGATGCTGACTCTACATAGTCGACGCTGGCAAAAGCACCATGCTGGGTGTCCTTGTGAAAGGCGGCCTCGACGACGGTCGTGGAAAAGCGCGCGTCAACCTCTTCCGCCACAAACACGAAATTGAGAGTGGTCGAACTAGCTCAGTCGGCATGGAGATAATGGGTTTTGACAGCAAGAGCGAAGTTGTTGTGTCCAACGTCGCGGGTCGAAAACTTACTTGGGAAGAGATTGGACGGCGGTCGGCCAAAGTCATCAGCTTCACTGACCTTGCAGGCCACGAGCGGTACTTGCGGACGACAGTCTTCGGGCTGCTGTCCAGCGAGCCCAACTACTGTCTCTTGATGATCGCTGCGAACAACGGTTTGGTCGGCATGAGCAAAGAGCATCTAGGTATTGCACTCGCACTCAACGTGCCTGTCATGGTGGTCATCACCAAGATCGACATATGTCCGCCACAAATCCTCGAGCAGACCATTACTCAGCTCACCAAGATCCTCAAGTCTCCCGGCGCGCGAAAGATTCCTATATTCATTAAGAACAGGGAGGAGTGCATCAACACCGCCACCCAATTTGTTTCCAGTCGCATATGCCCCATCTTTCAAGTATCCAACGTCACTGGTCATAACCTGGACCTGGTACGCATGTTCCTCAATGCGCTGCCCCACCATGGCAATTACGACAGCTCTGCGCCGTTGGAGTTCCACGTGAACGACACGTTCTCGGTCCCGTTCGTCGGTACTGTGGTTTCAGGAGTTGTAAAGTCTGGCGTCATTCACTCTGGCGATACAGTTTTGATCGGTCCCGACAGTCTTGGCCAATTTCAGACGACAAAGGTACGCTCCATTGAGCGAAAACGGATACAAGTCCCTGGTTGCTCCGCTGGCCAGTCTGGTAGTCTTGCGTTACGCAACGTTCGTCGAAAAGACGTACGGAAAGGCATGGTCGTCTTGCATAAAGCTGACAAGCCTGATCCAACGACTGGTATTCTCCCCAATCCCAAGGTGTACCGCGAGTTTGTTGCCGAAGTTTTGATCCTATCACACGCAACTACCATCAAGACCAAGTATCAGGCTATGCTACATGTTGGTCCTGTGTCCCAGACCTGTGCAATAATAGACATCGACCGCCAGTATATCCGTACTGGTGATCGAGCCCAGGTAGCCTTCCGTTTCGTACAGCGGCCTGAGTACTTGACTGTAGGTGATCGAATACTCTTCCGTGAAGGCAGGACGAAAGGACTGGGTATTGTCAAGAGGGTCGGCTACGACCCCAAGCATCCGCTGAACCCTGAATTGCATAAAGATGACAAGGGGAAGGAGAATCAGCCAGACGGCAAGAGGGTTGAAGCCTCATGATGGACCGCTATACGAAGGGCTGCACATATTTCATGTTGTCAAGAACAAGCTCAATGTCAATCTCGTAATGCTAGATACAAGCCATATTAACGATCTCAACGTTCAAACTGCTCATGATTTTTGACCTTCACATTCATATTTGAAATTCACATGATGAAATTCTTCCACTACAAGACCTCTGTTAACTAGACGTTATGGTAAGGGTATGCTACTCCAACGTGATTACTAAATATGCTCTAGTTCCCAACTTCCATCCTCGCCTGAAAACAACCACAAGTGCGCTCGCTATCGGAAAAATCAACAAACGAATGAGATCTATATGTTATGCCATCCAGAAATGCGTATCATATACTGCGTTTAACTTGAAACCATGTTCTTCGAATCCTAGTCCTCACTACTTCTATGCTCCAGTGACCTAAACAAGAGCAGCAGCAATGCCGATGGCTCCAGCGACAGCCATACCAGCACCAGGCAGCATTCCCATCGCACCTCCAGTGTAGGTTGACATGGGTGAGCCTGTAGTTGTAGCGTTGACGGCGGCTGTAGGCGTAGCAACAGCAGCAACGGTCTTTAGGAGCTCTGGTGTAGTCGTGTAGGTCATGAGGTCACCTCCGAAAGCGAGAGAAACGCTAGAGAATGGGAGCTCAGAGACGGAAGTTGCGCCTTCGAAAGCAACACGATCGGCTGCTGGTGCAGAAGGCTCGAGAGATGCGCGGTCGAATGGAGCAAGGGGGCTTAGAACACTATTGGGAGACTAGGGTTAGCATGTTATATCTGTCGTGAGAAGAGTAGGAGACTAACCTGTCGATTACATGCGCAACACCGTTGAAAAGAATAGTGTTTGCATAAATGATCTTCGCACCGTTGACCCACGCACTCCCATCCTCAAGAACCGTAAAGACCAAATCCGCACCCTGGAGACTTTTGACCGTGACATTACCCAGCGCAGTGGAGAAGATGACATTGCTAGGAATGATATGGTACTTGAGGACTTCCTGCAGGGTTGCCTGGTCTGCAGACTCGAGCACGGAACCTATGGACTCAAAGGCCTCATTGGTAGGTACGAAAATGGTAAAGTCGGAGATGTTAAGACCGGTGGCTTGAGGGCCGGAGAGGCCAAAGTCGATGGCGAGTTGGGCGGCTTCGAGGGCGGCGTTCATGGCAAAGTAGCCCGAGCGATAGGTGAAGAGTTGGAAAGGTGCGCCAAAAGACAAGACTGTATCGACTTTGTGGATGGTGATGCCTTCGCCTAGCATGATGTCCTGATTCTCGTGTTAGTGTTGCTACAAGACATGTGGCAGGTATAGAGATTGGTACTTACGGCTTCAGTAACAGTGGAGATGGTTTGTTCTCCCGAGATGACACAGACATCTTCTCCGTTTTTGACAAGCTCGTTGTATGCTCCCCCCGTAAAGTTGGAAAAAGGTTGGATTTCGTTCACGTACGAACTGTCCAAGAGGGTTTGTGCAAATGTTGGAATATCAGTGATGACGCTGGCGGGATATACGCCCTTGAAGACGTGGTTGGCGAGCAGGGCACCAATGGCAATAGTGTCGTTCTTGTTCTCAATGGCCTGGCCCTCGGGCACATCGCGTGGTACGGCTGCGAACGCATCGTTTGTAGGCGCGAAGATGGTGATGTTGGAGGCAGCGGAGAGAGTGTCAGCTAGACCATCTACAAGACCGACTAGCTCAAGGAGAGTGCTAAGATCGGGTTGTGAAGCCAGAAGAGCACCAAGATCGCCCTGGGCTACACTCATGCCTGCCAGAGTGGCATAGGAGAGGATTTGGGATGGACGCATGGTGGAGTATCTAAGAAGAAGAAGCAACGAGGATTTTGATGCGGAAGTAGATATGGTCCCGTAGACTGAAGCTTGAAGATGCGCTGCTGTGATGCTCTATCCTTATCCCCAAGGGACCACCTCTTTTATACACCTCTTTATCCCCTCGTCCAGACTATACCCAAGCATCATCACAAGTACACCAAAACCACCGGCTGCCTGATTCCTGGATGCTTACTTCCATGACATCTACGACTCCGCAGCCAAGACTCACACGTTCGTATCTGGAAGTGCACGATCAAGGCAGCGTGCGACAAATATAGCATCATTGCCTAACTGCAAGCACTGTGATGGCATGGTCCCAGGCAAATTCGAGGTTGATAGCCCTTGGTGGCCAAGCATACTGGTGATCTGACAGCCCTATTCATCCTTCCTTGTGTACGAAGTGGCGAATCAGCAGGGGTACTTGCGGGAGCGTGGTGGGGAAATCTGGCCGGTACCCACTATCTTGCAGCAACAGCAGTCACAACCGACATAACGTAGGACTTGCAACGAGGGTCGCATGCGGGGGCAACGGCTAGAACTCGCCAGAGATCGCTGCTAGGTACATACATATATGCCAAAAATAACATTGTGTTATCCTGAGTTCCGGTTCTTTCGCGGGGCGAACATCGCGAAGAGAAGAGAGAGAAGGGGTCTCGGGAAGGTACAAGATGCACATGAAGGGCCGCTCAGTATTACGAGGACTTGCTACATGTGTCCAAACATGTGACTATGCACACAATTGTTTGATTGTCGCTCCATGCACACGTTAACTGTACATCACGACGAATGAAGTTGAGGTGTGTATGAAAGACGACCGATGGAAAGAAAAGCATCACATGGCGATGCAGCAATACAGCACCGGCACAGGGCGTTTTTCATGCAGGAACGGAGACTTCGTCATACCGTCACTAGCGTGCGCGGAAGGAATGGCGAGATTTGGGCATGTTGCCTACGTCAGTAATAATCTGCTTCATGTGTATTTCGAATGTCCATGTGTTGCATCATCAACAGCAGAACAACCATTTGAAAATATCTAGAGATGTTTTTTACTGCTTCAAACGTCATTGCTGCAGGCTGAAGGCCAATAATCACCGATGGAGGGCGGCAAAAATCCGCCTAATCACGCTTATGCATGAGCGACCATGTATGTACCAATCACGAATTACCACGGCAAGATTTCACCGTTCCCAGCGGCCAAAATTGACCGTGACGATACGACTACTAGTGAGTGAAAAACTATTAAATCCCTTCATGTTCTACTCAATTGACAAGGTTTGCTTCATATCGCTGCAGAATAGCGGTATAATCGTTATACCATTCCTCCAGCCAGCTTGTCGCATCAAACATACGTGTGGTAAAGCAACTCAGCGTCGGATCCACGACCTTCATGTACATGACTAGATTGCGCATTTTTAGTGCGCAGTCTTCGATGCGAAAACATTCTTTTGGTAAGCACTGCCCGTATGTATTTCCTGGGTCGGTCGTGGCTACCATAACGGTAACGAGCACGAAGAGCGTGTAAACAATGGTAGGTGCAAAGCAAAATGACGGCAAGTGAACAGCCAAAGCTGGATCCATCTCTGCAGCGGTGTCGAGGACTGCGTGGCAGTTCTGAACAAGGGCCTCGAGAGTCGCTCTGAGAGGAGCGATGATGTTGGCTGGCTTAGGGTAGTCCTTGATAGGAAGACGGCCTGGGATGAATGGTGCTGCAAACGATGCCTTGTTTGTGGGTGTATGTAGCACAAGCTCGTACAGGTGAACCATGGCTACATGCCACCAGACCTTTAGCGTGTGGGATGTTGTAAGGGCGGGTGGGATCTGAGCTGCCCATGCATCAAGTTTGCCCTTTAGCGTATCGATTACGGCATAGGTGTTGTAATCATTACCATCGACAAAAGTGGCAATTTGACAAAGACACAGATGGGTGGAGATCTCCATATTCAGCTGGGTGATACGGACAATCTGACAAAGCAGCATGTCGGAAGCATCTCCTTGGCTTTCCAGGTACAAAACACACTCTTCATGATAAGAATCCCAAGGGTACGGGTTAGGCCGGCGCGTGCTGATCGAAGAGCTCGACAATGCCACATAACAGGCTAGCCAGGTACGCCGTGCCTCGAGCGACCCTGTATCCTCATGCCGGCAGAAGTAAGCCACGGGAGAGGGCTGCAAAGCAAATCCTGCGATGCCCAGATCGATCGCCATATCGGTGGCTAGCTGCAGGATCTGATAGCAGCTCCCCTGTTGACCTCTCCGCGTACTTTTGTTCCAAAGCGTGGCTACGAGTAGCGCCTGCACGAGCTCAAGGGATCTCTGCCCCCTACCGATGACCTCTTCGCCCAGAATATGCATCGTTTCGCGCACTAGCTCATCGTGCGTTTCCATGTCTACGCCTTGCGCCTCTTGCGTAATACTGTATGCCATGACAGAGAGCAGTAAGATGGGAGCTTTTGCACGGAGATGGTCCAGGTCCATCGACAGGCGTACGACGGGCCATGCCGCTCCCGCTTGATGCGCATAAAGGTGAAGCAGGCGTTGTTGGTTGACAGGCGCAATGCGGGCGTCCAGGAAGGATAACACACCATCGTAGTGGTTGTCGGATAGGCTACCGGGCGATCTGCCTAGCGTTGTGGTGGTGATATTTCCAGGCGAACGACTCGGCGTAGGGCTGCTGGTGCTTTGACTTTGTAGCAAGTTGTTGAGTTCTTGTATCTGCGCCTCGAGCTCTTGGATACGATTGCGCTGTAGTCGCGGCGCTGCTGGAACACACTCCAGGTTGTTGCGCGTGCATCTTCCGCAGCTCGCTGCGTCAGGGTCACTGCTAATGTCGCATTTGATTTTTAGACGATGGCACTCTTCACAAGCGCGAAGACGTTTCCTCATGATGCTGTCTTCTAGCCTAGAGATGACAAAGGTTTTTGGCTGGAGTTTAGTGTGGAGATTTGTCAATGACAAGCTGATTTACGCCCTGGGAAAGGCGCGCTTGGTACATGACTGGACAAGGGTGGCTGTGCTGGAATACCAGTACGAAAGAAGCGTGGCAGTCGAGAAAGCCGGTATGTCGCCCGGATGACCGAGAACTATTCATTCGCAGCTTCATATGAGACGATAGAGTTGGAATCTCTTTCGAAGTTCTCACCGGTTATTCCGATCTCTAGACATGGTCTGGCGGCCTGAAATTGCAGGCGGATAAATTACCCATTTGGGCGCTATCGAGTTTGCTAAAAAATCGAGAGTGATAGCTTCACTGCACTGCCAAGATTCAGTTCATGGTATGGAACAATGGGTCTATTCAGACATGTACAGCATCGATTACTTGTGGTAATGTCGGTCGCAACAGCGGAGACGCGTTACTTGTTTAAGCGACGAAATGCGAATTCCACCTACTTCTCACACGATCGCCAAGTATTACCTAGGTAGCGTGAAGCACACACATTGCTCTCGTACCATATAAAGGCAGAAAGCAAGCACATGTATTGAACAAGCACATCGATGCACTCTCTGTTGAAGTAGCGAAGATATCTACAGCCTCCAGGACCCACTCAAGCTTCCCCACGTCCCCAGACGAAGCTTGTTCGGAACAAGCAACGCGTGCCAACCCCGCTTACCTAGGTATCCGCCATCAACCCATCACCACTCCGGGCACGCCTCAGCCGCGGCGTCTCCTGACGCGCCTGCCCGGGCAAAGGGGGCAGGTCATACCATGTCGCCACTCTTTGCGCCCATACTCCCCAGCTCACACTCACATCCGCGCCCCAATTCAACGATGAAGCCCAAGAAGTTTCTCTTAGATCGCTTACCTGGCATACGCTGGGCGCCTCACGATATACCATCAACCGAGTCGTCATCATCCAAGCCCAAGTCGCGGAATCCCTTTGCGCTGAAATCTTCCGCACCGCAACACGGCGCGGTGCGTCTGCGCAAATCAACCCTCAGTTTGACGTCTGAACCCGATGTCGAGGTTGATGCGCGGACGCACGCCCAAGGTCAGAGCATCTTCTTCGCGCGTTTGCCGATTGAGTTGAGGCGGATGGTGTATGAGTACGTCATGGGCGCAGAGATCGTGCATCTGACGTTGAGTACAAAGAAAAAGAGGTTTGGGCATTTTCTCTGCAATAGCGATGGAGACAGTAGGGAGTACATGTGTCGCGTGCTTGTATTTGGCAAGAAAGGCGCGAGGCTATATAGTGGTGGTGTGACTATAGCGAGGGTTTGCAGACGTATGTATGTATTGCCTCCCTCTTCTGACTATCATTACGACAGCACTGGGGAGACTGACAAAGTGCTGGGCCTAGGTACTCCGAGGCCATTCCATATCTTTATAGCGCGCATACCTTCTCTCTCCTTCACATCACGCATCTGCTCTACCTTCCCTCTTCCATTCCACAGCCACGTCTCGATTCGATTCGCACGCTACATCTGCGCTGGACCATTCGCGCGCTCCCATATCTGCGTCGCGGCCCTTCCAATCGCCTCGCATACCGCGAAGACACGGCCAACTGGGAGAAGAGTTGGGGAATAATAGCGAGCATGCAAGGGTTGAGGCATCTTCAAGTCATGTTGATTGATCCCAGCCCGCAGCAACTTTGGGAGGCTAATTGGGTAGAATTGGAAGACATTTTGCTAGACAGTGTGAGGGAGGTGAAGAGGCCACACGACGCTGTAGTCATTCTGCCGTATCCAAGTTGCAGGACGGACTGGGATATGGGGGACAGCACAGTGAGACTGAGAGTACTAGACAATAGCCTTGGTACTGGAGGCGACGAAGACTGAAACGTGTGATCTTTTTGGAGACGACAAAGCTCGCTATATTTCCGGTCAAGAATATATGTGGGGCATGTCGCTATCACCAAAGTTTCGATCGAGAACCAATCGTACGATGATAATTCATGTAACATGCAGCTTATGCCAAGGTCTTGTCATGCAGCCGATCGTGCCTGCGTTCAATCATTTGTAGTAAGTTCCCTGGGACGCCTGAACAGAGCTTACAAATATCTTCTGGGCACAGCTCCAGTGGCACAGTTGCTGCCGACAACAACAACAGAGGAATCCCTTGGGATATTCGGTCCACCTGGTTGATGTATAAAGGTGGCTGCGCATGGCATACACAGACCACAGTGTGCTACGCTTCTCAAAGTTCGCGGAATCTTGATCCTCATTCTGATTTCTCCCATCATGTCGCAGCTCCAGTACTTCGACTACCCTGGCTTCGGCGAGCGATCCAAGCGGGATCTCAATTACAGCCAGGCAGTTCGCATCGACAATCGTATCGAGGTATCCGGCCAAGGTACTTTCACTCCGTAGGATATGTTATCTTATTCTGACAGGCTCAGGTGGTTGGGACCGTACGACGGAGGAATATCCCGATGATCTTTCAAAAGAGGTTGACCAGGCGTTTGATAACGTCGAACATGCTATTTGCCAGGCTGGTGGAACGGGTTGGGACCAGGTGTATAAGACGCGAATCTACATTACTGTGCCCCTCGATGACATCGCGGAGCCGATCATCCGCAACATGAAGGAACGATGCAAGAAACACGGGCCTCTTATGACAGTTGTGCAGGTTGTAGCTTTGTACAAGACGATGAAGATTGAGATAGAAGCAGAGGCGCACTTAGGCTGAGTCGCATTTGGGAGTGGGACACCTGTTGCTCGAGTTCATATCTAGTTCAGCGTAGTCTAGGGAGATCTCAATGCCACACAGAGACTGAACAAATGAAATGTAATTTGTACAGCTGGCCAGTCGAAGCAAGAATCGCAGTGCTAGGTGTTCAACCTGTAGATGTCGTGGCGAAAGCTGGAGTCATGTGTTGTATCCTACATCATAGGTTGTAACTGTAAGGAAATGTGGGACAAATCTATGTAAAAGGCAAGCTGTCCGATAGTCTTAGTTGTTTCGTCAAGACATATGGTTAGCGCATTCTCGGACCTCATCGTCATCGCGGCTACCTGCTTAGTGGGGCTCGGACTGCGCCACAACCATTGCCCTATGGCAGCTTCCCCATCCCTTCAATCTCACGCAAGACTACCCCAGCATTCCGCACCAATATTCGGCAGCGACCACAGAAACGGCGATTTGATTCTCTGGGTCTGGCATTGCGAGGCTTTCTGTGGTTATCCACCCAGACGTTCTCGCGCCACACGATTCGACCCCGACTGCTAGCTGTCCTCGCGACTTGTTGCTTGACGCAACAATGCCGAATCGCTTCAGGGCTAGGTTGAAGGATGTTAGCAATCAGACGGGTATATGTCTACGGAAAGCAATGTGGCAGACCTCCAAGTGCATCCTATGGACAGTTTGCTCGCCTTGCATCTGTTGTTTACTGCTGTTCCTGCCCCATCGGCATGGTAGAACAAGACCTCCTCTTTTCGATATAGAACCGCCAATGATGCCTACCCCTCGCAGGCGCGCTCTTTCTATTTCGAGAGAATTGCAACCGAACCAATTGACGGTTGCTCAACCTCAGTCTACCTTCATCAATAAGCTACCTTTGGAGATTCGACGTATGATCTACGAAAAGGCCCTAGGAGAACAGCCCATACATACGACTGTATCAGATGGGAAGCTCATTGCTCGACGGTGCGATTTGAGAAACTGCACGTGTTACCTCAGGCCCTGCCCACCCGGTCAGAGGTTACATTTGGCACTCCCTTTGCTTAGGACCTGTCGACAGATGTAAGTCATACATCCAATATAACTGAGCATTCGCCTTGTTAGCATTAGACTGACCAGCTGATATTCTCAGCTACTCCGAGGCCGTTGAATATCTTTACAGAGCCAACGAATTTTTCATCTCTACCGACTTGGAAGACTTCCCAACAGCTGGTTATCTCTCCTACTTCTTCCAACCTCAACGCATCGCGCAGATCGGCAACCTCAACATTGAATGGGATCTTGACCGTCATCAGTATTTCAATCTCAACCTAATGCCTGACCATCACCGACGCGAGTGGTACAGGTCTTGGGACGGCTTAAGCAACATGACTGGCCTTCGCCGACTACACATCAAGTTCTACTTTTGCCTAGACCTTTGGCAGGGATGTTATGGCGAGTTCTGGGAGCAAAATAACGAGGAGCTACTCCAGCCCATCAAAAAGATCACGGCTCCAAAAGACTTCCTCATCACTCTTCCAAACTGGCAATGTTCGACCAACATTGACGTTGGTGAATCCAGATGCACTTTCGAACTGCCGGAGAGTGTTGACCTGGAAGGGAACGCGTCGTGACGCGTCCGTGTGCAAGGACGCTTCTCAAACGATCGCAATCATAGGAACGGTAGCTTCTCGGGAATAGATGCGAAGCGGTCTTGAATACTAATGAAATTTACTGAGAAGCTCGTTCCTTCTGGATTGCACCCAACATTTGACTTTCGGAACATCCACCAGATTTTACTCTCGTAAGCACTTCAGCGTACCCACAGTGTATCCATCCCTCAAGGTGTGGTGCAGTTTTATGTACAAGTCACTTGAATCCAACGTCTTCGGATGAAGGCTCTCACACCATAAACCGAGGGAACAGGAGAATCCCACAAGGGCAAAGACATTAGACCAGCTCTACCGCTTCTTCGGAGCACACGACTCCAAGAAGCAAAACGCTGCCAAGACACAACACGACAATGACGCATAAGAGACATGCACCCAAGCTCTCGCTAGCGGCTTGATCAGGTTTTGTTCCGCCCTTTGTACCAGCGCGCGTATCTTATCGCGTCGTTGATCAACGTGACAACTTGGCAGCTTGGCGAGCTAACTCGTCCTGAGTAGCTTTCCATAACCATCTCATCCTCCGCCAGCCTTTGTGCACAGCCAAGAGCTTCGAGCTAGGGTAGCTCCACCACGTGCAGTAGCTATGCAGCTCAGCTCGAACACCTCCAACCGTGCGGCGTGTGATATTTCGGCGTATTTGATCCATCCGAGGCATTGTATAGCTCTGGCGCTTCTCCGGCGCAGATAAGAAGCAAAACATGGCCGCCAGTATGCTTACGCTGCAGGAACCATTTGAATTCCCAGGTTCCCGGAAATCTCTGGGCTGATGATTGTCGCAATGCGCTCTTTCGTTGCTACCTCTGTCCTCCTTGGGCTTGCCTCCGCTGCTGCTGTACCAGCTATCGCGCCTCGTGGTGGAGACGGCTATGGTCATGGCCACGGGCACAAGAAGTTCAACGTGCAAGTAGGCGTCCGGCCGTACTATCTTGTCGATAACATGGACGATGGTCCGTTGAAGGAGAAGCTTGAGAGTTGTTCAGAGCAAGAATTCAAGACCTCGGACTTCGTCTTCGCGCATCGTGGAGCGCCACTTCAGTTCCCCGAGCATACTCTCCAGAGCTACAAGGCCGCGCACCGTATGGGTGCCGGCATAATCGAATGCGATGTTGCCTTTACCAAGGATAAGCAACTCGTCTGCCGCCACGCCCAATGCGACTTGCACACCACAACCAACATCCTCAACACTACACTCGCCGACAAGTGCACCACACCGTTTTCGCCCGCCACCAATGGCACCGCTGCATCGGCCAAGTGCTGCACCTCGGACATCACACTGGAAGAGTTTGGTACCCTTTGCGGCAAGATGGATGGCTTTAACCCCAACGGCACCACAGTTGAGGAATACATGGAGGGCACCCCCTACTTCCGCACCGATCTTTACGCTCAAGACTGCCCCAAACTCATGACAGTTGACGAATACATTCCTTTGGTGGACAGCTGGGGCCTAAAGTACACTCCCGAGCTCAAGACACCCGAGGTTGAAATGCCTTTTAATGGATACACACAGGAGCAGTATGCTCAAGACTTGGTTGACAAGTTTCGCGAGTACGGCATCGATCCAAGTCGCGTGTGGCTCCAGTCTTTCCTTCCTGACGACGTCTTCTACTGGATTGATAACGAGCCTGAATTCGGAGTACAAGCTGTGTATCTCGACGAACGCGTTGATACTCCTGAAGGTTACGCCAACGCTACGGCTAGCATTCCTGAACTTGCTGCTCGCGGTGTTAAGATTATGGCCCCTGCTATGTTCGCTCTTACCAAGGTGAATGATGCGGGTAAGATCGTCCCATCGGAATATGCCATCGCTTGCCAAGAGCATGGTCTGGACATGGTCGCATGGTCGTTCGAGCGCTCTGGATGGCTGCAAATTGAGGGCGGTGGATATTACTACCAGTACGTCGCCAACATTACGAACAATGATGGCGATATGTACACAGTACTTGATGTGCTTGCTCAGGATGTAAAGATCTTGGGGATGTTCTCGGACTGGCCAGCCACAGTCACTTACTATGCCAATTGCTTCGGGTTATAGGCGGTAGTAGAGCCTTATATATAGACCTTGAGGGTAATGGAGTAGTGATACAGTATTGAAGATACTATCGACTCAAGCAATACAACCAAAAGTACCTGCAACTGTGATCATTCTCCCTATCTAGTACCGTTCCAAGCGTTGATTATGGCAAGCAACTATACAGTAAAATCTCATAACGAAGGAACAATGGAGAATATGAAGATTACAAGCATTACCACTTACGTAGTTACAATATTAATCCAATCTAACACATTCAACACTAAGTCACCATAGTAGTGCAAACTTCGTAATAGGCAACCTGGCGAGGCTCTCGCCTTTCCCTCTGCTTCCCTCTACTATATTGTGACCTCCTACACTGATAGCCGCTGCGCGGTCTGCTGGATCCAAAGAATATAACATAAACAGAAAGATGGATTGGGAGTCCTAAAGTATGCTAATCCATGTTTTACTGGGTCGAGACGGGCTCAAGAGCTTTCCTGTCATCGTGATAGTTCCAGACCGAGCGTGAGCGAGAATCATGGGGGCATCTGATACTCCAGTCTACGCGATGGCCGAGATCAAGTACGTTACAAGGGTAGCTCTTGTGGAACGGGCTGTTTCTGATTTTCCTTGATAAGAAAACCTTGGAACAACGCTGCTAGTAGGTGCAACTACTTTCGCTTCTCGGAATATCCTTGGATAAATCCAACAAGGGGGATCAGGTTAGGCTCCAGGAAAGTCTATAATAGATCTTGTGAATGTGTGCAGTATTTGTAGTGCAAACAACTCGCACTGAGAGTCTGATCTGTTTGCTCGCCGCTTTACTTATCGTACACGCATCACCCTAGTGTACATAGAGACTAACAATAGATGCGTGAGACTTCCAAATCCAAGTCATGGAGAAAGGATCAAGACAGAGAACACCTAGGAACATTCAAGCCCCGTGCTTAAGATACACTTAGGTGAGATTTGGAAACGCCGATCTTACAGCTTTTGTTCTTTCTAGATATCAATTCTTGCCATAGTCAAACTCCACCAAAGCACATACCACCTACGTCTTCGACTTGACGCTGCCAGGGGTGAACGACGGAGCAGCAGCATTCAACCCTCTAGAAGGCGGTGGCTTGCTTTCGTTGACTGACTGGCTAATCGCAATGCCCCATACGCGCCCATCAGTGGACTGCTGTGTAGTTGCGCCCCATTTCTGACCAGTTCCAATGCCTGTGACCTTTCGCCAGTCTTCAACGTTGTTGTTTTCGGACATCTCAATTGTTTCGGATAGAAGAGTGTGAGTGGGCAGGCGTTGTAGATTAGTTCGATTGTAGCGTGTGGCTGTTGAGTATATACAGTTCAGGAAAACGTACTTGAACGCAAGATTGGGGGTACAATGTACATGGTCAGTGTGTGGATGAATACGAATTCCATCTATTATGGAGTCCAGGGATGCCGTAAAACGCACTATTCACAGGTGTAAATGCGTGGAATACAATGATTAAGAGGCGTTAGGTTTTGACCACTCCAACGTTGTGTGTATGTGCGCGTGCGTACGTGTTTGATCATTGAAGTGCAATTTCTCTGTAGCACCTATGGTGTGCGTCGAATGAGGACATTGCTTGACTAGGATACGTCCTTGAAATGTCTGCGCTCTGGCACTCTGTTCCTGTATCCTTCATATCTGCTGTATGTGCTTTATATAATGTAAAGATACGTATTCGTGCGCAGGTGGGGACATAGTGCGAGCGGCGTAAGCTTTGTCCCGCTGGATATCAGCTTGCCAGTAAAGTAGCATGACGGTATTCATACTAACTCTCCTCTAGGGTGCCTCCGAGTGTCGTATAGAATACCTTCTGGCTTACTTGTTCCGCAATGCACGCTCTTCAAAGTCCCGTATAAGTGCTTCTGCTGCTGCTGCATGTTTGGATTTCCCCTGCTCTAGAAGCCCGTTCTTGTACTTGTGCAGTTGTTCCATAGTCTTTACAGGAATGTGAGTCTCTCCCCTTGCCACATCGACTGAGCTTAGCCAATCATGCATGTAAAACTGCTTCTGATGCTTCCCGTCTTCTGTTTCAGGTAATCCAGACATCGTATCGAACAATATGTGGCTTAGAATGCTTAGAATGAGATATTCCTTGCTGTAATCGAGCGAACATGGCCTGAACATTGCTGCGACACATTCGACTTCTCTGAGCATATAGTCTCTCTTCTGCGCCGGTGATGCATCCCGTGAAAATTTCCATTCCACGCGGTGGCCATTCTTTATCGTAGTAGTCACAAATTTGTAACTGACAGTATCCAGCCAACTGAACGCCATGTAGGGGGCGCAACACAGTCTTCTCCCCTTCTGTCAAGGAGGCGAATGACATTGCTTCCTGTTCAGCCATAACCGTTCGCTTCCAGTGTCGCTCTGCAAGCATGGGAACATGGACTAAAGACTTGTTGAAATTCGGGTCGTCGTTAAGTCCACGCAAAGCCACAGCCTCCTCGTAACGAGACCTTTGTATAGATGGCTTTTGTTAATCCATATTCAGTCCCAGGAATGGACAAGCCAAATACCCGGCCCACGTTCCTGTAGAAACGACTCCGAGCCTTCCAAGCAGACGTTTTCCAACTGAAATACTATTCCAACCCTTCATCCTAAAGGAGATGAGTAGGCCTGCAATTCCTCCGGCAAGCATAGTATCGTCGCCCGTTAAGCCGTGGCTGCTCTGCCACAACTGGTATTTGGGCGGGGTAATGCCTTCGTAGCGAAGGATCATTTCATCCAGCTGACATTCACAGCGCGTCAAGTAAACCATCGTAGGTACGCTGATGACTGTACCAAGGCCTGCTCTAGTGAAGAAGTACGCAGATTTTGTCGGCAAACTCAGCAATGGTCTTTTAACAACAGTCCGACACAGAAGGAGAGTAGTAGCAATTATCGGGGGTAACATGACAGTTGCACATAGTTATTTGCGCAAAGAGGTTCTTCTTCTTCTTCGCGTATGGCTGGATGGAGACCTTATTGTGTGTGAATAGCTATCGCTCAAAATAAGATGCTATGTAGCCACCAAACTCACCTGCACCCGGAGGCACAAAAAGACGAACCATTATCGAGGACCATCAGAAGATTGGAAAGAAGCAGTCTGAGAATTAATCGTAAGACTGACACAGAAGGTAAGACTATAGTTGCGACGTGGTTGCACTGGGCTAACGTCCGAGAAAGGCTAGATCCCGCGGACATGAATGCTGACTCATCATCGAATCTTCGCATCCGCTCAACACCAGCGAGTCTGTTGCCAACAGGAGGATAGCCATCCACAGCCATGCCACCACGGCTAAGAGCGGTCCGAGCCGCCTCAAATCTGCTGTCTGTATGTTCAAGAGCGCCTACAGCGGCATCGATCACCCCATTTCTCTGGCCCGCCCAGCAAAGATGCGCATCCATTCTGTCTTCGCTCTCCGACAACTCAGGCGCCTACAATAAAAAGATCCGCCGAGGTCGCGGACCTGCTTCAGGAAAGGGAAAAACCGGTGGACGTGGTCAGAAGGGTCAGCACGCACACGGCAAAGTTCCGGCAGGTTTTGAGGGAGGTCAGACACCACAATGGATCACCAATCCTGAGCGAGGGCGGGGGAAGTACAACCCCTTCAAAGTGGAAATGTCGCCGATCAATCTGGACCGAATTCAGGATTGGATCAACCAAGGGAGATTAGACCCCAAGAAACCCATCACCATGAAGGAACTGGCCAAATCAAGGTGTTTGCACGGCGTTAAGAGGCATGGCGTCAAGTTGCTGGCGAGGGTATGCATCTACCCTTTACGCCCGCTGCATGGATGCTAATTCTGACTGCAGAATCCGGAGCAATTGACTACACCCATTAACATCGTCGTCTCGCGCGCCTCTGCCGACGCTATCGCACGCATTGAAGCTCTCGGCGGCAGCGTAACAACACGCTTCTACTCCCCTACAGCCATCAAGCGCGTCCTTCGAGGCGACACACACCCTACCATCTCTCTTCAAGCCTCACCAGACCTTGTCGCTCTCACCGGCCGTTTGCCAGCCGCTAAGATCCCTTCGCCTATCCTCAGCGCCCTTCAGACAGCCAGTGAAGAAAAGAAGAACGAAGCCATGGCTGCTGTCATGAAGCAGATTGGTTCCAAGTACAAATACAGACTGCCCGATGCGACTGGCAGGAAAGACATTGAATACTACCGCGATCCAGCACATAGAGGGTACCTGAACTACCTCATGAAGGATGGCGAGAGCCCAAGTCTGTTCTTCAAGCCGCCAGGCGAAGCCAAAGACAGGAAGAAGCAGAGCGCGAGGAGAGATGCCGCCAAGGCGAGCGCGGACAACAAGCTATTTTAGAGAGGGGCACCGGAGCATGTATCATACTATGTGTATAATCAGTAGTCGTCCACGCGGACGTACTACTACAGTGGGTGGAGACGCAATGCAGAACAATGACCTGACGTGCATCCATCGGCTTACGAATTCTTGTCCATACCAAACATTCTTTGGACGCTCGCTCCGCTGACCAACACTGGCACCATTGACTAACAGACAGGCTCAGATACCATCGTCTCTAGCCCTGCCACGATGTCGTTATCCGGCAGGCACATAGTAGGAAGTGGCTGTGCAGCCTAACATCAGCCATTGCGCGGCATCCCTAAAAGCAGAAGTAAACCAAAACCCAACCAACATTTCAGCACCTTTGTGCATGGCCCCAACAAAAACCACTGCGGCTGTGTGTTTAGTGAGGTCGGCGTCAACAAAGAAGCGCGGGATCATGCTTGTTTCGAAACGTTTTATTACTATGACCATGAAACGTGTCGCACTGTCCACAATGGTCAGTCCTCACTGTTAAATCCTGCGACATTACCCCAGTGTACGGATCACGCTTGGTGCAAGATATGGGAAATTCATGTCAGATGGCACGGACGTCGGCAGAGTCCCTGTGCTGGAAGTGGAGGCCTTGTGTCATTTTATATTGCTGATGTCATGTCGGTCTGGGTGTGAGGAATAGAAAAAGTGCAAGCCTCACGTTGAAAGTCTACAACAGCGTGTTGAGATTCGATTCATGTTGGCCGATGAGCCAAATATGGTACAGGCAGCTAGGTAGCCCCAAAGGTGTCTCAGCTGAGGATTAAGTTCCGCAGCGTAATCTGTGTTAACGTGTGCTAGTTCGGCTAACTTCCCTCTTGAGTCGTTTCTCCTCTAAGAATGACCCGAATAATCTTCACTTAATCGCATACTCTAAGAAGCAGCCTGGGCCCGATTAACCAATGCTGCAAATGTATTTGCAATCCTCCATTACATCGAAACACCAATGTCGAAGGCGAACACCTTTTGCAATACGTTTCAACATTGGGATACAACCCAGCGAACAAACGAGCTTGTTCGTGTCGCTAGAAGCGACGGTTGTTTTCGTGATAGCGGAGCCCAACTTCAGCTTCATCGGCAGCAATAATGCCTGTTTAGTCGAGGCTGGGCCATCTCCACCGGAGGGCGGGCACCCGTGTGATGGGAATCTGTGATCTGCAATCAACGAGGACGTTATCCGATGACGAGAGGTCAGGCCAATGTAAAACTAGATATGTGGACATGACATGGATTGACAGACGCTGACAGGGATTTTAGTTATGCGGAATCCCGCCCTGTCAGGCAGTGCAGTTGAGACATGAGCTTCCTCTGGATGTCCTTGGAAACATGTCACAAAACTATTAGCTGCAGTGAGAGACGGACGATGGAAGATGATGATGCACATGAAAGCCTTCGTGCCGGTGGTAAACTGCCGCGACATGTCCATAGGAGTCAGCATAGACCTAGTTGGTCGGCGCTCCGCTTGTGCGAGCCGGTGAGACTGTCTGCACGTCTTACAGATCCTTTGGGTCGACGGCTGCGTGCGGCATTCTTGCTTGCTTCGTCTCTCTTTGTCGCTGCACAAGGCTGAGTAGTGACTATGGGGATGCGTAGCGATAACTCGACAGGATCATCTGTGAATGCACATGGTGGCGCAAGCCAGCGTATCCTGATCCATTCGGTGACATGCACGTGGTGCAAAGGCTGTCTCGTTTTGAAGTAAGAAAGTGATGCATCGCTTTTCCTCATACGGCTGAATCAAATGCGCTGAGCAATGTACTGCGGCTCCTAGAGGGGCGAGCGCGGCCTGAGTCCGTTCCAGCAAGTGCAACGTCTGTACACGGGGTGCGTTCGTGTTGTCTAGAAGGTGAGCTGCAACCGGCTCCGCGAGCGACACTCCAAAAGTTGCTTCTGAACACGGAAGGAGGTGTGGAGTGATGTTAGCCGGTCGCCTTTGTTGGTTGTTGCATGATGGTGGCACGATGACTCGTCGCGCGCGTCGAAAGCACCGCCAGATGTCCAAGCTGGAACATCGTTGTTCGAATCGAGCGCTAGGCAGCCAACGAATTGCAAGTCGTTTGTTGTGTAGCCTTGAAGGAGTCTCGCCCGGCAATAAAGTAAAGTAGAGCCTGAACTTGGCAAACTAGCTCGATGAATTGTATTTGGAAAAGATAGCGAGGGTTTACCGACGTCGGAAGCATTGTCTTTGGCGCAAATAGATGGAGCCTCCTGCATGATACTTGGTACGCATGGGGCATAATAACAAGGTGCGACTTGGTCACACAAAGTTGGTTGGCTGACTGACGCGTGAGTGGCTTCGCTAGTGTGCTAATGAAGCTCGTGGCGTAACGCATACGGGACTTGTCGTCCTCCATGACAGTGTCAGCCGCGGGATAGATGATACGGGTCAGCTGTGCATCGGGCAGGCTAGCATGGCCTCGTGGATCGGTACCAACGCCCTTGTACATATTCACATTCAATTTCCGGTGGGAAGTAGCAAGTATCGGTACCCCTTGGATAAAGCCTATCCTCCCGCATTATGGCCTGTCCGGTCAGCATGCTGTATCACTGTCAGACGAGCGGCTTTGCAGCCCGAGTGCGATGTGGTTGCGTCACACTATACTTTAATACAATGACCAAAGGATCACATCTAAGCATAGCAAGGGATCCATCATACTGGATGAGCAGACCTTGATGTTGGGTTGCTGAATGATTAAGGCGTGCTCGCTCTAGAGCGTGGGGTTGCGCATCGCTCATTCGTCGGAAACCGTCTGACCTACTTCTTTCAGCACCAGAGAGCGGGGAACTGGATAGGGATCTGAGGACGCCGCAAGCCGTGCAAAAAGGCTAAACTCGACCCAGTGGACTCGTGTGGCAAAGAAGTACAAGATCCTGAGTCGGCATGAGACTTGTTGCAGTGCGTGCGTCTATCGCGTTCTGCTTTTGCAGCTGGGCCGCTAAGGCAGCAATCGTAGACCGGAATTAAAGAGCCGTAGCGAAGATGCATCGCACTTCTTCATCGCGAACGTTTTTGGGCACAGTGTCGTAAGAGGACGGCGAAAAAAAAACCCACCCATATCGCGCGCTGGCCAAGGGCTTGCGTGCTCATCGCTGGCGCCAACCATATACGATGATCTCGGCTGAGTGGTTTTGGCAAACGTCTTGTGGCCAGGTTGCTGCACATGATGAAATGCACTAGGGGCGCATCCATGAAGCTGCTGCTCGGCAGGGTCGATTTGTTGAAGGCAGGCGATGGAGTCCATCGACGATAGATGCATGGTGTAATGTACGCGTCGTGGAAGCGCGGTACGTCTCAGCGCGCCATGGCCAAGCTAATAGATGTGCCGTTCATGGTATAGACTGGGCAAGACGGAAACGAGTCGTTGGGGCTCGTATATTCGTGTAATGGTGAGGAAAGCGGTGCCGAGTATCGTCCGTTCCTTCCGTACTACGCCCCCCCAGCCGACCGTGGAAGGAGCTATTGCCCTTTCTGCGCCAAAATAGTCACCATCAATCTCCACACGACGGTCAAGACGCTCGGTCAGACGGGATCGCTGTTGAACATGTACGAAGGTACTGGCACTGCAGGCGATGATGCACAGCGGCGAAGTTAGTTTCGATAGAGCCATGACTATTGCAGCGCGGTGGAGGACCATGGGCGGTCGTATCACGCGTATCAGCGAATCGCCAGCCGAGTCGTCCAGGCATCCCGAGCCTCCCGTTGGCATGGAGCGAAGGGGCGTGTTTGAGATGTCGCTCCTCACACCGACATCGTACCGATGCTATAGTTTTACGGTGGTGGATGGCTACTAACAAGCATCTGGAATGCATCCATGCTTGGTGGTTGCAAGCGTTTGCCATCCATGTGTTATGTAGACGCGATTACGTGGGCAGCTCTTTTTTTGCAAGTGAGTGGCGGACCGAGGAAAGCGCGACGGGCACCCCCTGCACATGTACGTATGACGGCGCTCGCTTTGCTAAGCTCCACCGTTCCATCAACAACCTCATTGCATTGCGAAGCAGGATCACCGGCGGCACAGACTCTGCTCAGTGCTATCGATAGATTACGGGCTGCGTATCCCTTGCTGCTCTGGTCATATTTCCGTCACGGTTTCACGGTTAGCGCTGCTAGCCAAGCAGGCGACTCGATAAGCAATCATGCTTCACGACGCCGGTGCTAGTTGGACGGGTCAGCAATGGCAACCTTGGAACTGGATGTCGTTTGCAAGATTTGCCAGACTTGCAACACAGGCGTCCGGGACAGGTGGATGCACCAAGCAAGCCGCATGCCCAAGCAGCAGCTATGGCCAGCCTGATTGATGGGCAGCGTGATGGAATGCAGAATGCAGCAACTGAGGCGCGCGCAATAGCCCGATTCGTGTTTCGTCAGGGGCGTTGCAAAATGGCGGTTCTGCAGTGCAGATTGCCTCAACTTGGATTGCACGCAACACATGGCCGGCCTCAATAACAACAGTTCGTCTAGCGTCGGGGGGCGCATCATACTTGCCATTCGCCGGAAGCATCGGAACCGAGGGCTGCAGCGGTCGAGCTCCACATGATTGGAAGTCACGAAGCAAAATCATCTGCAAAAAAAAAAAGAGGATTGAAGATCAGCAGCACTCGCTCAAACTTCAGCATGGGAAGCTTCGCGGAGGACAGGGTTCGGTCTCGGATGTAGAGCATGCTTAGGGAAAGGTAAGACGGCGATTTGGCTAGGGCGGGCTGGCTGGGCGACTGGTTCGTGTCGCTTCCTCGTCTGGCAGCACAGCGCCGTCGTCTGCCAGTCTCGCCAGTTCGCTATGCTTGCGCTTGCATCAGCGTGCCGGTGTGCTTTTTAGATGCCTGAGGGCGGCAAGCTGGCAGCAGCTGGTCAAACACGGCATGGGCGGGACGCTGCACGCGTAAAGTGCCCTTCCAGACCGCCTGGCGCTGGTGAAGGGTGATTAGGATAGCGACTATTCATGGATGGCTGCCGCTTACGGCAATTCCTGCTGCTGGCAAAGTTTGGATGTGGCAGACAGCGGCCTTCATTCGTGGTGTATGCTCCGCCTTGGCGGGTGCAGGTGGCCGCGATGCGTAAGGGATCTCACATTCTCTGATCAGTCGTCGTGTCTGAGACGGCAGCGCTCCGGGGAGGCAGCAGGCCTACCATGTAGGCTGCAGGTCGTTGATGAGGCCCACCAGCGCTATCGTTTCTTCGTTTGTGGCCGGATGGTGTCCCACTGTCGCAGTGCGCACTGGGAAGGTCGTGTGTGGTGGGGTGGAAGATGGCTGAAGCCCCTCTGGACGCGCACTATGCATCGCCTGCGAATGAGGGGGCGCCAATCAGACGGGTCGGGAGCGCTGAGGCTGTATCGCGCGGCGCAGCTGGTGCTGGGGTGGTTTGGCGCAGGGATTGATTATTCACGTTGCTCGTGCTGTACTTGTTGTAGTAGTATGTAATTAGCCCGCGCGGCTTGGCTGCTAGCAGCGTCGGTCGCTCCTGTCCTCGCGGCGAACCCCCGGTCGCGGTTGCTTTGTGCTGGTGGCCGTGCGCCCCTAGCTCCTTCCAGGCGCGGTTGATGTCAGAGCGCGGCTTCTCCTTCTGGGTCCTGGATCAGCCTCTTGGGGCGTTCCTCCTACCCTGCTCGCTCCTGCCTGGAACCTTCCGAGCCTTCACGACTCCGTGTGTGTGAATTACCTATGTTTTATTCAAATCCAACGGCCCCAAGCCATGTCTGCCATGCCAGCGTGCGGGCCCCCGACAATCCGCCTCCCTACAGTCACAATCAATCACTCACCACTACCACCACCACCACTACCCACACCCAATACCAAGCCGCTCCCGGCATAGCACCATCCGCAAAGGACGCTCACCGGGCCTGACGTCTCTTTATTGTGTCCCTCTGCACCCTCCTTTGCCAAACCCTCACCTCCTACAAGCCTAGTTACAAGCGTCGTTGCCGTGCACCGGATTCTGCCTGGCGTTGATTGGCCTAGTCCTTCCTGCTCCTGCTCCCCATCCATAGTTGGCCATTGTCAACACCATCCTTCCAGACCAAGGTTGAGGCAAAATAGTAGCGTGCAAACAATAGCTGCCCGGACATGATCGCCTGTTGCCGTTGACGTCGCCGCCGTTTTCATCACTCACCTCGCCCTCTCCACCTGGTCTCTTGCCGTCCATATGCTCGAGCTACAGCTCCCTCACCCAATGCCTCACGCCCTGCCGCGGGAGCCTCCCTTCAACCTGTATGCCACGGCACCTCGCAGCTCCTCGAAGCTCGACTCCACGATGCACCTTCCCTACCCGAGCATCTCCAACAACTATGAGCACGACCCGCTGCGAACAGCCCCAAGAGCTCCCCTCACACCCCCGGACCTCCCGGGCTCAGCAGTAAGGGTGGTCTCACTTCCACCAAACCAGGGTGCCGGGCATCAGTACGGCTACCAGCTGCCTGCTATTGGCAACTCCAGATCAGTGGCTGCTGCAAGAAGTCCTAGTCCACCAAGACAAGCACCGCAAGCACAAGAGATGGCCCAGACACCGAGAAAGAAGTACACTATATCGCCAAACCTGAAGATACCACCAACCATCAGCACGCCACAAGAGGGTCTCCCTCAACTGGCAGCAGAGGTAATTTGACATCCTCCCACCCTTGATTCTGAAACTGACTCGCCAGGTGACATGTCTCTTCTGGTTCGAGAGCTCGACAACTCTGAAGCAAGTACTCGAGACCGCCTCGCCACGCCAGCCTATGCAGCCTCTCGTTCCTGACGCACATCCCACAACTGGATTCAGAAAATGGGTAGCAACTATCTTGACCACTACGCAGGTTGCTCAAAATGTCATTCTTTTGGCATTACTTTTCATATACAGGCTGAAGCTGACCAACCCCACGGTCAAGGGGAAGCCCGGTAGCGAGTATCGATTACTGACTGTAGCTCTTATGCTGGGCAACAAATTTCTCGATGACAACACCTACACCAATAAGACATGGGCCGAGGTCTCGGGTATCTCGGTGCAGGAGGTGCACATCATGGAGGTCGAATTTCTTAGCAACATGCGATACAGCCTGTTCACGTCCAAGGAGAAGTGGAATGAGTGGCACGGCATCCTGGGCAAATTTGGTACATTCTTTGATCGAGCATCAAAGATTCCAGCGTCGGGTGCTGTAAGCCCAGTTGGCCCCCAGAACATGCTCGGCCTACCACAAACCTACGCTCCGTCACCGCCTACTCAACAGCAAACGTCACCACCAACTTCGATGATGTACTCGCCGAACCACATGGCATTTTCGAATACCCCGCTTTTGCAACCGCAGGCCACGTCCGCCACCGTCTCTCCGATTGGCGCTCTGCCAGAATTAGGCCCCATTCAACGTAAACGCAGTGCTGATTACAGCATTGAGCCTCCAATGAAGCGACAGGCCCATGGATTTGCACCTGGTCCTTACAGTAATGCACCTTTGATCCCGACGTTGCAGACGCCTATCAATAGGTCATTCGAGCCACCACCATCCGTGAACCGACTACCTCCTTTGCCAAGTCTTTCGATACCTCCACCTCAGCAGATGCCACCTACCCAGTTGAAGAACTGGTCAGATCTTCCTTTGCCGGTCCCTGGTGGACGATCCATGGCCATGGTTTACCCTCCACCCGTCCAATGGCAGCAACCGACTAGCACACCAACTTCATCGGGCCCACCCTCCTACCCTCACAACTACACGCCTTCTACCGACCAGTCCCGACAGATCAGTCCATATCCCCAGTCAGCTGGTTCTTCACCTGTTGGAAACTATCCCGCAACTGGTTCGAGACAATTATCTCCGTCGCATTTCCTAAATCAACGCCAGTCTCCTTATCGACCGGTCCGCAGCGTGCAGACTCTACTCGTACCCCCACCTTCGACGTCGATCCATAATCCAGCGAGGAACATCGGATACGATCAGATGCAATACCAGCCTTTGGGTCGACCAATGACTGATCGTCGCTCTGGGCTTCTGCCGTACATGGACCGTAGTGCATGGCCTGAGACTAATCAGTTTAACCAACTACCTGTTCCTCAACAACCCATCTTCCGATGAACGGGTATCGCTTACTTTCATGTAACAACTTTACGAACTTTCCGGGCTTGCTTTGATCGCCCATCATTTAGTCCAAAGGACACGATATTTGCTGCGTTCGAGCGTGCATTGCATTGGGTGGTACTTTCAGTCGGCATTTCATTGGTCAATAGATTTGATCATCACTTTCCTTATACTGTCACTGCATCAACAGGCGTTATTGTATATATAGTTGTGTGCCTGGTCGACATATTTAGGTCTTCCTAAGACCGGCTCTGATACGACGGGCGTTTTAAGGACGGCGAGAATGCCTGTGCTTAAGTCATTGGAAATCAATCACCCTGTGATAAGCACCCTCAATCCAGGATAACAAAAACCCTAAAGGAGTGAATAATCAAAAACTCAAGTACAACGAATTTAAAGCATTGGTTTGACTGTACATGTATGACGAATTGACTCAGCTCATCTCACAACTTTAGGCAACGTCCAGTAAGTGCAGTCGCCTGGCATGTATGCAGACAACCCTTCCAGCGTGAAAACTCTGACTTCGGTCTTGGCTGTTCTTCCTATCTAGATCCTGCTTGACTCTGTAATTCATAATTTTATCTCTGGCTCAACAGTACATAATACTCGAAACGGTGGCGGCCAGTCTCATAATGAATGAGCATGTTGTTCTCATTGAGTAATATGCGCCTAGATATGCCAAACGAGTTTTGCTACAAACTGCTGAATTCAGTAAATTGAGATAGAATTGTAATGTTCTAATTACGTAGGATTTATTACTCATAACCTTCCTACTTTCCCTTGTCATGAGGTTTGATATCGTAGCTGTCACAATCCTCTTCCAGGGCAGTCGACAGGAGACGTTTGCTATGTGAGATACTGAGTGAGCAGCTTTACCAAAATTTTGGCTTGAGCATGATCTTCTTGCATTTGGCTACATACGCAGGCAATTCTGTGCTTGTGTTTGTAGATATCGTGAGCGTGGCGACCAAAAGTGGTTACAATCCTTCCTCTGCGTATCAGGACAAGAAACTAAGACTTTGTAACAGGATTTGCGGCGATTAGTCTTCAATTCTATATGGTGATTGCGTGTAACTTAGCCGGGCAGTCTTTACGCACACAATACGAGGTCTCTCGTACAGCAGGCCTGACGCGCGCCAAGCCGCTTGCAGGAGCCGCGGTATCGCGTTCGCGGTTCACTCAACTTTGCACACTTTCTTTGTACGCCAACTATCCTGAAAGTCGCCACGATGCCACCACCAAAATCTAAGAAACTCACGGCGCAGCCCGTGCGAACGCGCCAATTCGCTGGCAAGCCAACAGCAGCACCTGAACCCGAAGAACGGTCGAGCTCGGAATCAGAATCGGAAGAGGAGCAGCCAAAGCCAAAACCATTTGCAAAGCCAAAGCCCGCGCCAATCGCATCGTCGTTTCCTAAATCAGCGCTCAAATCCAAACTTGCATCGCGACAAAAATCTGAGGCGGAGCGCAAGGCGATAGAAGATGAGTTCGAGACAGAAAGCGAGGAAGAAGAGGAAGAGGATGGCAGCGGGAGCGAGAGTGGTAGCGGCAGTGATGACGAATCATCTGAGGAAGAGTCAAGTAGCGAGGACGAAGCACCGAAGAAACTGCTGCGACCAGTGTTTCTCAAGAAGAACGAACGGAACAAAGTGGCGCCTGTCAAATCAGCAGAGGACATAGCAGCAGAAGAGGAGGCACGGCGACAGGAGCAGAACAGAGCGCTGGTACAAGAGCAGGTTGAGCAGCGCATAGCAGAGAAGGCAGCGGGCAAGAAAGACTGGGACGACGACGTCGAAGAGGCCGACATCAACGCCATTGACGACACTGACGGTGTTGATCCCGATGCCGAGTATGCCGCCTGGAAACTTCGCGAACTCAAGCGCATCAAACGCGAACGCCTCGCGATCGAAGAAGCCGAAGCTGAGCGTGCAGAGATCGAGCGCCGTCGCAACCTCTCCGCCGCCGAACGCGAAGCCGAAGACCGCGCTCATATCGAGAAACAACAAGAAGAAAAGGGCGATCGCGGGCAGATGCAGTATATGCAAAAGTACTTTCACAAGGGTGCTTTCTTTACAGATGAGCTAAAGGAACTGGGAGTAGATCGACGGAATCTGATGAATGCGCGCTTCGAGGATGAGACAAATCGAGAGATCCTGCCTGAGTACATGCAGATCAGGGACATGACAAAACTAGGCAAAAAGGGTCGGACAAGGTACAGGGACATGAAGACTGAGGATACAGGCAAATGGGGTGACTTTGGTGATGACCGGCCGCGAAGAGACAAGGGCGACTTCGGCGTGGATGAGAGATTCAGGCCTGATGCTCATGGCGGGAGAGACCGGGATAGGGAGGGTCCTTCAGGTGCAAACGCAAAACCGCTTGGTGAGAGGAAGAGATTCGGAGATGACCACGATCGGGACAGCAAGCGACCGAAGATGGAAGAACGGGCTTGAGGGATATCATCATTTGGCGTTTACAGCATTGGGTGGCGTACTATCAATATCATACCCACCGACTCCGATTGTCGGTCCATTATTCTTCACGAACCCTCTCATACATCCCCCGTCCTTTAACATCTCCGTCTGCCATGGCACGCGCGTCTTCCCTCCCCTTCTCGACGTCCAATCGCCACAAAAGTGGTGCTGGTAGCACTACCAATACAGCCAGGAAGATGAAGGCAGGGCGTATCGTACCCGCCTGGTCGACAATCCAACCTACGAGAGCTGGACCGAAAGCACTGCTACCCTTGTCTGTAACAGCATATAATGCAAAGAACGCGGCCTCACTGCCTTCTGGAATCAATGGAGCATATACAGATCGCGCATACGATGATATACCACCCATGACAATTCCATGAATAATGGCGATTGGGTAAATCTCCCATGCTTTCTGCAAACCAATAAACCCCAAGCTCTTGAACAGAGGGATAAATCCGAGTAATCCGTATAATGGGATAACTTCCATGCCCGCTACACAACACAGCAGTACCGTCTTTGGCTGTAATCCATAGCGCCTCTGTACATGCGGCCATGCGAATGCGCCTATGATGCCGGATCCGATGGACGTTATGGACAATAAAGCGATGGCAATTGTGCCCATATGCAACTCTGTGCGTGCGAAGAGGACCGCAGTTCCAGATATTGTTGCTACTGCATCTGATAGCAGGAACCACGATATCAGAAAGAGCAATGTCTGTCGTAGTCTTATCGCTCTCCTGAGTGTTCCCCAGAAGCTACGCAAAGAAAAGGACGTGTAGAACAAGAACGTGCGCAATCTCGACGACTTCCCTCCGGAAAAGCTCTGGTTACTCTGGGTGGGCAGCGGTGGACCTGGTCTCGGGCGTAGCCACAATAATGTTGGAATGGAGAAAATGGCCCACCATAGGCCGACCATGAATAGGATAACTCGAATGGAGAGACTAGGCGAGGTTTTCGAAAGGCTGGTTTTGCTGAAGAGATAGATTATCAAGATAGCCAAAACCTGTACGAAGACAGCGGACATGTAGCCATACCCCACGCCTTTACTTGATATTTGTGCACTTCGCTCTAAATCCCGCTTCAATCGATTTGGGTCCAAGTGGTGGTGTGCAGACGAAGGAGGTCCACTGGTGGCATTCAGGGACTCCAGCTCGACGTCTGACGCTGAATCAGATGTGAATGATTTTCCCGACGTGTTGTTATCTGGATGGTTGGCGACGAGTAGCGGCAGGAATGCGTTTAGCAACACGAATGAACAGCCTAAACTTGAAACGCCAACGATTACTAGGATTGGAGCCAAGTAATATAGTGATGGCGAGATGAAAATGAAGAGACAACTTGCTAGTGCGCCCATGTATGATGTGAACACGAGCATCTTCTTGCGGTACGGGCCTAGCGATCTTGTTAGTGATTATCGAATCAATGGACACTGTGTGCTAATGTTTACCATGATCAGCGAAGGAACTAAAACATATCAAGACCACCGCTTGAAGTAATACAGCGGTAGAGAAGGTGTACATCGCAAAACTGCTCGTTGACATGTCTCTCCCAAGATATCTCACCATGCATTGCTCAGAGTCTCCTCCTTCGGCCTTCTGGCCTGCATTTTCGCGTATCCGGAGTCTTCCGGAAGCGGAATGATCAACACACGGTGTTGAATGATCGGAGAAGAAAACGCCATTTTCTCTGGCTAATTGCTCGAGAATCACTGGGAGAAACGCACCCTAGTACTTTGAGCAAGATATCCTAACAAAGGAGGTGTGTTCGTGTTTGGTGAAGGAGAGGACTATGACGTACCACTGCGACTACAGCGAAGACTTCGGCTGCGATTGGATAAGCATACCAAGCTTTCAATTCGCGGTCGGTAGTATGACTCGTGTCTTCGCCTTCATATCTATCGGTGCGCGATATCGATATAAGCGTTTCGTCATCATCCAAGTCGAAGGACATGTTTGTCTGTTGTTAGAGTTATGGAGTGCGGCATTGAATAGAGGTTTGTAAGACTGTTGCCGGATCCCGATGTGGTGCCGGGCTCTTGCCGAGTGGGTCGGAAATGGGTGGGGCGGTATCGAACAATGAAGATTATGTCAGAGCACTCTCACTTTTGGTTGCGAAGCTGCGTTTCACTTTCCACAGTACATCTCGACTCATTCGAAACACCCGTTCCAAAAGCATGCCCTAGAGTCCTAACCAGATAGGGGGGTTGGCTTGATGGCGCGGCTCAATAACGCGTTACATCATCGACTTCCCATTAGCGTCATGAAACCGGCTGCAAGCTTTCCATATAGGTCTTTGGCCGCCAGAGCGATGCGCTGTTCGAGACGCGCGTATGAGTTTGATCAATAATATCTATCTGACGGTTGAATTTAATACCTGATCATGCCAGTCACCTTGCGAAGCCGTCGAGTAGCTTCCAATGCTCCGCAAGAGAAGCGAAAGACTAAAGTCGCGCCTAAAGCGCGCAAAACTCCAACGAGGACATCTACCCGGATAGATACCGAAGACCACCCAGCGGTGATACCAGAACCACCAGACCTTCCTTTCCAGCTTCAGCCTGCAAAATATGGCCTCATCCAGGAGCGGGTATGCGACAGCCTGTACGCATTAGTAGTCCAAGTGATCCTATGGAACCAAACGCGTGGCCAAATGGCACGCCCAGTTCTTTTCAAGATACTCGCAGCCTACCCTTCGCCAAATGAGCTGTCCGCCGCATCTCTCGAAGACTTAACCACAATGCTACAGCCGATTGGCCTCCATCGAATTCGAGCGGCTCGCCTTATAGCACTAGCGAAAACCTGGCTCTCGGCTCCTCCGTGCAAAGAACGAAGGTACAGGAGGTTACATTACCCCAATCATGGTTGTGGTGCCGATGTTAAGCCAGGAGAGATTCTAGGGCCTGATGATGAAAGAGAAGGCTGGGAGATTGCGCATCTGCCGGGTATGGGCGCCTATGCACTCGATAGCTATCGCATTTTCTATCGCGACAGATTGAGGGGTATCGAACCTACCGATGGTACCGAGCCTGAATGGAAAAGAGTTGTACCGACGGATAAGGAATTAATACCATATCTGAAATGGAGGCGAGAAAAAGATTGTTAACGGCTCCAACATACAATATCTCGGAACGTTTAGGCCTCGGAGAAGTAGTAGCTTATTGGGTGCTAGTCTGCGCACTCCGCATATTGGATATGTTTTCGCATACCGACCAACAAATCAGCATCATTGTTACCCCGCAAGAAGACTCGTCTGGGAAAACAGAGAGTGGCCCGCATCAACCCAACCCAAAAAAGCAGATGTCTCACCTGTCTGACCACCCGGACACACTAGCGCGCTGATGAACTCCCAAGGTTGCTAACGAAGAAGCTGTGCGACGCTGGAGAAGCTAGTAAGCGACACATGTTGATAGCGTTGGACGCAAGGCGTACGCCCGGTTAGACTTCCAGTGAGGCTGAGATTTCCCAGCAACACAATTTCTTTTTTAAACTCAGGTACGGCCGTAGGAGCGGTTCATGCAATCCACAGTCGGCACATCGATTGCGGCGACGTTGTACAGAATCATCTCACTACCACGCCGCAATAAAAAAACAAAAAATATCGTACGAAGCGGAATCACAGCCTAAAAGCTGCGAGATTGTTAGATTTTACGTCCGGATCCCGTTCACACTGGTATCTGGTCCGGAGGCTGTACTTACAGTGAGAATTGTGCTGGCAAATCACTTTTAGTCCACACGACTACCTAAAGCCGCATATAAAACTCAAACATGGATATCGAAAAAGCTACCAGTGCCCGGACGATCCTGGCTCCAGTCAACATCGATGTTGCCCACGATGAGCAGACTCGGATAAATGCTGGTCCCGATACCATCGCAGCAGGACCTGCTCCAGCGCCTGGTATCGCGACATGGAGACTTGTGTCGTTATATGGCAGGTAAAGTTGTTAAAGCTGGCTTTGATAGCCTTTATCTGACGACCTATCATCTAGTATATGTATTGGGCTCTTCTTATCGTTCTTGGACACATCAATCATCGCAACTGCCATCTACACAATTGGTGTAGAATTCCACTCATTATCCAAGGTCAATTGGATTGCGTTGTCAGTAAGTGCGCCCATACAAACTATAAGTGAGATATGTAATGACATTGTATACCCACATCTAGTACACACTTGCCTACGTTGGCTGCACTGCCATCTTTGCAAGCCTCTCCGACGTGATCGGTCGTCGCAACGCCTACGTCGCTGCATTTGTAATCTTCCTCGCTTTCTCACTCGGATGTGGCTTCGCTCAAAGTCTCGACCAGCTCATAGCCATGCGAGCCCTACAGGGAGTAGGCGGTTCAGGCTTGTACTCAGTGGGCTTCGTAATTCTCACTGAGATTGCATCGCCACGTATGTCCAAGATGATCGGTGCTCTGGCAGGAGCCATCATTGCGATGTCTGGCATTCTGGGGCCAGTTCTAGGCGGTGTCATAACGAACTATACGTCTTGGCGCTGGGTCTTCTGGGTGAATGCTCCCGTTGGCATCATCCCGCTTATCCTTTTCATTGGAGCGTGGTCCGAAAACGCTCGGGTCCGAGGTTTCCAGCGCCGCAGTTTCAAGCAGATCGATATCTTAGGTTTCCTTCTCTTGGTTGCTTCTTCCGTACCTTCGGTAATTGCTTTCCAGCAAGCTGGTATCCACATTCTCTTGGATAGCGCCGTCTGGTCGTCTGCACTTTTCGTTGCTCCACTCGTCGTCGGTGTCCTGTGCTTCGTCGCGCTCTTGGCCTGGGAGTGGTTCGTTGCAAGGCGCTGGCCTGACACTATAGGTGCGCTCTTCCCAATGCGACTAGCTAAGAACAGAGTCTACATATCAGCAGTGGTCACGACGATGCTGACAGGCTTCCCATATTTCTTCATCATATACTCGCTGCCGACACGGTTCCAGGTGGTCAACGGAAAAAGTGCTATTGTGTCGGGCATAGCTCTACTACCAATGCTTGGTGCTTCTGCTATCGGAACGACTATTGCTGGTGCGGCTTCCAGTAAAAGAAACAACACCTTCCCGGTCAACGTCATTGGTGCTGCTCTTATGCTAGTTGGAGCTGCATCTCTGTCTACATTAGACAATACTGTGGTTCCGCAAGCTCGAGCCTATGGGCTGCAAGTCTTCCTCGGCTTTGGTTTCGGCCTGACTGTCAGTAATTCAACTTTACTCGCAACCATTGAAGCCGAGCAGCGCGATACAGCGGTCGCGCAAGGCATCATGGCTCAGGTGCGTGTGCTAGGGGGAAGTATCGGTATCGCTGCATCAACAGCTATCTTAGGTGTAAAACAGCGTCGGCAGCTTCTAGACCCGATGGTGGTTAGCGTTGCGCAATTGGGATCACTTGCCGATTCCATGCGTACTCTTTCGCCAGACGCGGCCTTCGCCGTTCGCCAAACGTATACAGATGCATTCAACGAGACTCTTGTCGTTTGCTCTATCGTCAGCGGCGTGGCTCTGCTCGCAAGTCTTGCAGCGTGGCGGAAGCAACCCACGGTTATGAAGATCAGAAAATAAGTTGGGGCAGGTTGCAGCCACAAGGCAAAGCTTACTTGCAGGAAGAGGTTTGAAAGGTATGGAGATGGCTTCGCAAGTCAAAAGACGATTTGTGTATTCTGCAATATATGCATTCGACGAATACCTATGCTACATAGGAAGGCTCCATCCACTGACCAACCGAGACTCAAAGTTGAGTCAAGGAGAATGCAGTGAACTTCCTGACAACCACCCCCATTTATCTCAGGGTGCAACATCCATCATAGGGACCTGCTCCTCACTTCCCGCTTCCTCCAACATCTCCTTCGTCGGTCCGCTCTGGTTGACTGGAGGCGGCGGCACTGGCTGTTTCTCCGGTGGGGTAGGCTTGAGACCTGTATCAAAGATCTCATTTGCAATCCCAATACCAAGCGGCACACCACCAATCGGCAGAAGCCCATCGTGACCCTCCCTAGTCCCCATAGTCGTATAACGGATATCCTCGACATTTTGGAACAAGGAAGCGCCGTTGTTGTCTACGGCGTAGACATCCTTTGTCGTCGTGGGGATCAAAATATCCTTGGCGGCTGCAGCATCGAAGCGCCAGTGAACACCGAGAAAGATACGCGAGATTGCGTTCTCGAACATCATCTCCCAGACGGAAGAGAAGTGGCGTGGAACACGTGTGCGCACGATACCTGGCTGATCAGTAATGGGCGCTTTGGGGTCGTAGGGCTGGCGGAGATCACGGCTCAGCCCGTTGAGCTCCTCGGATACCATCATATCGATGGCGATGTTGTCCACTTCGTCGTCCTTCCAGTTTCCAACTCGCCCATTGTAGTAGCGGCGGACCATCTGGAAGACAGCGCCGCCGAATGTGGCGTGACCAGAGGGGTAAGCGGGGAAGGGGGGTTTGAAAGGGATATCGTTTGTGTTTGTGGCTGGGGCGCCGAGAGTAAGCCAGAAAGGGTCGCCACGATCTGGGCGATTTGGGTCGCGGAAGTTGTCGTCACGAACACCAGAGAGTGGACGCCAGAATTCAAATTCCCACTTCTCTTTCCAGGAGAAGATTCCTGCATCGGCACAGGCTACGTTGACCAGAGCAAGGAGACGGACAAAGTCTGCGTTGTTGACTTCGCTGTTAGTCAAGTCTTCCTCCTTCTTGTACGTCACTGCGATGCGGCGGACAATCTGGTTGTAAAATCTGGGTGGTGTGCCGACCAAGTTGGAGCCATCGTAGGCCCAGAACATGCCTTGAGTTGTCTGGAAAGGGCTGCGCTTGGTGGAGTTGAGACCGGTAGCTCCACCCATGGCAATGATTTGACGAACACTATCATCGTATTCAGCTTGCTCACCAACGGCAGAACGAATAGCTGGTGGGTCAGCAATCATATGCTCAGTCTGTGTAGCAAAACGCTTAGCAGTCTTGCCATAGAACTAAATCGCCAATGTACGAGGTCAGTGTATATCTCATATGCAGTTTGTACATGGGGGCTTTTACCGGGCCGTGATACTGGCGGAAAGGCCGCTTGGGACCATCCGGGTTGTTTGCGTCAACGGGAACAAGGACGACGGGGTGAGTGGGCTCATCGTCGAACTTGTATGGGCCAGGTGTGGGGTGGTAGCCAGCTTGCGAGGCACCTGGGGCGTGGAAGAGTAGGTTGAAGAAGACAGTAGCTACTGCCTTTCCGAAGTTGAAACTGCTGGACGCGGCATCTACACCACCGGGTGCATCGGTTACTGATTTGTCAATGACATACTGAAGCTGTGCATAGGCGTTGTCGGAAATGGTGGCGCCAGGATTGGGGTTGGGGTTGGTAGGGGGCTTCATGTAAAGCATAGACAGCATAGTAACAGATGCACCAGCTACCGCCTGGCGGGCATCGTCCGCGCCGCTCAACTCGGGCAGAGCGTAGGCAGGGTTGTCGGCGCCAGATGTCAAAAAGGTTGGGAAGCTAGAAGAGGGGTGGATGGCGAAGTAGGCATCATGTACAGCCAACTGGAGCATGCCCAGAGCTCTAGCAGAGATTGGTGGGCCAGTCTGCGGGCCTCCGACGGTATGTGTGACGCGGTTAAGCTCCAAGCCGACATGGTGCCAATACAGAACGTAGTTCGTGTTGTACTCTGCCGGTTCATCAATTTGAGGAAGCGGGATAGGGGTGAATGTTGCCATGATGGATGTTTTGAAAGTATGTAGAAGATGGTAGGTTGTAGTGTCGATGATGTGAGCAAGAGTCAGTATGCTTTATACACAACGATACTCAGCTTTCGCAACACCGTCCATGTCTGTCCACACTCGCAGCATTTCTTTTCTCCCAAAATAACCCAGCTTACCATCAGGTGAACTGTCATTACGAAGTGGAGTTTGCCATATCAAGGCAGACATGAAAGCAAAATCCAAGCCACGATCATAGCCAAGCGGTGTGGAGGACCATTGTCGTGGAGTAGAGATATTGCCAAGAATCGATCATGTTCTCCCGCAAGGATCTAGTTGCGGGAGGATCATGCCTCCTGCGAACTACATGCGACGAATGGTGTTGCTGACCAGCGCGTCGCTGAAAGGCTGAGATCCTCTGTTGTGAACGGTTGGCGGTCAGATCTGACGTACACTTCAGCTGACAAGGGGACACTGCACAGCCTCACGGCCTCTCAACCAATACATCCACACTGCGAGATCCATGTCGTGAGATAAACTTACAAGCAGTTAAAACTCCAGGGTAAATATCGTGACTTCGAAGGCTACTAACGTATTGATGGGCTATGGCGTAGCCGAGCAAAGCCGTTGGTGGCAGTGTTTCGGACCCCGATGATTCGTAATCGATACGAACGATTTCCAATTCGATCACATGGTTGTATCGATGTTTCTGAAGGTTGAGAGCTTAGAAGACGGTAGAAGAGATCTGAGTGGTAGGGCCCAAGTCGAGATGGTAAGGAAGTGTTCAACGATGGGGCTAAGACAAGCTTGCCTGACACAGCCAGATACTATGGGAGCAACATATCGAAGCAATCACCCCATCCGTAAAAAGCGGTAGACGCTGAGTGCTGGGAAAGCGTGGCGTATTAGGCGTGAATCCACAAGACGCCCAGAAACCTTTTCAGGGTCCAAAGAGGTAAGTCTAGGGGCGGTGTATCTGAACTCTGAACACATATACCCGGCCTAACATGACAGCTCACCTCAGCTCGATGCGCACGTGGGCGGATGTACCCTTGCTTTGAAGATGATTTACACACGCCCGTCCGGATATGTGGGTAGAGAAGACGTTCAAGGCAGATGGATTCGGTCCGCCACCAATGTCACTTGGTCCGATCCTCAAGTCAGTCTATTTCCTGATGTCAGGGTATGCTGCGGGCGAGCTGTTGGTTGGAGAAACGCTAAACGTGCTACATGCTGCAGAATTCAAAGGGATTCAACGCGAAGAGACAAGACGGGAGGATATGCAATCATGGACCAGTATTCCCAGTGGATCAAGTAAAGTTGAGACTCATCCTACCTACGAGTATGCAGCAGACGAGATGTATACCAGGCTACCAAATCCACATGGTATTGCCGGGTCCCACGCCTCATCAGGCAATGGAAAATGGCTTGTTATTTCGCTTCCTTCAGTAATGCCTCCATGGTAGCGTCCTTCTGACTGACACTTCCACTTCGCTCTGCAGGCCTGAGCTTGCCGGTTGTTGGGCCTGGGCTGTTCTGAGCAGCGTTCTTCAGCCTCTCAGTATCTTCGGGGTTCGTGTCCTGCTTCTTCAGGTCCTTGTCCTCATCATCGCTGTCGCCAAGAGAAAAAGGGTCATGGTCGTCAGGCTCTGGGTTGGGCGCGATGGAGGTGAGGGGTTGCCATTTCTTGCCGCTCGATTTGCCCTGGCCGCCCTGGTTGTTGGGTGATGGGTTGCGGTAGAGGGCATCGACTTCGTCAACAGGGCCGCTCTGGGGTGGGGATACCGGTGTGGGCTTGAAGAGGTCGGGGTTCGCGTTTGGACGACTCGACGATCGTGGGCCAGGCCCTGCGACTTGTTAGCGGCGGTTTGCATGCATGGTGCGTCCAACATACCCTCGTTGTCTCTCAGCTCGAGCTTTGCAAAGTCGTCGCCAATGACTCGGTTGTCGGCATCGTAGCGGTTGTGGTCTGCCGACCGTCGCTGTTCAGCCGACTTGCGGATGCCATACATCTGATCTGACTGGGATGGGCCAAAGTTCTGCCTCTGCTGTGGTGGTGGCTGGCGTCCCGTGTACTGCACATTGCCGTACCTGTCGTACTCTTCCATCTCACCGCTGTCAAGCTTCTTGGTGAAGTTGCTGATCCAGTTTGTGACCGTCTTCTGCGTCTCCTTGAATCCTTGCTCGATGTTCTTGCGAATCTCGGGGAGGTCGTCTGCCTTGGTGTTAGCGAGCACACCTGCATGGATACCGTCTCAGCCTACCATCGAAGAAGCTGTGCTCCCGGTCGGGTTCGCCAGGCCGTTGTCGCTGCGCTTGGCCACGCGATGCATAACCTCCCTGTGCGCCGGGGCCGCCTTGGCTTTGGTAGTGCTGGGCCAGTTGTCGCGCGTATATCTCGTCCTGCTCCAGCTGGCTACGGGGCTGGGGTCGCGGTGGCTGCGGTGGAGGGGCCTCCTCGGCCTTGAAGTTGGGATCCGACATGCCTGCGCTGGTTAGCTATACCCCTCACCCACATGCTAGCAACAGGCAGCCACATACTCAGCAGCGCGTTGAAGGCAGGCTCGACCTTGCCCCCGCTGGCCACCAGAACCGCCTTAACAACATTGGCGTCAACGCTGGGGAAAGCCTCAATCAGCGTGTTCTGCGCCTGCACTTGGGGATCCACTGGTCGCGGTGGCTTCTGGGGAGGGATCTCGGTGGCCTCTTCGTTGAAGCGCACGCCGGGCTTGGGCGACTTGGAGCCTGGCGATGGTGATTTGGTGTTCTCCTGCGCCGAGACAGCCGAAGTGTCGTTGTCGTCGTCAAAGTCGAGCTCGCGCGCCGTCGTTGGGCTCTCGGGAGGCTGTCGACTGTTAGTGGGGGAGCTCCCTTGTACTTGCTATTTGGCTTACCTTGTCAGTGCTGGTTTTCTCAGACATTTTGGCTGTAGTGCTTCGTCTGGTGCGTCTATGTCGAGTGTGTTGGTGTCTATACGGGGCAAGTCGCGCCTGTTGAAGCTCTGGGCTCGTGATAGCCGCGCAGTGACCGTGGCTTGGAATGTTCCGCCGCCACTGATGACGTTTCGCGCCAAGTGGGGCTACATCAACCAAGTCGCCCAAGACCCCAACTGTCTATAGCATTCACCTCCATCCCAGCTCTGCCACGACAGTCGCCCTATGTCTATTGGGCCATCCACAAGACCTTTGTCATGGTATTCGCAATCCTCTGTACGACGCTGCACTCACGTGAACACAATTGACACGCCTGTTTCAGCTGCTTTTCAACAATCATACTCATCAATGCTATGTCTAAGCCGGTAGCCCCTCATTTGGGTACCTGCATATCGGTGCGACCTTGGAATCTGCACTTCGCCAGCCGATCTTGTGTGAGCAAAAAGCTTTCGGGAAACCAATCCGGTGCTTTACTCTTGTGACCAGCTCCCATCATCTTCACCAGCGCCTCCGCCGACTTGAGACACAGCACCATCCCATGACCGTTGAAGCCTGCAGATATCCACATACCCTTCTTGCCTGGCACCTCGCCTACAAATGGTCGTCCATCGGCTGTAGCACCCATTATGCCCGTCCACTCCTGCACCACACGGCACGCTTCTTCTTCTTTAGACGCTTCACCCCAATTCTCAGCGCCAAAATATCCAGTCAAGCTCTCGTAGAGATATTTGGAGATCTCTGGGTTCAAGTTACCATCGTCAACTGTCCCGTACTCGCTTGGGCCGGCTGCAGGAAGACGACCTAAGCCACCGCCAATAACTATGTGTTGCCCACCATTCGACAACGGCCGCGGAATCATGTATTCATAGCCGTCACGATAGATGAATGAGTACGTCGTCGGTAGCGGACATGGAAGCTTTGTTGCCGTTCCTGGTCGTTGTGCGGTGATTTGTCCGCGCATTGGTACGATAGCGCCTTGGAGCTCTTTCATGATATAGGGTGTGTAGCCGTTGGTTGCGATAATGACATTTCCTGTTGTGACAGTGTTGTGCTGGCTGACAACATCCCAATGAGTACCAGTCTCGCTGTTTGATTTTACCGACGGGCGGATATCATGCACTGGCGTGTTTGTACACAAGTGCAGTCCTTTCTCAACGCACTGTCTTAATAACCCGGTTGTAAACTGGTATGCGTGTATTCGTCCAGCTAGGTACTCAAAGGCGCCTTGAAGCTGCTCTTTTGACGAGACTGTGGAATTGCTGTTCCTTGTTGCAACAGAGAACTTATTCTGGATATCCGCAACCTCCTCGTGTATTTGGTACCATGCCATCTTTCCCACTTCCTTCTCATGCTCGTCTGCGTCAGCTCGCAGCATCTGAATTGCCAGCTTTCCCGCCTCGAAAGTGGGTTTGTCGTAGATGAGATCGACCGTATTGCACAACGTACTCTCGCACCTCAAGCCCAGGTCCTTTGCTATGCTATGCGTCTCAACAATGTTAGCATACTCTAATCTCGCGATCTTCAGTGCCTCTGCCTTGCCAAGCTCTTGGGCATGATGCGTGTAGCTGCGATAGCTTGCCGCTTTCGTGTGCCCACCATTGCGACCCGTCGCACCTGAGCATATCTCACGTGCCTCCAACATCACCACCCGCGCATTAGGCAAAGCGTTCAGAATGTTATAGGCGATCGCCGTGCCGGAGATACCAGACCCGATAATGGCATAATCGTAGACTTGTGCACCCTTATCCACCTCAGGTTCGATGACATTTGCAAAAGGCGACTTTGGGTTGTGCCAGTATGAAGATAATGGTGTCGTGATAGGTGGCGCAACGGGGATGCGCGCTCGTTCTTCCATGATTGCTTTTGATTGAAGATAAGTATAGATAAGTTGGAGAATATGATGACCAGAAGTCCTCTCCGAGATACGCAAGAACCCTCGGAGCTAAATACATGAAGTTGATAGAGATGGGCGGAGAGGACGTGATATCGTAAAAGTGGGGCGCTTGTCGGCTGTACATGCTACTTTAGGGGATATGTTACTTCCCGACTTGTCTACTGTACAACGGTGGCCAGGTATTGACTGCCCAAGTATTCGGTTTTCAAAGCTTGAGATTCACGATAACAACTGGACAAGTTGTGATCTTCTAGTAGATGACCGTAAAGAAGTGCAGAGAGACCGTCCAAGTGGAGCAGTCGCCTTTTCTTCCTCAGCGCTTATTGGCGGATGATTCGGGCCAAAGGCGTCCGGCAGCGAGCTTATGAGGACGGGTGTCTCCAGAAGGTAACACTTTGGCACCGGTTTGGCTTCAATGCAAAGGCTATCGCAAGTCTCGTTGCATCTTTCGCACACCCCTCGTGACGGTGTTATTGAGACCAAGTCCAGCTCTACCCCGCCAACCCCGCGTCCCGCAGACTGCAGCGAGCCTTCAGCTGCACGCACCAACACCAACATGGCGAAGACAAAAGTTGTTGTAACGCGTCAATTAATCGAAGAAGCACAAAGAATACTCGATGCAAAGAAGGAGGATCTGGAAGTTGTGCAATGGCAATCCGAAAAGGTGTGTTTTATTACTGGCGACAGAGACTTGCTTTGCTCACAAGATGTATGCAGCCATGCCCACGCTCCTGGTTGCTTGAGAACGCCAAAGGTGCAAGTGGCATCCTAGTTATGCTCACAGACAAAGTCGACGAAGAGCTTTTGGAAGCTGCTGGATCTCAACTCAAGGTCATCGCTTCGTTTTCGGTCGGTACTGATCATGTTGACCGAAACGCGCTCAAGGAGCGCAATGTACGCCTCGGCTACACACCAACATGTCTCACCGATGCCGTGGCAGATCTCACGGTCATGCTCATCCTCATGGCTCAGAGAAGAGTCGGAGAATCCATGACAAAGGTCACAAAGGGTGAATGGCCCCAAATGCCGTGGCATCCTCTGCTCATGACTGGTCCACAAATCCGTGGATCGACAATTGGTTTCTTGAGCTTTGGTCGAATTGCGCAAGCTTCACTGCAAAGACTACTTCCATTCGGCATCAAAAAAGTTATCTATCTTACGTCCAAACCTGGAAAACCTGTAAAGGAAGATCACTTTGGCCTTATCCGGAATGCTACTATCCCCATTGAGCCAGCGGGCAGCATAGACCAACTCGCAAAAGAGAGCGACGTAGTCGTTGTCGGATGTGCGCTCACACCAGACACGAAACACCTCGTAAGCACAGACTTCTTTGCAAAGATGAAGAAACTAGCTGTCATCGTCAACATCGCACGAGGCCCCATCATCGACACCGACGCCTTGGTAAAAGCGCTAGATCAGGAGCAAATATTCGGTGCCGGTCTGGATGTTATTGAGAATGAACCGAACATCAAAGCTGATCACCCGATCCTGAGTCAGCCGCGAGCTGTACTTGTGCCGCATATTGGGAGCGCAACGATTGAGACAAGGGAACAGATGGCTACTGAAAGTGTCAAGAACTTGCTCGCAGGGTTAACAGGAGAACAAATGATTAACGAGCTAGAGTTATAGATTACACCGAGAACATAAAACTACTGCGCCTTTAGTACAGGCTCAGGCTCATGCCGTGCGGCGTATTTCCTAGTCATAAGAACTCTGCCTCAGGCCAAGCGGTACATCGTTAACGCTGAAGCTTCATGCTTTCAAGTGCATACGTCTACTTTCTTTCGTTTTGCCGACTACAATCGGAGTCGCAAAGCGTCCTTGGTCCTTCCACAATAATTACGTCCACCGTGTCTTTGTAGTGCGGCATACATGAGTGCAAAGACCAGCCAAATCTCTAATGTCGCTGCAAGTACCATGACAGTAACGAGTCCAGGATGCATAGTGAAACAACTGGTATGCGGTGTGATAGGAAGTCGTAAGTCGGTGTATGTGAGCCGCCGTGAGTTCGTTTCAGATGTTTAGGTAGTGGTCAGTCGAGGGAGAGTCGCCGGTATATCCGTATATGCTGCAAAAATTGTCACCTAGTTGCCGATGTTTTGATTGTGTCTCGAGAAATCAACTTGTTGCTGATCTGGAAAAATGACGATGGGAAGTCTTCCAAAGCCTGATACAGTCGCTTGCGTTGGCAGTCTCTGTAGAGCTGTGATAGTGTGTTGAAGATTAGTGTAGTGAGCATAGCCATATTACAACGATGAACGTGAGCAAGGGTTCTAAATCATTGCCAAAGAGTGAATGAATGCAACTGTGAGGATGTGATCAGTGTCGCACTTCCATGGGCACTTCACCGTCACGCATATCGTGAAAGTAACGACCTAAACGGACCATGAAATGAATAAAGTCCGATTGCGATGTATCGGTAGATAGTCCTACTAGAGAACGAGGCATTGTAATGGTTCACAATGTTCACGACACTAGTATAAAAGGGCGTGCGATGTAGTGTGCTCCCTAGTGTGGTCGTGGTTGACTGCTTTGCTCCTGCATTTGTTCTAGAAAGACACCAATAGACTTTCGCGTTGAATCATTGCATTGAGTGCAGCCCAACGATGCGTTGAGTAGTTGGGATGCGAGAATGGGTCATGCTCAAGATGGGATAGCCCCTGCACTACAATGACGTCGCTATCTCAGCTGCGAAAGGGGTAGCAACGCACGCACCAATTCCTCCAACCACCCCAATTTCTCGTGGTAGTAACCCAAAAGAAGAACGCAACGTACGCGATCAAAACAGCTTGACCCCTCCAGGTACCTGCGTCTGAAACACGCCTGTCGGATCATACTTCCTCGCCACTTTCTTCATTCTCCTCAATTCGATACCGCCATAGCTTGCCAACGGATCCTGAAAGGATGCCGCAAAGTTGAGATATTTGTATGGATGGAACACACCCTCCTTCTTCGTTAAGCCTTCGATCAGCCTTACCAAATCCTTCAAAGCCTCTTCGAACCCATCGGTAGCGGCAGCACCTTCGAACGTGAAGATTATCTGCAAGAATACGAGGTCTTTCTCTGGTGTCTCATCTGGTCCAAAACCTAGGCTGTTCGGTGTTGTGCCATTGCGAGGTGGTGCGGGAAGAGCTTGGAAGGTTATTTCTGCAACTGGCTTGGCATAGGCATACTGGGCTGCGATTCCAGGTACGACGTCTTTCCAGAGGCTGTGGATGCGATGTATGATCGTCGAGGAGATTGAAAATGATGTCGTTGCCCAAATTGTCCTTTGAGGGTTCGCGGCCACTTGTCTGGATGCATTCCTGGTATGCTCACTGATGGGCGCTTCGATCATGCCGTTCATGACCTGCGGCTTCACTTCGACGATACTCCTCAACGTGCCAAGTTTTGGTGGCCGCGTGTTCCACATAATGCTGACCGGAGTAAATGTCGCTGCCGTATGGTTATATCGCACTGTGACCCAGCCCGCTGCGTACGGATCATACTCCCCTAATTTAAGCTCCGTGTATGCAGAAAGTAGAGGCGTGGTAGCATTGGCTCCGAAAACAATCCTTCCGCCGTAGATAGGACCGGCGGAGAAGGCTTTCAAGTCGAAGCGCGTGACAACTCCGAAATTGCTCTGCCCTCCTTTGAGTGCGACGAAGAGATCAGAGTGCGATGTCGCATTCGCGTTGATGATATTCCCGCTTGCAAGTACGACTTCAAAGTTGATGACGCCGTCACACGCCCAACCACGCTCCGGGCTAAAGAAGGAAATTCCGCCTGAACAATGTTCGTCAGTCTTCTGTCTCAACTGGACCACTAGAAGAAGGGTGCATTTACCTCCGGTCAAGAAGCCAGCGGTTCCTACGACGCCGATGCGGCCACCAAGTACCGTTAGGTTACGCTTCTCGGCCTTGTCGTATACATTCTGCCACAGCGCTCCAGCCTCGACCGCCACAACCTGATCCCCTCTTGCAACTTCTACCTTGTTCATGCTTTGCATATCGATTGTCACACCGCCGTCGATGTTGTTGAAGCCGGCGTTTGCATTGTGACCACCACTCCTAATCGCAAACTTGGTGTTATTATTCTGCAGCAGAGTGGTGATGGCAGTAGATACATCCTTTGCGGAGCTTGGACGAATGATGCAGGATGGATGTAGCCGAAGTTGAAGGAACGGGTAGGAGTGGATGGATGCATTGTACGTCGGCGTTGTGGGGAAGAAGGTGCTGTTTGGAAGTATCAAGGCTAAGTCTGCACATGGATTGCTTAGATATTCATATGCAGTTATAACACCAAACACGAGATACCATGCGGAAAACGATGTAAGGAGCCCCATTTCGCAGAAACCCCAGGGTCTGGTTGTCAACGGATACTACCGTATGTGACATGAGCGCCATCTTAAGCTTCTTTCGAAGATACTGGCTCCCCGCGATGAGTAAAGGCAGCAAAGCAGCGCGGGTGATCACGAACACGAGAAAAGCGGAGTGCAGATACGATGATCCATTTTTGATGTTGTGATCCCGAGCTTCTGTTCAGCCGCAGCTCGTGTGTCTCGATGTCATTGGCTGACGTGAATATCGGAATCTCAATGAGGCAGCAGATGCACAGTGAGGCTTGCATAACAACTAATATGAGTTTATTGTTGCAAAGGCGGGGAGCCGGACTGGTTGCGCTGTAGTGAATCAGTTCAGATTGTGGTCACGACCATGATTCAGGCATGGGAGTCGATACGGCCCTTCATTATGGTATTGCGGGTTATTCGATCACAACCTCATCGGCAATATTTGACAATGGTTCATTCAAAATTAATCGCTGAGACAATTAACATTCCGACTATTTGTGGTTCAATGTATACTGCGGTGCTAGCAACCAATGCAGTGCTTCTCGCAGTCTTACACCCTTTCTGCAATGGGCAGCTGAATGCTTTAGTCATTCAGTCCATCAATAAATTCCTGCATGACCCGAACCGCTACGTCGACGACGGGCGTCGTATCCGCGATGCCCTTATCTTGCTTGCGCCCATTTTCTTTCAGAAGAAATATGCGGTCGAGATCTCCGAGAAGTGTTGAAACAATTGAGAAACCATGCTGAGTAGGTGACTTCCAATGAGCCTCGTCCTGTGCTGTCCTACTCCCAAAAACCTTCTCTTGTCCAACATCGATCTTGTGACAAAGCTCGTTGCACTGCAGCGTTAGGCTGATGTAGTCAAACTCTAGGCGGGGAAGAACTTGAAGGAGTTGTCCAGAGTTACGCATCTCCTTGATGAACGACAAGATGTCCAGGTTGCTAGTATCTTGCTTCAGCAAAGAGTTTCCGGAGTTCTTGGTCATCTCCTTATTCATACGATGCCAGATATGCACTCCCTTCTCCCTCTCATGGACATAGTCACGGAGTATCCTTGTCATTGGAAGTGGTTTCAACTCGCTCGTCTTGTTGGTGGGTTTCCCGAAATCGATGTATCGGTCAGGGTTCTCTTTCAGGTTCCGAACTTTCTTTATTACTTTGGAAGAATAGCCTGTTGCAAGAAGTAGCCGTGAGTAGAACTCGTTAGGCCTGGTGGGCACTTCATTGAGAAAGATCTCCTCCAGGTGCCACTCCACCATCTGCTCGATGTTTGGCCAAGTGCCAGTGATCAAGCCCAGCTTACGAAAGCAATTGTACAAGTGACAAAGGGCAAATATTTGCGGACTAGCGTTTGCGAAACCATGTCCCATTTCTTCGCGCAATAGAAGCTGGGTCAAGGAAAGTTTCGCTCTTAGTGTCGGAATCGTGTTCCGCAGGAAATCGCCATCTTTCGGTGGAAGTATATAGTGAGCTGCAAACGCTTGGCGCATAACCGAGTTTCCAGCGCTATCCTCGATGCCTTGGTTCTCGAGACGTTCCATGAGCTCATTCCGAGCTTCTTTATTTGTGAAAGCTGGCTTCGGATAGTCGTACTGTAAGCCGTAGAGTAGGTGCGTAGACTTCAACAGTCGCATCTCGGCGTATCGCATGGGAGAGAACGGTCGACCTATGATGAAGGATCGATGTGTACGTGCTGATTCTGTGACTTGCCAGCTGTTCCTATCGAATTTGATATTTTGATTTTGCCAGGATGCGAACTGTTTTTCCTCTTCCGCTGCCCTAATTTGCATTGGCATATAATGCTTCAATAAATGGGCTTTATCGTTCGATCGGATCCGTATGACCACTTCAGCGGCGAAGGTAGTGTTCATCGAAACATGTTCCCAAGTACCTAGGAAGCCATAGATTCGGGAAAGCGCATCGAATGCCCCATCCAATATCGGCATATTGAAGCCCTTTTCGTGTCGCTTTCTGACTTTCTAACATCCAATTAGTTTCTAGTAGAGAAATGAGTACTAATGCAAGATCAGAAGGGCTTACATGTTCTAATCCTGATTCATGTAGATAATGGACGAGGAACTCATGATCGTCAGAATATCGCTGTGTGGAAATATCCTGGTCACTCAGGCATGCTGCTAGAAACAAGTAACCTGGGGTGGATTTTCTCCGTTCCGATTCGATCCTTTCGAGCGACCTCGCACTCTTGCCGAAAAACTCATCCATATCGAGAGAGGGGTCGAACGCCGGTAAATCCTTCTCTTCAGCCTCTTGAACCAAACCCTCCTCCTTGTGACGTATAAGGTCGAATGCGGCTTCTGTCATGAGCGTAGCTCGGACTTCATCCAAATAATGATCAGCGTCAGCATTCTTGTATGTATCCTTCCAGTCATGCTCCAGCTGGATGACGGCCTTGCGCATGTCGTCTGCCAGACAAGACTTTCTCAAAGCCAACTCTTCTGTAGTCCTGTTTTCCAGCTCTACATTGCGCTTTGTGTCTATGTCTTCTTCACTTTCTGTCTCCAGATTAAGCTCGAACTTGCGAGCAAGCTCGTCCAGCTTATTGCCCACAGCCTCCTGTTCTGCCTCAGCAGCCGCGTTCTCGTTGGTCACGATGTCTAGATTGGTTTTACCAACCTCTAGCGTAGATGCAGGCGTCGGGTTGGGAGTTACCACTGACATGGGCGTAGTCGCGATGCTATATCGAAGGTCGGCGGATTTAGCGGCAACAGGTTTGGCAACTGATTGCACTTTAACCTTATTCTCGAGTATCTCGTGGCAGTGTCTCAATAACCACAGAAAGTAGATGTGCCCACTGTCCGAAGTCCTCTCCGACAATTCCTCCTGGGCATAGCGTTCTGCGTACGCCTGGCGTGTTCTCACAGCCCGCTTATAGGAATACCAAACAAACTTAGGCATTGTCGAGGACATCTTCTTCGCCGCGATGTGTCTCGCCATTTTGAGGATCGTCTCCGTGGAAATGGAGTACTTGCCCTTCGAAGTGGTCAAGGATGCAGTTGAAGAGGCAGCTTTGCTGGCAGCCGTTTCTTTGGCTTGCTTCCTCTCTTTGCCTTTCAGTCGCTTCGAAGGCTGCTGTTGAGTCATATTCTGATGTATAGCCGGGTCATCAATCCTGTACCCGTTGTCGCGCGCAGTAACGACAAGCCAGAAGATGAAGCGGCTAGTGTCGAGTTTGTACTGCTCGTACGAACCAGCTACCGATACAGTCGTCATGATTTGCTGAGTAAGGGTAAGATGTCTATGGTAGTACGTAGGAAGTGGTTATCGCAAAGCGTGAGTTGCTATCGATGGTCGTGTTGGGAATGTTCAATGGAATCCGAAATATAGTCGAATACCGGAAGAACTTATAAGATAATGGGAGGAGCTAATTAGCGCACTGATATAAGTCAGAGAATACATATAAACGGGCCTTTATAAGAGAAAGGGAAAGTCTGTAAGAAAGGAGCGCGGCTCGGCTACATGCGAACATAAGCGTCACGTGGTAGGATTTTCTAATGAAAGTGATTAGCTAAATGGGAAAGCTTTGGTCAATGCGCTTTCGCTGTCTTTTAGCCTTCTATGAATTGCGTAGTCAGGTCAGGCGGACTGCGCACTGGAAACAAGCAAACAGAAAATTGTAAGGCGTCGCAAGCGGAACAGTCGAGAAGACACTGGATGATGAACAAACGAGCATGAGAACAGTTCTCCAGAATGTGCCAAATACGGTCGATATCTGTTCGAGATCAAAATGGTCATGGGCGGAGGCGGCACGTAGACTTTCCAATCCGAGTAGAAGAGAGTCGCCCAACATATCCTCAGAACTTTTAGCATATCCACTGTTATACTTGCCGTTATCTTCGGAGCGGCGAGTATAGTGAGACCTGGCCGACGAAAAACAATGCGACTGCAATGATAGCGACTGTACTGTACGTGACCGCAACCTTAGGGGGCGAATTAGAGTATTTTACAAGACAGCCGCTATGGGAACATACCTTGGTGTTATCGTCCCACATGGTCGGATGCTTCAAGTGCGTGGTTGCAGACCAGACGTGAAGAAACATCCCAACGATCATGCAGAGGGTAGCCGATGTTAGAAACATCACTGGCATTTGCCATGTGACGATTTGGAGCAAGCTAGGCGTCCGACGGCCAGTCTTTGATGAGTGTTTCCTCTCGCCATTGGTCTTGGAAAGTAACTTGCGTATGTTGCTTAGTCCATCCCGATGTGACGAAAGGCGGTGCAATCGTACGGTTTGATCGGCAGCTGTAAGAATACTGAAAAGCGATAGTATGATACCACAATACCACGAAGTGCGCACAGACCATGGCGACTCTTTTCCATTTGGTAGGATATTAGGCCAGCTCCCTGTAGAGGTAAGAACGCCTGCTAAAAGAGCAGACTGCATAACGTCAGCATACAGGACGTTGGACAAAGCACCAAAGGCTACCAATAGAAGAGAGGGATGTGAGACCGTGCCCATCTCAATCATAGACGTTCGACAAGAAGCGGGCGACATCTGGAGAGCCTAATTGCGGTTGTGTGATCATATACGAGAATCCCCCAGTGACTTACAACAACACCAACAAAGTTGAGCTCACTCAATTTGTTGTCTCTCCATCGTATAGTAAGGCCATCTCGCTCGTCTTCATCTTCAGTATTCAGAAGGATTTCCAGGGGGTCGTACGTGGTCGGGTCAGGAGCGTAGATACCCCCACCGAAGAATTGTAACACCGTCATCAACGTCCATCTGCGACCTTCACTCTCTTGTCCTATCCTCTGGTGCGATGAACTTCCCAGGAGCGGTGTTCGCGAACCGGACGTGCCTCTATCTTCGGTATCGTTGTCGTACGTCATAGTTTCTTAAAGTCTGTACGACGCAGTAATTTTGTCGCTAATTGCTGTCGGACCGAACTGTGGAGGGATTCTTCGAAGATTTTAAAATCCAGAAGTACGATGGGAGTGTGGTTGTAGGTACATGTTGCGCGGTAGCAATCATCCGGTTTCTGTGGACGGCAAAAGGTCGCGTGCCTAGCGGTGCAGCTGCTTAATGACGCACGTCGGCGCGTGAGCCTTGCCAGCCCGCGCGATCTTCACAGTGTTCACCATATCGAACGAATAAAACTCGTGTGTGATGCACGTTGCTGCTCGAAGCACACCATGAGATGGGTTAAAATACCCGATGGCAGGAAAAGGTTGAGTTTGCTGCTGAGTGGCCGGATGTCGGAACAGTGGTCACTGCAAGGTTTCCCGGGGCCCCACGTACCCACGCGTTGAGATGCACTACCTCATGGAGCCGCCGCGACTGGTTAATCCGCGGCTATGACGTGAACCAATATGAACAGCACGTCTCAATGCTAATCACAACAGCATTTCACAACACAACGCATCCTGTGACGAAGGTAGTTTTGAGATGTCGCCCGTAACGCAAAAATTAGATCTGTATGTCGGAACCGACAAGCACCGGTGGTGGAAGGAGGCGGTGGTATATCAGGTATATCGACTCGACTCTACATGCTTTCTCAGTATTAACAAAAGCATCAGATCTACCCCGCCTCATTCCTGGACAGTAACGGTGACGGTTGGGGCGACGTTCCTGGCATCACGCAAAAATTGGACTACTTGAAGGACCTCGGCGTCGATGTGATATGGGTATCGCCAATCTATAAGAGTCCACAAGGTAAGCCTCGGAAGTAATGGATCCATGCAACATATGTACTGACCTCTGTATAGCTGATATGGGATACGACATCGCAGACTACGAGGACATCGACCCCAGTTATGGCACCTTGGCTGATGTTGACAACCTTATCGAAGAAATCAAGAAGCGTGATATGAAACTGGTTATGGACCTTGTTGTCAATCATACCTCAGAGGAGCATGCTTGGTTTCTGGACTCGCGATCGTCCAAGGCATCGTCGAAACGTGATTGGTACATCTGGAAACCCGCCAAATACGATGCTGATGGCAACCGTCAACCTCCGAACAACTGGGCGCAGATTCTGGGGGAGGCCAATTCAGCGTGGACGTGGGATGAGACCACTCAGGAGTACTATTTATCGCTCTTCACGCCCGAGCAACCAGATCTTAACTGGGAAAATCCTGATGTTCGTGCAGCTGTTCACAACATCCTTCGCTTCTGGCTTGACCGAGGCGCATCTGGTTTCCGTATGGATGTCATCAACTTGATCTCAAAGGTGCAGACATTCCCCGATGCGGAGATTTCGGTCACAAACAACAAGTACCAACCGGGTGCTAAGTACTACGCAAACGGACCTAGACTTCATGAGTGGCTGAAGGAGCTTCGACGTGAAGTACTTTCGAAATACGACACGCTCACCGTTGGAGAAATGCCATTTGTTCGAGATGAAAACGAGGTCATCCAAGTCGTGGGAGCCGAAAACGAAGAGCTGAACATGATCTTTGCGTTTGACTTGGTGGATATTGATAATATCCCAGGCGATTTCAAATATACTCTGCATCCCTGGGATGCGCGCGACCTCAAGAAGATTGTGAATAGACTGCAGCGTTTGATGCTCGAACGCGATGGATGGAATTCGCTCTACGTCGAGAACCACGATCAGCCTCGAAGCGTAAGCAGGTACACTGACGACAGTGATCAGTGGCGCGAATACGGCGCCAAGTTGTTATGCTTGATGCAAACTACTTTGGCAGGGACGCTGTATGTCTACCAAGGTGAAGAGATTGGAATGCGCAACGTGCCTAAAGACTGGAAGCCAGAAGAATACAAAGATATCGAAAGTATCAACTTCTTCAAAAAGTAAGTCCCCTACCCACCATCTTGACGTTCCGCTAACACCTGTAGATATCGTGACATGTATCCTGGCGACGCTGAAAAGCAGGCCTTGGCAGCTGAGATCATGCAACGAAAAGCTCGCGACAGTGCCAGGACGCCGATGCAGTGGGACTCGTCTGCCCAAGCTGGTTTTACTAGCGGAAAGCCCTGGATGCGTGTCAACGACGACTATCCCAAGGTCAACGCAGCAGCTCAGTTAGAAAACCCTGAGCCTTCGCCCGGCATGTTGTCTGTGCTTGAATTCTGGAAGCGTGGTCTGCAGTGTCGCAAAGAAAACAAAGATGTTTTCGTGTATGGTGACTTTGAAATGCTTGACATGGAAGACCAGAGGATCGTCGCATTTCGGCGTTGGAGTGAGAAGAACGCTTTTATCACCTTGCTAAATCTCAGCGGCGAGCAAGTAACATGGGAGAAGATGGGAGATCTCAAGGTGAAGAAATGGGTTGCTGGCAACTATGACGAACGACAGTTGGACGAGAAGGCGAAGAGTGGAAAGATACAGTTGAGGGCATGGGAGGCCATACTGGGCATGCTGCAATGAAGCTTGACCCGCTAGTATAGGAGTAGTCTGGAAATGTATTGCATACAAGACCATGAGGTCTGAATGATGATTCGCCGCAAATCAAAAGCCAGTAACGTTGAACACGAACACTCTAAGTAAATGACGGACACAACCTTTGCGCTCAAATATACTTCTGAACATTATGAAGCCTTCAAAATGTTGTTTGCGATAACTTATATTCTTATTTAATGACTCCTTTGGTAATCTAGGTTCACGAACATTTAAGTACTACTTGATGGATCGTATGCTGTAATATATGTTAATGTGTAGTCCCTTTCCATGGACTAGAGATATCACAGCCATAAATCAAGTCACGTTAACTCACAACAATGATGCGCAGAAAATAAAGTCATCTTGTGTTAAGAGAGCTGAATGTCTCGTCTTTGCACAGTTATTTTGTATTGACAAAGCGGTGCGGCTTAATAAATGATAGTCATACTTCTGCTATGCCCCGATATCTGTAGGAGTCCTTGCCAGAGATCATCTAGCCGTGAACAACCTTGGTGACAGATCATGGTTATCTTTCCAACCCCGTCTATTTCAATGCGCTTCTTGAATAAAACCTGACGATTGGCAATTCCTTGATTACAAAATAGCGATGCTTACAATCACAAGCCCCTAGATAGATGCAAGAACTTCGAGCCATTAATCTATGAGGAGAATGTATGACTTCTCTACGACCTCGGTCTCTTGGGCAATACGCGCAAGAAGCAGACGCAATCTTGGGCGAAGAAGATGACATTCCTGAACTGAAAGCGCGATTCCCTTGATGCACAGCCTAGCTGACTCTGCCACGTCCATCCAAAAATCTCATCGTTGCAAAATCAAGTGCCTAAGCAGCTGCAACCACCCCTTTTTGTGCGAACAAGGCCGTCATCGACGGCATTTAGCAGAGGAAGGTCAGGACAGTAAATCCACAACTCGAAACTAGGCACGATGCAGCGCTCTAGGCCCCTGGACCCTTGAACCCTTGAACCCTTGAATCCCTTAAGGAATAAAGAATATTGTGTAGAAAAAATTTGGTAAGATTATTCCTTTTTCGGATTGCGATGGGGTTGATAGAGTGGATGTTTCGATACCCTTAAGATGATCTTGAACTTTGGCAACACACACTGGAAATTACGTCTATACATTTTCGATAGTCAAATTCCTGCGATCCTGAGACACTGACCACAGCGATGTTCAGAGTATTGGTGTGTATTCGGATTAGTGCGGCATCCGGTTGAGATCTTCGTGTGACATATCCTGAAGGATGCTAGTGTGCAAGGCTGGACGTACCACTTTCACCCTAGTCTATCGAGATATCCCCGTTAAACCGTTTCTATCGATTTTGTGATTAATATCCAGTTGTGCTGGATGCTGCAATAGTCATGGTCTTATCTCTGAATGTGCATAGCGAGCACTGGCGGTCAATGGTAACAGTATTGTGAGTCAATATTTGCACAACGAACGCAGTCGCCAAAAAATCATGAGTAATTGTCTTCTTCTCGACGAGTGCTGAAAAGTGGCAAGCGCGGCTCCAAGCTGTCAGGCGAGCTGGCATTGTTAGCTCGATTTGCGACAGCGAAGGGCCAGTGTCTCTGTGGGGCCGCTTGGCACCGCTTGAACACAGGGAACGGTATTCCTTGTTGCGGCAGCGGAGTTGCGAGTCAAGGCGTGCCGAGTATACGAGAATCCTGCGACGCAAGTGCAAGATGGCAGGAGAAGGAACATGCCGTATTCGATAGACTGTCGAGCACATCTCGTCACAGTCTCCGTCATCAGTACCCGTCTTGTACCACCGACATCATTCTAGAACCTCGTGGTGTCATTAGCAAAACCCTCAAGCATCACTGTACCTTGGTATACTGGTAGATCTCCATGATCGACCACCATAGCAGAAACCTATTCCGATATGCCTGACGGTCCGCAAGGTCTCCGAACCCCAAAGGGGTATACTAGAAACAGCGATGTAAATGCTACCCGTGGGGCTGGTAAGGGAAAGGCTCTTGCGCAATTAAAGCTTGAATAGTCGGGGAGTCCTAGGCCAAAGACCTCGGCCAGGAGCTCAGATGCCGCGTCAAACTCTATGTCGCACAGGCCAGTAGTCTTTTACCCGGTGGTCGCTGCATCTATGGAGAAAGGAATATGGGCGACTATGTGTAATATTTTGGACATCATACCTGTCTGTTGTCATGATGCTCGATTTACGGTCAAGTAAGAGAGGGTAGAACGATAAACGTCAAGTGTGGTGGCTGAAACAAGCTTAGCAGCTCCCGCTAAATAACCTCGGAACGGCGGTTTCCGCCATCCGACTCAAATGGAAGTCAAAATAGCCGACCTGGCAAACTCCTGCTTGCGCGCGACTCAGATATGGCACGAGTAAAGGACACGCTAACGCTACTATTTTCCCCTCGAACTACCAAAGCTCACTCCACTTTAGTTTCAAGGCAGCAAGGCTGTAAAGCCGCACGGTGCGGAGAAAGAAGGCTAAGTTTCCTCCCCTGCGCACATCGGGCCATCTCCCGTAACCTTAACCTGCTTAACCTCAACCTACCCTGCGCATTCCAGGCATCTCCCGTACACTTGTCGTCGATCCCGCAGAGGATAGCGTGAAACGAGACAGTCTAGACAACCCTTTCATCACATCACGTCTTTCAATAGAGTCGTCATGTTTCGAAACGAAGCTACTATGAGCCTCGCCACAATGGTGCTCAGGGGCCAGTCACTGACTACCGATGCTTGCTAACTACGAAGACGTAGAATGCAAATCGAGGTTCTTGAGTATAAGAGAACCAGTTCCCAGCGCAAAAAGTAAAAGGCATCAGCTTCGATCTCATTTACTTCAACACTCTCGCTTTCAGCAACCAAAAACACTTACTTTCACTACTACTCTACTCGACTTTTCAGTCTCAAGTCTTTCGTTTGTGCAGAGCACTTACCTTCTTTACTATCCATATCAATCACATACCGTATCCATCCGATACCAACTTTCAACTTATTTCATCAATCTCGAACCAATAAATAATCGTCAACATGAAGTTCTACGCTGCTCAGGTTCTCGCTTTGGCCAGCATCGCCAGCGCTCTTCCTCGCCCCAACTACGGCACTGGATCTTACACTCAGCCAAGTGCTCCTCTCTCTACCGGTGTCTCTGGTCCTAGCTACGGATCTGGTGGCGCTAGCTCAGGCCCCAGCTACGGCTCTGGCTCTGGCTCTTCTGGCTCTTCGGGCGACAAGACCCCCAGCTCTGGCAAGGGAGGCCTCAACCTTCCTGGTCTCGGCGGAGGTGCCGGTCTCCCTGGTCTCGGTGGCTCTGCAGGAGGAAAGGGAGGTCTTGGCGGCATGCTCGGTGGCCTCATGGGTGCCGGCTCTGGCAAGCTCCCTGGTCTCTCCGGCGGCCTCAACATCCCCGGCCTCAGCGGTTCAGGCGGTGCCAAGGGAGGACTTCCCGGCCTCAGCGGAGGTGCTGGTCTTCCCGGTCTCGGTGGCTCTGGCAAGGGAGGTCTAGGTGGCCTCGGTGGCCTCATGGGCGGAATCGGAGGCGCTCACGGAGGCGCTGATTCAATTGGAGGCTCGGCCAATGCTGGTGCTGGCGTAGGAGGTGGCATCGGCGGCGGTGCTCACGGAGGAGCTGGAGCTGGCATTGGTGGCTCTGGTTCCGCAGGAGCGGGCGCTGGCATCGGCGGCGGTGCTCACGGAGGAGCTGGAGCTGGTATTGGTGGCTCTGGTTCCGCAGGAGTTGGAGCTGGCGTTGGTGGCTCTGGTTCCGCAGGAGTTGGAGCTGGCGTTGGTGGCTCTGGTTCCGCAGGAGTTGGAGCTGGCGTTGGTGGCTCTGGTTCCGCAGGAGTTGGAGCTGGCGTTGGTGGCTCTGGTTCCGCAGGAGCTGGAGCTGGGGTTGGTGGCTCTGGTTCCGCAGGAGTTGGAGCTGGCGTTGGTGGCTCTGGTTCCGCAGGAGTTGGAGCTGGCGTTGGTGGCTCTGGTTCCGCAGGAGTTGGAGCTGGCGTTGGTGGCTCTGGTTCCGCAGGAGTTGGAGCTGGCGTTGGTGGCTCTGGTTCCGCAGGAGTTGGAGCTGGCGTTGGTGGCTCTGGTTCCGCAGGAGTTGGAGCTGGCGTTGGTGGCTCTGGTTCCGCAGGAGTTGGAGCTGGCGTTGGTGGCTCTGGTTCCGCAGGAGTTGGAGCTGGCGTTGGTGGCTCTGGTTCCGCAGGAGCTGGAGCTGGCGTTGGTGGCTCTGGTTCCGCAGGAGCGGGCGCTGGTATCGGTGGCGCAGCTTCTGGCCACGCAGGAGCTGGAGCTGGCATTGGCGGCGCTCACGGCGGAGCATCTGGAAGTGTCGGAGCTGGCATTGGCGGCAACGCTGGCGCAGGTGGCTCAACTGGGGCTTCAGGTTCAGGTTCAGGCTCAGGCTCAGGCTCAGGCTCAGGCTCAGGCTCGGGCTCGGGCTCTGTTGGCACATACAACTAGAGAACTGTTCTCGAGAAGTCACAGGAAACAGAAGAGCTAGAAGATTGTCAGACTTGGCCATAACGCAGAGAAGTACGAGATCTCCAGGAGCTATTTGAAAGGGAATCAGACACGAACCTACACAGCAGCGATTAATACATTCACCTTTATTCTTGTACAATACTCGGTAGTAACTTTGATATTAAAGATTTTCATCAATAGCTTTAGCTGCACAGTAAATACTCAATGCTTTAGCAATACACCTGCATCAAGCTCCTTATACTAATATTCCTAAGTGCATCGTATTGCCTTGCTCTAGCATAAGCAGTCGTGTACTGTTGCAAGCATTACGCACTGGTTCTAACAATATGTATTAAAGCGTTAGCATTGAGATTAGTGCAGCCAATCTAACAGCCGGCTTCTTATTGTAGTATGTAGATAAGTAGTCAAAGGTATCAAATCCGCGTCGTATGTTGTTGTAGCTATTCCCTGTCGCCGCTACTAGTTGAACGAGTTTACTACAACCTCAATCTGCTACTTACATACTAATTGACTTAGCTATACTTTACGAAGTTATAACGGATGAGTGGCTCAGTAGCAAAGCGCCGCAGATCTGTACCCAGGTATCATCTGTACGCTTAACTGTCGTTTATCATACCTAGCTACCTTATTCGTGTATGCCTTTCTCCGTCTCTTCAAATCTGGCGGAGTCCGACTTGCATTATAACCTGCCATCGTACTAGGCGCCATTCTCGCATGTATTGCCGGCAAGCAGTTGTCGCGCTCGTGCTACCTCGGTGCTAATATCATTGAGACCATTTTCTTGTCGGATTCAATGTTGGGAAGCGTGCGTTTCAAAAGTACGGCACAGGACTAGCTTGGCTCTGCAGATCGCGAAAGACATCAGACAATTCTGCTAATTCTTCCTCTCATACCCCGACGCCCTGTAGTCCTCGATTTCATAAGAAGTCAGACATTACATCCCCTGTCATGCCGAGAACGAAGACGCCTAGCCAGCAAACCCTCCGTTATATCGAGAATGAAAGCACTCGGCCCAGCAGCGTGCAATCTTCATCGTATGGAGCGTGCAGGGAACCCAGTGTCTCCAAGTCTCATACTTAGGTTGTGCTCATTCATCCCCGTCTCTCATACACATTGTCTACTCAATTCTCTCTTCTCGATACAATCACTCTTATCTGTACCTTCCTATTCAATCGCGAGCGCGCACTACGCAGCCACAGCCACGCAGAGGCGTCCAACCAGCGAGCCTTGTTTAGTGAGGCTCGCTGGAAGATAGACGCGGTCTAGGAAATATGAACTAGAGACTGGGAAGCATAATGCGAGCTTGCACTACTTGAATCTAGCTACACACGCGCACATCACCCGCGAGGCTCGTTTAGTGGGGCTGGCCAGTAGATGGAAGCATCTCGTTTAGTGATGCTCATGAGAAGGTAGAAGTGGTCTTAACCGCACGCCACTACCCGATGATACTACATCCCCTCCGCTTCGCCCTTCGTCCTTCTCCCTCATGACAGTCTTTTCCATACATCCTTCCCATGCCTTCTACGCCGCAATATCAGTCCCGTTTTCTTTCATCTTTATGCCGTTGGTGGAGAAGCTAGGTAGCAACTCTAAATATTCTCTGAGTTCATCAAGATCTAATCGGAACAGAGGAGAACGCTCTAGCTAAGATAAAGCGACTCTATTTAATTCGCTGACTGTGCGGTGCTTAAGAGAATTCTCTTGTACTATAAGAGGCTATGGTGCGATGTCGCTAATTAAGCTTCTGCTGTTGGCAATGAGCGTTTGAAGGCACTGAGTGTCCTGGTGGTCCTAATGGATATCTAATGCATCGGTAGGAACGGATGAGACGATGTTGTCCAGTACGTAGATGCAAGTATGTTTCTCTATCCCTGGAACCAACTCTGCTTCCCAGTGTGCTATTGCATGTATCCCGTTGATTAGGCCTCTTTGCCGGCGTTATTCGGCTTTGGATTGTGTGATTTCGACGGGCGAGAAAATTCTTTTAGGGTAGGTATAGTGTGCGTGTTTTGTTGGATCGTGACAACTGGCTTGATCGTCGAAAGCGGTGGTCTTCTCGTAGGTGCCCACCATGTTATTGGAGCCAGAAATATCGTGTTGAGGAAGATGCCATGGCGGCCAAGGCATTGAAATAGAGACGAAGGTCGTGCGGTTGGTGGCTCAGGGTTTCGTGCCGAGGAGCCATCGTGACGCATTGTGGAGAGGCACTCAATCACAAGACGATCTAGCGTGTCGCAATACAGACGGTGGAGAAGATGGACCGGGTGGTAGCGGCAACTCCCATGGCAAGTCACCGCATGGGTCGAAGCAGGGCTCGGAATCGTGAGCATTCGGCCAGTCAGCAACTGCGTGAATGTATACGGGCCCTTGCAATCGGCAAGGAGTTGGATCCACTCACGAAATCGCTCATGAAGTACGTGCTGTTGTCGGTCGGACCTGACGGGTATTGCTTGTCGTCGGTCTCGTTATGGGTCCAAATGTGTACGTTTTTGTCGCTATCGAAGCGGCCTGGGGGTTGATTGGCAGTGGACGCTATGTCAAGAGACAAATTCATGGATACCATGCAAGTGCAACAAAGGAATCAGGATCGCAAAACTCTTAGACGACATTCGAGTTCTGGTAGGACGTGAACAAGGACTGCTAGCTGAAGCTACGGATGATGACGGAATTGCCTACACCACTGATGGTCATGGCTATTCTTCCCACTTCTCAAGCGATCTGGTAGTCCCATTTGGGTTTTCACCACGGGCTTCACCATTGACTGTTTGTGGTCGCGTTTGCTGTCCGTGCTCCTTGGCGAAAAGTTGGGTTACATGAAATTTCTGTTCTTGCTCCCTTCTTTTCTGTATCACGAACACAATCTCATAGGCGCACGTTTCGACGTGCACATCGACCTCCGAAAGAGAGACCTTCGCGATCAGCTAGGATACTCGCACCGTTGATTGCGAGTTGACGGCGGGAAAGACCGCACCCCTCGTCGCTCTTAATTGTAGCGCGCTCGGTACTGTGCTCTTAACTGTAGCACGGTCTGGGTTCTTCCAACGGCCTTTTGAGCTCTTATCTGTCCTTGTGGCAGTAAGGTCTCTCTTGTGTGGTTGCACGATTCCGTTGTGCCCTTGTGGTCCGGTTTCGTTTTTTCATTCCTCTCCATGTCTGACAGACATTCTTCTCCTGCTCCTTCTGAAGGCCCATCAGAGAGGCCGGTTGTAAACCTGCCAAAGTCGGTCGATGCTGAGGGCGACTATGACATGGACACTCCAAGCGGGGCGCCAACTGGCGAGGCGCCACCTGTAAAGCCACAGACGGTCGATTCTGATGGCGACCATGACATGGACGCTCCAAGCAAGGCTGAGGTCAGTGACGCGTATGACTCTGACTCAGATGCCATGGAAGGTGTCGAGACAAAGCCAGTGACGGAGACCATCGTCATAAAGACCAAAGATCTTCCTGCGTACCATAAAGATCTCGTCATGAAGTTGAACGAGCAGTTTTACGCTCCGCAAACCGCCGTGGGTAAGCCTGATGGTAACGCACCCCCTGTCGACTCAGAGAAGTTCTTTAATCTGCGCGGACAAGACATTTCGTCATCCACATTACCCGAAGGTATGGCGTCGGGGAACAAGCTCAAGGCCCTTGTCATGGGAGGGGACTTGTTCGCGGGCATACACATGGAGACATCGCCCGAACTCGCCAAATTTCGAGATGCGGCTGCAGAGCAAACCGGAGCGTCAGCTGCTGCCCCGAACACAAAGAACGCACCGACGACGGGCCTCTCGCTAAATCTACCCATCAGGTCGGCGACGAACAAGCTCTCAGCGACATCCACATCGGCGTTGACGAAGCCCTCGATTCCAGAGCCACCGGCGCACGAATGTGTCAAGGTTTTCTTCCACTTGGACTCACAGACTCCGAACATCGAGTTCGTCACCCAGGATCCCAAGACGGATAATACCATGTCGTGCAGGCTATGGGCTCAAGATATGGATTATGACGAGTCGCGCGTCAAGTTCCAAGTCGAGAAGTACCTGCCTGATCCGACGATAGATAGGAGCAAGCCTAGCGACAAGCGCGAACACCATGGTCTAAGGCATCTCGAAAAGATGTCGCAAAGCTACCAAAAGACATGTGTCATTGCGGTCACCATCGATGTCCAGCAGGCTTCACATCGCCACTGGGAAGGCATCTCTGCTGCTGACTTGGCCGCCATCCGGAGTGAGAATGCACAAGATCCAAAGGAAGGAGAGGTACGGAGATATATCCCCCCCAACAATTGGGCTGCTGCCAAGGACAAGAGTCGGTTTGAGACACGGAACAACCTTGTCAAGATGTTGGACCAGGAGACAACATTCAAACTCTACTTCACCTGCAAGACGAGCGATGGGCCAACCAAGCAATGGAAGAAGTTTGGCGGTTACATGCGAAATCTCCTTACCATGGCTCAAGCGTACGGAAACTTCTGGTGGTATAAGCACCAGCTTTCCGAACACGACGTGTCATTGAGTATTGAGAATCCGGTTCTCGCACCTATCGACTGGATAGTACCTCGCTGGCTTGTGACCGAGTGGTCATTCGAGAAGACGACTTCATCGACGCTTGCTCAGTCTGTATCTAAACCCAAGCCTCATAAGTGGTCACCCCTCGAGTTCCCGACGTCGGGGTACCCAAATTCGAATGAGGCTGCTTTCCTCCTCAAGCTCGGCGTTAGGGACGAGCAAGAACGCCAGATTCGCGACCTCAAGGAACTTGTGCAGAGCGACGGCACCAAGTGGTTCAAGGGTCGTTTCCGGAGGGCCAACACCACGGGGGTCGTCTACGTTGTCGAAGTCTACTTGGGTCTTGAGCAGGAAATGGCAGACGCCAATATCAAGATACCCCAGCCCGGAACTCGGATCCGCTTCGCGGTCGACAAGGACGCAACGAAGAAGCCTTCGAAAAAGAACTCGGTGTCATTCGAAGGTATTGTCGTCTACGACTCGCTAGGGACCAAGGCATCCTTTATCTGTGTGGTAGATTGTCGTCATAAAGCTCTCGCTGTGGCAGATAGCTCCGTCGAGTACAATCTGTTCATCAGCTACCTCGTCGACAAGACTACATCCAAGCGCATGCTGGAAGGTATTGCCTTGCTGCAGACGAACAAAGAATCGTATGGTCCCGACTCTCGAGGCGTAGTCCTTGGCTGCAGGAATACTGCCTTCAAAACCGACATCCTGAAGACTGAGTTCGACGAGACACGACTGGGGATGTTTGAGACAAGCATTGACGAGATGCATCCACCTTCCAATGCCTCACAAAAGGAAGCCATGATGAACACTTGTCGCTCAGACACCGGTAATGTTGTCATAATCGGTCCTCCTGGGACTGGAAAGTCCGCAACTATCGACAAGATTGGCCACGCACATTTAGCCCTCGATCGCCGAGTCATGTACTGCGCACCGATGAACTCGAACGTCCACGGGCTGATCGACAAGTTCGTGGAGTACAACCAAGCAACCGACCAGCAGAAGTACTCGGACAACGAATGGGTGCTCGTGACTGGAGGCTACACTACCATCGACAAGGCCAGGAAGCTGCGTAAGAGTCAAGATGCAGACATTCAAGACTTGGAAAATGCCAACGCGCGTTTATCCAGCTACGTCAAGGACGCAAAGAATCGCAAAAACGTTCCTCACTATGAGCGCACCCTTGGCTACAAGGTCAGGCAACAGATCGATGTCTTTGCTGCGAACGATAAGTACGACGAGTCGGACGGTAAAGGCCTTTACACTGATGCCAAACGCTACCTGAAATTGGAGCACGATCTGCCTTACTTGCAGGATGACAGCGCACGCAAGGAGGCGAAAGATGAACTTGATGATCTGGAACACCAGTTCACGGTCCATTTCCTCAAGAAAGTGAAGGTCCTGTTCTGTACCGTGTCGACCTCTGCGCACCCTCTCGTCCAGGATAGTGGTGATTGGGACATCCTCGTCATCGATGAGGCAGCCCGAGAAACACGTGCGGGCATTGCAGTAGCGCTCGGTACATTGCATGGACGCGTGAAGCTCATCGTCTGGGCTGGTGACTACGAGCAAGGCACAGGCGTCATCACGGGTCAGGATTCCAACGTGGGCTACAACTTGCTTGCGCGCAACGTTTTCGAGAGCTTGGCCGGGATAAAGAAGGCGAAGGATGAGGCCAGCCCTTGCGAGGTCATAATTCTGAACACCTGCTACCGCATGCAGCAATCTCTCATTGATTGGTCATCACACCACCTCTACGATGATAAGGTCAAGTCTCATGAGGACGCCGGTAAGAGAGATATGCCACTCCGTAACACCCTCAGGCGATATTGGGCCAATCGCTTGCCCGACGACTTCACAGGAAACTTTACCGAGATCGGCATCGACGTCACACACGAGGGGTTTGCATCAGAACTCTTGACAGGTACTACGACGAGGCTCAATCGCCATGAGGCTCGTCAAATCGCCTGTACTGTTGTCGATATGCTCAGCTTCGAGCCACCGAAGTCGAAAGGCGAGCCATGTCGTAGGATACTGGCAGAGGACATCTGTCTCATTTCCAACTTCACCGGCCAGGTCATGGAGCTCAGGAAGGCTGTGAAACATCGCGCCGAGGAGATGGAGTTCGATCTGGCGAAACTTGAGCACCTCTTGTACCATACCACTGCAGAAGTGCAAGGTAAGGAGAGGAACATCACAATGTACTGCACCGTGCTCGCCGACGGAACCACTAGGTTGGCCCAGCAAGATCGCCTTCCCATTGGGTTCGTTGCAGACATCAAGAACCTGAACGTCTCTGTGACGCGCTGCAAGATCGCCCGCTACACATTTGGAGCTTTGAAACTCTTCTTGCAGGCGCAGATAGACAATCATACCATCTCGAAGAACAAGCGTTATTCCGGATTCTTCGACTTTATGAGCCGATTGAATTCGATGGAGTCTATCATTGCATACAAAGACAGCGAGCGTTGGTTCCGCGATGGCTCTAAACCCAATGACTTCGGCAACTTCAGAAAATCGCTGGAGGACGCTGTCTCTTACACGTCCCGGGCAGCTAACAACATGCCTAACAAGGCACCAGCCCGCCAGAACAGGATGACGACAGGCCAGAACAGGATGACGACGACAGTCCAGAACAATTTCCAGGCACCTCCAAGGAATGTAAGATTCGCTGGTGATCGTGAAGGTGGCCTCTTGAGAGCCTCGAGGCCTGCGGGAGTCCAGAAAGAGAACTCAAAGAGGCGTGGTGGCCAGGGCGGCGCTAAGAAGGGCAGGAGGGATGACCGCGAAGATGGTGGCGGCTCTGGCCATGGAACTGAATCCGGTCAGGGTCAGCAGACCCAGTGGTAAAGTCGTGTGATAGGCTAAGCAAACTCCCTTGTGCGAACTGACTTTGAGGTGTACGCTGACTTCCAAGATTAGCATTTAGGTGATATTGTTTTGGTAACAAGGGAACGTCAACGGAGGGGATCCATCTTGAATGGAGCACGTTAGTATCATAGCTACGTGTGGGGCCGTTGACATTGATCACCATATTTGCGCAACGCGTGAGTACTGCCATCATGTCAAATCTTGTGGCCAATCACTAACCCAAGGCGAAGGAGCTTGTCGCTCGCATGTCTCTTTGCGAAATCTGCGACCGCCAGATCCTTACTAAGGACTGGGCCAGTCACAAGAACTCTAGGAAGCACCGTGCGGCTGAAGCTAAAGAGCGTGAAGAGCTAGAGAAGTTGAAGAATCCTGGAGGCAGCTTCAGCGGCGACGCGACTGGCTTCGGCGATATCAACGAGTCCGCCGGTGGCATGAGTTCGCAAGTGCCAACATGATCGCACAGTCGCAGTCGGGAACAACCAAAACCGCCGCCTTCTCACTAAACATCCTCTCCCGCGTCGACCTGTCCAACCCTCGACCGCAAGCGTTGGCGCTCGCGCCTAGTCGAGAACTCGCTCGCCAAATCCTCGGAGTCATTACACACATGGGTCAATTCATGGAAGGCCTCACGACTATGGCTGCCATTCCCGACCCATCACGAGGGGAGAGCCTCGGGAGTGTGCATGATCCCACTTGATAACGTACAACATCCATACGGTCACGTCAAGCATGGTGTCGCCTGTCACCATACCCGAAACATATCCAACATATCATGTGATATCGAGGTCTTCAAACCCGTACCTAGCCGTGGGCACGATGTGGTCGCAAGATGCTCAAAGGATGTCTCCGGGAAAGGTTTCGAGTGTCCCACCCAAGACATCTTACACTTGACGTTGGTGGGCGCAAGTTCAAATTCTCGTGTGACACGCTGAAGTCTGAGTCTGGCTGGTTTAAGAGGCAGCCTATCTTCTTCGCTTCATGCGCCGTCCCGAAGTCTTTCCTCTTTTCTACAGCAAGATAAACGGCTTGGACTATAACCTATACAATCGCCTGCAAGCAGAGGCGCTTTATTTTCAGATAGACACGCTATATGAGTGGATAAAGGATAAGGCATGCTGCATGCGTTAATCAAATTTGAATAGTGCTAACTTATATCTAGAGAAATCTTAACGCTATTAAAGTCAAAACTTCGAGCCTGGATATCTGCGTAGTTCATAGCCTCAATCATGTACAGCAAGAGATTCTTCCAGTCCACTTTATGCAGTGCGCCGCTGTCTTGGGGCCATCCATGCTCTGGAACTTGCGCTCGGTGTAACACCAAAGATACGTACAACCAACCGTTTTTCAAGCACGGAGGAGCTCACTGGAGGAGAGAAAGAGGAGGACGCCCCGGATGCCCTTGAGACCATCAACAAGGTCAAGGCGCAACTTGTTGCCAAGACGAAGTTATGGGTCATGGAGGACATACGTAGGATACAGTAACGACCCCAAGTGGTATGAGAGAGTAACCCATCAAAAGATACACATTTTTCTCCTATCATGTTAGCGTCACCTCGAAGAGGGAGGCACCTTCCACGCTTGACACTCACTTGGACACATTCAGTTTCGTACGAAGATGCTCGATTTACATGAGTTCTATCTTGGCTTTGCTTTATGTTGAAGGTATGAGCTGCAATTGACGCTAACAAAGCAGAGGACGCAGCATGTTTAATACCTCTAGGTAGAGTTTGCGTGGTGGTGCGATGTGAGTGGGTGAGGATCGAGGGTAGTTCCTCACGTTCGCTCTTTCCACTTCGAAGCACGACGCGACGGAACGCGCGCCCCACACTTCGAGATAACCTGAGTCTCTCAGATATGTTCTCTTCTTCTTTATCTTCCTATAGTGGTTGCATCCCATTATAGTGCTCTAGCTCTTGCTCTTGCTCGCGAAGATCATCGTTGCTCTTAATTGTAGCACGTCTGGTACTGTGCTCTTCATTGTAGCACGTCTAGATATACCTCTTACAACGGCCTTTTGAGCTCTTGCCTGTCCTTGCGGCGGTAAGGTCTCTCTTGTGTGGTTGCACGATTCCGTTGTGTCCTTGTGGCCCGGTTTCGTTTTTTCATTACTACTATCATGTCTTCCTATGACATTCATTTTTCGGTGAATCGGACAGAAAGGCGAGACCGACACCGTGTCACTAATCGCGACAGGGTGGTATCGGAGCACAATCGATCAAGAGATGTGAAGCTTGACTCACGAAACAGGCGATCAGGAAGCCGATCTTCTGATCGGAGGAGATCTCGCTCACCGGATCGTAGAGGCACGAAGTACCGTCGCACTGACAATCGTATTAGATCTCGTGAGGGACCAAGCCGGCGAGAGTACAGCAGAGAGCCCTCGAACGAAGGGTACGTATCGTCGCGTCGCACTGATTACCGCAGCAGATCGCCCGCGAGATCCAACCGTGTAAAGCGGCGTCGGAGCCGCTCAAGGGATCGATCAGTGTCATCACAATACTCTGGATACCGCAGCAGGTCGCCTTCAGGGTCAGGTTGCTCACGGGCTGAACGCTTACCAGCGCGTCGCTACGAGTACCAGGAGAGCCGCTCAAGGGAGAGGCACGAATCCTCACACCGTAGGGAGTTGCGGAGCAGCTCAAGGGAGAAATTGCTGACACAAATTGACCAACTACAGTCTAAAAATGAATCCCTCCGAAAACAGGTTCGACTATCTAATCGTCAAGAGCGCCAGAACCCGAGAAGCCGATCAAGGGACAGGCGTTACTCTCCACGTCCCAGGGAATACAGAGGCCGATCGAGGGACAGACGTCAATCTTCACGCCGTAGAGATGACTGGAGCCAACCGAGTGATGGACTTCAGTCCCCACGTCGCTCGAGATCTCCTACTAGATCCGAGGCCGATACAAGGTCTCCGCTTGGACGCAGCTGGGATCGCACCAGGAAGGGTACGACTACGCGAGCTAACGCGAAGATGGTTCTAGGATCCATGAGTCCACGGAACCAGCAGGCATCGAACAGTCGGAACAGTAGGCATACGCAGATGTCAGTGTCTCCAGGACTCATGCAACCACCAAAGCAGCCGGCATCGAAGAGTCAGGGTGAGAAAATTGTTCTCACATCACCGAAGTTCAGCGGATCAATTCCAAGCACGGTTACAGGTGCGGCACATGGAGAAAATGCGAGTTCCCGGGCCTATCTTTCGTCAGGGATGTCGACAGCCAGGTCGACTACAAACGTTCAAGCATCAGACCCAACCATGTCTGCTTCTCAAGATGTTACCATCAACGGTGTTGTCGTTGTTGGAGATGACGACGAGCAAGACAGGAATACTCCCAGCGGGTCTGACCACGAAGACTCAGACGGAAATAACGATAAGCACGATACTCCTAGCGGGTCTGAATACGAAGACGACTTCTTCGGCAAAGCTCTTCCCAAACAGCCTGCGAAGACGTCGAACAAAGGCAACTTCATTCCCAAGCGGCTCCCAGTAAAGCCGTCTCAAACTGCGGAACTTCTGAATAATCTACAATATCAAGCTACTGCACAGTCAATCAGTCGCCCAGAGATCGAGAAACTGGAAGATGCCATGCTTGAAGCCGAGGAATCTAGGTCAGAGGTGACAAACCGGGTGCGACAACTCTATACCCTCAGCAGTAATCCTCACCGCAAGATCGATATATGCCCAGGGCGTTGCTTGGAACAATTGGACGTCTTAAGCCTTCTTCATATCAAGGGGCTAGAAAGATGCGCTTGGTTCACGGACGCGGTGATTCTCGCACTCCTGGCGCTCGAAGGCCCGCTTCAAGCTGATGTTTACACTGAGCTCGACTTTGGGATATTCCTTGATGAAATCTACGTCGAGAAGAGCTTAGACGAGGAAATCTCGAGGGCGGAATCGGGAGAGATGTTGGAATTCGGCTTCCCTTTCCAAGATGTGACAAGCAACCATGCGCGTATCATGGGCGTCATCAATCCGTCTGGAATTCATTGGCTCACATTCGAATTCGTCTTGGGAACGAGGGACTCCTTGCCCACCCTATTCTACTACAACTCGGTGCAACATCCATCACAGCGAGGTCCAAGCTACAAGGCGGTCAAGGATACTTTACCAAAGCTGCTCCACCTGGCAAGCCTTCAACCAAATTCGCCACTTGCAGGACTTGAGGCGAAAGACGTGTTGGTCAAGGAAGTGGATTGTCCCCAACAGGCAGGCGACCACGAGTGCGGACCCATGAGCATCTTCTGCTACACTCGTCGGCTCTACAATCTGCCTGTGTCGGTAGACTTACCACGAAAGATTGACAAGCGTGAGTTTGGGGAATGGACACGAAGCGAATGTGTTGGGCGTCTCGTAGATGAGAAGAAAGGCATTTCGTGCTCGCTTGGGCGGAGGTTCGCCGATCCACTACCGACGTTTGGAAACATCGAAAGCTTGCGTAAAGACAACGACCGCCGTCTTTACGCAGCATTGAACTACCTACGCGCAGCTGACTGCGGTGATGATATCGACAAAACCATCGATTGTCACGTTGAAGTGAATCTCATTCGCGAACTAGAGGAAGCGAGAAATCGTTACGATGTTCAGCCCTACGACATCCAACTCAACAACAGCGTGCGAGAATTACTCGCTGAACTGGCGGCCAAGAGTGGTCGGATTATGCGGGCAATATGTCCAGAGGGATTTGGCGATGCGGACGCTGCTGGAAGCATTTCCAATACTGGGACCAACATTTCTTCGGCTTCCAAAACTCGGATAGATGTACGGTTGTCGAAGGCAGACACGAAGACTGTTCCATGGACACATCCTATAACAGGAGAATTGATGGAAGGCACAGTCGGCGAGCTCCCATCCTCGACTGTATCCGCGCCAATGTATCGCATCGAGATGGGCGTAAAGGGGCCTGATACAACATCAATCATTGCTGTTATGCGTTATTCATGTCGCTCCCACATGTGGAAAACCCACGTCCATGATTGCAAGATCAAAGGTATAGAGCCGGATCTGACAGTCTTATATCGGGAAGAAATGGGTATCGCAGCGAAATGGGCCGACATGTATATGCGATCTGTTGCCGATACTGGTCCGGCACATCTCATCATCTATGCCGGAACCCGGCTGCAAACGTTCGTACTTCCCGCAGTTGGCCACGACATGTACGACAATGCCGAGTACAGGGGTCCGGCATGTCCTGTGTGTAGTGACTACGACGTATGGAAACTCACAGGACAGCATCTTGCGTCCGAGTTAACCGAGGAATTCAAGACTCACGTGGCTAAGGTTCATATACGCGGGAATGAGGTACCTGTGGAGAAACCTACCACGGGTAAATACTACGCCTCGTGCAATTGGCCGGGTTGCAAGAAAAAGGTGGAAGGGGCAAAGCCATCCACAGTGACGTCTCACATACTTCGTCATCAAGTTGGAAAGCACATCCACCAATGGCTTAAGGAACAGTTGGGCAAGATCAGACTTGTACGCGGGAGCTCATCGCCACCTCCACAACTCCCAACAATCTCAACGTCACAAGATACAGAGACGGCGTCTGGGGTATCACGAACTCTACAGTTCATTATTGGAGAGTATGTCTTTACTCGGAGATGCTCCTACTGTCCAGATGAACAGAAGTTCAGCAATCAGGAGAACTTCCGGCTGCATCAATATGAAACCCACGCGGCACCGGTCGACGCGGAGTTCAGGTGCGACTATAAGCTTTTCACACCCGAGAAACTCGGTGAGAACTGGGAAAATCTACCGCGTGCTTTGAAGAGCCGTATGACTCTGTTGCTGGCTGAGACCGAAAACCGTTGTCCATGTGGAGATTCCGTCACTGCGTGTCGGCAACTATTTAACACTCCAGCAGAGTTGCTGCGCCATTGTGACAAGGTCCATGCCAAAGAACCAGCTCTGTGGTCAATGATTACAGAAAACCAATGTGGCCTCGCGTTTGCATCACACGAAGAACTGCGCAACCATACCATGATCTGTCATGAAAATGTTATTGCATCAGGGAGGAATGATTGGAGCGCGAAGAAGCCAACACGTGAGATTGAGTGGACTCGCGCGATCACCATGGACTTGGACGAACTCGCACAATCTACCACTACGCCTGTACTCCTATCGATTGGGGCTGATGGGTTTACATGCAATCCGTTGCTCATGAGCGAGTGGCTCAAACAGCGTGGTCGCAACTTCATCTTCGCAGTTACGCACGATAATGAAAGCACGCTGGACACAGAGTATCTTACGCCTGTCGGCGAATCATACGTTACTACCTACGATCTTCGAATCCTCTCTAGACAACCAAGCGAAAAAGGAGACCCGCGTCATGTTGACCTAGTGAATTACTGGGACAGGCTACAGAGCACGAAAGACGGGGTCTCAAAGAATATCCGGCCAAGAAATCAAGTACCACGAGATAAGTCTACAAAGAAACGAGATTGAGCCAGAAAGTCTGAAGTATTTTTTGCTAACCTCTGTCCTTAGGTAATCTGCGAATGATGACCTTCGCCGAAGAGGATGTCAAGGATGCGATCGGGCCTTCTCAAGAAGATGGGTAAGCGATCGCATCAGCGACACTAATCGAATACGACAATTCAGACGAGATTTCTGAAGAGAATCGCAGTTCTGATTCTGACTACGGACTGCCTCCTAAGAATAAAGGCAAGCGCATACGTGGTGGGCAGAAGACGAAGCACACCGAAGAAGCGAGGGTTGTCGCCGCATTGGAGGTTAGGCGAAAAAGGATGCGTCTGATCTCCGCAACCAAGGAGAAACTCTGCAGCGCGCCCACGACGAGGAGCCATTGCCTACCCTGTCAAGCTCTCGGAAGCTCGTCTACGCACACCTACATCAGAACCTGAAGACGACATGTCCTCTGCCCCGTCTGTCACTCACAGTAAACCCGGGCCGTCGTTGCCAGACACCAAGATACCAGTTTTGAAGCCTCCGACACCACTACAAGTAACCTCCGCTTCAACCTTTGCGGAGCTCAAATCGCACTCGAAAACCTTTTGTCGGACCACCAGGCTGACCCTCTCGCCAGTCTGATCGATTTGGTAGAGGAACTGGATGATACGAGTTGCGGAATGGGTTGAGAGAGAGATGGAGAGGTTGCGTGGCAGTAAACAGGTATAGGCTTGGAGATTCATGATTAGTGCGGGAGAGGTGACGGAAATTGAAGCGCGCATCATACTAAGTAGAAGGATACAGAGTTGATCGAGGTTGTCTTATACTGTGTATCAAGATTGTTCAGGCCAGCTGAGAACCAACCCTGTGTATTGTGTAGTTGCTTCCGAGGCTCTTTCGTCCATCCGCCTTCTACAGCGCTAATCTCAAACATCAAGGCGTGAACCTCGTGTCTGCCATCTTAGTTTGCTCTTCTTATGAACTTCAAGTGTATTTTCTTGGCTATCCATGCTCGAGCTCGCGACATGTGCTATGGATGTGTTCTTCGGTAATTTTATGTGTTCATCTTGTCTTACTATTCTCATGTCGGAGCCGACCGCTTTCCTGCCATGGAACGATCCAGGCGCGGAGTATGCCTCGCGCAAAATTGTGATGGGTGCATGGACCATCGGGGGCGTTAAGGATCTCTGGGGCGAGGATGTGAATCTGGGCCCGCGTGGACTTTTGCTTTACAATCGATAACAATGCCCAATCCGACAGCCACTGGACAAACCTGCAGGACGTGATCGACATGATCGACATGCCAAAAAACTTCCAAACGCGGAAGCCAAGCCGGAAGATGATGTTTCCAGCGGAACGGAGGACGTATTGGGTCATCGCGGATCGAGATGTCCGCCACCCAACCGGGTTGTTGTCGGCTCCACATCGCCTCGCATTCGTATTCGTACATCATAGCAGTTGGAATAAGACGAGTCGTGTGAAATTCTCTGGGGTGTTTTTGTGAGCGCACATTGTCTGCACTCCCTCAGTATGTCTGCTGCAATTGAGGTGGGCGGAAGAGTTGATGACTCTGTTCGATCATCATCTCGATGTTCTTTGCCTCGTTCATCTCGAAGTCATGCATCAACTCCATCTGTTGCTGCTGGTTGAGTCCGGTGCCCCTAGCATCCTGACTCCAGGCCGGATTGAGATAATCTGCCATCTCATAACCCTGGTTTGCCGCATAGGCCTCGTTGTAAAATGGCGAAGCCATTTGCATGTTCGTCATGTTGTAACCATCTTGCGCCGGCATCGTGAATGTTGGGTTCCACTGAGGTAGTTCAGCAAAAGTTGTAGGTAGAGGCGCGAATTGAGTCGTAGGTGCGTAGCTGTATGAGGGTATGCTGTTCTCCATGGACGTCTTTGGACTTAGTTCATTGTATGCCATTGGTGGAGCTTGCTGAGGTGACGTCTGCAATCCAGCTTGTTGCGCGCTCGGCGCACTTGAGAACGGATTGGGCGGATTTGAGAGGCCGTTGGTAAAGTTGAAGAGTTGTTGATTGTGTTCGGGTAGGAAGCCGAAAGGCCCTGATACCTTTTCGGAAGGTGTCCGTACCGACGAGGTAGACGCCGTTGCCGGGCTTGTAGTTCGCGATCGGTTGATACCGTCCACAATATTGCCAGTGCCGACAGATGCAGTGTCAGATGGAGAGCTGGCTGAGATGGGAACGTCGCCGTCCTTGTCGAAGATCTTCATGCAAGCAGATATCAAGTTGTAATACAGACCAATAGCAGACTGTACGCCGGGCCATCTTTCGGAAGCCTGTCTGATTGACTCCATTGCCACTTTTAGGTGACCCTCTACTTCCTCGCGGCTATGACGTCTTCGCACTTCAGAGTATGACAGTGTCCAGAGCATGGTGTTGATGCACATGAAGATGGACTGCGTAAAAATCCATGTGACATCGACACTCTTGGTCTCAATCTGCTTCATAGTCATGTAGATATTATATTGGCAAGCATCGTAACAGCGGATGGCGGCGTCCAGGGATGGGCGAGGAACTTGTGGAGACGGACGGTACATGAATACGACCATGGTGTTGTATCGACCAATGAACCTATGCGACTTAGTTAATGTACCATGCATGACGGCGCCAATACTTACCAGACCTTGTTAAGTCCCGATCCGCCGTCCATCTCAGGACTTGTGTCTCGCCAGGCCTCGATCTTCGACAGCATCTGAGCGAACCAGGGGTGCTGGTCGTCTTTGGGTTCGGGTTTCTTTCTTTGATAGAGCATTTTGCGGATCTCTAGTTGCAGCAATCGCATCTTGTAGAAATGTATTCCAATCCACTTCTTGAGCGATGCTTGAGGCGCAGGCTTAATTCCCTCCCTAGTGATGTAGACATCGTCGACAAGCTCGCCAAAGTTCACATCGATGTGTTCTCGTCGTGTTGCAAAATGGGCAGGTCTTCCTAGACTATGCGACAAGCCGTAATCCATAGTCAGTATACTCCAGAACAACCGGCGACGCATGTCGATTTCGAGTGGGTCTGCAGAACGTCCGCCAGGGCCCATGCTGATTGTCTTCTCCTCATGTAGGCCGAGGGCCTGACACAGCCGTACACCAAGACCGATGATGTAGTAAACGGCCGTCCTCGTTGGCGTTAGGAGTGAATAGCCTGCAACCAGACCAAAGCACTGCAGAGTCTTGAGATTCATTGGCTTGATGGCAGCCTCGAAGTATTTGAGGGCTGCGAGATAGTAGCTATCAGCGAGACCGGCGTACTGTGTATCCATCTTCTGCAGACTGATGGCGATGACCATGCGCAGACAGTAGTTCTGGTACGGGTCGGTGGAGCCATTGTAAACCTCATCGACGTCTTTAGTGAAAGTTGGCTCGTGGAAGATTGGATACATGGGGTGCACTAATCAAGTCAGTTCGTGTATGGGTCATACTGAGACAGCCGTACGCGCCTTTGCAGTAAAACAATTCCACCAGTAGATTGGTCAGATCTCTGTTGGGAAGCTCTTCAGCAGCGACGTCGCTGACCATGGGGTAGATTTTGGAGGTGGGTCGCTGGTCTTCCTGGGCGAAGGTGTCCTTGACATTCTTTGCTTCGGCATGTGGCACAATCTCGGATATGCTCTTGGACTCTGTGAACTGCTTGGCCAGCTGCATGACCAGGCGGGTGATGGTGATTCCACTTGAAGGTCCCAGGAATTTGGACTCGTCAGAATCCTGGACACGGACTGTAGCGGCCCCACGCATCACATCTTCAGGGTCCGGCTCGACGTCGTCGCGCTCGAGATCAGCCAGCTGCTTCTCGAGGTCGCGCACCTTCTGCTGCAGGTGCACAACATAATTCCGGGGAATCTTGCGTCCCTTGGTGGGGTCATAGTACTCGCAGTGGGAATTGGTGCGCTCGCATGGCCCGCATCGAGGGAGTCCAGGATCGCATCTTGTCTTGCGCTGGGCCAAGGTCAGTGGACAATTACGTAGCCAGCGAGACGGGAGAGGGTGCTTACCGTCCGGCAGCGACAGCAAGCCGTGAGGGTGTGGGCGATGCGACTCTGGCCCGTGGTGGTGGTTCCTTCCTCAGACGGGTGCGGGGCCCCTTCCGTCTTGGTGTGTGTCGCAGTCGCGACTTCCATCGCTCGTCTCTCACCAGGCGGGCGGACAGGGCGAGGACGAGGGAGCTGGCTTATGATGCTCGGCGGCCTGGGATGTGGGGGAGATCGCCGCGCACGTCCATGCCCGAGAGGTTTGTCGCGCCGGCGAGGAGTGGTCCTGTGCTCTCAGTTCGGAGAGAGATGTCGAGGCGGAGATGGGGGAGAGTCGAGCATACGACAGCGGCACCTAGTCTACGGGACGGCCAAGCAGTCACCTTCGGAGAGTCGACCGGCAGGAGTTTCTTTAACCAAAAGAACAAAGCGCGTCGTCGTATGGGCCACAAAAAAACGCCTGCGCATTACCGAGCGTCCCCAATCAGGCGGCGCAAAAAGGAAGACGAAGCATGACACGCCCCGTCGTTGGTGCGGCGTAGGCTGATGTGGTGACAGGCCGAGAACGTGTCCAAACTCTGGGAGCCGAGAGACTGACGTGCAGCGTGGGCATCGTCTGCAACGGCGCCCTGATAGGCTGCCCCTTCTCCCAGCACCCGCTCTAGCACTTGCCTATCTTCATCTCGTCGCTCGTGTCAGCGTCACAGCTGTCCCTTTCTGCATTGTCTTCTTGCTGCTCGACTCAGCGGGGCAACACCGCCGTCTGCTGCCTCCCAATTCGTCCATACAGCCGCGGCACTGCGACCTTCAAGGGTTCAGCGAGCCCGCTACGCCACCCGTCAAACCGTTCAACACCACGAGAGCGCCAAACCACCATATCCATCGCTTGCTGCACCGCCTTTTCGGCAACCTGGTCCGCGGAACGCATTTTCTGCATCGCCGCGCTATTCCCACAACGTCGACTCGACCGAGCCTGGTAAGTACCGTCCCGTCTCGTATCGGTCGTAAGGCGAGGGACCTCTTCACTCCACTGCCGCCCTCACCATGTAGTCTACATCCATATCCATGCATTGTGTCTAGTGCTCTTTTCGTTCAGTCCCTGCGCCTGTTCTTTCCATGTCATCCTCTATTTGACTACGTCTCGGATGGTTATCCACTCAGCGTCAGGTGATCGTGCGATGCATACTTACTTGTCCCATGATAGCAGGAAGATGGTGCTGGAAACGCCATTATTACGGGTGAGCAGGCCAGTCGCCGCTTGTTCGCGATGTCGAGCAGCAAAAGTCAAGTGCGACGGTAAACTGCCCGCATGCACAGCATGCGAAAAGTCCAATCGGGCCTCAGAGTGCTCGAGCACCAACGACCAGTTTGCGAGAGGCAAGGAAAGGAGCTATGTCGCGACTCTCGAGTCTAGAGTTGAGAAACTAGAGAAGAAGATACATGAAGCCCGTGCGAGGCGCAAGTCTTCTGGCGTTCTGATGTTGGACATGTCTGAGAACTCGACCCCACGTAGAGCATCTGTCGATACCGTAAAGGCAACGAGACCCATCAGCAAGAGGGCTGAGAGACGTAGGGAAGCCTCAGAAATCGACGACCTCGTTTCAGATTTTGGTCTCCTGTGAGTGCTACCCGTTAATCCCGGTGTGTTGTACTAACTCCCCAAGCGCCGTGAATGCTACAGCAAGAGACTTCTATGGCTTCACAACAGAGATGTCTTACGCCCGCTTGATTCGATCGGCCAGCGCTAAAGAGCCACTCCCAACCGGCTTGATCAAAGCATTGCCTCCAAAATACGCAGCAACACCACTGATTCAACATTACTTAAATAACATCTTCACCTTATGGCCAGTCTTCGAGGAAGCTACTCTTTACTCTTCCGTAGAGGCCGTCTATTCACAGGGCGACAATGCAAAACCCTGGGATCGCTGGAGTGTGCGTATGGTTTTGGCCATCGCCTGTCTCTCCCAATCCGAATCGAGGGGTGATACACATTACTCCGATGCTGTTGGCCACATGAATGCGGCTCTTGAAAATGCCGAAGATGTACTACATCCTGGTTACGTCTCCAGTATTCAAGCTTTGATACTCTGGACCATTTACGCCACTATGGATCCCCATCATTTTGACAGTTGGACACTAGTCGGCGCAGCTTCCAGAGCGATGGTAGATCTCGGCATACATCAAGATCCGTCCAAGACTGTTGCAATGTCACGGCCGAAGCTAGAGATCAGGAGGAGAGTATATTGGTGTGTATACTCTTTGGATAGGTAAGTCCATGTTTCCTCTTCTCCCTCTTGATCGCTAACCACCCGGTAGATCGACATCGCTCGTTCAGACTCGCGCCTTCTCATTCTCGGATGAAGCTGCGAATGTCGGCTTTCCATTCCACAACGCTTCCATCTCACCAAAGTTTGCTTCGCCTACATCTCAAGTCTTCCAACAGTCTTTCGATACAGCTGTCGATCTCTTCAGGATACGAGAGATTCAGTCAGAGTGGTATATGGACCTTTTCCAATCTGGACGGGAGCCTTGGCAAGAGCCATATCAATACATCTGGAAGCAGTATAGCAAGATGTCAGAGTGGTTCCAAGACATGCCTCTGAGTACTCTTCCTGCCGTGAAGTCATTCTTCGAGCTCGAACTTCTCTACAGCTACGTCTATATTCTCTCGCCAAGCCCGCGGATACCTCATATTCACGAGTATGCTCAGCGTTTGATTTTCGAACATTGCATTGCATACGCTACGAACCTACTCGCCATACTGGATAAACCTTCCAACACTGTCAAGCCTCCAGTCACCTTTTATGACGCTATGCGCGCTTACATGACAGGCCGGCAGTTTGTGGACGTTCTGTCACGCAACATGGAGATGATCCTTGACCCAAGACCACCGGTACCTCCAACGCCACTGGCTCCTCAAACAGAATCCGAAGATCCCCTGGCACCACCTGCACAGGTCAGCGCACCACCATTCCCATCACCACTACTTCCTGAAGGACAGATGCTGCCATTAGACCCCACCGCTCGTGCCATCAACGCTATCCATGACTTCACATCAGTACTATCCAAATTTGGCCTAAGGTTTGGCTTTACCCACTGGCGTGATCGGTTCCAAAGAGAGTCCGCTGCTCTATCTGCACAGCTTTACCAACGCCAACAAGCATCACCGCACACTTCGCCTCCAGTACAACAAATTCCGCCACCTGTTACCTACCCTCCACAATGGGTACCGATGCCATCGGTATCTCCACAGGCGCCACAACTCATGTACCCAGGAGGCCCAACAACACCACCAAGTCTGTTCCCGCAATCTAGTCCTTTCGCAAGTTCCATGTCATATAATGGCACTTCGTACGACGGATCCGGTCATAGTCCCCAACCACACGGTATGACATTCGACGCGAGCCCTGGCCAACAGACGTGGACAACTCCGTCACCTCAGCCGTTACCTGAGTTGCCACAACCATCCGGCGGCCAGAAACGAAGAGCTATGGTATATGGCCCAGGTTTACCGGCGCCGCAGTCCGGACAAGGTCACAGTCCTGGTGCGTCGTCGATATCTGGGCAGGATAGCAATGGATGGCCACAACAGGAGCAACAACAACAAGATACAAACAGCTACTTCCAAGCGCCACCTTCTATGCCGCACCAACATAGTAATTCGTGGACGCAAGATCCGTCGCAGGGAAACTGGGGATGAAAACTGCACTGTTGCGATCGACATCTAGCAAGAAATGACATTCGAATGGTGCATGGCGCGCTCACGTGAAGCCAAAATCATAGCCTAACAATGTCGAATTATGTCCACGGCGGCCTAGCTAGTTCACTCTACATGTATACGCTGTAGCCCCGGTCCATGATATGATTGGTGTTGAAATTGGAATGTGACCACTGCCCATATACCTTGCTGATCTAGTGATAAAACGTTCTCATGGCGTACACTATTTGGTGCACGGTAGTGCACGATGACTACTCTTTACCCAACTGGTGGAACAATTTTCATGCCGGCTTCGGAACCACAACTTTGACTCATTACAAGAACATCCCAGTGGAAGAGATCATATGATAGTTCGAAGGCTTAGTATCGCAAAAAGGGCTCTCTGTTGTCACGAGCATTGTGCGTACTACAGGGCCTTCATCCGTCGACTCCAGAAACTGCACGTTTTGCCAATCAATGCCTTCCGAATGCACTGCGGCATGTTCCATGCGCATGTGCTCCCAAAACTGCAATCTATCGGCAAAAACCTCCTGTGCACATTCCCGAAGGGCGTGAGACTCTGCATGTGTCTGCAGGGTATCCAAATATTCCTTGGGTGGTCTTTTGCGAGGGTAAGAATCGATCTTAACATTACATAGGTTGCACCACACAATGTAGACACGCGGTCTGGACTCGACTTGAATTCGGAAAAGTGAATGCCAGTCGTGAAGATAGCGGCATGAATATGTAGAGCATACCCCATGTCGTTGAAGAGCCACTTGGATGCTTGGAAATGTGCAGCGACAAGCCGAACAGGTATACGAGCCAACACTACCGCGATGTTAGCGAGGAAACAAAGCTAGGTCCTTGCAACCTACCTTGAGATATTCCTTGGTATGACTGGTAATCTACCCGGCCACCAAGCGGATTTGCATGTACTCTTCTTAAGATGACCAAAGACATGGTCCAGCCGTTGCATCCAAGTGCTAAAGACCATACCACAGAAACCACAGTTTAGAGCTGCTTGAGACAAAGAAGGATTGTCTCTCTTCCATTCCTCAAGGAGATCTTTGGGCATGAAAACCAACTCACCCTCTCGGCCAATGTGAACTCTTTTGATATGTTGGGAAAGGTGATCTTCTCGTGTAAAAGTCCGATCAATTTCAGACTCTGTCGCACATCTTCCGAAGTGACATTCGACCAGGTGGCTCAAGAGAACGTCGCGTTGACCGCAAACAAAACATTTTGGTAGTCGCATGACTGTATTTACGCTTAAGCAGCAGATCCACTGATAAGGCCAATGATGAACGCCTTCTTCGTGTCGTGCCCACGAAGATCGATTGTTGAAAAGCTTATCGCAATCAGGCGACGTGCAAAAGTAGGGATTCTGCCTAGACGGCCTATTTTTCGTAGATGTCTGCCGTAAGTTTCAGTTGGCTGTATGTATGACAATAGAGAGCAGCGCGAACATGAATCGATTTACTTACATTGGCGCCATGTGATGGAATCCAACGTTTGCGTCCTCGGCGGGACCCCCTTGAATCGACCGAGATACGGCTGGGCGAGCTTTTAACGCTTGTATGGGAACCATGTGAGCTCATTGAGCTCGTCCTACTGAAGGTACGTATTCGAGAGCGGTGTCTGGGTTCTGGGATCTGGGAGAGATTCGTGGTTGATGAATTCCAGCCTGCATTGTTGGGTGGTTTGAGGTATACACAAAGCCTCTCGTGTATCTGGCAGGGAAAACAAGTTGGAGTCTCTCCGGTGCAGGGAATGTTTCCGCGCTGACAAGCGGAACAAGACTGAACTGGTATCTCTAAGGAATTGATAGGCGGTTCCTGCCCCACAGGTAAGGGCAATGCAAATTGATTGTAGTCGGGCTGTAAGGTTGACTCAATCACTGCAGTAGAGATCGGGTCCAGAATCGTGGGCTGAATCAGATATCGCTCAAGAGAAACTACACTGGGTGTAGGAGAAGGTCTATCAAACCGCTGTACACTACTACAAGCTACCGCATTTCCTGTTGACGAGTTCCTTTCGGTTCGGTCATAGAGCTCAGAAGCACAAACATCTTGGCGCATGTAAGTTTTGCCTGCATACAAGCTATTAGCAGGATTGTAAAAAGGGAGTAGCTTCCAGAGTCGGATCCTAGTAGTCAAGCACTAAGTCCTAGGGTAATGGAGCCTCAAGATTTCTTACTTTGTGGAATCTTGCGCGATCTCGCATTCGCGAACCAAGTCCTGATCACTCGTGTTGAAAGCCCGGTTTTATCAGAGAGCAAAGCGTACTCGCTCTCTGAAGGGTATGGATTGAAACCAAAGTACTCATCTAATGTTGCGCGTACGTCCTCAGGAAGCTTCGTCCTCGGAGGCTTTGCGGTGTTCGATGCCGAGCGCTTCGTAGATTTGTGTACATCAGACGGTCCTAAAGACGATGACTGACTACCGTTCAATTCTTGAGCTTTGACCACGAGCGCTCTCGATATGATGGTATCCCTTTCGTAGTCCGCGATCGTGGTTTCCATTAGGTCGGGTATCTGGCCATGCATTGAATCTGACAATATCTGCTGGTTCCACTCGAGACTACCGAGGTTCGATGAAGGTCCATCAAGACTCAAACTCTCCAAGAAAGGATCGATCTGGTCGAGTTCAGGAAAGGCGTCGTTATCGTTCATGTCATTCCACGTGACGTCCACCCCACCGTCGAACTGTAGAAAACTCGGGTCTGGCAAATCTATGTCATTTGCCATTGCAGTTGATAGCCAAGAGTCGCTCAATGTTGGTATAAAGCCGTCATAATAATGTGGCGGTAGAAAGTCGTCTGCGGGATCGGATGCGAAGAGGGCCTCAAAAGTCCCGGAATCAGTCGGGGCGGTCCAGTCATGAGCCATGATGGCTAAGACAACGGAACTGTAGGTGATGAGATAAACAGAAAGGTAGAGCAGTCACCTCAAAAACGTGAATTGGACTTGCGAATGACATGGTGGAAAGTGCAGGGTTGCAATGACAATATATGATGAGGCTGAGAAACAAGGTGAGCGAGTTGAGTTGCGAGGTTAGAAAAGACAATACAGCAGTGTCGGTCGTTGTTGCCCAATCGGCTTAAGCCACCGCGTTTACCCATGCGATATGCAAGGCAGAAGAACAGGGCGAGAAAGACGCGATTCGCGTACAGTGATCTCGTACAGGAGACAGCAATGCAGCAGGACTATGACGAATACGTTGCGATGAATGGGTATGTTTTGGTGCGAAGATCGACAGGGCACCCACCGCCGGACATGGACGACCCCCACTTGAACCGCGGGGCATCCGCCGCTATCTCTGCACAACACCAGTAACCAGTCTCACATCCGACGAAATGCCTCACTACACCCTCGCGCACGCATCGAAACATAGCGCACTATCACCAAATCCTTTAAAACCACCCTGAGCCACCGTCACGATGTCGACACCCCTGGAACGCGCTCTGGCAGCCATCGACGGCGCCCACGCGCTCGACCCAAACAAAGTAACCATCAACAATGAAGAAATGCCATACGAACTCCACTACGCGCAAAAATGCACTTCCTACCTCGAGAAACGCGCCCCTGATGCCTCAGAACCCCTTCGCATAGCAATCCGCGCCCAACACTTTCGCCGATGGGAGGTACCACGGTCCAGCTACCCAATGACACGCCCCGGCTACCACGCCTGGCGTACCTACCTCAAGAAACGACAAGCCGAGCTCGTTGAGCAAATATGCCTAGATTCTGGGTACAGTAAAGAGGACAGCGAGACAGTGGGCAGTTTGATACGGAAAGAGGATTTGAAGGCCAACGAGGAGACAATGGTGTTGGAGGACGTGGCTTGCCTAGTTTTCTTGGATGACCAGTTCGAGGCGTTTGAGAAGGAACATGATGAAGATAAGATTGTGAGGATATTGCAGAAGACGTGGGGGAAGATGACGGATCAAGGGCATGAGTTGGCGTTGAAGATTCCTATGGGAGAGAGGCCTATGGAGTTAGTGAAGAAGGCGCTGGCAGGGTAACACAGTTGTGAATTTGAATGTTGAATAAAGTGGAGATTTTCATCTATTACTCGTGATGTGAATTTGATCGTTTTGGGTATCGTTCTGAGCCTGTGATATATCCTTCCCTCCTCTTATGGCTGACATGTTGAAGCCTAAGCTCCACCCTCCCTCTTAGCGTACTCCTCCTCCATCGCCTCCTCGTATCGTCGCTCGGCTTCCTTCTCCTGCTCGGTTTTCTCACTGTGGGTCGCGCTCGCTAGAGCTTGCGTAGCTGCATTCTGTACGTTGTGCGCCGTCTGCGCAGCAGCTGAAGACTGCGTCGCTGGGGTGGATTGTGAGGTGGTGGAAGGCATTGGGACAGGCATTCTGGCTGTTGCTGGTTGTTGGTGAATGTGTCGTTGAGTGGTATACTAAGACGTCTGGTTCGGGAGATTGAATGATACTGAGACTTTGCAGGTAATGATGAGAAGGGCTTGAGGAGTGCGTGATGGCTGCTATATAGACACATAGCGTTGCGTCATTGTGGCGGTGCAGCTGTGGCTGGAACCTTCTACGACATGTGATTCGCCACTGATTATCGAGAATCAATCATCGCACGTGAGGACAGTTTGCACATAAGGATGCACGTTCATTTCGGCAGTCCAATACGCGTAAACATGGATGGGGTTGGTTTCAATTCTGTTCAGTAAGAGCTGAAGTGATGGCGTGTGTAGACACGCAAGGCCGTTAGGGATCCTCAACCTTTCCTCACGGTCATCGTATTTAGAGCTTCTTTCCCTACGAGATGCTGCAACTAGAACCTACACCATATTTCATTCAGGCGATGTATGCCGTCAAGACTGCTGCAGTCTCCATACAAAGGTCTCTTCATCTTGAGAGAGTCGCGTAGTTCTGGGCCGTGGTGCCGGCCAGTAAGTATGTCAGCCCCAGTAGAGGACTTGCCATTCGATGCAAACCTTTGGCCTTCTCAGTCGAGTGCGACATATTTAAAGAAGGCCCATATCGAAAACGGCTCATCTGGACCAAGGTCATTTAGCCTGCTTTATCTACTCTTGTTATTGCTCTCATTGGGGGTTACGTCATCTACTTTGCATTTGGTATCGATGATTCCTGCTGCAATGAACTTACATGACTTGATGATGGCTTTCACCGTCCTTACGACATCACATACTCTGACTTGAGTAGAGGTTGATATTGATTTGCTCGAAAAGAAAGGTGATGGAGGTCATGGAAAAGGCCGTCATGGTTCTGGTGATCATATTTCTGGCGGCGATGGTTTTAGCGGACATGGAGGCCACGATGGTGTACGGCCTGACGGAAGCGCCTCTGCCAGACAGAAAAGCACTGGTTCAAACTTCACCGTTTCAACGTTTTTTTCGGATTCTGGTTTGGGTGGCGCTTCGTACGGTTGCGGCTGCGCTTATGAAGTAGCAGTTTGTGTCGATCGGGCTACCTCACGATCGGTGCATCCTTGCCTGTTGACATTCGAGTTTTGAGTGGTCGGTCGGAGATGGTGAATGGATAAGGTGAAGATTAGCGGATAGTCGTTTCATTTTCTTCCTTCCTAAGCTTATTTAGGATGAGACGATGTCACGCAGCATGCAAATACCAGGCGATAGACAGACCGATATGACTAGACAGTGATGGGCATACTGTTTGTTGTGTTAGTACAAGCACAGTACAGTACCCAAGATAACACAATGATATTGACAAGGCTCAGACTTGCCTTTTCTGAAAACGAATCAACGACACCACGTGCTTGAAGGTTCGCCCATCCATCACTAGATAGGACAGCCCAGAGGATATACACCGGTGTCTCAATCGCTTGCTCGATTTGTAATCATTGCCAAAGGAAAAAGATGAAGATGACTAACCTTATTGACTTAGAACATGTGTGCCCTTCGTTTTGCCTGTCTCCATTTTGGCAGTGCGAGCGCCGAATTGGATCGCACGCTTCTTCTCCGCAGCTACTCTTTTCATGCCCAATTGCCAGGCCAGCAATCGAAGAGCGCGCTTTCCAGGCTCGAGGAACTGCATAGGATCTTCACTATCAATCACTTGCGTCAGGCCGAAATCGCACTTGGCTGTCACCGGAAGACTCAGCGCTAATGCGATGAAGTCTTCATCAAGGAACGGAAATCGAACTTCCCTACTGCTGTCGCTGATAACTCGATCGTCGCGACCCAGGTTCCTTTTTCCTAGTCGACTGAAGTCAAGCTCCAGCTCTTCAATCAGGCCGGGGTATCCGTGCCGAGCAAAAGCTACGGCATGTCGTTGATACCCGCCAAAAAGCTCGTCGGCCCCCAATCCGGATAGGAGGACGTGTGCGTTGGTGGTATATGGCTCTGCGCGAGCCCTGTCTGAGAGGTGCGCTAGACCATTCCCGCGTGAGGCGAAATACAGCGCGAACGAAATGGAAAGGTCCATTTCCGTATTGTGCGGATGCATCAACGCCATGACAGTGCTACGGTGGGCTTGCGTCTCGGTGTAGGGCACGTTGACTTCGACGAAGCGCCACTCTCGCCCTGGACAGACTTCTATGAGCTCGGCGTGTGACGATCGTCCAGTGATACGGTCCGGGCAAAGCTCGTACGGACTGGTTCCTGACTCGAGATTGGAATGGATTCGAGGGTTCTCAAAAGCGACATTGAGGAGGTCGATAGATTCGCTGAGCGGTAGGAGGTCGTGACACATGCGCGCGAGGATTGTGCAGTCAAGGCCACCAGAGAAAAGGATGCCGACCTGTGCGTCCTTTAGAGCTCCCGGCGTCGCATTGCTGGTCACTGCCTCTCGTATATGCTGAGTACGCAATTTGAGCGACCTTTCCAACGATAACCTCAACTGCTCGGTCGCGTCCGTGTTCTGTGTTGCAGGTTCGATGTCTACAGTTGGATTCATAGTGGGAAATGGCAGGGTCTGAGTCTGTTAGCAGGACTCGCGCACCAGATGACCTACCTACGAAAGATAGTCCAGAGTCCTCTTTCGGGTCTGAGCGGCGGTGCGGAATCTTTGTAACTGGCAACGAGTTCGACGTCGAGTCTGCGGCATCGACATCTAGGACATAGATGCCATCGGCTTCCACTTCAGTCCAAGACTCACCAGAAGCGTTATCGCAAACGCTAGACAAGACAAGTGTGCCGTCTGGAGTTGACTTTTGGAGCAGCGACCGCCGTCCCAGACAGTCGCGTCCATAGTAGATGCGATTGTTAGGTGCATCGAAGAAAACAAGGGCATACGGACCCCGCACGCCTGACAGCAGCTGAATGACGCTTTTAATGGATGTCTCGCCTGTACTGGCGCATGCATTCAAGAGCTTAGTGAAGATAAGCTGAGAGTCATTGCCATCAATGACATGTCCAGCAATGCTCCATGCTTCGCCATTCCAACAAAGAACGGAGCCAGTGGCGACGTCTTTGAGAGGTTGCTTGACAACGTCGTTGCCGCGTAAAGCAAGGACTGTTGACAGGAAAGTCGCGTGAAGACGCGTTGGAGATGCCTTGGGGCTGGATTCGATGACAGTTTGATGCTGCCCTGTGCTATCAGGCCCTCTGTTCTGGAGCAGTTGCTGAGTATTCGTGTCAGGCGTCACATGTCCAGCTCGGCTGAGCGAGAAGAAGATGCCGCACATGGTCGGGCTGGTGTTCGCAGTGGAGAAATGGTTTTGGCAACGGCACGTTTGACATTGCCTGACGCGCTAGTGGGGGCCGCTCGGAGACTCGGCTTCTAGATGCCGGGAGACCATGTGGACGATGCGCAGGTGCAGGCGCAACAGACGACCACGACTGAGATAGTTGACATATATATGCCCTGCTAGAGCTATTTCGAGCTCCATAGAAGACCCATGGACACTTGATCAACCACCTATCGCCTCTCCACAATCCCCAGTCGCAGTCGGTCTATGTCTCCCCCGAACTCAACTCCGCAACACGATGCAGCCCAAGACAGCAACGCCGAAGCGAAGCTAGAGAAGGTCGATGACCAACAAGATGTGGCCACGATGAACGAGAGCGCGCCTCTATCCGGACAGGCCACAGATCCAACGGATTTGGCAGACGACACGAATACCACGACCGGCGCGGGGCAGCCAGTCGAGATGAAGGCCCAAGACGAGGGGCACGTATCGAAGGAAGGGTCGTCGGAGATGGTAGAGAAAGTGCACGAGACCCCGGAGGAGTCGAAGGCGACCCCCGCTGGTGCAGAAGTGGACCAGAGTAAAGATATGGAGGCTGTGCAGACATCGTCTACGGCGCCAATCGAGGAGCTCACCACCAAGACAGAGACTGTAGCGCTGGACCGCGCATCAACACCACCACCTGAGCTCAGCGAGAAATCGGCAGGCAAAGCACCTATACGATCACCTTCGCCTCCCCCTCCACCGCCCAAAGACGACAGATACCTCACGACGAGTAACGTACCTAGCCGAACTACTTCCCCAATGTCGCAAGAACGATCAAGTGGAAGAAATTCCGAAGACGCTGCGGCTGACGACTATGCTGCGAACCATGACGGCACAGGAGACGCTGTAGATAACTCGCGGGAGGAGATACAGAGCATCATGGATCAGTTCGAGGGGGATGGTGGGCCTGGCGAGACTGAGATCATGTCTCCCAGACTGGAGATAGCGACCCCCATGTTAGAGTCGCCTTCAACTCCCTACCCACCCCGAAGGTCAAGTCTTGTGCCGCTCGACAAGCCCTTGCCTATTCCGGCCGACGATGCGGCTTCGATGACTTCACTTCAGTCTCCACCTCCTCGCACTTCCTCTCTACACCGCGTTGGCACTGGTACCTCCTTTGCAGAACCGACCTCGCCCAGCGCACATGCTTCCAAGTACAAGCCAGCGCAGCCAGCACCAGAGCCTGAGCCAGACCTACCCTTCGACTTCCACCGCTTTCTCGAACAGCTCCGTCACCGGACCGCAGACCCTGTCGCCAAATTTTTGCGCTCTTTCCTCTTGGAATTCGGGAAGAAGCAATGGATGGTACATGAGCAAGTCAAGATTATTGGAGACTTCCTCGAATTCATCAGCAAGAAGATGGCACAATGCGAGGTATGGCGGACGGTGTCCGACGCCGAGTTCGATAACGCAAGAGAAGGCATGGAGAAACTAGTCATGAATCGGTTGTACACTCAAACATTCTCGCCCGCAATCCCGCCTCCAGAGCCTGCATCACCACGCAAAGGTCGACGGAGACAAGAGCCGCCAGGACCAGGCCGAAGAGGTCAGCATCAAGAAGACGTAGAGCGAGATGAGGTCTTGGCGCAGAAGGTGCGGATATACAAATGGGTCAGTGAAGAGCACTTGGATATCAAGCCTGTAGGTGACAAGGGCAAGAAGTTTCTACATCTGGCCCAACAAGAGCTGTTGAAGATAAAGAGCTATCGAGCACCCAGAGACAAGATAATCTGTATCTTGAACTGTTGCAAGGTCATCTTTGGATTCTTGCGGACATCAAATTCCGATCAATCTGCCGATGCCTTCGTACCGCTTCTCATCTATACGGTACTGCAAGCGAACCCCGATCATCTTGTCTCGAACGTACAATACATTCTGCGGTTCCGTAACCAGGATAAGCTTGGTGGAGAAGCAGGTTACTACATATCATCCTTAATGGGCGCCATCCAATTCATCGAAGGTCTTGACAAGACCTCTTTGACCGTGACTGATGAGGAATTCGAGAAAAACGTTGAAGCGGCCGTCTCAGCCATCGCTGAACGCCATGCAGCCGAGGAAGCCGAATCCTCGTCTTCATCTGCGTTACTACACCCTACTGCGCCTAACCATAAACGTATGCCCTCACCTCACTATCATCACATAGCGGAAAAGACGACACCATTACGGCCGGAACTCACACAAAGAAATTCGATGGAGGCAGAGACTGCAGGGCCACGACGGTCGACCAGTCTAAAGGATCGCAAGTCTGAGGCGGAGCAGCCAGAAGAAGAGAATGCCGCTGTCGCAGGCCTATTGCGCACAATACAACGGCCACTTAGCACTATTGGTCGTATCTTCTCGGACAATGATACCCACCATCCATCTGGACCTGCGTCAGCCCAGAAACCGCATTTACCGCCACGCGCGTCAACGGAGTTTCCCGGTCAGGTTCCTCAGTCTAACATGAACGAGAAGCAACGACCATCGCATGAGGACGACCGACAAAGGCAGAGGTTGACGGCAGAAGATGTCGCTGCGCGACAGGCGTCAGCTGAAGCAGAGGAAGCGAGGCGCATACAACGTCAGGAACACAAGGTCGTAGTCGAGACGCTGACAGGCATGTTTCCCCAGCTGGACCGGGATGTCATCGACGACGTGGTGCGGCAGAAGGAGGGTCGGTGAGTCTTGTTCGAACGCCACTAAAATGATACCCATAAAGACTAACAAATATCTAGTGTTGGTCTTGCAGTTGACGCATGTTTAGCGCTAGCGAATCCCTGATACACATATTCATAGGTTCATGGTCGAGTATTGATAGACCTCTGACCTTCTGATATGAATGGATATTTGTATCTCAAACCATGCTATTGGTTCAACTCAGGGATATGATAGAAAGCAATTGTACCATTGCTTTAGCTAACGTCTTAGCGCAGTGACAACAACAGATCTTAGTTTCTGCTATTTGCCTACATCATCGCCAGCTTCCAACACTGAACCTCTATTCCCAACCATTTTACATGAGGCAAGTCATTAGTCACCAGGATCCATATCAGCTGTTAGATGTGTTCTATAACATACGTTATTATTGTCTTGCGGACTGTTTGATCCCTTGCAGATCTAATAGCTTATAGGGATAAGATGAGATATCATCCTGGTAGTATCATATCCTGCGCTTCTGAAGCTGTAGCCGTCCTGATATGCTAATGACTTCAATGCTAATGTAATGCCAAATACAAACGCCAGAACGCTGAACGCCATGCATACCAACAGTATCGATGAATTATGAAACCGTGATAACGAAACGGATCTCTACGCCTCACCCCCTTGGTCATGTGATTGTGACCATGTAGTTGACGAACAGCTCGTGCGCGCCTCAAGCTGGTCAGCCTTCTTCGCATCACGAACCGCAGCGTCAACGGCGTCGTGAAGATCGAGGTGGAAGAAGGGCCTATCGACTCCATGGATTGGATAAAATCTTCTCTTCTCGGTCGCAGAAGTCGACTGTACCTCAAGAGCATGCGTTTCCGCCAACTCCTTGCCCTGTTCTTCGTCTCTATTCTGCACATGCCGCCGTGCAGCCTCCATTTCGTTACGCTCATTACCCGTTGTACCTAAAAGACTGGTCGTGACGGTATAGGCTGGACACCATACTCCCATATGGTCGGCGTTGATCGTTGCAGGGAATCCAAATCCTGCAAAGGTGAGCGCCTTGCGTGTCCACCGGTTGTGCACACCAGCAAAGTGCCACTCAACCAGCCCGGGCGCAGCATGCCGGTCGAGCGTCTCGCGCAAACCTTTCAATCCGTCAATGCTCGTGATGTCTAGAATGTTGACAGTGGAGAAATCAAGAACAATAGCCCTCAGAACTGGAAGAGAGGAAGACTCTTCAATAAGCTTCTCGCTAGGCGGCGCGTCGCACCACAAGCGATCGCAAGCCCGGATACCGTCATCGGCTTGGGTTCGGCGCGTATGCGAGGTGATGTAAGAGGTAAGATAGTCAACGTGGTAGGCCTGATTGATGTAGTTGAAGTTCTCGCTGAAACGGTAGATGAAGACGCCAGGATATGCCGGTTCCACATTGATGTCCGGGTTATGGTTGTCAGTGGCGTCGTAAGGTATGTAGACCTGTCGGGAATCTTTTGCAGTACTGGTGTCATACGTGTTTTCTCCATATGTCTGTGGAGGCAGCGATGTGCCTGTTGTCGACATAGATTTATTGCAGAAGCGATCGTCGCGAACTATGCGCGTCACCTCCACGGTACCTCGAAACTTGCCCGGACTCTTTGCCATTCGGACGAGAAGCATTGCGAAAGACAGTCCCACAGTGATGTAGATTGCAGTCTCAAGGTCGGTGAAGAATGCAATGACAACGCCACAAACCCAAATGAAGAGCTCGAACGGTGACAGTTGGTAGTATTTGTGCAAGTCCTTGGGTCCCTTGATCAAGTCGACGGTGGAGTGTATGATCAGACCAGCAAGCGCAGCATTTGGTATGTAGTAGAAGACAGCGGTAAGCGCATAGAGCGCCAGCACTAGGACCACTGCGCTGAAGACGCCAGATAGTGGGGTACGTACCGCAGCCTTGGAGAGAACGGCAGAAGCACCAAAAGAGCCTGTGCATACGTAGCCACCGACGAAAGGACTTAGTATGTTGGCGGCACCTTGTGCAATCATCTCCTGTGAAGCAATGACGGTGTAATTATGCCTTCGCCCAAAATTCTTAGCGATGGCGATATGTTCGACGATGAGGATAATGATCATTGCCGGGAGCTCTGATGCTACCAAACCAAAGAGTTTGCCATTCATCGAGGGTACGCCCGCGTGACTGAATCCCTTCTCGATGTGGCCGACAATTCGAAACTTCTCTTGGCCTGCAGGGGTCGTTCGATGTACAAGCCAGCTGATGAGAGTGTAGAGCAGGATAGTGAACGTGAGGCGCAGTGATGAGATCAAGGACCACATCTTCTTCTTTCGTGGTTGGCGGACCTCCATCTTAGCGCACAAGTTCTTGATTAGGTAAAGAAGCACAATGGATGTGATACCAATAGCCGCGTCAAGCCTTGCCCTGGGTAAGCCCTTTAGGAAGTTGACGTACACCTTGTACGGGGACTCACGTGTGTTGATCCCTCTCACCCCCATCAAGGTCGGCAGTTGTGTCGAGATGATAGTGATACTGGCGGATGTGACGAAGGCGGAGATGGGGATATATGGAATAAACTCAATGATGAAGCCGAGACGAAGGATACCGAAGACTAGAATAATGCTTCCAGCAAGGAAGCTTATCGCATGCGCTATTTCCTGGGGCTGATACACACCAGGGTGTTCGGCTTCGATATTGCTGACTGCGCTTCCGATCAGTAGTGACCCGACTGCTGTCGTCTGGTTATGATTAGCTGCGTTTAGCTCGCCTAGAGGATTTACTTACACCTATGACGATGTCTCTAGACGTCCCGAAGATCCAGTATAGACACGCGCCTGTGAAGGTCGTGTATAGGCCGAAAGCAGGTGACAGGCGCGCGAGCGACGCATAAGCCATGGCTTGCGGTACCACAACAAGACCGACCGTGATACCTTTCTTGAATTAGCCGTGTGTAATAAGAGTTTCTGGAGATTACTTTGCATACCTGCGATAGCGTCTCCAGCCAGCCAGTGTAGATTATAGCGTCTCAGCCACCGTACGCTCGGAAACAACTCGCGTACGTATTCTGCGGCATCATGTGAAGTCGGGACGCATTCGCGCAACCATTCTGCTACCGACGGGTCCTCCTCGATGTATGCCTCTCCGATTGTATCTTGCGCAATGTCCTTGAAGGATGTCGTCTGAGCGCTACGGTCCTCCGAGAAGGTGGGTAATAGTTTCATTATCCCAGTGTTGATATCCAGCGTTCTGCTGGGCAAAGAGCACGTATAACGTTCTAAATTGATGGAACAAGAATAAGAGTAGTGGTAGTTGCGTTCAATCAAACTTGGTATGTCGGCAGGCGTAGGTCGTGAATCTAATGTAATGATAACGGAAGCAATGTGCGCGAAGGAAAAGGGAACCACCAAGTAATGAATAGACGGACCGAACGTTTCTGTAATAACCGGGATGTGTTCTCCGTTGAATCTGACGCATTGTCATGCGCTGTGCTTGGAGCATTTTACCGATGGCCCGAAATCATCGGGCGATAGGTCTTGGCGAAGTCGCACCGATAAGGTACTGCGACTCACCGCCGTCCTTCCCCGTCTTGGGACTTCGCGCGACATTCTGATTGTAAAAGAGCATGGTTTGGTAGCTGCGAACGGCCATAAACCTCCATGTCGCGTCTGACGTGTTCGAGTTGTTAAACCTTACAATCGCGGCCTGTTCAGGATGGATATCCAGGTAGCAATCGCCTCGCCAGCAGGTCTCCCGGCACGTACAGCGTGCTCGAACACATCTCGGCCAGCGGAAGTCGGTGTGGCAAAGTCGCGATTGGACGATGCTGGGTTGTTGGAAGGTGCAGCTGATGATGGGGATGCGGCGACGAAGCGATCAGGCACAGTCCGAGCGACATCAATGTGTCAGTGCCAAGCTTCCACGACCCACTTCGGGCAAGAGGTCGTGTGTGGACTGCGGGGAGTTACTAACTCAGTCTCAGCACCTGTCATTCAGATGCCAATCACTGACTATGAATGAAGGAGAAAGTAATCGCTGGCTTTACTTTTTGGTAACATCGCTATGCTTGTTCTTTCTTCCATTGTGATGGCGCTGCATCTGTGGATAGGCTAAATATCGCTGAGCAGGAAGAGCGGTCACGGGCAATTCCTACGACATCTACAGCACTAACTATACATGGCATGCGACAGTCATGTCTGAGTCTATTCATTCTGGGCACTAATGAGTCCACACGTTCACCGGTAACACATTGTGTGATCTGATCCTGTACAAGCGTGTCGTTGGTGCTCAGTCTAGTCCCCACTGATCTTCGAAGCCAGCCGCGGACTCAACTTCCTCCAGGTCAGGTAAGTTTTCATCTTCACTGCTATCGTCATCTTCTGTAGCCTCGTCTGTATCGTCCCTGTCTTCTTCATCTTCCGCGTGAGTATGGTCAGCGATACGATTACTGCATTTACAGCATGTGCACTCAACATGCATGCCTTGAGTTCTCATCCACTGACGAACCACGGACCGACCAAGACGTTCGCCGCGGATACACTCTCCGTTCACGTATACCGAAAGAGAATGGTCATGGTTCTCAACGAAGCCAAAATCGTCCTGTGGCACATGCGCGAAGTCAGCAGCCGAATGATCCTCGTCAGGGTAGTTTTCCCCTTCTCCTCCCCCTTCTTCCTCGTCGTTGCTGATGTCTTCGCCATTCTCACTAGCGACATCGTTCTCGGCACCTTGCTGAGGCCCTTGAACTTCTCCTTTGCACCAATTGCACACAACTTTCGGTTCAGCTTCCGATGTGAACTCCGCACCACAGCCGCATACATGACTGTGACCCTCCCCTATCTCGTCTGCTATTGGAGCATGGCAGCGTAGATCTTCATCTGCACGGTCTTCTTGGGTGTAACAGGCCGCACACAGCCACCGGTGTAGAAAGCGCTTGCGTAGGCTACAAGAACATCGCGCTAGGCCTTTCTTCCGGCGTTCTCGGTAACACGAAGGACAAGTCAAATCTTTGCGCTTGTTGACAATCATGTTGAGCAACGAGACAATTTGAACGCCAGAGTATGGGTATTCTGTGCGACCAATAGGCTCGATGAATTGGTGGGTGCCCAAGTCAAGGTCGAGAATGCGCTGAAAGGGCTCAGGGTCGCCAATGGCAATAATATTCAGGGGAATATGAGTACGGCCTTGGTCATGCAGAGGTTTCATGTCTTTGATAGGTAGATGCCAAGCATCTTCTTCCGAGTTCTTGAGTGGATACACAGCGATGGCTTCAGGCTGGAGAAAGCAGAAGCCTGCCCACCAGCGACGCTGGTCAAATCCAGAGTCTTCTGTGAGGAAGTTATAGAGAACATGTATCCGGCATTCGTCGCAGGTGTTGACTCCGCACTTCGCACATGGGCGAGATTCTGTCGCGAAGCCGAGTCCAGCACAGTGAACTATGGGTTCGAACGTTTTTACTGAGCAGATGCAATGGCTGATTGCCCGAGCAAAGCAACCAATTCCTGGACACAGAGTTTTGGAGAGAAGATTGGCCTTTGCATTGGCGTCGTCCATACGAATGTGCTTATGGAAAGCCTGCGAGATCAGGGTAAGAACGACGAGATCGTCGGGTGTCAAGAACGAGACTAGTGCCTGCAGATTGGTATCAGTATTCTGAATGGAGTACAAGAATAGCCTTTGCACGCCTACCTCCTGAACCGGATATGTAGCAAGAGCGACAGCGAGCGGTTTATCGGAGTTCGATGTCGCCGGTGGGAGCGTCCAAACGCATTGCGCTTTCTGCTGTACCGAGGCCATCGCAGATGTCTTGTTGAGTGTTAGCTGAGATCTTTATAATCGCCAGAGCAGCTTCAGTTGCAAGAGCAGTAAAGCACGTCTGCATCAAGATTACTTACTGTCAGAGTTGCTAAGACACGCTTATTGCTTATCGAAATTCAAGTCGCGTCCTGCATTCCTAGGCGAACTGAGAGAGGGTTAAGGGCAGAATCTAATTGTCAGTTGATCCGATCAATGGCTTTGCGGAGTGAGAGCGACAGAAGCGGCCAAGGAAGTCGCAAACGGCACGTGCGTAGGTGACAAACAAATCGAAGGTCCACTTGCAAAAGAGCACATATTCCAGCAACTACGTCTAAGAGGTTGCCTTCACAACACGGACATCTGGAAGAAAGTGAAGTTCACGCTTTTCAGGTTACAATTATTGGCGATGCCTCCTCCGTACCATTCCGGTTCACCCGAGAGTAGGTCCGCATCAATCAACTTTGACATCGCCCCATGTACACCGCAATATTAGAATATGTAGCACTGGCATTGGAATTCCAAGCCTGAGGTATGTGTATCGCAGGCAGAAGAATAGTAACGCTCGTACCTAACACCAGAGATGTGTCGAGAGCTTCTGAAGACACCAATGGGTGTACTAGAGATGCATTATGATATGCTAGATCGACTTGTTTGTTATGCAAATTTGATTGTTTTCTTCGAAATAAGTCAGGTACTTGGATGAATTGGAAATAGATGCATACTTGCATTGTAAGGCTTCATTATCGAGGAGTATCTGCAATATAATATCCATTGCGTGGTACACACATCATCGCTGCGTCAATTCCTAATTATGACTCGTCATTAGCGATGTCGTGGATGTTTTAGATGTACTTATTATGTGCCTTTGGGTGATCGCTAAAACCCCAGAAAACTTCGTCGCTACCGCACAATGCTGTCATATCGCATAGTACCACCACTTGTATCCGACGAACTGGCGCTTACTGATGGAACCGAGAAAATTTATTGTTGTATGCATCTCCGATCTGTAAAGGCGCCTTTCCTAGTCGTAAAGACTGCCTAACTTGCAGTCGCGTAGGATGTCGAGTTTGGTACCCTCCAGACCGGTTAGCATGTCGGCTGACATTCAGTCGCGACTTGTACTAATTCACCTTTACTTTCAGCTATCGGTTGCCAGGCTTGGCCATCTGCATACTGGTGACCGTGGCTCTATCCTGTCAGCTTGCGTTCTGATAGGGTAGATGACATCCATTACTTTACCCAGCATCTATCCCCTCCATAGACATATGTGCGTAAGTTTCTCGTCTTCCACATTTGAGCTGCTCAGATAGGCAACCTTCCATTGCTTCTCCCGACCGACCTGCCTCCAAACTAGCAATCGTCGATTTGTCCTCTCTTTGTGAGCCTTGGCTGGCCATCTTGCTAGCTGGCTGCGTGTATGGTTGCGCCACTGGTTTCCAAATCATCGTCCAAAGCTCACCCGCCAAGTTCATCGTGTAATCGAATGCGCCTTCCAGTAGTGGCCAGAGGGGTTGATGGTAGTGATGGTCCATGACACACTCACAGTGGGGGGTAGTTGTGCGTATCTCAAGCGTGTGTTTTAAGTAGGTGTCAAAATCTCACCGAAGTTGTATTGCTTGAGGTACCGGGAGTTATAGAAGGTTGTGGAAGTGTGCCGAGAGATAAGGTGAGAGATAAGGGTCCTAATATGGAGCAGCGCAGTGGGGCCGAGCGCGGTACACCAAGCAGGAATTGATCTTGATTGGGGATCGACCTCTTCTACCTCATTACATGTAGGAATCAGAAACAGATACTCTGTACTTAAGCCGCTCTGTTTCAAAATATCTTCGGTTATACATAGTGCGAACACTTGACGCCAACGTTGTGCGCAACGTTAATATGTGTCTAGTTCAGTCACCGTACCAGACTCGACAGTTCTAAATGATACTTATGTACATGATTTTAGGAAGCGAGGAGCATGCGAGATTAACGGTGCTTGTGCAGTGATACACGTAGCACGAACACGTTCACATTGCACTGCTCCAGGTGTCAACCGAAATCTAATTGCGCTTTCCGTAAACTTCATCGACAACGAATTAGAGACATACTACGACTCATTATGAAGATCATTATTGACGCTATGTATGGCAGAATCGAACACCAGCGCGATTGCAAGTTGACGGCTTCCAAGATCTGCCATTAGTAAGTGCGCCAACGGAGACCCTCACCCTTGCATAGGTAACACCGCGTTCGTTCTCGAGACCCAATTAATAATTCTACCTAGGTAGCGCTCCCCATTCATGATACTTGTGGGAAATACTCCCAAGAACAATGAGCTTATGGTAAGTTCTCAGTGGATAAGGCATAGAAGAATGGAGTAGGTAAGATACCCGTGGGAGCCTCATTTTATCCAAGGTCAATCAGGGAAGAACTCTGCTCGGCATATTGCGCACTTGTACCTACACTCATGCTGAACTCTAAGCTGTGCGTCTAAACATATAGCGCATATCGCATGGCTGCAAACATTTAATTTCCGCATCTCAGTATCTGCGTCGGCGCAGAGGGGGCAGGATGAGTCGGTTGAGCCGAGTGCTATAGAGACACCATCCATATCTGCGTGTTCCGGACCACGAAGTACATCTTGAACATCAAAAACTTCAAACTCGCGTCTATGCCAATCGAAATCGTCGTACTGGCTGAAGTCATGGTTCGCCACATGTTCAGGTATGTGTTCTTGATAGTTTTCGTCCTCGTCTTCGTCCTCGTCGAGCTCGTTTTCGTCGTCTGACATGTCTGGAAGGAAGAAGGCGCTCAGCAGCGGCGAACAATATGAAAAAAACCTACTGAGGGATTCATAGAACATAGCAACCCTCTCTTTGATATCAGGTTGATACTTGTTCACAGTATGACTGCTGCAAAACGCCAAGTCATTTATTAGCATCTGGAAGACGCTTTCGACGTGTTGTCGCAGAGGCTCATGGATCAGACGAACGAATGACTGACCCACAATGTTTCGCGCTTCCGATACAGGGGTGCAGGCGCCGTTCGTTTCAAGCTGCTCGCGTACAAACTGCTCGATAGTTGCACATAGGAGATCGATTTGCTGATTCGTACGAATGGCAATAGTATCGTTAGATACGTTTTTATCAGCATAGATATTGTTAAACATGTCGAACATGTCTGAGATTCGTTGTCCAAGGACGCTTCCCATCTTAATCGCCACAGCAGCCAACATACCTAAAGCACCGTAGGCTTCAGTAAAGCCCCTATCTTGTTGCTGGTGTACGTGCATGGAGAACTGACTGAATAGCTCAATCAGGTATTCACATTCCGCATCAGGATTTTGAACGTCTTCAGTGTGTCTGTAGTAATCAGCAGCAGTACGCTTGAGTGTACTTACGATTTGCCATGCTCGATCACTGTACAGTGTAGACCATGTTGCTTCCATGTAGTCATCACAGAAAGCTCCAATAGCGTCTTCGATTGCATTGCGAAGCCTAAAGGCATAAATACTGTCGAAATCTGAAGGTATTTTCTCGTTGAGACGGGCAAGTGCCAATACAGCCCACATGACGCCTAAAATTCAATGTATGAGATTAGCGGATATCTCATATGTCGGTCGTACATGGAGTATACCTACACGTTGGGTTGTCGAACTCCATGTCAAACATACTGCCAGGATCCGCGTTGATTGACGGCACCATACGTCTAATGTTGAAGTACTTACGGAATAGAGACACCGTAAATATAAGGCGCCTCAGCTACGAGGATGTAATAGTGGAAGCTCGAGGTTGAGTGGTAGATCTCGGAGGTTTGGGTATGGGACGGGAAGAGCTGTTTAGGTACATTGGGCAGGATCGCCCTTGGTGTGCTGTAAAATCAGAGTGTTACAACGTGCCAGGTCCACATTGTAGATGGAAAGTGCATGTTCACAGCAAAGAGTTTAGGTTGTGTCGTAAAAGGCATGTTGTACACATTGTTTCAAGCTCGCAGTTTTTCCCAGATCTGCCCTTCAAGGTTGATGACAACAATGAGTCGCCTTGATGTGCAGACAGTGGTCCATATGAGTCTCTCTGGAATATGCGCAAGATATCTGGCGCGGTCTGTGTCGCATAATCTCGTTATAGGAGGGCACCTTCTGCAGGAACGATATCGCACGCGAGTAGGAGAGTCTTCTCGAAAGAGTGGAAGGTCAGAATCATACTCCTTTGATGGCTAGTAAGGAAAGTTTCGGGTTAATTGACATCATGGTGCGATGGCAAGACACCTGGGTGCTGTGAAATAAGTTATGTTGGCATCCGATCAGAGTGCGATGCAACTCTGGGGACTTTCATAGACTTGTGCTAGAAGGGGCGGGAGAGGGGAGGCCAAGACGCTAATTGTAGATCCCCATCTCTTTCCTTCCAGCTATCGGCATGATGCCGGCATCGGCATCTTGCTATCCCAACAATCGACCGATAACGTGTAACTTTACAACACTGCACGCTCCAAATATATGATTTGTCCTAATCTGCGCACAAAAAAAGGAAAGGCATTCGAAGCTTGGTCGATCATTGGCCACCAAGCTAAACAAGCAGGAGGATAAACGCCGACGCTCGGCCCTTGGTCTCTGTGAACCTGACAAGCCGCTCAGCCATGTGCTATGGGATTATCAGAAGAGCTTTTCGAACTTTTTTCCTAAGGTTCCAAACATAACTTGATTGATCGACCTCTGCTAATATGCTCACTCCAGCATTTGATCTGCTCGAGAAAAGCTACATCCCAAAAACAAACTTTACACTGCGAACCCTGTTCGTTCATTCTTACAGCATAAGATCGGGCGTGAATAATTTACCCCCAGACTTGTTACAAGTGAACCCGACTAAGAAACTGGTCAGTAGCATATTTCAGTTTTCTTTCTGCGACTGTATTTACCACTAGTAGCACAGATCGTGATGCTATCATCTACTTAAGGTTGATATATGGCGCTGCCGTTCTACGCTGCGGTCAATCTGGGCGGAAATGTTATTTCAGTCTCGATATCTTGTTCCGAGTTGTCACCATAGTCGCGCATCGCAAGCAGGTTCAGGAAGTCGGGAGCTCTCAGCGGTCACTGATTATCCTCGTCGCTCAGCTTCGACTACCCTGGGGACGTGAACATCAAGTCCTACGCTATCAATTCCCATCACTGTGTCTCCCAAGCGGGGCTGGACCAGGCTATCCAGATTCATTGGTGTTGGGATAGTGGATGTGCTCCAGCTAGTGCAGGCGACAAGCTGCTGCGGGTGAAAACGTTGGAGCTGCAACGGACTTCTACCCGAATGGACCTGATAGCTGGGTCTTCCCACGTGGTGCATTTGAAGACTTACGCTTATTGTGTGCCGCGGCAAAAGTTTTTGAAGGACAGCGCGTGAAAGAGGAACGCGGTCTGTCAATGTGCTAACTAGCATGTGCCAACATTGTCGAACAGAGAAGCGCTGGACCTTTTTCGATCTATTGCAACCACAATTCATTGTTTGAGAAACTACGCTGGAATTTGGAGGCCGCCATTTCCGACGGCGTGTTTTCCCCTCCAAGGATCTCAGTAAGTATCATTCCAGCCGAAGCTGTTGATGAGTCTACGCTCCAGCTTGGTTTCGTGCTATCCTCCGAAGAGAGCTCCTCGCTTCTCATGGCTTCCTGTATCACCACTCCACGTGAAGTAACGACTGTCTTGATAATCGACTATAACATAGTGCGAGATGGCCGTGACAGCGTCTGGATATCCATACAAACACTCATGAGAGAACGGCTCGATTTGAGATTACAGCGGAGATGTTGCTTTCATGCTCTGATCTAGGCACTAGGATTCGAAGGACGCCCTCACATCTTACCTTTCACACTCGTTCCCACTCAAACATTCACAGGAAACGGTTCGCTTATAGCATGTACGAAGATTGTGTAGTCGAAATATCGGCTGTAAGACGTGTGACAAATGTAGGCCCAATCCAAAGCCATTGGAGCCTGGTCCAGGCGCCCAGTGGTTCCCGTACGTACCCGCGAGCATGGCTCATGCTAATCTGTACGCCAATGCAGACACACGCCGTACGTCAATGTCCCTCGGTAACTTTCCAAATGCCATGGATTTCAGGGCTGTGGCTTACAATAATTAACACCTAGAAGAGATCGACAACACCCATAGGACTGGCCACAATTTAGGCATTTTTTAAGCACTCAAGGGTTACCTTGCCGAGGCCGTGCGAGTATTCCAACGACGTCCTCGTTAGTACTTTCTACGTTCACATGTTACCGCTCAAGTCGTTCAGCCGCGTCGAAACTCGACACGACTACAACAGTTCCAAAGGCAAACACCAAGCAAGGCAGAGCATCGCTCGAACGAGGGCCCTTTCTAGTGACACTGATTAACATCTCTCAAGGTACCCTGCAAGAGCACAGAACCAAGAGGCAAGCCTTATGTAAAGGAGAAGGAGAGCGTGCTGCACCAATGAGGCAAGCTTTCTACTCCGGACGCTACTGCAACTAGTAGGCAAGCGTGCGGGGCCCCCGCACCAATGGGTCCGCCACAGACTCCACTACGATCTACAAGTCGTCAAACGGGCAATACGGCATGGCTGGCGGCGTCTTGTTGTTAGAGGGGTGTCTTGGCTCATGTCGCTGGTCCAGTCAGCCCCGCGCACAGCGTTTTGTTGCCGCGGCTCGTGTGAAGTTAGTTTCGATTCAGTCTATCTATTTTACTACCACGCGACAGATATGAGGGATGAATCGAACGCTAGGACTACGTATCGATAGTCCCTCTTTACTAGAGTAAGAGAGCAATCAAACTACTTGAACGTCTTGAACTTTCTTTTTCTTCCTGACTATACGCTCTCTCAGCTCCACCATTGTCAACATGCAGGAGGCAACGAGATCAGCAAGCCCTTCTCACGATTTCGATAAACATGGACAAGACCATCTCGAGATGGTGACTACTCGCACCCCACCGGGCGAGCCCGAGAAACAGCAGTTGGCACCTGTCATGAGCAGAGGTCCAGAAGTGCATGAGAAGGTGAGTGCAAACGCTTTGCACTTCAGTTTCAGCTCTGACCATAGCATATCCAGATGAACGCAAAGCTGTTCATGACTCTTGTCTGCATGTCATTCCTCTGGATTGGCTCTCAGATTCCGCTCTACCTCTTCGGCTCAGTCCTTCCGCTCATCTATCAAGATATTGGTGGTGTTGATCGGTACGTTTGGTTTGTCATTGGATACCTCATTCCAAACGCGGCGCTCTGTCCATTTGTGGGAGCCTTGTCAGACCTCTTCGGACGTCAGAAGGTGGCTATCGTAGGCCAGGTAGCACTCATCATCGGGCCGATCATAACTGCGACCGCAAACACTATGAACATTGCCATCGGTAAGTGCCGCAACCTTGTATAAAATACCACACACTAACACGGTTTAGCCGGTCAGGTCTTCTCGGGCATCGGTGCCGGTTTGAACGAGCTTATCGCCCTCGCCGGTACAGCAGAAGTCGTGCCGATCAAGGACCGCGGCAAGTATGTTGGCCTTGTGGTAATCACCATCCTTCCCTTTTGCCCATCAGTGCTGTGGGCTCAGTTGATCGCTCATCAAAGCGACTGGAGATACAACGGCATCTTGGTTGGAGTATGGAACTTTGTCGGTTTGATACTATGTATCTTCTGCTACAAGGATCCGTCCCGCCTGACTGAGGAGTACACTGCCCGTCATGTCCTCCGCCAGGTCGACTACATTGGCGGTATCCTAAGTACAGTTGGCATCACTCTATTCATGATGGGGCTACAATGGGGCGCATCACAGGTCAGTATATGATCTCGAGCAAGCATCCACGGCAATGTTGACATTTTGTAGTATGAATGGGGCAGCCCGCACAATGCGGTGCCTCTCGTCCTGGGTATCGTGCTTATCATCGCCTTCTTCGTATGGGAAGTGTATGCTCCATACCCTATGGTTCCGCGGGCGCTCTTCCACAAAGCCAAAAGGACCATGATCGTAATCCTTCTCATCACCTTCCTCAGTGGCGGTAACTACTTCGTCATGCTGCTCTTCTGGCCGACCGAGGTCTACAATGTCTATGGTAAACACATACCCCGGTAGTCCCGCACGGCACGATCGTGCTAACATAAGTGTTATAGGTGACGACCCGGTCGGCATTGGTATTCGCTCGCTACCCATTGGCTTTGGCATCATCGGCGGCGCGGTTGTCTGCCTGGTGCTCATTCCCATTACCAAAGGCCGCGTCCGCGAGTTGATGATATTCTTCACTGCCATGATGACAGCTGGCACAGGAGCCATGTGCATTGCGAGACCAGATAACCTCAACGTAGTCTACGCTGTCGTCACATTGGCATCCGTCGGAGTCGGTGGAGTCATTATCCCGTCCTCAATCATTGCGCAGATTGCTTGTCCAGACGAACTCATTGCCACCGTTACCGCCATCACACTCAGCATTCGTTACCTTGGTGGCGCAATCGGGTTCGCCGTGTACTCCAACCTCTTCTTCCGCAAAGTCACTATACACTTGACCGAGATCGTCGCCACCAAGACCTTAGCGTATGGCGCCATTATCAACCCTCTATCAGCTGAAGGGCTTGCCGTTATCACACACGTTACCAATCTCATGGGTAACGCGAGGTTCGATGAAGTCAAAGAGATCCTTGCTACAAGTCCTGAAGTTTTGAAGCGAGATTCGTTTCCTGTGATATTGGCAGCTTCGCAAGAGGCTTTCGCCTTGGCGTATCAGTGGCCATACTGGATCTCGATCGCTTTTGGTGGTGTTTGCTTCATCTTGAGCTTCTTCGTTGGAAATATTCGGAACCTTTTGACGGCTAAGGTTGCTCATCCGGTATGAGAAGGTGGACAACTTACATAAATAGCTTGATATAGTTCCCTTTATCTTGATGACTACGGTGATCAGAAATATATGCAGTTTGAAACGATCACGTCATATCTGGTTGTGGTGAAGAAAGACTCCCATGCAGCTTAACAATAACCTTCGAATGTTCTTGATTTCACTCGAGCTGTGAAAACCCGCAGTCAGCTTATAAGTTTAATAAAAATACTAATGAGTTTCCAAAACAATGGAACATCTTGACTGTTAAACTTTTGATTAATATATTGCCTCAATTGGATGATGCTATGTGTATGAAAGCACACCGGGTATATGACGCCACCCCAACTGCCAACACAACTACACTCACTCTGCAAACCAATCCAGATGATGAAAGAAAGAAATCACGCCCTCTATCAGTCTTGCAACGTGTACTAGTGCTTTTTTTTACCTGCCAATAATAGCTATCGCAGGCCTTTTTTCCTCTTGAGCCCAAGCAAGCAGCGCCTTGTAGATCCAGCCTAATGACGCCGGGCCATGCCTATTAGCCCACCAGCAACCACCCCGGCTGCCATGGCACCAACTTGGGTCCAAGGCATGTCGCATATGTAGAATCTGCTCTTTGTGACTACGCTAGCTAGATGGTCCAGTGACAAGGAGTTCTGTTTCTTGTGCCGAGTAGCGCGGGACGGCAAGGGTGACGGAGGATCAGGAATATATTTTGGAGGATCTGACCAGCGACGAGAAGAGGACTTGGATGACGGAGAATCATGCGGCGACGTGGTAATTCCGGTACTTCTCGTTACGGATGAGGTCTGATCGGTAGACGGACCTGGGAAGGCGAAGGATAGATTGAGGGTGCCGCGTCCTTCATCGTTGGTGGGATGGTCTCCATGTTCAACCTCATCTGGAATGACGCGATTGGCCTCCTCGATCAAGACCAGCGCTAGATCGCTGAGAGGGCAGACGTTGGTCATTTCCTCCCCTTCCGGTGGCACGACGACAAGGGTAAATTCGGGGCTGTTGCTGGTTCTGAGTGAAGTCTCCAACTCATCGTGAGACTTTGTATCCCATCGAGCACTCTCTTGGACGGTGTGGTTTTCATATTCTTCGAAGGCGTCGTCGACAGGCTGCTCATTTCTGGCAGTTTGTCTAAACTCCTTGAGTGCATCCATGGAGTGAGTCCGACCATTGGTCTTACGGCGCATAGAAGACGAGCTCAGTCGCATCTCAGCTGGAATAAAGCTGTCCTTTGTATGCCTTCTGCCAATAGTTTGAAAGATTTCGAGAGTGGGAGTGATAGGTGGTGAGGATGATGCATAGCCCTCATCGCTAGGTTCAGAATCGGTCTCAGAAGTGACCCCAGCCTTGGAATCCTGGGTTTCGTCCTCGTCTCCAAAGACCACGCTGTTGAAATCCAACTCCCCTTCCGTTGCCGGGGCATTGAGCGGAATGGATAGCGAGGATAAGGCTCCATTGTTCTCCGTCATGTCAGTAACCAAGAACGGCATCGAGTGACGCTGAGCATAAGCATGGTAAGGTTCAAAAGCCTCTTCACCCCAGCTACCAGCCTCCCAGCTATTCATCGAAGCGGTGTCTTCCTCTTCAATCACATCAAGCCCATAATTAGCGTATAGCTCTTCAGTATCGCTTTTGGCAATCTCCAGTTGCTGAGATTTGTACTGACGATACAAGTCCTCCAGCTCCTTGCGCGAGAATTGTTCTGATATGTCGACGTTGTTCCTGCTTTGATCGATAAGCATGCGGTCAATTTCTTCATTCATCTCGCGATCGGCCTCTTGGTCGTGCTCGCGACGATCGAAGACGGAAACCTGATCCTGCTCTTGTTGTTCAAAGGCGAATATCTGTATGGCCTCGTCTTCATCGAGCACCTCCTCCACCTCTTCGCTCGCACCGTCGTCCATGTCGTCGATTTCGTGCGCGTTTTCAATGGAAGTGACGATTTTTAAGGGTGAATTACGATAGACCTTAACACATGAGGGCGATCTATGTCTCATTTTCCAGCTCTGAAACCCTTTCATGTAGTTAGACCGATAGGTCTTGGTGCTGCTCAACTCCGGATAGGCGGGCGCCTCTGCGTCTTCTTTGCCATCGTAGCGCAAGCCAATAGCGCGAGTTATACGATCGAACCGCGCGGACATAACCTGATGCTCTGGGCGGCAGTTAAGGACGGCGAGATACCAATATTCGGCCGGCAATTGAGTAGCAGGCTCTTGTTTCTGAGTAAGCTCAGTGTCGGATGACTCTTCGCCGACGGGAGAATGCCAAAAAGCGCGCTCGTTGCGAATTCGGGACAGGGTGTAGGTCTCATCTTCTTCCTTCGTCGCATCTCCGGTAGGAGGGACTTGAAGAGGGCCTAACTCTGCGGCGGTAGGCGCGGAGGTGTCGGCGGTAGCATTCCAGCTATCCAGGTCGAAATCATCATCGTCGTCATCAGCCCAGTCGAACTTGCGGCTATCAACAATAAGATCTTCGGAAGCCATATCCTGTGGCTTTAATGTGTCGGTTTGATAGTGTGTAGGGATAGTAAAACGGTTGAAGATGGTCGATATGTCAACTTTCGCGACGGCGAACCAAATCAGGTCGAGGTAAGCCGAGAAGACTTTTCGATAAAGAGCGTGATGCGGTGGGATTCCTGGACCGACAAGTTGCAAGTGCAATCGCGAGTGTGTGACGGTGAGAGTTCAAACACTCCTGATGCCTGCTGGTTCTGCGATGATGGTGTGTGCGCAGTCATTCGTAAAGAGGGAAACGACGGGCAAAAAACTATGTAATGAATGAGGGGCTGAAGACATTTTGGCAAGTGAAAGCGTTGTGTGCTGACTTTGCGACGGTGGATGACCCTTGATCGAACCAGGGTTCACTCCTCGTAGGCTGAGTCAATTGTAACCCACACTTTGGCTTTCGCACAAAATGCTTGAGGACATTCATGGGTACGCGCAAAGGTTTATATTCACAGATGAAATGCTAGTTCTGTACACAAATGGTTGTCTTGATCCGGGTTTCCTTAGCGCGCCAAAAGAGAAATGGCAAAAACAAAGACAGTGTACAAAATACGTCTGTGTTGCCCAATGAAACACGTTCCGCGGAGGATATTCGATTGAATTCTGCGCACTACCATTTTCCCAACATATGTCCGGATCTGAGGTAGGCCCTAACGTTCGCCGAACCATCGTTCTGGGTGAAATGCGGAGTCGTTATAACGGTCTGTGAGACCGATCGTGTCAACTTCAAATAGTTCCCTGGCCGACCGCCTAGATAACGCTGTCGATCCTCGGAGAGGGTCGCCGGCTCTGTACAGCAGCTGGTACCAAGTTCCAAGCCGTCCGTGAGAACTGTTTTGTAGCCCCAAAGCAGTCGCGTGTGGCTTGCTTTGACTTCTTTGGCAACATTTTAATGAAATGCTTCATCCTGCTAGTCCACCTACTCCGCATACTGTTGGGACTATCATGGGCCGCCGGTTCTGATTCCAAATCATAATCTAAATCAGTTGAGACATTATCGTCTACAGTCCGCTCGCGCACTAACGGAGAGTCGTGGGTCTTGTTTGCCACGAACGTCGTAGGCACATCTCTAGTATCTTCGGCGGACGTATACAGTGGTGCATATAGCTGCTCAATATCCTCTACTTGTAGCTCATCAGACCAAACTTTAGTGGTAAGGACAGGTAGGCTATCAACACGCTTTCGATCCCGCCTGTCATCGCGCTCATGCTTCTCGACATCCATACCGGGGCCATCGATATGGAGATGATGTTCATCTTTTGCTGACTGTAGACGATCGGTCTGATAGGAAGATATTGATATCATGAAGGTGCATTTCGAGAAGGCGGAGGTCCAAACAGACGACTTGGTATTCAGTGTGTCCTTGGAAGGCGAAATCCTGACACGAGATACAAGGTCGTATTGGTCCTGCTGCGTGGCGGTACTCGCGTTCGTGATCACCGGTGGCTGTACATGCTCATAGCAGCTCGTCGAAAACCGCAACAGGGACGGCCCATGCACCGTGCTGCATACCGTCTTGAACTTGGCATCTAGCCACTCCCGACGGCAGTAACCTGTACCACCACCTACGTTGTGTACGATTCGGAAGCGCTCGCGTAGCATAACAAGTGCGTCGTCCGTAGATATATCCAGTACACTTGCGTCAGATGACGGATTCGGCGATGAAGACAGCGAGGATGATTCGAAAGTCGACCAAGGCAAGCAGACATCTTCGTTGAAATAAACGGAGATTTCATCAGCACGAGCGACGAGTGACGCAAGTGACCTACCGTCGCTGTGCCTGCGAATTCCAAAGTTCTGCTTGTTGTTGTAAGGGTAGGAGATACCGATAGACTCCAGAGGCGACAGCATAGGTGGGTGGTGGACGAGATAGTCATTGTTCAACGGGTCATCGTTAATGTATTCCTTGTCTTCCTTCTCATATTCTTTGATCTTCTCAGCGAATGCCGATACAGCATGCTCGATCTTTTGACTGAGATCAATTCCGTCGTCTTCTGAGTCAGAGTCAAGGTCTAAATCAGCGTTATCGACACATGCCCTTGCCATACATTGAGCCAAAGAGGGTAGCTTCGCCCTCGCAGAAGACTTGGTTTTGAAGGTCTGATTCTCTCGTATGAAGTTTTGCATATCGTTCCATGATCGGTCTTCATCTTCCTGGTCGTTAACGTACGCGCCCAGATTGGCCTTCATGTCTTCGTCTGGTAGCTCGGTTGCTTCCTCTTCCTCTTCTTGTTCCCCTTCTTGGCCAAGGAAGAAAACAACCTTGGTGCCAGTCCGGTCAATATGTTCGTGGCGCGCATTCTCAACAGCCTGGTACTTTCCTACAATGTATCCTTGAATATCGCTCTTCGTAGCTCGGTTCATTGAAGTCGAACTCTTTACACTGCCCTTTGTGGGCAACCGAGTGGACAGCTTCAGTGGTAGGGATGTCTCTGATGCATTTTCGCCATGGTCGGGACGTGTATGAATGGCGGGTTCAGTATAGCAGAAGGGTTGATTGCTTGTCTGGTTGTTAGAGACTGCGTATGTAGATGTCGCCTGGCGAACCCGAACTGACGATGCAGGAATTCGGAGTCGGGCCATCTCGCTCGTGTGTCTATTGCTACGTTTGTATCCGCGATGATAGACAATACCAGGCGGAGGCTATTCCTCAACAGAATGTGTAGTTGAGTGATTGAAACTTGACCGATTGTGTTGGGTGATGTGAGACGAAAGGCGTGGTAGTGTCTTTACACCAGATTCAGATACAACTGGAGTCGCTGTTCATCAAACATGAAAGCCTTTACCTGCGGGTTGCCTTTTTGAAGACACTTACCACGGTAACGGCGGTTGCGTTTGCTCCCATATTCTGCTTAAAGCCGGACTATCTTTGCGCCTTTCACTCGCCCAGAAGGGAAACGATCTGAACATCGACACAATACTTCTGAGGGGGCACATCGCGGGAAAAGGTAAAGGAAGGAGAGAGTAAAGTGATTAGCAAGCGCAACGGTTGCTGTGGGCAACAGCAAATAAGTCTTTTACAATGATGGTCGAATTCGGGATGCCTGCTTCATCTCTGATATGCGGATGAGCAATGGCTATATACACGTCGAACATCACATTACTGACCAGCAGGTTTTCGGTGCATGACGGTCGCAGCTGCCTGAAGGAAGAAGTTAGCAACTTTCTCCTCGTGGTTCCATCGACTCTTGCTGCACATACCTGGTGGTTCGGGAAGATCAAACTATCAGCCAACACGACATTCTCCCTTCGCCCTGCAGCAAACACGACAACCTCGGCAATGTCCTCTGGTGTCAACGGTTCAACGCCCTCGTACACCTTCTTTGCCTTCTCCTTATCGCCGCCAAATCTTACAACACTAAACTCGGTCTCCACCTGCCCTGGGTCGATCTCGATAACGCGAATTCTTGTAGCGATGAGCTCTTTGCGCATGGCGTCTGTGAAAGAGCGAACAGCTGCCTTTGTAGCGCAGTAGATGGAGCCACCTTGGTAGGGCTCGCGGCCTGCGATACTGCCAATGTTGATGATGTCGCCTGAGGGTGTGGAGCGTGCTTTGAAGATGGGGAGGATGGCTTGCGTCATGTTGATTAGGCCGGTTACGTTTGTGCTGAACATGGTATCAATGTCGGCGGGGGAGATGTCAGGGGCTTGAGCGACGCCCTTTACAAGGCCGCTGATGTATCTGTTAGCTTGCCGACCAGATTATGTATGGGAGTAATGACATACGCATTGTTGACCAGGACATCAATGTCCTTGTACTCTTGTGGTAGGTTGCCAACAAAGTTCTGCACTTCATCTGGCTTGCTGACATCGAGCTTTACTGGTAGGACCTTGACGCCTTTTGCGAAACCCTGGATTTCCTGTGCAAGCTCCTTCAATGTGTCCTCTCGTCGCGCGGTCAGGATGAGCTTCAGGTCATCGGGTTGTGTCCGCGCAAACTCGATTGCTGTCGACTTGCCGATACCAGAGGATGCACCGGTGATGACAATAGTCTTGCCCTTGAGGCGCTCTGCCATCTTGGTCGCCATCTTCGCAGTTTGTTGTTGGAGGATACGCGATAGCTGGATACTCGTGGGCGCGATGCGGGGTCGTAACGGGGCTCTGGCGAGAGAGGTAGCAGCGCGGAAGAATTGGCGAGAAGACAGGAGATTAGGCATGTACGTCGCAATGCTTTGTAATGCAGCGATGGAGGTTTGCACAGCGTGGGGGAAAGCAATTGGGGAATTTGGGGACGCGGGCGGGATGGTTATGAGGTTAGCTATCGGCATAACTCCGAGGCTGCGCGAGTCAGGCAGGCTGCATGGAGGGGTACTGTAAGCACGACAGTGTGGGGGGGGGGTTCTTGTGTCACCATCTATGACTTGATCCGCCCCATCGCACATTGCCATACGGCCAAAGAGAAGTGTAAGTTGAAATTATTTCATTCGTGCCTTTGCCGTGTCTCAGGCCGGCTTCATGGAGACGTTTCATCGTCAATCCAAGTTATTATCTTCCTCCTCCAACTCCTAGCACACTGTGCTGTGTGCGGGGTATCGAAATCGTTATATATCACGACCAATTTAGTTGGCACCCTTCTTCTTGAGCATGGCCTCGTCCTCTTCCCTCAGCTCCTGGTCGATCTTGGCTCCCTTGGAGGGCTCGTTGCCGTGTGCGCGTGCGGGAAGGGTGGCATCTTGCTCACGCTGACGGTCCTCGAGAGACTTCTCCTCGCCCTCCTTCTCACGCTTCTCCTCGCGCTCGAGCTTGTTGGCGATGGATCGCTCGTCCTCTGTCGTCATGGTTAGTGATTGTTCTTTGAGAAGAGACGGCTAGTATCGCGTTACACCGCCGCAGTGCAACACATGCAGGGCTGAGGTAAACATACTGGAGTCCTGTGCCTTGTGGGAGTTCTCCTTGCCCTCGTGGAAGCGGTTCTCCTTCTTCTCCTGCTCGATCTCGGCGTTGGAGCGGGTGACCTGGTCCTGAGACTCGTACACCGCGCTGTTACCGACGTTGGAAGTTCCAGACATGTTGTATGTGTGTATGTGGGGGATATGTGGGAGTGGTAGAAGGTTTGTAAAGTGTAGTTTGAAGTGAGAAGTGATGAGTGATTGCTGTTTGTTCTCGTGTGAGTGTCTTCTCCCCTCTTTATTAAGGTTCTGAAGTTTGCGCAGAGGCTAGGACCCATGATGACGTAGCTGGTAGCAATTACATCATGGTGGGGAAAACAAACACCACCCATGGATATTTCGGGCACCAAACGCGAGAAGCCTGATGACATGCATGAGGCCGATGTGGTGCCTGAGGCTGATTTAAGCTTGCATATTGCGATCACGGAGCATTCCCGATGGGCGAGACGCAACTTTGACGCAGAACGCGATATGCATCAATCACGCGACAATTACGCGTAGCTCCTCTTCCTGATCCATCTATCGACCAAGGCCAGCGCTTCCTTCGGCTTGTCCATTGGCACCATATGGCCTGCTCCGTCCACTGTAGCGAACGCAAATGTCGTATCTCGCCCACTTGCAGTCGTTGTCTTAACTTCCTTGAACCACCCTACCTCCTTCCCCTCGTTCTTCCACAATCGCTTTGGCTGCGCAACAAACGCAGGTTGACCCTTCCATTGCATCGTGTTGGCCCATTGTAGGTTACCTGCCGTATTGCAAGCAAGATCCAAATTACCCTGGTAGAAGAGCACATCGATGCCGTGCTCAAGAAGATACAAGACCTGAGGTTGCGTGCTTAGGACTCCATCACCGGTGAGGGCAAAAGCCCATGCGATATCGTAGGAGAGTCCCGTGAAGTTTTTCACGGCTTGGGGCACGCTCAGTGCATTCCAAACATCTGGCGTGTTCATGTAATCTTGTATCCTCTGCATCTCAGGGTAGCACAATTCATCTTTCGTCTCGCAGCCATCCGTGATGTCGAATCGATTGCGACCTCCCGCTCCAGCCTCGCCGTCATAGTAGAGAATAACACCGTACATGCACACTTCTTCAGCCGCAATACATATGGCTGGGTCCGGATGGTTATAGCACACGTTAGTTAGCTCCATGCAACGAGGAAGGTTAGTAGCCATGATGTCGCAGCGGGTCTGGTTGAAGATGGGACTCTCGACACCGGGGTTTGTCGTGCATAGAGTTTCCCAGAAACCAAATGCAGTATCTCTGGGCGAGACAAATGCGTTTCCTGTAAAAGTCGACTTGAGGTTGACCTGAGGCCGCTTAGGATAAGCTAGGTTCTTCGAGACAATCTCGGCGCCGAGTGTTGGGACGTAATGGCCCTGTTGGTGATCAGCCCACGTCTGGTAAATGGTAACGGCAACATAGACGTACAGCATAACTCTCTCCCGTTATGTGGAAGTCCCTATTGCTAAGATCTGGGAATACGTCGCTGGTGAACAGCTGCAGAAAGTGATGCATATCCTCTGCAGCTGTGAAGCTCGTCGCAGGAAGCGGGATTCCCTCGTCGACGTAACTAAAACCAACACCAGCGGGCTGATCGACGAATATAATGTTGGCATTTTTGCTCCATCCATATTTGTTGTACACGGTTCCATTTCCAGACTCATTGATGAGGCAAGGCCCCAGCTCGCCCAGCAATCCAATCATGCCTGAACCACCCGGTCCTCCTGTTAGCCATAGCAGGAGCGGGTCTTCAGAGGGTTTATCTTGAGACTCGAAGTACCAGAAAAAGATATGCTTTGAGCCGATGTCCAGCCAGCCTGTGTACTGTTTGGAGCGTGCATCACAAATGGTGCTGTTTTGTTGCTGCTTAATCCGGATAGAATGGTGCTCTGAGAATTGGCTTTGGTAGATCTGAAAGCCTTCTGCTTCTGGCTTCTCCTGGAATGGCACTTGCGAAAACAAGGATGCTGTTGCGGTCGCGGAGAGCAGCCCGAGGATGGAGAGCTTCATGGTTGGCAGGGTACCCTGATGGGCGGTAATGGCGTTGTTCAACACGAGACGAGAGGCACCGAAACACGATTCAATAGAGATCAATGCAAGGTGGAAATCTCACAGATACGTAGCACAGGTCTGGGTATCACCAAGGAGGTATGAAAGAGGTGAGAAGGAAAGGAGGTTGGTCCTTACGAAAGGTACCTAGGTAGCCACCGCCAGATGACGCTCCGTCGTCTTCGGTTGGAGGCCCGCGGCGATTGAGCAGGGGTGTGAGCATTTGGCTCTGCGAACGTACTTCACCACTACTACCACACGCGACTTCACCCCCACCCTGCCTATTCTGCGCGATCTAACCGCGTCAAGTCGTACCTTCGATACATACGAGCTGCTATCGACATTTTGGATAACACCTAGGATCAAGCACCACCCAAACATAACCCATCGACCCTACGCGCATTCAAACCAAGCAGTCGCTGCTTCTTTCAATATGCCTTACAACAACACACCAATAGCGCCAAACAAGGAAATTACGGGCCATGTATCGCTTCCTCGTAAGTAATGGCCAATTCACATCTCACTCTCACTCCAGTCCTCTCACCCATCCTCATAGGAGGCGACCATTCTAACAGACGGCACAGTCGCACGCGTGCAAAAGATCATACAAGCGGACCCCGAACGCATTACAACCTCCAAGAATGCCGCCTTTGCCATCGCACTAGCGACAGAAATGTTCATTCAGCACCTTGCGCAAACTACACACAATGTTGTCAAAGCCGAACGTAAGCCACGGCGCAACATCCAATACCGCGATGTCAGCAGTGCGATAGCGAAGACGGATAATCTAGAGTTCTTGGTCGATGTTGCGCCCAAGACGAGCACATGGGGAACCGTGAAGAAGAAGCTGGAAGAGAAAGAGAAGGAGGACGCTAAGAAGAAGGACAAGGATGGTCAGAAGGACGGAGTGGTGAATGGACAAAAGACATCGGATGGCCCTGTTGACACGGCCGAGGAGGTCGCGGACAAGGACAAGGACACAGAGACGCCTACCAACGGCGATGCAACCATCTCGCCTACGCCGGCGAAACCAGACGAGACACCCGATGCCATGGAAGTCGACCAGGAGGTCGAGCGGGTAGAGGACAGCGAGCCAGAAGAGGACGCTGCAGCGATGCAAATCGAGATGGAGATGCGCGGCCCACCTCGCCAACCTGCGGCGAGTGCAAGCAAGAGTCCAGAAGCTAGGCGGTCAACCGGTGGATTTACTGCGATTAATGGTCAAAAGTGAATCCGCTAGGACGTGAAGAGCAGAGAGAGGGAGAGGCGACGTTCTAGACGAATGTTATCTTGCATTGCATAACGGCGTTAGCTGGATATATCATGGGAATAGCGCTGGGTTGTTTGAACAACGATCTGCATCAGGACTTCATGTAAGAACATGGAAAGTAAACCAACGGGATACGTGAATGTGAAGTTGTATACATTACTTCTGAGCAAAGCGGGATGTTTCAATTCTGCTACACCCCAGATTAGATTGTCCCTCTGCTTCTGCTCGCATGTGTCTCATACTTTCTTCAACTTCCTCGTCAGCCTTCTACTCCTTCAATTCCGTGTCCGCGTCCCAAACCTCCACAGTAGCCTTCCAGTCGTCCCTCACTACAATTCTCTCCAGTACTCCCACCGTCCGCTCCCACTCGACTCCGAATTTCCCGCTATTGATTTTGCACATCCTGACACTTTCGATCTCACCCGCCATCTTCGCCAGTTCCAGCAACATTTCCATAGCTGGCTTGGTGTTTCCAACAATAACATCTGGCTTGTCCTTGCCCTTTCCGTACTTTGCGCTTGTGAACAGGCAACCGATCCAGTGCTGGTGTCCAGCATCAACAGGCGGAATTAAAAGGGCGGTGCCAGTGGGAACAGGTCGAGACTTCAAAAGGTGCTCTTTCGTGCAGAAGGCATGATATATTGCGTAGGCTTTTGGATACTCGACTTTAAAGGCTTTGGCTATCCCACTGCCCCAAGCGCCTTGGGTATTGCAAGCGTGTATTAGCAAAGTATGTGGGGGAGCGGCGAAGATGTTTCCGGTGTGATGGGTGAGGATGAGAGTGGTATTGGGCATCTCAGACAAGAGTGATGATGGGGGGAACTGGTATGAAGAGCAGTCTTTGTGCGAGAAGTGGCGCGGTGGTGTATCGTCCTCTGAGAGCCCCGTATCTCGTCGTTTCTCGAGTACTGGGGATGAGGATCCTGATAATTTCCTCTTGCGTTTGCCTTTGTCTTGTGGCTTTGTAGCAGTCGACATTGGCGGTCGATCGATTGATCCTTCGTCGATTTCTCTAGCTTTCGTCGTAGGTTTGATTCCTTCCTTGGACACAAAGTAGGATCTAATGTTAGAGTCTTTGGAGGACATGATGTTGTATTTCAAACAGAAAGCTTTATTGTAGCAGAGTTCTTAAAGCGAAAAGCGAGGGTACCTGAAGCGAGGAGAATTGAATTTGGAAGACTATTGCATAGATTCAAAGATGGTTGTACCTACCTAGATAGGTAGCATCCAGGCAGTCGCCAAGACAATCAAGTCAGAATGCTTGCCCAAACCACAAACTATTTCACCTGCGATGGTGTGCTCAAGAGAGAGGGATGGGAATAGACTTGGTATGATTTGGTAATCTTGAAGCGTTGATGTTGGCTTCGAGCCAGGATTCTATGGGGGATACTGGGGACATGCCGTTGCTCACTTTTGCAAGGAACCGCAAACACGACTTACTAGAATCTCACGGCCGTTCTGATGAAGGGAACGGATGCGACATAGATATCGGACAATGTGTGAGGCTCGTAGTGATGTTGGCCGATGACGCTGCAGGTGAATATGGCGATGCGGCGGAGAGCGGCCAACCAATCACACGACACCTGACATAACGCTCCTTGCCAAACCGCCAAAACTTCGACATACTCAACCCGAGCTCTCCCCCATCAACGACACCGCCCACCGCCCACCCGCGTCCACGATGCCCGCCCTCGCCAACACAACCCGTGCCATTGCACGCTCATGGACCGCTCACCAGATGCCTGTCGCTCGGGCGGCCGGCACCACCGCTCTGCAGACCCGCAACGCCTCGGCTTCCTCGTTCGACAGCCCCTTCAAGGGCGGCCCAGACACGACCAAGATCCCCTCGTTCGCTGCGTACAGGAATAAGGGAGGCGAGACAGGCCCCAAGATGTTCCAGTACTTCATGGTCGGAACCATGGGTGCGCTGAGTGCGCTTGGCGCGAAGGCGACTGTCCAGGGTAGGTCCCCAGCCATGCGATAGCCCAGCGGAGGGGTGGAAAATACAGGAAACGCCCGATGCTGCATATTCGGAGCTGGTGGAGAGCAATTGGCCATTTTGCAGATGATTTGGATCGCGAATTGATGAAGACCGGACGGCTAACGACTGCGCCCAACAGACTTCCTCGTCAACATGTCCGCCTCCGCCGACGTTTTGGCCCAGGCCAAGGTAGAAATCGACCTCGCTGCCATTCCCGAGGGCAAGAACGTAAGTTCCGCAGTTCGATGTGGAATACTTGGACACTGGAGCTGACGAGAGCAGGTCATTATCAAGTGGCGAGGCAAGCCCGTCTTCATCCGACACCGCACCGAATCCGAGATCAAGGAGGCCGACGACACCAAGTGGGAGTCTCTCCGTGACCCCCAGCCCGACAAGGACCGTGTCCAGAAGCCCGAGTGGTTGATCATGTTGGGTACGTCAGGCATACAAGATGCCATCTGCGAGTCATAACTGACAATACTAGGTGTCTGCACCCATCTGGGATGTGTCCCCATTGGTGAGGCTGGTGACTTTGGAGGCTGGTTCTGCCCTTGCCACGGTTCCCACTACGACATCTCTGGCCGCATAAGAAAGGGACCTGCCCCGCTCAACCTGGAGATTCCCGCATACGACTTCCCCGAGGAGGGCAAGGTCGTCATTGGTTAAACAGAACAATTCTTCAGTGGTGGACAGCGGTGATGTCAACTTGTGTGTATAGGAGCGAGCATCAATTTCCTACGGTTTGATTCACATAGATTCAGCTTGTGTCCTTGCAATGTAACACCAGTCAGAGTCAATCTTGGCCATCTTTGGTTCTATTGTTGGGTGGATGCATGTATGATTCCATATCTACTGCCCGTTCAAGAATGTTTTTACAGCCTCCACAGCGCCCTTGAACTTGTCTGCCTCAATCAACACCATGTGTCCCTTGGGCTTAACTCCCAGCTCTTGAAACGCTCTCTTGCTGTCACTCGCGCCCTCATCCACCGGTGTATCATACTCGAAGCTCGTGTATCCCACGGCGTGTTTGTGCAGTACTTCGTCCTCGGGATGGAAATAGAATGTCTCGTCACCCACATCGGCCTTCTTGTTCTTCTTCTTGCTTGGTGGTGCGTCTTCGCTCGGCAGCTGACTCTGTATCTCGGAATAACATTTGGACAAGACGAGGTAGTGTGTGAATGTGTAAGGTTCCTTTTCCTCAACCGCCCACTGAATTTCTTCCAGAAGCATCGTGTACATTGGTGGTACGATTTCATGGGGCATGTTTATGAAGCGCTCGGTCAAGATGAGGCCGATTTGCGCGGAGGACGTGGTTGTGAGGAGAGGTGGGAGTGCTGGGATCGGCGCAGACTTCTTCGAGAGGTAGGTTGTCAAATCTTGGATTACCTTTTTGTCCTGTTTGCCGTTAGCATATGAATGGGCAAATCTCGGATGGAAAGGTGGTACCTTGTGTGTCTCTAGGTTCAGGACGGTAAGGAAGGCGTACGGATCCGTCTCATTGCCATCGACCTTGACTGTGCTGCCGAGTAGCGGTTGCGATAATATAATATCCGCGAGTTCAGAGAGGTTGAACAACTGCGAATCAACATCGAGAAGTTGGCGCAAAAGGTTCTTGAGGCCGTGGAAATCAACCGCTGGCTGCGGGTCGAACCATTCAAAGTCGACGTTCACCATATCCATGTCCTAAGAATTTGTGAGCAGGCGCATCGTGAGAAGACCTTAGCAGGGAAGGCGCATACCTCGTCGCTGCCCGACTCGTCGTCATCGTTCTGTTTGCGCTTGTCCGATGCATCGGGAAGCTCTTCGGGATCTCTCTCAGACTTTCGTTTCGCCATTGTGTAGATGTGTGGAAAGTATGGGCAGGGTTGGTGAGGTCAGTGGGTACGCGACTTTGCGCGCGATGCAACTACGTTTGTTATCGATAGGCTGTGGAATAATTCTTCAGCCCCGCCTTGGGGGTAACGTGCTCAATCACAGAGACTCTGCAACTATGTCGCATATTTTGTCTTCGAATCAGAAGCGATGGTTAGTAAATTAAACATATTCCAGCTACATGGATCAAGTGCTTGTACAAGAGGGCTCGTTTTTCGAGGGGTACCTCATAGAGACAAGATACCCCAAAAGGATTCACAATCGTTCGTAGCATTACACTTGCATGATAACAACCGTGCAATTCTCTGGGCTACTATTCTGTGTAGTTCTTCTGTATCCAGGCAGCAATCCGGCTTAGACGTCCGGCCTTTCCTCGTACCAGAGGATCCATGGAGATACTAGGCAAGACCCTGCCCCGCTAAAATTTTGTGAGAATCAGTCACAAAGCATCCCACTATTAGACTTCTTCCTTCCCCAGATACCCGTCTCCCTCTTTCTTTCCTTTCTCTTTCACTTCTCTCTCCCTGTTCTACTTCTATCACATCAATTCTCTATTTCAAAATGGCGACCGACAACTCGGACCCAATTCCTCCCCACAAGACGTTCGATACCATCCTGGTACTCGACTTCGGCTCCCAGTACACGCATCTGATTACGCGCCGCCTCCGCGAACTCAATGTCTACTCTGAGATGCTGCCATGCACTACCAAGATCGCTGATCTGCCTTTCACCCCCAAGGGAGTTATTCTCTCTGGTGGCCCGTACTCCGTCTACGAGGAAGGCGCACCACACGTCGACCACGCTGTTTTCGATCTCGGCGTACCGATCCTGGGAATATGCTACGGACTACAAGAGATGGCGTGGCACTTTGGAAAGAACGCTGGCGTAGCTGCTGGCGAGAAGAGGGAATACGGACACGCGAACCTGAAGGTTGAGAGTCACGGTGGACACATGGACCAGCTGTTCAAGGACTTGGGCAACGATCTCGAGGTCTGGATGAGCCATGGTGACAAGCTGAGCCACATGCCTCAGGACTTCATGACGGTTGCGACAACTACCAACGCGCCATTCGCAGGTATTGCGCACAGCACCAAGAAGTACTACGGTATTCAGTTCCACCCTGAGGTTACACACACAAAGAAGGGTAAGGTTCTGTTGAAGAACTTCGCCATCGACATCTGCGAGGCCAACACCAACTGGACTATGAGCAAGTTCGTCGATCAGGAGATCACGCGTATCAGGAAGTTGGTGGGCGACAAGGGACAGGTCATTGGTGCCGTCAGTGGTGGCGTCGACTCGACTGTTGCTGCAAAGCTGATGAAGGAGGCCATTGGCGACCGCTTCCACGCCGTCATGGTCGATAACGGCGTCCTGCGACTCAACGAAGCCGTCCAAGTGAAGAAGACGCTCGACGAGGGCCTGGGCATCAACCTGACCGTCATCGACGCGTCCGACCTCTTCCTCGACCGCCTCAAGGGCGTAACTGACGACCCCGAGAAGAAGCGCAAGATCATCGGCAACACTTTTATTGAAGTCTTCCAGAAGCAAGCCGAAAAGATCAAAGCAGAAGCTCACGAATCTACCGATGCTGGTGATATCGAATGGCTCCTTCAAGGTACCCTCTACCCTGACGTTATCGAGTCGCTCTCCTTCAAGGGCCCTTCCCAAACCATCAAGACACACCACAATGTCGGTGGTCTACCAAAGGACATGAAGCTCAAGGTCATCGAGCCTCTACGTGAGCTTTTCAAGGACGAGGTCCGTGAGCTGGGCAAGGAGCTCGGTATCCCCGAAGACCTCGTCTGGCGCCACCCGTTCCCCGGTCCAGGTATCGCAATCCGCATCCTGGGTGAGGTCACACGCGAGCAAGTCCGCATTGCGCGGGAAGCCGATAACATCTTTATCGAGGAGATCAAGGCCGCGGGTCTGTACAAGAAGATTAGTCAGGCGTTCGCTGCGCTTCTGCCTGTCAAGGCAGTTGGTGTCATGGGTGACAAGCGAGTTCACGACCAGGTCATCGCGTTGAGAGCTGTTGAGACAAGTGATTTTATGACAGCGGACTGGTACCCCTTCGACGGCGAGTTCCTCAAGAGGGTTAGCAGGAGGATCGTGAACGAGGTGAACGGAGTTTGCCGCGTGGTATACGACAGTAAGTCTGACGGATGCGACCTCACTGAGACAAAGACTAACATGTTCTAGTCACCAGCAAGCCTCCCGGTACTATTGAGATGGAGTAGACATGCCGTGTGATGGAGTTGTGCGTAAGTGCACGAAGTAGATGTAGCCGGCAAGCCAGATTCAGATATGAAGGTTTTTAGACATATGATACCCCTGTATAAGTCACGATGAAGTGAAATACAACTTTTCAATTCAATACCGAAGTGCTGCCGAAGTGCTGTGTGAAGAAGCTTGCTGTGGAGAAGCGTATGCAGTCTGAAATGTGACTGGCACCAAAAAGCACCCTAAAGGTATCTAATGTAACCCACCGCGAGATTTTGCTATATAAAATGTGTTGTATCTCTTGAGAGTAGTGTATAAGTACTACTCGAAACGTATGAGCTTCCCCTCACGTGGTGGTGTCGAGGTGGGAATTTTCTTGTAGAATAGTTATTGTTTCCCATCTCCAAAAATTGATCCGACCATGACAGAATTGGATCTACGTAAATTGAGCCCGGAGACATGCGCTAAATTGTGTCAACCTGTTCACGAATCAAGAACCTGGCGAAGACCTTCAAGGTACCTTGTAGTCACAATATAGAGGAAAAGATCTTTCTTGGTTGATGTCTTCGCAAGTGTGGCTGTGCATGATCGGACTCCCGAGACGTCGATCTGGAGCTGGGATGGGAGGGACCCTTGCATGAGATAGCTCCCAGATGATACGCAGCCACGCCAAACCCCAAACTTCGAAACAACCAGGCCACTTGATCCACGCTCTTCCCACGCGAAGAAAACCCCCTTCAACGACGATGCGATGAATCGTTCCTCATCCTCTGGCTCACGCGCCCGCCAATCCTCCCAACAGCCTACACCCCTCCGTCCCCAATCCACGCGCCGTCCGTCCTCGCGCCCCAATCAGCCCTCACGCTCCACGTCTTTTGCACCTTCTCTCCGGCGGCGCACAACAGGCCAATCCTTCCTGTCCCTCGACCCTGACCATGATGACCCGGAGGCTGCAGAAACTACACATACTGATGCGGCCATTGTCGAAGAGATAGCAGAGATCAAGCGGTATGAAGACTTCACAACGATAGACTGGGTTCAAGACGCTGCCCGCGAACAATTGCGACGGAAAGCGCGCCGGCGTGAAAGAGATAGCATCGGTGTGCGGAAAGATGGCAGGACCGCGAAAGTGTTCCTAGGCCGAGGACAAGGGAAATGGAGGCGGAAGATCGCCGAAGCATACGATGCAGGCCAAGCGTGGATTGTCGTTACGCTTGTTGGCGCTGCGATAGGTCTCAACGCGGCCTTCCTCAATATCATCACTGAATGGCTGAGTGATATCAAACTGGGACATTGCACTACGGCCTTTTACCTCAATGAGAGTTTCTGTTGCTGGGGTGCCGAAGGTGGTTGCCCTGAGTGGAAACGCTGGAGTGGATTCTGGCCAGCGAATTACGTTCTTTACATCATGTTCGCAGCTCTGTTCTCCTTTACCGCGGCAAGGCTGGTCAAGAGCTTCGCACCGTATGCAGCTGGTTCGGGCATCTCAGAGATGAAGTGCATAATCGCGGGCTTCGTTATGAAGGGCTTCCTAGGCTTCACCACGCTTTTCATTAAGTCGATTGGCCTGCCACTGGCTATTGCGTCGGGGCTGTCGGTCGGCAAGGAAGGGCCTAGTGTGCACTATGCCGTATGTACGGGTAATGTGATCAGTAGGTTCTTCGACAAGTACAGAAGGAATGCGGCCAAGACGAGGGAGATCTTATGTGCGAGTGCGGCAGCAGGTGTAGGTGTAGCATTTGGAAGTCCAATTGGAGGTGTGCTTTTCTCACTTGAGGAGATGAGCAATCAGTTTCCACTCAAGACGCTTTGGAGGAGTTATTTCTGTGCGCTAGTCGCTACGGCAGTTCTGGCTGTAAGTCTGATGGATGTGAATATCACATCTATGTTAAGACTGACATATCTCTAGGCTATGAATCCCTTCCGAACAGGCCAGCTCGTCATGTTCAACGTCTCGTATGACCGCTCCTGGCACTTTTTCGAAACCTTCTTCTACATCATCATCGGTGTCTTTGGCGGCCTCTATGGTGCTTTCGTCATCAAATGGAATCTCAGGATGCAAGTCTTTCGCAAGAAGTATCTTTCGGCATACCCCATTACAGAGGCTGTTACGCTAGCTGTCATCACTGGTGTTATCTGCTATCCGAACATGTTCTTAAGGATCGATATGACAGAGAGTATGGAGATTCTGTTCCAGGAGTGTGAGGGTGACAAGGGCTATGACCGTCTTTGTGATGCGAACCATCGCTGGCACAATGTTGGAACCCTTGCCATTGCAACGGTCCTACGCACCCTGTTGGTCGTTATATCGTTCGGGTGTAAAGTGCCTGCTGGCATCTTCGTGCCTAGTATGGCCATCGGCGCCGCTTTTGGTCGTATGGTCGGTATCTGCGTTCAAGCTCTGCACGAATCTTTCCCTGGCTCAGCTTTCTTCTCGGCCTGCGATCCAGATGGAGCTTGTATCACACCAGGCACCTACGCCTTCCTCGGCGCAGCGGCGGCTCTCAGTGGCATCATGCACATCACGGTTAGCGTCGTGGTCATCATGTTCGAGATCACCGGCGCATTGACATACATTCTCCCCACAATGATAGTCGTGGGTGTTACAAAAGCAGTTAGCGAACGTTTTGGTCATGGCGGAATCGCAGACCGCATGATCTACCTGAATGGCTATCCGTTCCTCGACAGCAAAGAAGAACACACCTTTGGTGTTCCTGTTAGCCAAGTCATGTCCAGCCGCGTGGTCTGTCTACCATCCACAGGTATGGAACTTCGTCAGATGGAACGTCTAATGAATGAAAACGCCTACCAAGGCTACCCCATTGTGGAGGACATGAAGACGAAGACACTCGTCGGCTACATCGGCCGAACAGAACTACGCTATGCTATTGATCGCGCCAAAATCGAACAGCAGGCTCCGGGTCACGCAAAATGTTATTTCACATCTTCTTCTCCTGCTAGCAACACCAGTTCCCGAGCTGCAAGCGGCACAGCAGCATCAGCACCCAACACAACGTTTGACTCCATACCCACAACCTCTTCTCAGACCTCGTTAGACTTCACCCGCTATATCGATCCAACACCACTCTCAGTGCATCCCCGCCTACCCCTCGAAACCGTTATGGAGCTGTTCAAGAAAATGGGTCCACGGGTCGTTTTGATCGAATATCGCGGCCGTCTAACTGGTCTAATTACCATCAAGGACTGTCTGAAGTACCAGTTCAAAGTTGAGGCCGGAGGTGGACACGGTGGTGGAACAGGGAATGGCGATGAGGGTATGGAGAGACTAGCGAGTTGGGGGAGGACAGTGGTAAACTGGGGCAGAAGGAGAATCGGCTTGAAGGAAGTGGGTGAGGTTAGGTTGGCAAGTCCTACGGCTGCGACTGCTAGGGATGCGAGAGGTGTTAGGAGAGAGAGTGGTCACGATGACAGAGTTGATGGGACATTTGCTGTCGGAGATGGGGATGACGATGACGATGATATTGGACGAGGTAGGGATGTGGAGTTGGAGGATAGAAGGAGAGACAGATAGTGCATGTGTCCCCGAATCAGAGTCTGGCGCATACGCCTATTCACGAGAACTGCCATGCTCAAACCTCCGTGCCAGCCTTGCAAACCTGAGATGAAAGGAGCGGGTGGGTTCAAAAGTTAGCTTAGAAAGTGGAGCCGACGTTAGCTTACTTTGCACGTGGTGAGCTGTCATTGCCTGTCGATATTCGCCGCTCTCAGTGTGGGATCGAGCAGCTGCTGGACGTGCAAAAAGTAACCACAGCAACAGGTCCTGCATACAACGCGGTTTAACGGCTACACCAATTCCCAAGCCTTCCAGTAGTACTGCATACGTACCAAATTCAAGAGCCAATCAGACGACGATCTCTCCGCTTCCCCTGCCGCTGCCGCTAGTCAGGATAAGCGTGTGACGGCCGTGCGCGTCTACTTCGCGTGCACCTACTGGGGAAATATACTCAGACAGAGGCACCATCACCATCACCGCCGCCTTACCGAGTGCTTGTTCACAACTAGCAATCTCTCCGACTCCCGTCCCTCACTACTCCGCTAGAAGCGCAAACCACATGTCTTCATAGCAACACAAACGCGATAAACAATCAATATGGAGGGACCCTTGAACCCAGGGGCGCCCAACGGCAGCATACGCACACCCAGTCCCTCACCGCCCTCGATAGACCCTCAGATCATCGTCGACCACCTGGAAAAGGTCCTTGACGTCAGCTTGGGAGCCTCGAAAGAGGATCTATTTGCACCCGGTAGTCTGCTGTCCAGCGCCAAGCTACAGGACACGCTGCAGCGATGCGCCCGCTTCGCCTCCGAGGGGCAGTCAGCGCTGTACGTTGTGAAAGACCGGGCAGATGAACCCCGTATCGATGGCATGGATGGCGCAAACGGCAAGTACCCTGCGAAGAGGAAGGAACATCCAAACTGATACAAGCAGCAGGGGCGACCCAGCATTTTACCTATACCATTTCGACCGAGATTACGGCTTCTCCTACTTGTGCAGCATTTGTTGTTATTTCGAAGCGACCGATACCCATAGACCCCGCGATACCCCTTAGCCAGCAGGTTCTTATTCAGACGTTGCCCGGCTTTATACTTTCTAATAACGCTTCTTCCCCCGACGGCACTCCCTATGAGTTTCTTCGTTCTCTCATTCAGTCTGCGGTCGAGCCGTACTTTGACACCTACACCAAGAGCCAACGCGATCTGGCGGGGAAATACAGCAAGGGCGACAACGATGCTAGGACGGGAATTTCGGCGACAAGGAAGAAGATTGCGGAGCTGGCTGTCAGTTTGGGCAACCTCGAGCAGAATGTGGAGATCCCAGAGCTGCTACTGCCTCTCCACCCGCTTATCCAGAGTGCGCTGGATGATGCTAGTCAGCGTGGCGTGAAACCCTCTCCGGAACTCATCCCTGCTGCAATCGTACAAGACAGTAGCTTCCTTAACGGACTGCAGTCGACAGTCAATGGTTGGATCAAATCGATACAGACAATCACCAAGACATCTCGAGATGTGTCTACTGGAACTGCAGCACAAGAGATTAATTTCTGGATCTCCATGGAGTCAAGGCTACAAGACATTGAGACGCAGTTGGGTAGTCCCGGTGTTAGGCTCACTTTGGACGTGTTGAAGAACGCGAAGCGTTTCCAAGCTACCGTCAGCTTCAGCGCAGACACTGGGCTCAAGGAGAGCACGGATCTGGTGCAGAAGTACAACCAGCTCATGCGAGAATTTCCTCTGGACCAGCTGTTGTCTTCAACCTCACTACAAGCGGTACAGGAGGCGATTCAGTCCATCTTCAGCCACATGAACAAGAAGCTTCGCATTTGCCCTTACCCCGTCCGCCGAGCCCTTCCTCTTGTTGAAGCTATTTCCGGCGACCTCGACAAACAGCTCCATAACCTCCTACATGGCAAGACACTCATGCACATGGATTACCCCGAATTTCAGGCCATCATGGCTGTTGCAGAGAGCATCTGGCGTACATGGGAAGAGAACGTCAAGGAATTCACCAATGTTGCTCGTGAAGTGACTAGGCGAAGGAACGAGAAGTTCATCCCGATCAAGATTGCAGCTAGGCACAAAGAGACGGAAGAGCGCATTCGCTACATCACGACATTCCGTAAGAACCACGAGCAGCTCCAGCGAACCATCGTCAACGTCCTGGGCTCGCAATCCTCCCTGTCCGAGAGTGCCCCAGCCAAAGAGGCGGTTATCATCGAGGAGATTGGTGATGTGGACGCTGTAAAGGAGGTCAAGGAAGCCTACGATGTCCTCAAGGATGTCGATGTGCTGGATGTCTCACCTGAAGGCACGCGCCTTTTTGAACAAGCAGAGCAAAAGTACAACGAGCGTACTTCTCGTGTGGAGAACTCCATCATCGCTAGGCTTAGAGATCGTCTTGGTACTGCTAAGACCGCCAGCGAGATGTTCCGCGTCTTCTCCAAGTTTAACCCGCTCTTCGTCCGACCGAAAATTCGGGGTGCTATTTCCGAATACCAGACGCAGCTCATTGAGAACGTCAAGCAGGATATCTTGGCACTTCATGAGCGCTTCAAGCGTCAGTACGGTAACTCTGAAGCCCATGCCATGGCGCAGCTCCGTGACTTCCCCCCGGTTTCTGGCGCTGTTATCTGGGCTCGACAGATTGAAACACAATTGGAGAGCTACATGGGCAAGGTTGAAGACATCCTGGGCAAGGACTGGGCGCTTCACGCTGAAGGACAGAAGCTCCAGGCTGAGAGCAGTATGTTCAAGAAGAAGCTCGACACCCGACCGATCTTCGAGTCCTGGCTTCAAGAGGTGGCTAGGAGGAAACTCCAGATCTCCGGACGTCTTTTCCTTGTCAGCAGGAACCGTGCTGCAGGAAACATCTTGGAGCTGAACGTCAACTTTGATGCACAAGTCATTGCGCTGTTCAAGGAAGTTCGTAATCTGACATGGCGCGGCTACCAAGTGCCCCACGGCATCAACAACATCTCGAAGGAGGCCAAGCGTGTGTACCCATACGCTGTTAGCCTCATGGAAAGCGTCCGCACCTACACTCAGACCCTGCGCTCCATCGCTGAGATGGGAGGGGTTGCTCTCTTGCTCAACAACTATGTTAATGAGGTGCAAGCACTTGTCGGCAAAGGTGTTCCTCTAAAGTGGGAGTCTTTTGTGCATGCTTACGATCTCCACGTCCGACAATCCGGCTTTCCCGTTGGAGGTGGAAGCGTTCGTAGTGAGAGCAAGCATGTTCAGTTTGTCCGTGACTTTGCGGCTACGACATCGCTACTCCAACTCAAGGTCGCAACACTCGTCAACATCAACGCTGCGGTTGAGAAATCGTTGAAGGATCTGGAGACCTGCCCATACACTAAGGAGGCTTTCCAACAAAACCTAGAGACCATCCAGAAGTCCATTGACCAGCTTAACCTTGAAAGCTACGCCAACCTTGCTTCTTGGGTATCTGACATGAACGCGCGCATTGAGTCCATTCTGTTGGTCCGTCTTAGCCGAGCTATCGCTTTGTGGATTGAGATCTTCAATAATATCGACGAAGAAGACGGAAATCGACGTCCAGTCAGTGAAGCCGTCTCGACAGAGGTACCCGAGGTGAAGCCAACTCTTGCACGTTTACCTCTTGAGATTACTATGCGAAACCAAGTCATCTCCCTCAGCCCGCCAGTGGAATTCGCCCGAGCAAGCTGGCTTGAGCAGCTTCAGCAATGGCTCGCCATCATCTGTACCCTCCAGAAGATCAAGGCTTCACGATACGAGATCCGACTTGAAGCAACTAACGACACCTCGGTCAGCCAATTCTCCGACCTGCCAAGCCGATGCACCGATTCGCTGATCGAAGTCTATGGCGCCGTTGAGGGCAAGCTCCGTGACATCTCATCTTACGTTGACGAGTGGCTTCAATTCCAGTCGCTATGGGATCTGCAGTCTGAGCATGTCTATGACATCCTTGGTGAGGATCTCTCCCGATGGCTACAACTTCTCCAGGAGATCCGTAAGACTCGTGCTACATTTGACAACTCCGATATCAGTCGCCAGTTCGGATATGTCACCGTCGATTATGACCAAGTGCAGGTCAAGGTCAACGCCAAGTACGACCAATGGCAGCAGGAAATCCTTACCAAGTTCGCTAGTAGACTGGGCCAGCGCATGAACGACGTGTATGTGCAGATCGAGAAGGCACGCAAAGATCTCGAGATGCAGACACTGGAGGCTTCGTCCACTGCCCAGGCTGTATCGTTCATTACCACAGTCCAACAATGCAAGAGGAAGGTCCTCGAGTGGGAACCAGAGATTTCCACATTCCGCCAGGGTCAAGCGACTCTGGCGCGCCAGCGTTACCAGTTTCCCTCTGACTGGCTGCAGATGGAACAGATCGACCATGAATGGCAGACGTTGAACGAGGTCTTGGAAAGGAAGACCAAGATCGCGAACGATCAAGCAGACGCTCTGCGGGCTAAGATTGCTGCCGAAGACAAGGTCGTCAACCAGAAGATCATGGACATCACCGGAGAGTGGGCGGAAGATAAACCTGTCGCAGGCAACCTGGCGCCAGCTGATGCCTCTGCCATTCTTGCTAAGTTTGATCAGAAGCTCAACCAGCTGCAGAGCGAGTCCAGCAACATTTCCAAGGCCAAGGAAGCTCTTGGATTGCCACCGTCTCCGGAGAACGCACTAGAGACCCTGCTGGAGGAAGTACAAGACTTCAAGTCCGTCTGGTCCGCGCTCGGCACGATCTGGGCCAGCATCGACGACCTCCGTGAGGTATTGTGGACCAGTATTCAACCCCGCAAGCTGCGACAGAATCTTGATAACCTACTCAAGATGACCAAGGACATGCCTAGTCGGATGCGACAGTACCAGGCTTTCGAGTATGTTCAAACTACACTGAAGCAACTTCTCAAAGAGAACGCCATCCTTGCAGAGCTGCGCTCTGATGCCGTCAAAGAGCGCCATTGGGTTAGAATTTTCAAGAACCTGAGACCACACAAGCGTTACTCCGCAATATCCATGACCCTCGGTGATGTTTGGGATCTCAAGCTTGGTCCTAGCGAGAAGATCATCCGAGATGTCATTACTCAGGCAGCTGGCGAGATGGCATTGGAAGAGTTTCTCAAGCAGGTTCGCGAGACCTGGCAGAATTATGCTCTGGAGCTTGTCAACTACCAGAACAAGTGCCGTCTTATCAGGGGATGGGATGACCTCTTTGCCAAGTGCAGCGAGAACCTCAACTCACTGCAGGCTATGCGCCACTCGCCTTACTACAAGGAGTTCGAGGAAGAAGCATCGTCTTGGGAGGACAAGCTCAACCGTGTACACGTCCTGTTCGACGTATGGATTGATGTGCAACGCCAATGGGTTTACCTGGAGGGTGTGTTCACTGGTAACGCTGACATTAAGCACCTTTTGCCAATGGAGTCGGCTCGTTTCCAGAACATCAACTCTGAGTTTTTGTCAGTTATGAAGAAGGTCTCGCGACAGCCTTTCGTGCTTGAAGTCCTCAATATCTCTGGTGTGCAGAAGTCATTAGAGCGCCTCGCTGAGCTCTTGAACAAGATTCAGAAGGCTCTCGGAGAGTACCTGGAGCGCGAGCGTGTGTCATTCCCTCGATTCTACTTCGTTGGTGACGAAGACCTACTGGAAATTATCGGTAACAGTAACGACGTTCTCCGTATTGCCAAACATCTGCGGAAGATGTTCGCTGGTATTTCTGGACTTATCACGGACGAGGATGGCGTGATTCAAGGATTCACGTCCAAGGAAGGAGAAGAGGTCACGCTTCGCAAAGAAATTTCGCTTGTCAAGACACCTAGGATCAACGAGTGGCTTGGTGCACTAGAGGCTAACATGAAATCTACGCTGGCTGAGTTGACCTTCGAGGCTTACGAAGAGTTCGCTCAGCTCATCGAACCGGACACGATGGATCCCCAGGCTTTCACTGATTACATCGCCAAGTACCCTACCCAAGTGGTCGTCCTTGGAACGCAAATTGCGTGGACTCATGCTGTGGAGAAGTCTCTCGCTGAGGAGGGAACGACCTTGCCTCAGTTGTATGAGAAACAAGTCAATGTCTTGAAGCTGCTCGCTACGGCTGTTTTGGGTGATCTTGAACCCATCCAACGCCGTAAATGCGAGGATCTTATCACCGAGTTCGTTCACCAGCGAGATGTCATCCACAAGCTTGAGAAGGTTGGCGCTCGCTCACCCACCCACCACATGTGGCTACTGTGCATGCGATATGTATATGAGCCTGGCAATGATCTACTACAGCGACTGAGGATCAAGATGGCAAATGCAGTCCTCGACTACGGCTTTGAGTACTTGGGTGTTGCGGACCGCCTCGTACGCACACCTCTTACCGATCGCTGTTTCCTCACCCTCACACAGGCGCTCTGCCAACGACTTGGTGGCTCACCATACGGTCCCGCTGGTACTGGAAAGACCGAGTCTGTCAAAGCTCTTGGTGTACAACTTGGACGATTTACCCTAGTTTTCTGCTGTGACGACACATTCGATTTCCAGGCCATGGGTCGTATCTTCCTTGGTATCTGTCAGGTCGGAGCTTGGGGTTGTTTCGACGAGTTCAACCGTTTGGAGGAGCGTATTCTTTCAGCTGTGTCGCAGCAGATCCAGAACATCCAGCTGGGTCTCAAGAAGGGTGCTGAGGATGAGAAGTCCCAGATCGAACTTATTGGTCGTCAATTGAAAGTCAACGGCAACACTGGTGTCTTCATTACCATGAACCCTGGTTACGCGGGTCGATCGAACTTGCCTGACAATCTCAAGAAGCTCTTCCGAAGTATCGCCATGTCCAAGCCCGACAAGGAACTTATTGCAGAGGTTATGCTCTACTCCCAAGGTTTCTCTCAGGCCAAGGAGTTATCGAAACAAGTCGTACCATTCTTCGACAGGTGCTCAGGGGGTCTTTCCAAGCAAGCTCATTACGACTTTGGTCTTCGTGCATTGAAGAGTGTACTTGTTAGCTCTGGTGGTTTGAAGCGAGCTCGTATCGCTGCTCAGCAAGACTCTCAGACCTTAGACGAAGCGAGCATGGAGCCTCAAATCATCATCCAGAGTTTGCGAGAGACCATGGCACCAAAGCTCATTCGCTCTGATGTTGAGCTCATGATGGCCATCCAAGAAGAGTCATTCCCTGGTGTTGAGTACATTCCTGCTCCGCTTGATCAGTTGACTGAGGCTATTCACAAGTGCGCCGCTGAGTCAAAGCTCGTGGTCAGTGATTCTTGGATGACCAAGATCATTCAACTCTACCAGATTCAGAAGTTGCACCACGGTGTCATGATGGTCGGTTCTTCCGGATCCGGAAAGTCTGCGGCCTGGAGGACCCTTCTTTCCGCTCTTCAAGCCGTGGAGGGTGTAGAAGGCGTCTGTCACGTCATTGATCCCAAGGTCATGTCAAAGGAGCAGCTTTATGGAACTCTTGACAGCACTACTCGCGAATGGACCGATGGTCTCTTCACGAGTATACTGCGCAAAATTGTCGACAACCTCCGTGGTGAGGACACCAAGCGCCATTGGATTGTATTCGACGGAGATGTTGACCCCGAGTGGGTCGAGAACTTGAATTCCGTGCTCGACGATAACAAGCTCCTCACCCTGCCAAATGGAGAGCGTCTCAACTTGCCGTCTAACGTTCGCATCATGTTCGAAGTTGAGACCCTGAAGTACGCCACTCTTGCCACTGTCTCCCGTTGTGGTATGGTCTGGTTCAGCGACGACACTGTGGAGGTCGATATGATGATCAAGAACTACATTGAGCACCTCAAGACTACGCCGTTTGAGGATATTGAAGACGATTCGGTTGCTCCAGGTCAGATGTCTCAGAAGACAATGACCACCCAGGGTCTAATCGCCGACTTCCTGCACATCAAGCTCACCCAGGATCGGTTTATTGAGAAAGCCCTCAGCATGGCTAGGAAGTTCAAGCACATCATGGAGTACACCGACATTCGTGCGCTCAACACGCTGTTCTCTCTGCTCAACAAGGCTTGTCGCAATGTCCTAGAGTACAATGTGCAGCACCCGGACTTCTCTCTTGAGGATGACAAGATGGAGACTTATCTAGCGAAGAAGATGCTTATCGCTTTGGTGTGGGCATTGGTTGGTGATTGCCCTCTGATGGAGCGCAAGCAATTTGGAGACCTTATCGCTGGCCTCACCGACGTCGAGCTTCCCACCCTCAACGAATCTACTTCACTCATCGATTACGATGTCAAGCCTGACAAGCCAGAATGGGATACTTGGCAGAGTCAGGTACCGAATGTTGAGGTCAACACCCATTCCGTCACTCAGACTGATGTGGTTATTCCGACGCTGGACACGGTCCGTCACGAGGACGTTCTCTACTCTTGGCTCGCAGAGCACAAGCCACTCTTGCTTTGCGGTCCTCCAGGTTCCGGAAAGACCATGACACTGTTCAGCGCACTCCGAAAGCTACCCAACATGCAGGTTGTAGGTCTCAACTTCTCTAGTGCGACTACACCGGATCTTCTCATCAAGACATTCGAGCAATACTGCGAGTACAAGAAGACTCTCAATGGTGTTCAGCTTACGCCTACTCAAGTTGGCCGTTGGCTAGTAATCTTCTGTGATGAGATCAACTTGCCTGCACCCGACAAGTACGGTACTCAACGAGCGATCTCCTTCTTGCGACAGCTGGTTGAGCACAACGGTTTCTGGAGGACGTCTGACAAGACTTGGGTTACTCTAGATCGCATACAATTCGTTGGCGCTTGTAACCCTCCCACAGATGCTGGGCGTACGCCGATGGGACTCAGGTTCTTGCGTCATGCTCCGCTTATTATGGTCGACTACCCCGGACAGCAATCGCTTCTGCAGATTTACGGTACCTTCAATACTGCCGTGCTCAAGATCATCCCGACTTTACGAGGATATGCAGACGCTCTTACCAGGGCCATGGTACAACTCTACGCAGAGTCGCAAAAGCGCTTCACGCCAGACATTCAACCACACTATGTTTACTCCCCCCGTGAGCTTACTCGATGGGTACGTGGTATCTATGAGGCTCTACGACCACTTGAGAGCTTGCCAATTGAAGGCCTTGTCCGTATCTGGGCACATGAAGCACTACGATTATTCCAGGATCGACTTATCGCAGAAGAAGAGAGACAATGGACCGAAGAATGCGTCCACCGTATCGCGGCTGAACACTTCCCTACTATCGACGAGGAGAAAGCTCTCGGTGGCCCCATCCTCTTCTCCAACTGGCTATCCAAGAATTACGTGCCGGTTGAGCGCGAGCAACTCCGAGAGTTTGTCAAGGCTCGTCTCCGAACCTTCTGCGAGGAAGAGGTGGACGTACCACTCATTCTGTTCAATGACGTGCTCGAGCATGTTCTCCGCATCGACCGTGTCTTCCGTCAACCACAAGGTCATCTTATCCTTATCGGTGTCAGCGGCTCCGGAAAGACGACACTGTCGCGCTTCGTCGCCTGGATGAACGGTCTGAGTGTCTACCAGATCAAGGTTCACGGAAAGTACTCAGGCGAAGACTTCGACGAAGACTTGCGTACTGTTCTTCGACGATGCGGTTGCAAGGGCGAAAAGATCTGCTTCATCATGGACGAAGCTAACGTTCTTGATTCCGGTTTCCTCGAACGCATGAACACCCTCTTGGCAAACGCGGAGGTTCCTGGTCTGTTTGAGGGTGATGAGTATGCTTCTCTGCTTACTGCTATCAAAGAGGGTGCGCAGCGACAAGGTATCATTCTCGACTCACAGGAAGAGTTGTACAAGTGGTTCACGGAGCAGATTGTCAAGAACCTCCACGTGGTGTTCACTATGAACCCTCCCGAGGAAGGCCTGTCATCAAAGGCAGCTACCAGTCCCGCTCTTTTCAACCGTTGCGTGCTCAACTGGTTCGGAGACTGGTCTGATCAGGCTCTGTACCAAGTCAGCTCCGAGCTTACACAGTCTGTCGATCTCGACCGCGCAAACTACGTTGCGCCAGATAGCATTCCAGTCGCCTATCGTGGACTTACCCTCCCACCATCTCATCGCGAGAGCGTGGTGAACGCCATGGTCGCAGTACACCACTCATTACGTAGCAAGAACGCGAAGTTGCAGAAGACACAAAACAGGAAGATGTACCTCACGCCGCGTCACTTCCTGGACTTTGTTGCACAGTATGTCAAGCTCTACAACGAGAAGCGCGAGGACCTTGAGGAGCAGCAGCGCCATCTCAACGTCGGTCTGGAGAAGCTTCGCGAGACATTCGACAAGGTCAAGGAACTGCGAGCAAGCCTTGCCGAGAAACAAACACAGCTTACTAAGAAGGATGCTGAAGCAAATGAAAAGCTGCAACGCATGATTGCGGATCAGAACGAGGCGGAACAGAAGAAGGCTGGGTCGATCAAGATGCAAGCGCAACTTGCCAAGGACAAGGAAGAGATTCAGAAGCGACAAGAGGTGGTAGAGCATGACTTGGCAGCTGCCGAGCCGGCTGTTTTGGAGGCACAGAAGAGTGTGCAGAACATCAAGCGACAACATCTGACTGAAGTTCGATCTATGCAGAACCCTCCCGCTGGTGTCAAGCTTGCGCTGGAAGCTGTCTGCACAATTCTTGGACATAAGCCCGACAGCTGGAAGACCATTGTTTCCATTGTCAGGCGCGACGACTTCATCGCCAGTATCGTGCAGTTCGACAACGAGAGGCAGATGACAGCAGCCCATCGTAGGAAGATGCAGAAGGAATACCTTTCTCAAGAGGACTTTACTTTCGAGAAGGTCAACCGCGCTTCCAAAGCCTGTGGTCCTCTCGTACAGTGGGTGTCTGCTCAAGTCACCTACTCAGATATTCTCGACCGAGTCGGACCCCTACGTGCTGAAGTCGATCAGCTTCAAGTGGAGCTACAAAAGACTGAAGAGGGTGCGAAGGAGACCCAGCTCCTCATCCAGAACCTCGAGGAGAGTATCGGCCGGTACAAGACCGAATACGCCGCTCTGATCAGCGAAACCCAGGCCATTAAGACGGAGATGTCGACCGTTCAATTCAAGGTTGATCGCAGTGTACGCCTTCTCGACAGCTTGTCCTCTGAACGTGTTCGATGGGAAGAGAGCAGCAAGTCATTCGACTCTCAGATCGATACTATCGTCGGCGACGTCTTAGTTGCGGCTGCATTCATCGCCTATGCCGGTTACTACGATCAGCAGTACAGGAAAGCTCTTACAGAAGATTGGTATGATCATCTCAAGCACTCTGGAATCAGCTTCAAGCCAACAAACCCATTCACGGAGTATCTATCGACTGCTGATGACCGCCTGAACTGGCAACACAATGGTTTACCAGTGGATGACCTGTGTACGGAGAACGCCATCATTCTCGAGAGGTTCAACCGTTACCCGCTGATCATCGATCCTTCTGGTAGGACCACAGAGTTCTTGCAGAATGAATGCAAGGACCGCCGTCTCACAGTGACCAGTTTCCTGGATGACTCATTCACGAAGCAGCTCGAGAGCTCTTTGCGTTTCGGTAACCCGATCTTGATCCAGGATGCCGAACATCTGGACCCTATTCTCAACCACGTCCTCAACAAGGAATACCAGAAGACTGGAGGTCGTGTGCTTATTCAACTTGGCAAGCAGGAGATTGACTTTTCGCCGTCTTTCCGTTTGTACCTCTCGACACGCGATCCCTCGGCCAATTTCGCTCCTGATATCTGCAGTCGTACCACATTTGTCAACTTCACAGTTACGCAGAGCAGTTTGCAAACACAGACGCTCAATGAAGTCCTCAAATCCGAGCGCCCCGATGTCGATGAGCGCCGATCTAACCTCATTAAGATGCAAGGAGAGTTTGCGGTCCATCTTCGTCAGCTCGAGAAGCGGTTGCTCCAAGCCCTCAACGAGTCGCGTGGCAACATTCTGGATGACGACCGCGTCATCGAAACGCTCGAGACACTCAAGAAGGAGGCCAAGGACATTTCGGACAAGGTTTCCGAGACCACTGGTGTTATGACCGAGGTGGAGAACATTACCAAGGAGTACACTGTGGTAGCTCGTTCTTGCGCAGCTATCTTTGCTGTGCTGGAGCAACTGCATCATCTCAACCACTTCTACCAGTTCTCGCTCCAATACTTTACTCAGATCTTCGAGACTGTGCTACGCAAGGTTCGTAACGGTTCTATCACGGGCCATGCTGCTCGTATCGAGCAGATTGTCACCGAGCTCTTTGTGGATGCATACCGTCGCACATCGCTTTCCTTGCTACAGAAGGACCGTGTCACATTTGCCATGCTTCTCGTGCAAGCAGCGCCCTACAAGATGGACAAGACACATATCGACCAAATTCTCGATCCCGACCTCAAGGGTATTGACGTATCAACCGAGACCGAACGCAAACAAGAGGCCATGGAGCGTGCGAGCAAGATTCCAATGTTCAAGGAGGAGTTGGAGAAGATCAAAGATAGCGCGTGGGATGCTTTCCTCAACGAAGAGATGGGAGAACGACACGTACCGCAGGCTTGGCCAGAAGATCTGGCCAAATTCGACAAGCTCCTGCGAGCTCTTGTCCTGGTCAAGCTATTCCGTGTGGACCGTTTCGTGCCCGCTGTTGAGCGTTTCGTTACTGAAGTGTTTGGCAAGGGTATCTTAGACGCAAGTGGTGATCTGGGCGATATCGTCAAGCAAGTCAACGCGGTCACACCGGTGGCGCTCAGCTCCAGCCCTGGATTCGACGCAAGTTACAAGGTCGACAATCTTGTAGAGAGGGAACAAGTCATTTGCTCCAACATTGCCATGGGTTCCAACGAAGGTGCCGCGTCAGCCGACAAAGCTATCGCCAACGCCGCCACCACTGGAAACTGGGTTCTTGTCAAGAACGTGCATCTTGCTCCTCAGTGGTTGCAATCACTCGAGAAGCGTCTCGAAGCGCTCAAGCCCAACCCTGACTTCCGCCTCTTCCTGTCCATGGAATCCAGTCCAAAGATCCCAGTCAACCTTCTTCGCGCCTCTCGTGTTCTTTCTTACGAGCAGCCTGCTGGAGTTCGCGCCAACATGAAGGACTCGCTATCTTCTTTGGCCGAGAAGGCTAACAAGCAACCCGTGGAGAAGGCGCGTGTCTACCTTCTCTTGTCCTTCCTCCATGCGGTCATTCAAGAGCGTCTCCGGTACGCACCGACACTGGGATGGAAGGGTTTCTGGGAGTTCAATGACAGTGACTACGAATGCTGCAGTTTCATCATCGACACATGGATCGACACTGTCGCGCAAGGTCGATCCAACATCGCCCCCACCAAGATCCCATGGGAGATGCTCCGCATCCTCATCACTGAGATGTACGGCGGCAAGATCGACGACGCAGAAGACTGGCGTATACTCGCTTCTCTCGTCGACGCTTGCATGACGCCCGCTGCATTCGAAGACAACTTCAAGATTGTTAAGGATACTGAGCATAGCGACGGCCTTGAACTACCCAGCACGACCAGCTGGAAGGAATTCATGGGCTGGGTCAACGACCTTCCTGAGCGTGAGCCACCTACTTATCTGGGTCTGCCGGCGAATGCGGAGAAGTTGTTGTTGGTGGGCCAGGCGAATAACATGGTTGGTGGTTTGAAGAGGGTTTTGGATATGTTGGATGAGGGAGAGCAGGTCATGGCCGAGGCTGAGACTGAGATAGAGGTTTAGCTTAGCCATGTGTAGTATGCGTGCTCTGATGAGCGACGCGTTTTCTTTTCCTTTGTTTGCAGTCATTAGCATCTGTTACAAGGCGTTCTATAAGGGGGCTATGAGAGAGTATGACAGTTCAAAGGAATGCTCAGTGGGGTCATTAGTCTGTTCGTATACTCAGGAATTTCTATATTACAGCCTATTTGTTGCCATGGTATCTGTTGAACGTGACTATGCTATCTAATTGGCCACTCATTATGATGTTATCCTAGATTCTCACAAGGTGTTCAAGGATGATATATAACTTGTTGTGACTAGATGTTGTTGATTGATAGATACATGGCACGTTATCTCATAGATAGTCCTTGCTTGGGCTGAGAAGCCTCTAGGACCGAACGGCCTCATCTCCACTAGATCCTTGTACAGATACGGCCGAACCTTAGCCAAAGCCTTTCAATTCCTCTTTGACTCAGCGCTTTCTAATCTTTCTATCCTTCTACCAAGCTCAACCGCCACGGCTATACTACCCTCTTTCTCCAAACGCTCTTTTGTCTCCTGTAGCGATAGGGTGTCAATGTTAGAGTTTACTTCCCACTCCTCCAACGCGGCTTCTCTTCTGCGGCGCATGTCCAGTCGTTCCGTACGTAGCTCTTCTGCTCTCTTCGTCATCATGCCAAGCACACTCTGACGCGAAACCTCAGCTTCCTTGTTGCGTGTCTCTATGGCCGCTTGAATGGCAGACATATCAGTAGCTATGCTCAAAGTTGCCATGTCAGCCTGAATACCCTTAGCACAAGCTTGAGCAATGGCGGCAAGATGCTGCTTCTCTTCGGCGGGAAGACCTCCAATAGCGAGCGTAATAGTGGCTTCTTCGTTCTCGAGCTCGTCGGTCGATCGTTTGCGTGAACCGCTCGCAGCATCTTGAGCGGCTAACTTGTTGAGAACGTCGATGTATTCATCGATGAGAGAGTAGTCTCCAGACAGAGGCGAGCTGTCTAGGAATCCCTTCAGTATCTTGGTTGTGAAACCGGGCTTTGTCGAAGGCGCTGTCATGACAGGGCAGGGTTTCGTCGAGACGACGATGTTGGAACTGGCATTAGAACCAAAGTCGCAGTTAGATTCAAAGCTCGAAGGTTTAGTTTTGATGACGGATGGTCTCTTGCTACGACTGGTACGGATAGTAACAGCAGCACTTCGACTCTTTTTGCGCATTGGCAGGCGGTTCTCAGAAGCTAGTGTCGATGGTGGACTCAACATGAGAGCGTCGGCATCTATATCGTCCCGTATCTGCGCACCCCAGCCCTCTTCTGGCTCGAATAGCGGGCTCTCTTCTCTTGACATCTTGTTCATCTCTGGTTTCTTATTCTTTTTCAATCTGCCAGCATTTCTCATTTCCTTGTTACCACCGGATACCCTCTTACGCTTCGCTGGCGTCTTAGTCGGCAAGTGCGAGGATAGCGGGCTGCACTGCGAGAACATTCCGTACTGGCCGTTCGCCCTCGCATCTGGCTTGTCTGGATTCTCGGCAGCGTAGTGTAGGGCGACGCGATTTGTCCTTGGAGGCTCTCTTGGGAGAACGTTGTCCTCAGATGCTTGGCTTGATGAGTCACTAATGTCTACGATAGGAGCCTTCTGGGATTTCCCATGTGGGGAGGACATAGCTGAGATGGAGCTGAGCAAAACAGAAAGAGACTTTTGGATGAAATAAAGGCGAAGACGAAGGTCATACGAGACTGACTTGATTAGCGTAACAAAGCCGTGGTGACTGCATCTCGAGGTGACCTCGAATTGCTATCAACGCTCTTCCAGATGACGCATCAGTTATCAGATTCAGCATCACCGCGAGCTGCGTTTGCTCTAGACCCATGTTCCAGGCCGCGGAACGACGGATCTGTCGAGCAGCTGTAGGCTTAGGGCATCGTGGAGCGTTTGCTTCCTTGGGCGTTGCATAAGACGCAGAGTTACTAAGAGCTGGCGGTGAATATCATAGATCAACAACGATGTGAGTGGCGTCTCCATTCTTCTTCTGGCGATTTTCCGCGTGCCTGACTGCTCTTCATATTCCGTCTTGGCATGCATGCCTGGAAGTAACGCTGTTTACGTCAACAAGCGGTGTAGTCGCTTCCTAAAAGACATATCCTCCGGTTTGTTTGCGATGGGCATATGTATGTGGACCTGTTGCCGCAGCGTGCTTGGGCTGGACGAGTCGAATATAAGACTAAGTACTTGTCGGCTGATGAATTTTGTTCGGCGAACGCAGCAAGTTAGGACATGAAGGTCCGTGAGAGAAGCCCAATGACCCTGAGACCCCGATGCAATGTAACATGTAAAGATTTCTGTATTAATATTGAGTTTAAACACCCGCCTATTTTAGGTTCATGTCAGTCAAAGTCCTCATTATCCTGATATGCCAACCTTTTCGCAAAAAGGATAAATCCACTAAACGCTCATCAGTCCTCGATATCTAGTAACTTCTGCTTTTTGAACGTGTTCCTCACAGCGCTCCTTTCTTCCTGGATCTTGTCTCTTTTCTTTTCCAACTCGGCACGCTCTCGTTCCCACTTTTCTTTGAAGGCTTCAAACCGGGCATCCATAACTTCCAGATCGTGATCGACGTCGTTCAGGTGTTTGGTAAGATTATGCTGTTTCATGACTAGCCTAGTGAGACTTTCGAATGTTTCGTCTTCGGCTGAGCGCTTAGCGCCGCGTGGCGGGGTCTCGGACGTAAAAGTTTCTTCGGAGGTAGACGTCATTGTGAACGAGCTCTTCCTGAGCGTTGGTTGTGATGGTGGCTTGCTGGGAGCCGATTTACGAGTAATAGTGCCTGGGAGACGAAGTCCCTTGGGTGGTGGTTCGCGGGGCGGTGTAGGTTGGACGTCGATTTCTTCTGGAACGTAGGAACTTTCACTAGCATCATCTGGTGTAGCATCATTTGGTATAGCATCCTTGTTCGCAACGGGTTTCGAGGATTTGACGGCAGCAGACCCCATTCGATCAGCAATGTATCCTAGTGCTGCGTGAAAACGCCCAGGATAACTCTTGGTCTCTTCTAAGACGCAATCCGTTGCAATTCCGGCGGCGATAAAGTACCACTTTACCATAAGCGTGAATCGAGCCCTATCAGCTTGTTCGCAGGGTCCCGTGTTCCTAGGGTATGTCTTACTGAAAGGATGCAATATACGCTGCCTGCCTGTGATCTCGGCAGACATTATCGTCTTGTGTCCGTGGGCACTCTCCACGTAGAATCGGATCTCATGGAAGCCACGCTGCTGTAGCAGCACCATGTACGCATATATGTCGTCTCCTGACTTTGTATGGCTTCCTATAAATAATTTCTTGGGCTGCGCTTCGAGAATATATGTCTGATCCACAAACTTGACATCTTCAGCATCAGGAATGTTGTCTAGAAGATACAACGAGTCGTGTTCATCGAGGAATTCTCGCAGGCGATGTAGATCCGGGTTTGCCTCATTGTTCCACCGATCTTGAATTCCCATCGCAGAGCTTTGCTGCTCCACGAAAGTGCTCCTAGATTTGTTTGGCTCGCCATTTCCGCTATCTGATAGCAAGCCATACGCACTATCTCCATCTTCCGGCTCTGGACTTTCCTCCACGGTCCTATGGAGGGGCAGTCCTCCACTGGAAGTCCAGGACATCTTCCTCAACATAGTCGCGAATCGCTTGCCAAAGTCGTCGTTCCAAGCATCAATGCTGCTTAGGTAGCCTCGCGACAGAAAGTAATACCGGACCACCATGCTAAGCACCCGCCTCTTGAACTTTGACCCGCAAACCAAATGCTTGAACGGTGCGACAAGAGGCTTTTGCAAGACTTCTTCACAAGTGATTTGCTCCGATGGCGAGGGCGGACTCTCATCGCCAATATGTTTCAGACAATAGCGGACATCCTTAGTGCCATCCCCACGTGGCAACAGATAAGCAAGCACGTTGCGGTTGCCTATGCTGCCAATCACCAGAATTGGAGGTTCCTCTCCTACTGAAGGTTCTATCCAGGTCATGGAACCTGCTGATGGCAGTGCATTGAGATAGGTATCGGCGCCGTATTTGGCCATCAGGATTGAAATAGCATGAAGGTTCATCTTTCGGGGTTTTGTGGAGATGGAGGATTGCGAAGATGATCCTTCAAAACGAATTTCCCGTGCGGCCATTGTCAGGTCAGTTTGTTAGGGATCACGGACCTTTGTTGTTCCAAATCGCGCGGCGCGTCTGGCCGCGCGCCGCTGGACGCTCCAGTCCCACACTCACAGCCTGTGATGAGGCATGCAAGGAAACGTTAAACCTCGCGCGAGCTCGTCTGCGTGATGACCCAGAATCCCGTGATGAGGTAGTATCGATAACAAGGCTGAAAAGATGCAGCCCTGAAGGTCCCAGAAGCGTCGATCCTTCAGGGAAGGACCAAGCGGCCGGCTCGCACAAGCGAGAACACGTGCAGTGGCGTAGACGCGTACCCGACAACCTCCACGCGCCAAAAATGGTTGCATTAAAGACATGACGGCTGGTGATTCTATGCATCGGTGTACCTGTGTTGGAGAGACGACAGATCAATGCAGGCGCCTCGTCATCCATAATTGTGACTTCACCACTAGGCTTCACTTTTCTTTGCTCTTTTTTCCTTTTGCCTGTTGGATCAACCATGCTTCTACAGGCGCGCATTCACGATCCATTTGTACCAAGCGTGGCGATGACATCGCAATTGAAACGCAACACACACTCATCTCCAATGAGCTGTCTGAGCTTTCTTACTTTTTTTTTATCGTCAATCTCCCGTTTGAACACAACTTGGGCCAACGACATATCCTATACAATTGATCAAAGCGTGGAAACAAGGCCATCTGGCGCCCACAACTTGGAATGGACCATCGACGTAGCGGAAGAGACCTTCCCCGACGCTTTTAACGCGCCTATCGCTGTCAACGACATGCCCTGGAAACGACCTGACTTCCACCGCGATGGCTTCTCCGCACTCGCTCATTCTCGGTCACATCAGCATCGATCTCCGTTCGCTCAACGTACACAGCGCAGGAACCCTTTCGCCAATACGTAGTGTTTTTATCTTTGGGTATAGCAAAGTTTGATTTCGCCGCTATATCAGTGAGGCTACTTTCAATGCTTTTATCCTGCTAGAGCAGCCCATACTGATCTATATCCCCTGCTTGGTGCTGAACTGGTCATCGTTGAAAGGGACAGTTTCAGTGCCTGTGCTCTCAACAGGCACGATACGGGAACGCTCCCTGCGAGGAGACTCATTATCAGGGTGTGGAATATGTACTGTGACCTCGTAAATCGAATGTGACTAGAATCGGTCAGTGATAGCAGGGTATAACACGAGTGATGGCAGCTTACGGAGCCGTCGTCTTCTACGGTCTGAGTGGAAGATTCCACTTTAGTCTTTGAAGCGTTCTTTGAGGCCCAGCGCATCATGCTTGCTCCGGGCAGACGCTCATGACCCTGGCTGCATTAGTAGCGATCAAGGTGATACATTTGATAAGTATACATACCAGAACGTCATGTGTTTCGCCATGGGCGAGGGCTAAGATGCGATCCTGAAGGCACTTATCGAAGTTGCGGACGAAGTCATCGCACAAAGCGAAAGCGTGTGCATTCCTGGCTTGAGAGGCGTGATGGAGCGCCTCATTCAACGCATTGACCTTCAGAAGCGTACTGGCGAACAGTAGAGCAACGTCTTGCCAATCCCTGTCAGCCGAGTCGCCTGCACATGCATCGTCAGTGCCTTGTTTAACGTCTTTCTCGATCTTTCAACATACCATAAACAGTTGTATATGACGCTGCAAGGTTATAGTTTGTTAGGATGCCATGATCGTACGCGTAAGGGGGAGCCTGGCTGCGTGCCTGATCTCCAGCAATGCCAGGGGTATCTTCGTGGGCGGCTTCGGGAAGCCGGGCGCGATTGTCTTTCGAGTTCGGTTGAGACATGGTGAGTTGACTTTGTGTGAAGATATGTAGAAAGAATAATATAATTCCAGAATAGTTTTATATCAGTGCCATGTGCAGTGAATATAGTTGTGTTCGAAGGCACGGCAGCAACAATGATGATGCGGACATTTGGGGCGTTGAGCTCAAGACTTCATAATTGCAAACTGCATGCAGTGTACACTTTTCACTTCCTCGCAACCATCGTATTGCCTGGTGTAAGGCTTCATTTCACATCATGTCGAGGTCGTGCGTCGCCACCGTCTTCAGCGTCTAACATTGGTGCAGGTTAGGTTTGTACTTCAGGCGTGGCTCTACAAGTGTTTGAGCGTCATACCGGGTTATATAGTGAATCGCTTGCAGGCAATTGTCTTGAAACTTGCTGGACATACGATAAAGCCTAGGAAACATGTAACTACGCAATTAGCAATCGACATCAAACAAGGACTAATGAGATAGCGTGTAGAAGAAGAATGAGGCCAAGATGCACAGAACAATGGCCTAAGAAGAATCTGGAACCCGACTTTTGGTCGACATTTTTTTTTGAATATGAATATCGCTGAAACGCTGAGTATGACAATACTTTCGAATTACTGATGCTGCTCCTTACACCGTTGCTGCTTCGCCCATTTCTTGAATTTGTCCTTTTTCCACCCACTCTTCCAAGTGAGCGTGCTAATTTCCCCGTCAATATTCAGCTTTTGTGGACCTTTGTGCGCTCCGAAGCGTATACTGCTGCTAAGATGGCACTTAGTCGGTGGATTGTCGTTCCAGTTATACTGGAGTATCGACGAGTAGGACCACTGGACGCAGTATTTGCTGTTTTCACAGGACGCCTGGCATGCTTCTGGCGACTCTTCCCCGTTCTGAGCTCGGTCGGCATCGGGGTGTTGGCCTTCGAAGAGGATGTTCCATCGTCCGTTGGATGACTCGGAGGATAGATTGTCCCAGTCATCACGCGTGTAGTTCAGGTCCTCTGGGGTCATGAAGCGGTACCAAAGGTCAGCGAAGCGTAGGGTGGGTTGGTCGGAAGGTCGGTCCTTCTCGAGTTTGAGCAGATCGATGCCGAGGTCTGGGGTGATGTGGTGCATCATCAAGACGGGCTCGCACCATATAGCAGGCGAGAATGGCACGGTGCTCGGATCGAAGCCAGAGATACCTGGCCAAACAACAGTAAACTCAAGCTTGAGTTCGGCCTGCAGAGCGCTGGAAACGAGATCGAATGCTGTTGTATGTTCCGAGATGTGCTCCCGCCGCATTTGGATGAAATCTTTGCGGTTCTTGAACAACTCCAGCATGACCTGCCGCGAGAGAATAAAAGATGTGCCGCCGGCAGCGAAAGGGTCGGGGACAAGCGCCGTTGCAGGCGCTGGCGGATTTCCGAAGAAATGCATTGCATCCGGGTCGTGTTGGCTCAGCCAGTCGAGTAGGTTTGGCCTGTTGATGTATGTCTCGTCGCCAGCGAAGACGTACCAGCTGCGGTCTGGTCGGTACTCCCACGCGGATGCCATAGTCTCCAGGATCTTGTACTTGTGCAGTATTTCCATGTCTCTCCTTTCTTCCTCCGGGTCCGGCTTCTTCAAGTTGGTCAGGGGTATGCTCCTCCGCGCGAAGTCGACCTGAGCACGGTATCTCTCCAGCTGCTCCGTCTTCTTTATGAATTCGGATCCGTACCGCCAGATGACGTCGAATACCGGCCACCTCCCAATCTCCGTTTGTAGGTCTGAGAAGAGCAGGAACGTGCCATGGTCTCGCTCGTCGGTATTGAGGATGAGGGGTGCGACTTTGCTGTACACGTTGTTCGCGGTCGTGGTAACGGCGACGACGAGCTGGTCATGGTCGACTAGATATGGGCCGAGGTTCGATTCTTGCTGCGGCCGCTTGCTCGGAGGGAGTTCTTCGTCGTCGTATGTGCGAGGCCATCCCTTGATCCAGAAGAAGCCGTATATGAGCAGGACGCTGAAGAGGAGGCGTGCCGGACGCGGCATGTGCTTCCGGTAAGAAGACGACATGGTCGCTAGCGTCGGTTGCGTAGCATCTGTCAGTCTAGTAGCTAGAGGAGCAGACAAAGATCGATGTCGTAGATGTACAGATGTCCAAAACGTGTTTCACCCCATCGCAGTGGCCCGATGTCAAAAAAAGCGCGTTGCGAACGTCAGCCCGCACTCAGGGGATGCGACAAGCCTAGACCCGACCGAGACGCGCGTAGACATTCCTGGTGTGGCGCAGCCTTCTGGTCGCTGAGGGACACGCGTCGTGGGAATACGAGAGCAGCATGCCATTCAATACAGCAAACATGATAGTCAGAAGATATTAGTCCTCCAGGACTTGAAATCTAATTGTGACAGACGCCTCATGAGGCGTTCCTGTCATCTTGGCGATGCATCGGAGGAAAAGCGGGCAATCTCCGACGGTGACGTCTAGCAGTTAGGCTCGAGCAACGACTACCTTCAATGCCACACTCTCTACCAGTCTTCCAAACCGCGAGCCGTCAATTCTGTTGATATTCGTGATTCCTGTGACTAGAGGACCGAGGGATCGTTGGAAGACAACGATCGGCCAGCCCTTATACCTGGTAAACCCGCAGCGGACGCGCACATCACAGACCCAGCATGGCTCGGTCGATCGCATCCAAAGCGCTGTTGTTGCGAATAGAAAGAGATACTAAACAAACTTGGAATCGGAACGCCCTGCTATGGGCAACTATGTTTCAGTACGACATCATCATGTTCAAAGCCGAAAAGACTGCCGCTTCTACATGCAAAGCGTGCCGTACGATAAGTTGCACACTGACCTCAATCTGTGCTGTGGTTGCTGGAAGGTGCACACTTTACCAGAAATGTCTACCAAAGGGTAGCCAAATGTCTATCACTTCCAAACCTTCTTTTCGCTAGATTGAACCGTAAGCTAACAACTTGAAGAGCGTATGTTTCCGAGAGGGCAGCGGCAGCAACTCTTTTAGCCTCTTCTTCATCACAAGATCGACAAAGTGCTCGTGGGACGCGATCTCTAAATTGACAAGCTCGTTTGCATACTATCCATGCCAAGACTCAGGCAGCGTGGAAGGTATTCGTGCTAGGTCAATCTTTACGGAAACTAGTCATTGTACAAGACGCCGATGGTGATTCAACAGAGAGTCGTAAAGTCAGTGTATACTCAAGGATGGTTGAGGAGGAGACGAATTGCTGCACTTTGCTCTATTCTGATGCATGCACCAGGATGGATGAACTACGATTAGCGTCCCCAGCAGGCACGCTGCCTGAGAGGTGCTGTCGCGTTCCCTGTCTCATCTCTTTTCTTCCGATTTCTTCTGTGAAGCTGACCGCCATATCTGAACACGCTTGAGATGAGAGGGGTGCGAATAGGTGGTTACTGGGGGAACTTGGTGAGAGTGAACTCTGTCTTGTAAAGTACGCTACACCATCAGCCCCACAACATTCTGAGTACAACCTCAGGTTCACCTTGAAAGCTTCTAAACTTCCGTGCGGCTCGCGTACTTATCTTGTGTATCCCAGATCTCCCGCGCGCCAACCAAGCACCATGTCGAGTTGTCGCCACAACAGCGCAATCGAGACAGCTGATCCGCTCCCTCAGCTTCAACAGCAACTCCGCGTCCGCGATAGTCGATTCAGTATCCTGTCTCAGCACGAAATTGACGCTATCTATGCAGCTGAGTACGGTGCGCAGCCCTTCCTTAACATACATCCTTTTCCCCCATCATACTGATAGTGTATCGCAGGTGAGCCTACCCAGCAAGACTGCAACGACTTCTTCTTGCTCTTCCTTGGTCTACACGAAGATATCATGGAGTTACAACGAGAATTACTTGAGATCACAGCAAGAGGCGCGGACGCTATGACTATAGCACCTTGTTTCTACGGCCGATTGAACGTCATTATGAAAGAACGAATCGAGACCCTTGCAAGCGGGAAGCCGCTTAGGGTTGAGGTGAATCAGTCACCTCATCCGCTAACCTACCATGAGACTTACATACTGTAGGGCTATCCTCCCACTTATCCAGGGCCGATGATGTTGCGTTGGGTTCGCGAATATGACATTGCCATGCCTTCGTTATACGAGCGTTCCGAAGGCTTGCTTGCGGCTCAAGTATGTCGTATCGCTGCTAGGTAATGAAACTTGCTTATTTTGAGTAGGTACAGCAGTCTTTGTTTGAAGCACCCACCACAAATACTTCTACATCAACCACTACGTCTCTTTCTGCAACACACGCTGAGACTGAGACTTTCACTATAGATGCAAGGAGGGCACGCAAAACTCGGCAGAAAAATCGCAAAACTGCTTGGCCGAGGTCTGGCAAGTAGGTCGTTTGGTGCTGAAAAGGAACTGGTAAAGTTGCCTTCAAACGAAATGGCTTGGTAGAGGGCCTGTGACGCCTTACATCAATAGGCTAAATCGCCTTTCCCTTGCTTTGTTGACATACCTTCAGCGCAACTGATACGGTAGCCTGAACTGAGAAGCGTGCGGTTCTGCTTGGTTTCCAAATGTGGAATAGCGCGTTTGTTATGCAGTCACACTCACCAGGAAGCGACTACGCTGTCTTGTCAGTCATCTCTCTAGCGCTCTTACATCTTCCTGTATAAATTATATGTCCGGTTCGACATACTACTGTCTTCCGCTTGTCTCTTGGAGTTGACCTACCGCGTTACGTCATTCATGTCTTACTCGCCCAAAAGTACTTACGTTCCAGGTGAACGCAACACTCCACCAGCGGATGCACCTACGAGACGCACCGTTCTGTCTATGAGCGAGTTCCTGCACAGTGGCCCTTTAGATATACCAGCCAGTACACCCTCAGATGTTGGTGGCGGTGCGTCGCGCCTCTCAAGTCGCCTCAGCGACAGCCGACTGCGTTTCATCAAGAAGGTACCAATTGACCCCAGAAGCGATCTTTGCTCTCCGAGAGATCGAAGAGCGGCTCTTGCTGTGTATGACGAGGCTATTGAGAATATCAAAAACGGAAAAGGACATCATATCGACGTGGAGACAGAGGCCGAAGCCAAGATCGAGACAATACTGGGGATAAGAAGCGCAGCTCCGTCTCACCTTGTGTTCCAGAAGAACCTTCTCTTACCCATCGATCCAACATATGCAGAACCTCGAATAGAGGCCAGCGATGATACATTAGGTTATCATGCGTCTTGGAGATTACATGAATGGCGACAAGATGGTTGGCCAGCATTGATCCCAGGAAGGGCCATTGAGAAAGAGAAGACCATGAAAGGTGACCCTAGTACGTGGCGCGAGCGGGACTGGTCGTGAGAGCCAAGTGAGAGTTGGCCTAATCTGGGTGGATAGACAATATAGTGAGTCGCTAGTATGACGAAGTAGCAGTAGGTGCGTAATCCATCTATGAAAAGCATTCATCAGACGTACGAACTTTATGAGGTTGGGAGATCGTACCGCAGTAACCAAAGCCTAGTTCAAAGACTGCAGAGAATAATTGATCTTAATACAGTGAGATGGGTATTTACCTGCGACATGCATGTAGGTAAAAGCCAGATTTTTAAATAGCATAGCAATGTATTATAGTGCCTCAGACCTCGACACTGTGCTTTTATAGAATACCTTTATGGTACCAGTATGTTCTAGTCATTCTTTCCGTTCCCTTATCTCGAGAATCCGAACATTCATCCACTTCAATCTTGCGGGAAATGATCAAAACTGCAAGAAGAAAAAATGATGTCAACTGATAGAGAAGACTTCGATAGCTAGAAGCTACAAATTTTTGAGACACAGACCGAAGGCTGACGCGTCTGACCAAATGGTTGAACAGATAGAGCTAGGGATGAAGCAGAGGCAAGGAGAGGTGGACATATTGATGGCGGAAGATGGCCGTTGGAACGAGCTTTGGCTCACAAAACACTTGACGTAGGTTCTTTTAGATAGGAATCAAGACCTATAGTCTACCATCAGCCTTCATCTAGCCATGTTTTCTCTCCTATATTGGTGCCTACCTGTTATGTCTCCACGCTGCGGGCTCAGTGACCATTCACCATGATAATCGGTCCATCAATCTCGCCACGAACCCTCCGTTATATTTTGTAGAAAAGTGATTACGTGCAGCTGATCCTAAGCCGGTCCACACTGCACTTATTCCCCTTTTTCTCCACGGAAACTTTCAATTTCAACTCCACCAGTTCCCGATCCACCCTTCAACTTTTCAACCGATCATCAAGCCCTAATTAAATCGAACCATTCACCAATCACTCCCAAGACGAGAATGATGAGCTCATTACAGAAACATGCTGCTGCTGCTGCCGAGGGTGACTCGAGTTTCAACTCCATCCTCAATACAACTGACACCCGGGCTAGCACGTTCGACACCATTCCTGGGAACCATACCGAGAAAGAGCGAGAGGCTGCAGCCACTATGCTAATGCTGAACAAGCTGGTTGTGTACTCCAAGGAAGATAAAGAGGCCGCACGTATACTGTTGGCCATGAACGAGCCGGATCTATCCCCCTGGAGCGATAGCCAGCGAACGATTACTGATAGTGAGCGGACGATCAGTGTAGCCCCAATACCGGTTTCGATACCACAACGCTCGGTCACGCCACCCACGCCCACTCCAGTGGCTACTCAGGCATATGAGGTCGTTGATGTGTTGCCCGATGCTACTGCGGTATCTGCATCTTTTCCGCCAGTGAAGAAGATCTCACTAAACGAGTATACAGCCATGAGGAAATCGAGGAGGGATCGAGGAGCATAGAGGAATACCTGCGTTTTACAGTGATGTTTCAATCGTGGTAGCGGTGAGGTTTGAACAGTGTATATATGGGGAACTATGTTAAACATGATGATCACAATGTAAAATTATGCAATCGATTCGCGTCTTGAAAATTACTCAAGTATACTGAAGCGCTGCGCTGCCATCATATAGGAAGTGACTGCTTCCTCGGAGTGTGAGAAACCATGGCATGAGTAGCTTGTATCAAGGTAATCGAAATCTTCATACCAGTAAGTTTTCGATTGCTGCGATAACGCAAACAATTGCGCTACGTTTATGATCTCGTCGCAAACAACCAAACAATCTAATTGTAGACAAAGCTTCAACAGAAGAAGAAGCGCTGACAGCAACGACAAAGATGAACATTCAGGAAACCCATATGGTAAGACCATCAAGGTGATTGCGGTTAGTGGCCCACAGTGAAAGATTGACCAGGGTTGTTGTAACGGCACGGACTCGGGTGTGTGGTTTTTAAACTTGGGTACAAGCATGAATGCTTATTGCGACTACCCCACCACCCATTTCAGTCACATATCATTCTTTGGCGTAAAAAGATAGTTCATTAGGCATTTGATTCACCAAATTTCATGAGCGCATGTGACAATGCAGGTGCTTCGTAGATCATGGACCGCAAAGACTTTGTATATTTGCCAAGTAACGGCGAATTTGGGCACACGTGCTACATCAAGTATGGTGGCAAGGTTCAGTTTAAGATGTGCGCTCGATGGTAGTGGTCTCCATCTTGCCGTGCTCGGTAGTCGTTCCCTCGATGTGACCGTGGTTGACCGTCTTCTCAACAGCTCTGACCGCCTCGTCTGCAAGCTCCTTGTCTTCGAACACTGCATTGGAGTTAGCAATATCCCGGGAAATAATCCTTTCAATCTGTACTTACAGAAAGCAAGCTCCTCGAGTGTGCGGTTGTACGTCTCAGGGTACATGAAATACACGAACAAGAATTCAAAAGTAATCCATCCACAATAGACAGCAAAGTACTTCCACTCGATAGCGTCAAGCGCAATCGGGTTGACGTAGATAGAGAAGAACCCGGCAAGCTTTCCAAACATCTGTTCAATACCAATACCCATGGTTCGCTGAGCGTACGGGAAAAGTTCGACCAGGTAGGTGTATGTGAGGGAGTTGTTGCCAATGTTGTAGCAAGGGGAGTATGCGAAGTAGAATATGAGCGAAGCAATTTGCGCAGATTGGTTCTTGGTTCCCTGGGACTCAGCAAGCTGGAGGCGCTGGAAGGAAATAGTCATTGCCATAAAAACCATGGTCATAGACGCAGCGGAAAGCATGAACATCCAGCGACGACGGAATCGAGTGACAACCAGCGCGATAATGACAGCATTTATCAGACTCCAGCATTGGTTGGCGATGTTGATGCGCGTTTTGGCGAATTTGGAGGTGTACCCCATCAACTTGAACAGGAGATTTTGGTAGTAAGAGAGCAAAGTGTTACCACTCATCTGCGTAAAGAGACCGAGGAAGCACGAAATGAGAACACGACGTCGCATACCAGCCGTGCGGACCATGTCTTTCCAAGAGCGACTGGAGTGTTCCATCTCGAGTTTAATAGTAGATCGGATCTGTGCCATCTCGGCTTGTACGAGGATGGAGGTTGGGTCGCCTTCGGCGTGGTATTTTGTTAAGATGGCGAAAGCCTCATCTTCGCGGTCACGGCTGACAAGCCAACGTGGACTCTCAGGCAGCAGGCTGTCCAAGTCAGTAATAGTTTCCAAGATTTCTATTGAGAGACGTACAAGACGGTGCAAATCTGCAGGACCGACGGGCAGATCTGCAGCAAAGATGGTGCACGCCAGCCCCAGTTTCCAACCATCTCTGTTGTTTTGATAGAGATAGCCGCGGCAAGGATGGATCCGATGAAGTAAGAAGCGTTAAAAAGTGAGGTCATGAAGGGTCGTTCCTTGGGGTAAGCTAGCTCTCCGATCAAGGAAGAACCAGAGACGATCGCGAAGAGGATACCAAAGCCAAGTAGCATACGCGCAATGATGTACATGCCAACTTGAGATATGTCAACAAAATCGTCACGAAGTAGCTAGCGGAGTTGTGGACATACTGTGTTGAGCAAACCCTTGCAGCAAAGCACCAACGACCATGATGACGGAGCCGACGAAGATCGACATACGTCTGCCGTACTTTTGGCTCAGCCATGGTGCAACCGGAACAGCGAGAATGGAACCGAGCTGGTAACATGATGACATGAAACCAATAATCTTGGGTTCGATGCTGGCTTCGCCATCTGCGTCCTTGTAGCCATCTCCAAAATCTGCGACTGTCAGGTCCATTGAGCTAGGTGCCACCACGTTCGTAGCTTACATGTGTTGAAAGGGACCGAAAACTGGAGCGTGCCAATAAGCTGAGAATCAAAGCCGGAAGTGATCTCGACGCCCATGCAGCAGCAGAAGAGCCAGATGTACATGATGCGCAGATTCGGTTTCTTCCACCATCGCACCTTGTCCTGCTCCACCATGCGGGTGATGATGGGGTCGGAAGTACCATCCTGAGCTTTGATGAGACCCATGATGCCGGTGTTGAAGCGCTGAAGGCTGCTTGAGGCCGGGCAGGCTGGGGGTATACCCTTTATAATCCGGCATGGCCAAAGGACTATCCACTACCCCGGCTCTTTACCCCAGATACTCCGTAGCCTAGGTAGGCTAAGGCGGAGACGGCGACCGTATTACCGAACCAGCATCTTATATTGGGTAAGCGTCACGGCACGTTGGCTGCATATCTTGGCAGCCGGCTAAATAGGGCTTGCTCCCTCCAATTACCGGGTTGCATTCCTACCGAACAAGGCTCAGAACAGCCCGAACAAACGCCTTGCTGCTCGCGAGCGCATCTTTGAGCCTGTGTTTAACCTGTTTCTTGGTACGTGACCTGTCCTCATGTTGCACCTTGGAGTCGCAGTAGCACGTCAAGCTAGACAGCGTCTACTCGTGCCGACCAGCATACATTGACCCGACACCGTGGATCTCGAATGGTGAATTGAGAGGCAATATCGCCATACTCGAACAATTTTCGGGCCTGGCTCTGGATCGATGGATAGTAAGACAATCAGTGTGTCAGACTTCGCCCTGAGCCGACTACGAGGACGGGACGTGAAGGTTATATTCAGTGTCATGGTGCGAACGAAAAAGCGTCGGCGTATGATAACCCAGACGTGCCCGCACTAGGCGGGACTGCGAGTAGCGGTAAACGATAGCTTGAGAACGGCAAAGACTTGTAATGTACGTGCCGAAGCGACAGGTGGGGTCTCATGCGGGATCATCATGTTTGGGAGGCGCGTTGGAACGTCAGCATGGCAATCAAAATCGTATAAACCCACACCCAACAAGACCAAGCCCGTAGCTTCAGAGCTTGTGGTACAAAGGTCCGTGTGTACACATTCCGTCAACGGGAGGCGTAGGATTGCTCCGAAGATGTAAGCGACGCAGATAGAGTGACCAGGCTACCGAGACCTTGCCGGGATAAGTTAGTCCCTAATGCAGGGCAATCATGATGTTGTGGTGGGCGCTTCATCAAGATCCAACATTATGAAAGTGTCGGGCGTATCGCAACCCGGCTAAGCGGTACTCAGAATTTGGCAATTCAACAAGGCATACTCGGTTCCTTCGAGAGCGTGTTCATTGTGAAGTGTTTTGCAGACCTGAGTTGAAGCCTTCTGGAAGTCAATGAAACGGCAGTCGTGAGTGTGAAGTCGGCCAAGGTAACTACTATCAAGCGCTGGCTTTGTTCGTGATTCGTATGGAGGCACGCAGCAGGGCACAATGACTCGCATCGGGTAGTGCGTCGCTGTACCGTACCCCGAGGGTCAGTGAGGAGAGGCAGCGAAAGACGCATGGGTTTCTGCGGAAAGAGTACAGCAAGAGTCGATGATTCCAAACGCTGGTCGCCGGTGTCGCTAGCCACAGTATGGCGAACGTCTATCGTAGCTGCCCTAGATCTGTCGCCGCGACAATCACGAAAACTTCAGTTGGAATCTGCAACGAAGTCATCAGAAAACAAATTCCATTATGCGAAATGCTTTAAGAGCTCGAATCATATGAGTAGTGGTGTCAGGAGCTGGACGCACCGCGCAAAACACAAACGCCGCGCTGGACATTACATTCTGATCGGAGGCATAAGAGTAGGAAATATTTGGGTATCATTGGGTATAAGGTCAATGCCTTGTTTGTGCCGTCATGCGCAGCAGTTGATGGTTGTTTAGACGCCAGCCATGTTGGGCGCAGGAGCGGTGTCATTCCTGGGTGAGCTGCGGATGTGCAGCGCGGCAAGAACAGTGGTAGCTACGAAGGCAAGCCTGTCATATGTCAGTACATTGCTCGGGGGTAGACGAGATTCAGTATACATACCAGTTGAAGGCTGAGAAAACGATAGCAGCAACACCGCAGCTGTAGAAGGTGCCGTGACGGCCGACCCACCACGCGTTGCCCCACCGAGAGGCTACGGCAACAAACGCCGCGAACCAAAAGATCATGGTCAGGAACTCGACACCTCCGATGGCAAACTTGTGAGCTGCAGCAGGGAAGCGAGCTGGCGCAAGGACGAGGTATGCAACAGCAAGGAGGGTCCAGATGGAGGTGAAGAGCATGAAGGCGACGCTCGCCGGGACCCAGTCAATGTAGGCATCGACAACTGCAGATGTGTTAGCAATGACATATTCAGCGATGGTCTGCATGCAACATACTGTAGGCTGTAAGACCCAGGACGATGATGCTGAAGACGACCTGTACGCCACGCAGGCCTAGTACAAGGGCGGGAGCGACCATGTTGATGTGATGGAGGCGCTACGGCTATGCGATGGATGGCTGCAGGGGACTACGGGCGGGTACGATGGAATGTGGCTGCAGATGGTCTTCGCTACCGAGAGTCGAATTTTGAACTGTTGCTGTAGGCGGAGGTTTGTGTAGAGCGACTTGGGGAAGGCTGCAAAACGGCAGCAGCCTGGTTCTTTATGCCTTCACACAGCCTGCGAGCGATGATGCTGCCACGACCCTCGCCCTTCTTGATTTCCCTGAAACCGACGTCACCGCCCAGTGGCGCATGATCAGAATGCCACCTGTGCTGCTGCTCATTGGTCAATCGCCGTCATCCCAGCCCTTAGCGCCAGTAGTGATGCGACGCGTTGCACAACCTTCTCGCATCTTCTCGTCTTTGTCCTGGCCTTGTAACCCCACGATTCATTCAACTTGTGCCCATATTCCCTCTAAAATATTCTGTAACTTGACAGCTTTATTTTCGGACGCGTTGGGCCCTTGTTTCAACGCCAAAGTCCTTCAACCGGTGTTTGGGCCGCTTCGTCAAACATATGTGGCGGTGCACGGTTTCATTTTTACAGCCTGCGACGTGACGCGGCCAAGGATAGGCCGGAGTATCGGCAGGTACAGCGCAGCGCAGTACCACGCACACACCGTATACTACACAGTCAAGTCCCTAGAATCTGAGCATTCACAATACACTGCACTACACACGACTGACAATGTATCGACGCACGTGTTTAACAATCTTCATAATGCGAGATGCACCAAACAAAAGAGTACAATACTCTCTCTATTCTCATTTAGGTTCTCAAGTACACACTGACGCATCTCTTCGCGGCGATACGAGTAGCGAGAAGCTATGTCTCGCCAAGTATCGTCTCCGCCAGTCTCTCCTTCCACTCTCTTAGACTCTGAGCAGAACATAGCCACGATATCGCGTCATGATAGCATTAATTCGGCGCAGGACTTGGAGGTTGCCGAGTTGAGGAGACAGATCGAAAAGCTTCAAGCGACAGAAACCAGTCTAATATGGCAGTGCGATGAGGCATCTCGAGAACTGAAAGCTTGTAAGAGTGACCTCGCCAAGGAGAAGCAAGAGGCGCGTACTTTTGCCGGTAAGTTGAGCAAAGAGAGCCGAAACCTTGGTGCCCTCAATGACGACATGGTCACATTGCGGAAAGACACTGAACGCCAGATTTGCGACATTGAGTCAAAGTTGGATCAGGAAAGGAAGAAGCGAGCCAAAATCCAGCAAAACGCCAATAGGACTATCACAAAGTTACGCTCCGAACTTGATGCAAACCCTTATCAACCTAGCCCTGTCTCCCACCTCCAGGACACCATCAAGTATCTCCAGAAGGAGAACGCTCACCTCAAGAATATACACCATGAGGATGGCTGTGAAGAGCACAGGAATTTCATCTTTCATCAACTTGAAGATGCGAAAGGAATGCAGGCTGCCGCCGAGGCAGAAACAGAAGGTCTTCGCCATCTCGCAAATGCTAATGCTGACCTGATAGAGGAGCATGTTAATAATGTGGAAAGTATCAAGGCACTGATACAGCAGACTGACAGCTACGGCGCTAAAGTTGAGCAGCTTCAAGGAAATGCCAAAGAGCCGCTCGCCAAAGAGCACTTCACTTCTGGCATGATCAAAGATGCCGACGCCAACCATTACTTAAACCAACTTTTGAGCTTTTCCGCGATCACATATCTTGACACTGTTCCTGTCGCTCCCGAAGACAACGAAGTCGAGATTGCGGAATACATACACCGTTTGCGCGCCGCCGACCTGGAAATCAAAGTCCTCAGTTCAGATCGCAACGCTCCGCCTAAGTCGTGTACTCCAGTGTATCCAGCATCAGCTGCACTCGGGCTCTCAACGGTCTTTTGCTTGGCATCGGAGCCTGAGGCAGCTTCATCAATCAGGTCTTCGCTGAAATTTTCTGATTTGCAAACCGTCTCGACAACGCCGCGTACGCCTGTCCCTACGACCAACCCATTAAACAACCCTGCCTTGCTAGCTGGGCTTGAGGATCTCGGTAAGTCGATCATGAGTCTCAGCACTGTACCATCTCTCAACCGAATGGTCCAATCTTCCACAGAGCTGCAGGTTACACCCCTCCCCACTGTCGCCCTGACAATCAATATCCAACCTACCGACAAGCGCAACTATTCGTTGCTGCAACGCGTTCAAAGTGCAATCTCTGCGACATCGTCTCTCGATATCCACGGCCCTAAAGAATCTGTTAACCAACTTGTAGCTAGCATGCACGACGTCGAGGCGGATCATGCCGAGAAGAGCAAACTTGTCGTACAGTTGGAAATGGTCTCCAAGCAATACCTTGCAGATATAGACGTTCTAGAAGCACAGATTCGAGATAAAAGGAAGTGCTTAGATCCCGAGCATCGCATAATGGCTGATGAGCTCGAGGCCAAGAACGTGCAATTCGCTATGCAGGAGCAGCTTCTGGCCGATTGGGGGAGACGGACTGGATGAGCGAGGTCTTTCTAGCTTCGTCCCCTAGGAATGATCTCATGGATTATTAGCATGGCAATTTTATTTCACACCTCATCTTCGCCATTGGGGATTAGATCATCTTCTCATTGTGATGTCATTGTTGTAGAGGTCCGTGCGTGACTACGCATCTCCAAAGCGGCTGCCTAACACATCATCCTTCGTAAGCGCACAGCAACGATGTGTCTTTTCTCCTTGTACAACAGCACCGATGACTGTCCCTTTGAAGTCCCAGACTCTCTTTTGTTACGCGTACGACATCACTTGATCGTGTCAACGTTGCGTGTCGTTGTACAGCGACGCATCACCCCGTCAAACAGCTATCTCGAGTGATCGAATATGGCGTCCTCATCCTCACCTACCATCCCGATGATGAATTGCTCGCGCTTCTACTTCGAGTGGAAAGGTCACCCTATCGATGACCTGGCTACCTTTCGTACCATCACACTCACAGAACGGCCTGGGAAGCCAATCATATACCTGGCTGGCGATTCATCTCTCGATAATAAGTACTGGGTTGACAAAGGAAGCCCCATAGTCCTTTCTCAGCTACCAGATATATATTCCCAGACGTTCAAGAGCCCTGTTGTCCCAAAGCCAGATGTTGCGTTTTGGCTGAACAATCTGCTGGAGGATCGTGCTACATGCATCAACACTGCAGTGGAAGAGTCGATGCTTCGAGATCGAGACGAAATGCTGATGTCTCATGATGAGTTCATTCGCGACAACATTCGGTCCAACGACGTCTTGATTGTCAGTGTTGGTGCCAACGATGTCGCCCTGAAGCCAAATTCCTCAACGATCCGCCATATGCTGCAGCTCGCCTGGCTGACCCCTCGCAAGAATTTGGAGAACGGTACCGCAGGGGCATTGACATATTTCAAGCATATGTTCGGTACAAAGGTCGAGAACTACGTCACCCGTCTCACCGCTAAAACGAAACCTCGTGCTGTAATCGTCTGTATGATATACTTCCCACTCGAGTCTGGCTTGGGACAAACTAGTTGGGCTGATGCGCAACTTAAGGCACTGTATGTATTTCTGTGCGAAATATGCATGAGACATGCACTGACATCGTACACCCACATATAGAGGATACAACTCATACCCTGGTCAATTGCAAGCAGCCATTCGAGCGATGTACAAGATTGCGACAAAAGAAATCCGAGTCGATGGTACGGAGGTAGTACCCTGCGCACTACATGAGGTTCTTGATGGCAAGAACGTTAGTGATTATACAGCCAGAGTTGAGCCAAATGAATCGGGCGGAAAGAAAATGGCCGTCAAGTTCGTTGAACTCCTAGACGAGATTCTACAAAAGTAACACATATCGATGTCTCTACAATAGAGAGCCCTTCCAACCCTTCGAATGCAACCAGATGCCCTGCCATTCTACTTGACAGGTCTGGGTTTGCCCTAGTGTTCTTTTCCGGCGCTGCATAGGACCTAATCCAGCTATACTGCTATGCAATGAGGCTCATCTTCTAGCCTCTCTAACCTGGATCTCTTTCTGTTCGCCTCGGGAGGCAGTACGTAAACGAAATATTGTGATATTCTTCTTACTTAGGCAGAGAAGTACTGCCGGCTCTCATGATCCGATACATGGGCGATTCTGGATCGAGTTTTATTGCCAGTTCAGCTTCACTATTCCATAATCAACAATCAGGACCTAAAGAAGATCTAATTTCATCCTCACGTCAATAGTGAATTAGAACGGTTGAACAATCCTCTTGGCTTCTAGAGACTTTCAGCTCTCACGGTTCCTAGGCTTCTAACTCTACAAAACTGTCCTCTTCATATCCCTCAGTCTTCCACCATGTGACACCGGCAATGAATAGAATACTATCATAGGTTTTTGGTGACTCTTTCGCTAACACTTATTGCCTAACCTTCACTCCTCTGCCTCTTTCTGACGTTCTCTAAGCATGGCTTCGGAGTTCACATGCGCGAGACGCGATTTGTGCAACCACGGCTTCTCCTCTTCGACCTTTTTGCTTTGCTCTTCACAAGCCAACTTGTATTTCTCAACTTCCTTCCGCATTGTTTCCAGTTCTCCATGGAAACTATGGTTGCTTGCAACTTCCTCTATCTCCTCAATCTCCAAAACCGTAGTTTTGTTATTATGTGCTCGATCATCCAATTCAACTTGGCTGCAAAAGCTATCCGGCTCCTTCTCAGCCTTTGGCGATGCAGCGACATCAACGTGTTCTGGCGGGCTATCCGGTGTACTTTGGCTGGCGACATGGCGACAGAGTTTCTCGAACCATAACCAGAAGTTGTACTGGAAATTCTCCGTCGCCGTAGCATGGCCTTGCACCAAGAGACAGTAGCGGAAAAAGACACTTAGCATTGTCAGGTGCTCGTGGTCTACCACCGTAAGGATAGTAGAGAACGGAGGGGCGAGTTCAAAACCACGCTGCAGTCTCGACAAAACTTCATCGGTATCAGAGATTATGGTTTGCGGTCGGATACCCGTATTGGATAGCGCAGAGCGATCGTTCAACAAAACAGTTCTATCACCCTCTCCCCAGTGGATTTCCAGATGTTCCGATAGCGCCGATTGGGGTTTCGAGCCTTGTTTGGATTCTTTTGGCCAACCCAAAACCGAAGCAAAGTGACCAGGAGCCCATTCGTGGAATTTGAGCGAGGCAATGTTCAAGAGAGCTTGTAGCTCACCGGGAAAGTATCTGAGCGCGTAAACATGTCCTTCCGCAAGACTAGATATCCTGCTCATGTGTTCGAATTTGAGCGAGTGGTAGTCGGGCGCATCTACACACTGCGTTGTAGCACCGGTGGTCTCGGCCGCCATGTTGAAGTATTTTTTCGTGGATCTCAGCTTGGAATAGATCTGGCTGGGCGTTCAAATGTCGTGTTGGATTAAGAGTACATAGGTGAATGTACCAGAATGCAGACGGATGTTAAGTCATACAATCGTCTAGTTGTTTGCCAGGACCCGTGGCCGTTCACGCGTATTGTCACCGCTCAGCCTGCCCCAATGTAATTTCGAGTGAATCTGCATACGACTCTAGATCTTTCAATACCCTGTCAACAGCTGCACCGGGTCATACATATCCTTCGACAATAGCCGTTACTTCAACCATCTAACAAAACATTCGGCGACTACATAGTGGATTGAGCACTTGTTTTTCCCAAGATTCCTTCTGTACTTTGTAAAACTGCGCGAAGCGCAAGCGGTCCTGCAGGTTTCGGTGGCGCACTAAGGAAAAATCACAGTCTTATCGACGAAGAGAATAACGCTAAGGATGAGAATAAACACAAGGGGTCTGATTGTGTGAATAGGACCGAGAGAATCGGAGGATCTCCTTCATGCATCAGCATTAGCTTGAGAAAGAGGCCGGGTGGCTGGTGACTGTGCACTGAAATCAGGTGAAACTTTGAATTATGCATTACATTGTCGCATTATCACAGACAACTATTTTAGAGCTGTTCAAGCTTTCCATTTGCGTCCCAGACCCCTCTTGCTCCACTGGTGGCCACCCTTGCTGTCACCCTCGCGTGCCTTCTCCTCAAACAGCTTCTTGCTCAACTGTCTGTATAGGAACTTTCCGTTGTTGTGGAAGTTGATGCTGTGATCACTGTCGGTGAAGAAAGTGTTCTGCATCTTCTCAGGAGTGACCTGGTTGACCATGAGCAGGTCGACCAACGCAGCCGAGTTCTGGAAGTGCACGTTGTCATCACCAGTACCGTGCTGAATGACGACACCACCAGCAATGTTCTTGAAACCTGTGGCATCATGAACACGGCTACGGTTGTAACCCTCGGGGTTAATGTCGGGTGTCTTCATGTAGCGTTCAGTGTATAGGGAGTCGTAGAAGCGCCAGTCGCTGACAGGGGCTGTGATCATGGCGTAGCTGATGATTGGGTCGCCGACCTCAACAACCTTGGAGGAGAGGTAGCCACCGTAAGACCAGCCCCAGATACCAATATGCTCGCTGTCGATCCACTCGTTCTTTGCAAGCTCCTTGGCAGCCCAGATCTGGTCTTCGGCCTCAAGTTGACCCAGGTTAGAAGTGACGAGAGAACGGAAAGCGCGACCTTTACGGCCAGTACCACGGCCGTCGACGGTAAGGGTCACGTATTCGAGCTCAGGGTCGGAGGCAACGTAAGCCTTCCAGTTGAGTGGGTTGAAGTCCTTGTGAACCTCTTTTGCGTTGGGCCCACCGTAAGGAATGAGGAGGAGAGGGTACTTCTTGGAGGGGTCAAAGTTGGGTGGCAGGCGGAGCATGGCGTCCAAAGTGTAGCCGTCTGGGTGTTCCATATCTAGGTAGGTAATGTTGGGGAGAGCATAGCCTTGAAGCTTCTCGTAAAGTGCTGTGTTGTTGACGATTGTGCGAATTGGCTCACTGGAGTTGATAGAGTACAGCTCCTGGTATGGCACGTCGGGGCCAGCGTAACGGAGGACATAGTATGAGCCGCCGGAAGAGAAAGATCCAGTCCAGAAAGCAGCCACGCTGTCATCGACGAGCGCAGTCTTCTCGCCAGAGAAGCTGACAGAGTAGATATGGGACTCAGCACTGTGGTGCTCGGTAGAAGTGTAGTAGACAAGGCCACGGGAGTAATCAACCTTGGGTACGCTGATAACTTCCCACTCACCGGACGTGAGTGCAATAGGCTCTCCGCCATCGACGGGGAAGAGGTAGATATGCGCCCAGCCACTCATATCAGAGAGATCCATGTAGTATTCAGTAGCGTTTCCGTAAGAAGCGTTCGCAGTCTCAACAGCTCCGATGTATCGAACTTGCATCAAGTTCTCCAGCCATCCATCGGTACCATCACGCTCACGAGTAACCTTGGACGACCCAGCCTCTACATCGACAACAACGAGCTTCTCCATATCCTGAACACGGTTGTAGGCGCGGTAAAGGACCTTGCTGTGCTCCTCGGTAAGCCAGACAACCTCGCCAATGACAAGGTCGTCCTCCGGGAAAGCATCAATGGGAATGTTGGTGTATTCGCCAGACTCTACATCAAGCATGTTCATGACCACAGTCGGATTCTTTGTGCCGACCTTGGGGTAGCGAAGCTCCAACTCATTGGGGTAAACAGGAACATATTCAGCATCATCTTCGATGTAGTATGGGATTCTGAATGTGCCAACACCAGTCTCGTTGAAGCTAAGGAAAGCAACCTTAGCGCCATCGGGCGAGAACCATAGAGTGTAGCGATCGCCGAAGATCTCCTCTTCGTAAACCCAGTCAGGAATAGCGTTGAAGTAGTCGGGCCCTCCGTCCTCGGTGATCTGAGTGATAGTGCCGTTGGTGGACATGTACAGGTTGTTGCCCTTGACGAATGCGACCTGAGACGACGAGGCAGGGCTCCATTCGGCATACTGAATATCCCCGACTTGCTCGGGATCAAGAGGCACGGACTCTCCAGTCGCAACGTCCATGATCAGGTAATCAGCGAAGTAAGAGTGGCGGTACTGCTTCGTGTAGTTGACGGCCCACATGACCTTGGTGGCATCAGGCGAGATAAAGTAATCCCAGTAGTCCTCCGGGACCTGGTCAGCGGAGATGAAAGTGGACGATTCGCCTGTTGCGACATTCTCAAAGACAAAGTCGCCAGAGGCAGCTGTGTAGATGTAGTCGCCATCTTCCCCAGTGCCAACCCAGGTGAAGGATCGTGTTGAAGGTGTCAAAGATCCAGGGCTGTTGGTGGTTTCGTTGTAGCTCAGACGCTTGGTGCCATTGCCGAGAGGCTGGTGTGGCATGCGCGGAGGTTCAATTGCGTGAACCAACGGCAATGCCGCAGCGAGGATTGCGAAAGAACGCATTGCGGGCAGCAGGGTATCAACGTTCCCCACTCAGTGACCCAAACGACGCGTCAGGTAGGAACACAAGACGAATGCAACAAAGCACTTGTCGTGCTCTAGCAAGGCAACGCTCCTTTTTATCTGCTTTCCATCGTACATATCAGTCTAATTGATATGCGCCTTCTAGTTGCCGCATTGAGCAGGTGTCAAGCCTCCCAAGGCACGCTGCGTCGCCGCCAAGAGGCACCAAGCAACCGGCAACCCGGATAAACAAGGTCTGCAGTGGAGGCCTCGTGTAACCCACATGATTGCAGGCGGCGCAGTATTGTCGAATAGGAAGGTGAATACAGGAGCACAGGAGCGGACGTTCTTTGAAGGAAGTTGAGATGGCTGGGCAAGCTGGTTGGTGTTGGTGGTGGCTAGGTTCTGCTGGATTCCGTCCACATCAAGGTACGACAAGATGCGATCCGTGCGCTACCAGCGTTATCGCCTCCCGAACGTCCTTTGTTCTGCGCATTGGAAACCTGGCTGGACTTGATCGCTGGGCTGTCGTTCTGGTCTACGAGGGTAGATACATATGGTTCAAGCAATACCGATCGTGCACAGGCTGGTCAGGAGTTCATGCCGCTCTAGAGCGCTCAATGCATTAAACATATTTGCGTTCAGCGCTCTCAGCCTTCAGCATGCCTACTATATAGTCTTACAGCTTTATAGCCCGCAATGTTTCATTTTTCGCAGACAAATGCAACCGCGCTGTCAATTCTCCAAGCTCTATCCCTCAAGATCTATACTTGACTGGTTGGCTTTCCAAACCATCCATGATTGAAGCGCAAGCCATAAATTTCATGACGAGAGCAATATCCTGAAGTAGCATTTGCATGGACATGGGAGTATTGCGCAGCTCTTATCAAATGCATCGCTTCTTCGAGCTGATCGGTGGTGACCTGTGCTGGCTGTGGAGTGGTGTCCAAGTAGGAATGTCGTCGGACGTGTTGAGGAATGATCAGGTTGAGCTAGCTCGATGTTGTAGAAAGCTGCTTGTAGATGAGCGTGTTGGCGCTTTGTCAGTGCAATTGCGAGACAGTCTCGACCTTTGCACTAAACTCATGTATCGTCGTTCGAACTTGCCCCAGGAACGTTTGACATGTCGGCAACCCTGCTTGCGACATCTCGAATAGTCTCTCCAACCTTCGTCTCGTAGTCGTCGACATTAGGATTTACAGTCCAGTACTCCAGCTTGCGAATCAAGTGATAGAAGGCAGTTGCAAGCAAGGCACCCAACCCCGGACCAACCCAATAAATCCAATGATAGTGTGGGAAACTTCCTTGGATAACGCACACAGCGAATGATCGAGCTGGGTTCATTGCTGCGCCAGTATATGTTGAGGCCCTAGGTGCATAAGCTACGTGTTATGAAAGAGGAAATGCGCGATTGCAACTGCGAATAGTGACAAAGGGGAATAAGAGAACACATACATAAGAATGCACGCAAATACCGTCAATCCGATTCCAACGGGCGCAATGAACGTAGCTTTGTGTTTCTCCGTTGCCAACATGAAGACTGCCACGACGACCTGTGCTGTAATGAACATCTCGATGAATAACCCCTGCGTGACGGTGGTCATATCACCCAATTCAGTAGCCGCTAGAGCACCTGATGGCAATAGTCCGTATGCGATAGCACTTGCTAGGATAGAACCGAAAAGCTGACTGATGATATCGAGAAGGCCATCAAGCGGTGGTACAGCGCGGATTAGCATCAAAGCCATAGTTACAGCAGGATTAAAGAGCCCACCGCTAATCCGGAAGAAGCTCCACGCATTCACTGTCACAGCTGCGCCCCATGACGTTGCGATGAAAAGGATCTTAGCTGGATCTGCTGAGGGATCTCCTCCGCCGGTCTGTGTAGCAACGGCTGAATCATTGATGACAGCAGAGTTACCGCCTAGACCGATGAGCATGAACAGGAAGGTGCCGACAAACTCAGAGATCATAGCGACAGAACGATTACGGATCCGCAGCGGTACCCGCTCGCGAAACTGGTCGAGGAGATAAACGTGACCCTTGCTTGTGGTGAGGGTCAGCCCCTTGCTGCCTTCTTGATTGTGAACTGGGAGCATTGAAAGCTTTACGCGACGTAACCTCTGTCGCCATGGTGGCAGTTGCGATGCGTTACTATTAATCTTCTCGGTATCGTGGTCCTTTGCGCCTGTTGCTGGCATGGCATCGGGGTTGGATCTAAACAACGGAGAAGATCGTACTTCAAGCGGGTTTGTGGAAGTTGCGATAGTGCTGGAATAAATCTCTTGCAGTCGGAATGCTGGCGATGCCCTTTTTTTTAGATGCGCCGATGGATCGGAAACTCAGGTTCGCGCAAAACTTGGGAAGATGCGACTAAAAGTATAAGGATGTCAATCCCATAACAAAGCGGCATAGAAAAAGATACATATTCCGTTGCGACCGCGGCAAAGTATGCTTTTCTAGTCAGACACTATGATGGCTTCTATAGTATGATGCTCTGGTGATGCTGGTACGAAATTCTATGTGCATGTTGACCTCGGGAGGCATCCAAAATGACATCATTTGTGCGTATACTGATCCTGCTGGAAGTCGGGCGATATGTACGCATGTTAATCTCAGAAGAACGGGTTGGATGACAGCGCAGAGTGAAAAGAATTTTGGGTGCCAATCGTTAAAACGGTGTAAGCTTGGTAGTTGTGCGGAAATGGACCGAAGACACAGTTTATCAAGATGTGCGCGTGAATGACCATGCTGGATTGGGTATGGTATGGTAATTACCTAGGTAATGGTCACCCGGCTTTTTTTTAGGTCACCACAAAACACCAACACCAACACCAGATAAGCGGAGGTATGTACAAAAGATCCTCATGAGCAAAATGCGAGGACCCGTTGTTCTCATTTGTGTACAGATTCTACCGATACTTCCTGTGTCCATATATTGACATACTAGTCGTGATACACAAACACGTCACGTCTCTTCTTCTGCCACTACGGAATGGAATCTCGAGATACAGCCGTGCAAGTAGAAGCAATACAGCAACGTGATACAAAGCGCAGGTAACAAGCATGCACACTTAGTTGTCTAATTTTGAGTCTTAGATTCGCTGTCAAAAAGCCGCCCCATGAAGCTCTGGTTTTGAACCTTTCTACCATCAGCCAGCACAGCGTCCAGCAAGTCTGAGCGCAGGTAGCCAAATTCCCTTTTTACGCCGAGCCACGTCTTCATGAATTCACGATCTGGGTTCTCGTGTTCCTCTGATGCTTTGAGCGGTGTTTGGCGTGCGGCAATGTGCATCTCGCGGTCCTTTCGGAAGGTCATCGCATGTGTTGGTTTGGTAATTGGTGTATCCTGCGAGGACAAATTGGTATGAAAAGAGTGCTTCTGAAAGGAAGACGGCCAGATCTGATGGTGCTCGGTTGCACAATAGCGTTGCCAGTCTGCTCGGACACTGGTATTGTATGGTGTGACGGGAGACTGGTGATGTTCGACTTTATTGTGCTTTCCGTGATGGCGAAGATAACTTCTTTTGGTCTCACGGGTTGTCGTTTCGTTAAAAACTGAGTTTAAAGCGGTCTTGTGAAAGCTTCGGACTTGAAGCCCTGCGGTGCGGACTGTGGCGGTGATCATGTTCGTATCGTTAAGTTGATTTAAGAAGTGCTGTTGAAGCTTATGTAGGAAGTTAGGATAAAGCTGGAGGATTTGGCAATCGAAGTATTGTATTTGTCTCTTAAACTGAACTATGGTTGCGCATCGCGATTTCGACTGTTCTTATCAACGCAACCGTGGGTCGGTCGCGCGTGAGGGGCCGACTCCGGATTATCTACTTTTTGCCCACAAACCTTAATCCCAGCCACTCGAGAAACATGTATTTCGAGAGTATAGCACCATACACGAATACTATGAATAACGGCCGCCATCATCTCTAAATGTTTGTTTTGTGGATCAAGACGTTATTCTGATATCGTGTATACCCAGTTTGCCTGTTTCACGAGTTGATAAACATCACAGGTGCTCACGCGAGCGAATCCGAGGGCTCACCGCTTCGAAAGCGATATGCATGTTGTTTTCCAGTACCGTCGCACTTGAGAGGTCCGAACCACGAACAGAGAACTATTGGAGGCCGTATGTTTAATGTCTTGAATTAGGTGAAATAGGTTTAGGTGTCAAAGTCACGCATTCCTAAATGATATCCACGTTGTTCTCACCGTACATACGTACTGATGTCCTTGCCATTTCCTCCAAACCTATCTTCTCACGTATGTGAAGAACTTGGACACAGAACCAAATTGCTAGACCAGGAACTCTTCTAGACTAAATAGACCTGAAATATCTCACACGATCCAGGTCCAGAAGCCCCAGGTTCTCCTGATGGAAAGTTGTTAGTATAATCCTGTTGCATGGAAACATAGTACCTAGTGTAGAACATAGCCAATGATACGACGCCACATATAGTGAGGGAGTCGGATTGGAGGCGGCTCGAATAGAAGCTTTTTAGAATCCCACACAGGTGCACGTATGGGCTTGAAGTACGAGCACCGATCCAAGTGGCTACGTTCATCCGCGGTGAGCACCGAACCTTGGTTGATACGTTCCCATTCATATCGCACAGGCTGCCATTTAGTCGGTGGACTCAACCGGCCGCTGGTTCTTATCCACTGCCGCTTCCAAAACTCTTGAACAGACTCGTAGTCGGGTCCTATCGTCACAACCTCACGATCGATGTCGTTTTCATCATCGCGATAGTCGCCTAGTTTCTGAGACTGCCGTTCGACAGGATGATCGCCATTGCGCATTTGTATAGGAAGATTGCAGGAAGGGCAGAAGTGATTCACCTTTTCCATTCCGTCTTCCGACATGTATGTGGGGCAAGCGATACACTTCCTGTGGGAAGGCTCTGGGTACGGAGATAGGAACTGGTCTAGACGCGATATTTCTTCGATTGGGGTATAGTTCGGAGGTGGGCTGACCTCGTTAGTGCAAGGTCTGCAATGAATTGCTGGACCACTTGCAGAAGTCGCCTTGAAGCTGCGCCTGTCGCCATGTACGATGACCATGTGTCGCGGGAAATGCATGTGAGGAATCGTCGCTACGAAGCTTTTCAAAATCCGTATTCCAGCATGTCGAGCATGCATGATGTGCCCGACCGTTACCCCGAGTATTGGCACTTCCCTTAGTAATGTGTAACCACTAGCATTGGAAACATATGATTCGGGTGCACTTGCAGCATGAGATGACATTGCTTAGACCACCAAGGGCATCACAGATAACGGATTTCCAGTCATCAGGTATCGAAGGATATGAAGCTCCATTCTTCTCGTGATCTGAATCTTCCTGTGAGACAGATTCGAAAGTCGGAGCTGGTTCTTGAAAGTGCTTTGAAGTCGGTAATGCGTAGATGCGAACAGAGTGCATCGAGGAAAGCGTACTGCTGAACAGCGTCGAGAAGATTCGCCATGTTGCTCGCTTTAGAAAAAAAAAGTTTTATCAAAAAATCAGAAAAGGGTGAATGCCAGCGATTCTTCAAGAATAATTGGAAATATCGCGGTGTGGTACCACTACACCCAACCATGGGACAATACCACCTCCGTGCAAATCAAACTTGAACGAATACAAAACCTTGACCATACAGCCTTCCGGAGACTCTATTACAAGACAGAGTTTCCATTCCTTGTAAGTCATCCGGAGGTGGTCATCACGAATAAGAGCTAGAGGAAGTGCTGGCTCCCGACTTTTCGGCGTGTCTAGGTAGCACGCAAGTACATGATACCTAGGTAGGACGTTATCGATGTCTTGGATATGGATTTTCTTGTAGAGCACATATTCCTAGGTGTCGCACTGAGCTGTGAGAATGAGATAATTGTGACATTCAGAACGAAGACATTACCTAGGTACCTAGGCAGACATGTCCCTGCGACTCTGATTGGCCGAATGCACGTGCCATCTGAAGCTCCACCGGCAAAGCATCGCGAGCTTCATGTGCAGCTTCAACCAAATCGTGACAAGCGCAAGCAACTCGCCGTGTTCCTCGTCCACTCGTCCGAGACATCTTCTAGCAAACCTTCTGTCGCCGAGAATATCCATCCGAACCTCAGAACTTAGACGAACCAAGTTTTGAGCAAGTCGCAACCTTTCCACAACGCGATACTATACCACGGAATTTTGCGCGAGCATCCTTCGAGCGCGTGCAGATAGCGCTTCAAGGACATCTCTTGCATATCTTATATCTGCTGGTCTCACGAAGCCGCCCTTAGATAATATCCGAGTTCCCAAACCAACGCATACCCCAACCAAACCCTCACAATGGCACTAAACGCCTACCTAAACAGTAAGTCCCGTCTGCTGTGGTATCATCTTCCCTGCTGACTTTTCTTAGAGCGTGTATCAGTTCTCACCCTCGATGGCCGCACGATGGTCGGCCTTCTCCACTCATGCGACGGTAGCATGAACCTCGTCCTCCAAGAAGCCGTCGAGCGCATCATCCGACCGATAGAAGACGAAGAGCCTAGTGAAGAGGTACCACTCGGACTGTACATTATACGGGGTGACAGTGTGGCGGTGGTGGGTAGGGTGGATGAAGAGATTGACGGGAAGATCGACTGGGGAAAGGTTCACGGAGAGGTGCTCGGAGGAACGAAACATACTTGAGCAAGGAAAGAAACCACGAACGGATACCGGGAGTTGGACTCAGAAGCGGGCGAAGAGGGTTTTACGCGGCCTCACAGAGAGATGGACTATGTGCCCAGCATACTGCATTGGAGCAACACCACAAAACGAGCGACGTTGAGCGTGGATGCATTCAGAGCACAAGTCGACAGGCGACACGGAACGGGAAAAGGATATACATGCATACATGGACGACACGATACCCACGAAAGCGCAATGATACGCTGAGTATGTCATCTCTAATAAATGTTCCATGCGCCTCTGCTGACCCTTCAGACTGAAATGCTTTTAATATACATATATTGGCGTTCAAGAAGCGACAGACTGTAGCATATCCATGCTAACTGATAATGACCCTGATGAACCTGATTTGACACCATACCTTGCGCCATTCCCAATGTGAAGCTCCCTCAACATGGCCATGTCGCCTTAGCCAGGCGCTCGTCTTCTTACTGTATACTCCGTCCTACGCCCTGTCCAATTCCTACAATATTCTTATGATCATTGGGATTCGCAGCGGCCTCGTACATGACAGACACAGCCTCCTTGTTCAGCTTCATAAAGTCGCCTTTGAACGCCAGATAGCTTATTCTCGTCTCGTCTTCTTCGCCATTACTCCAGTTGTCCTCGAAAAATAAGCTCAGACTGCGTGTTGTGCCGAACTTGGCCCTCTTGACGGGTATCTCTTGCACCTCGCTCGTCTGACTGATTTCCAGTATCTGTGTGGGTTCCTTTTCGGCCGCGGTTTCAAAATCGAGCGAATCTTCGTTGACGAAGACTTTGAGGGTCTTGGGGCAGTCGGGGCCAGGGCTCGTTCGTAGGATGATGGAATGCAGTCGCACTTGGCCTGTAAAAGGCACCGTCATGAGGATTTGTTCATCGGCACTGCTCTTCAGCTCGGGCTCGGGTTCGAGGCGCTGGGCCCATGTCTTCTGGCAGATTGCGCGACCGCTGTTGGATTCATCTTCGTTGAGCGTGACGAGCTTGGGGAAGTCGAGTTGTTCGTAGAGGATGTTCTGGAGGGCTGGGGTGATGTCGTCGCTGTGGTCGTGGCCGTCAGCGTGGGAGTGGTCGTGATGCTCGTCGTGGCAGTGTGAGTGCGACATGTTTGTGGGCAATGTTGGGTGTGTTTGCGCGGTAGGGCTGGAAGTGGTGGGGTGGATGGCGGGGTAGCTTCGAGCTTCGATGCGGATGGATGTCGGGGTCAGGGTTGTTGATGCAGGGTCGGCAGATTCTGGCGTCGTAGATGGATGGCAGGAAAGATGGTGTAGATGTAGGACAGGAGCTATGGTATGACGTGCTCGGCGGGTGAAGAGAAGGCGAGACTGACATAAGGGGCAAACATCTAGGACGATGCATCATTGCCCACGTTTCGCACACGTGGTCACCACATGCACCAAACCGTAGAATAAACTCCATATAGACTCTTGTGTATGTGCGCAGGTGTAGCAAACATGCAGTATGCCCAAAGTGTCACGTCGTCCACGCCATGCCAGCAAAACACCCCAACGCCACGCTCTAATGCAATCTATACGCCAGTGCCATGTCTCATCACGCCAACATGGGCTGCGATGCCTGCTCGGCAGCCCTTTCCCTCGCCCGTCTCGCCGCTCTGTCCTTGGCCATTTGCGCCTTCTCTTCGGGTGTGAACTGTGGCTGTGCGACAGGCGCGTCGGGTAACGCAGGAACGGTGCCGTTGACTTCTGCTTCGAGAGCATCGAGCTCGTCTTCGACTTCGTCTTCGTCTTGGTTGGACATCTTGTTCGCAAGGAGCTCGCTGATTTCCTGGAATGTCTATCAGCATACATGCTACCAAAGGCTTGGCTATGCGGCGCACCTCCTGATAAGCACGAGCCTCCTCGTTCTCACCCAGCAGCTTCTCTACGTTCTCGATGCCGCCCATTTCCTTGTGGATCTCCTTGAGAACTGCCGTTCCCTGCTGCAGACCAAACAAGACATCCTTCTGCACCAGGGCGAACTCGACGTCACTGGTGAGGATCTCCAGCTGCGCTAGTTGGGCATCGGTCTTGGATAAGAGACCCTCCTGGTACTTCTTCCTCCTCAGCGCTAGCTTTGCCTTGCCTGTATCTCCCTTGGCTAGACATTCCTTCGCAATCTCCTTCTCGCGGTCGGTGAGGACGGTGATTCGCTTCTGGTACTGTCGCAGCTTATCGCGCTGGTTCTTCATATCCAGGATCGCCCTGGCATGTCAGCGACATTTTAACACATTGCTGGGCTTGACTCACTTATCCTGGGCAGAGATCTTGTTTGCGCTGCTCGAGTTACCCATATTGCTACGATCTCCATGAGTGATGAGGGTTGCGCATGCGACATGTCCCTGTGCCTTGATTGACGTATGCGAGCTAGGGCCGAGGCTAGTTCCGCGCTAGTCTTATCGATAAGTCGTCGCGAACTTTTTTGGAGACGCGAGCATGCGCATCAAAAGTGAAATAGCACCGTCGCATTGTTCTTAAGTCCAAGTCCGACGTGACCATTCTGTGCCGCATTTGTACCTGTTTCTTGATGATAGGCGCTAAGGCTCACTAGCGCTAGCAGTTCCAGATCACGGGAATTGACACTCAACGCAGCCACCATAGACTCCTCTGGCCCAAGGTACACTGGCCGCACCAAACCGGCTTTCTTATTCTACGTTACACTCTTCCTGGCGCATAAATACCGTCCTCGCTCTACGTTTGACACTTCTGCGATACCACAATAGTTGTCATGGTATCAAAAGGCCGACCCTCCCTCCAGGCAGGCCTGGACAAGGAAGTGTACCAGGTGGTGCGCAAATATCTCGACGAGAAGAATGAGTCGGCGCTGAAACTGCGCCCGTCGACCGTCTACGACTATATCCAACGCTCCAACTCAAGCCTGAAGAGACGGCCAAAGAAGCAAATCGAGGATTCAATCGACCGCGTAATTGACGTTATCCGCGAAGACGAAGAACCCGATTCCGAAGACGAAATGGCAGAACTCGAAGGAGACTTTACCATGGACGAACCGAAAGACAAAAAGGACCGATCGAGCGATTGGATGAATAAGCAAATTGTCAGTCAATGGGCAATCCCGCCAGCTGCAAACGGGGAGAAGAGTGAGAAGAGCGAGAAGAGCAAAAAGCGAGACAGTGGGAAGACAAAAGAGGAGAGGGAAGCTAAGAGACAGAAGAAGGCAGGGGCACAGGAGAAGGAGAGCAAGATCGACACAGCAGCTCCTACAGGTGTTACATTAGAAGATCTCGGTGGCGTGGAAAAAGTCAAAGAACAGCTCAAAGAGCATCTCGTGTTGCCTCTTCTCTGCCCTCAGGAATACGCCAACCGCAAAATCCCAATACCACGCGGTATATTACTCCATGGTCCACCAGGATGTGGTAAGACTGTCATAAGTCGGGCCTTCGCTGCCGAGCTTGGTGTACCGTTTATTGAGATTTTGGGTCCATCCGTCGTGTCGGGTATGTCTGGAGAGTCTGAGAAGCAAGTAAGGGAGCATTTTGAGAAGGCCAAGGAGGTTGCCCCATGCTTGATCTTCATCGACGAAATCGACGTTATTGCGCCCAAGCGCGACAGTGCCCAGAGTCAGATGGAGAAGAGGATAGTTGCCCAGCTTCTGATATCGATGGACAGTCTTGCTATGGAGGGCAACAATGGAAAGCCTGTGATCGTACTGGCCGCTACAAACCGTCCCGACAGTCTGGATCCAGCTTTGCGTCGAGGAGGCCGATTCGATACCGAGATTAACATGGGTGTACCGAATGAGCTTATGCGACGGTCTATACTCCAAGCTCTTACACGCGAACCAAAGCTATCCCTTGATGTCGATTTCAGTGTACTAGCGAAGAGGACAGCAGGATTCGTTGGCGCTGATTTGAAAGATCTTGTAAGCAAAGCGGGCACATGGTCCATGGACCAGTTTCGAAGAGCACTTGAAAAGCAGGCAGCCAACGCGGAGACTACGATGGAGATCGACGGTGGCATTTCTCTTAATGCCGATAGCCTCATGAACCAATCGATTAGGCGACTAATCACCCGTGTAAGAGACACGGAAGCTCCCCGACCAGAAGGTTTCGAAGATACTGTCATCACAATGGAAGCCTTTGAAGCCGTTCTGCCTACCATTACCCCATCGTCAAAACGAGAGGGCTTTGCCACCGTACCGGACACTACATGGCGAGACGTTGGTGCGCTGGCAGGCGTCCGCGAAGAGCTCGAGATGGCTATCTGCGAGCCTATCAAAGATCCTGCAAAGTTTGCGAAATTTGGTATCTCTGCACCCACCGGTGTACTCTTATGGGGACCACCTGGTTGCGGTAAGACGCTTCTGGCTAAGGCGGTGGCGGCAGAGTCCAAGGCGAACTTTATCAGTGTCAAGGGGCCGGAACTGCTGAACAAGGTACGCTACATATTCTGATATGATCTTTGTTCGATGCTAACAGGTTGCAGTACGTAGGAGAGTCTGAAAGAGCTCTACGCCAGGTTTTCATGCGCGCTCGATCATCTGTTCCATGCGTTATCTTCTTCGATGAGCTCGATGCTCTCGTACCTAAACGCTCTACCGAGCTTCACGAAGCCTCCGCACGCGTTGTCAACACATTACTTACCGAGCTCGATGGCCTATCCATGCGTGAAGGCATCTACCTTATCGCAGCCACCAACCGGCCCGAGATGATCGACGAAGCGATGCTCCGACCTGGACGCTTGGAGACCCTACTTTACGTCGAACTTCCCAAGCCAGAGGAGCGTGTGGATATCTTGAGAGCGCATATTCGCAAGCGTGGCGTCATCGCCCCTGAACTTGCTGAGATAGGCCGCCAAGATGTTTGCAATAACTTCTCGGGTGCCGATCTTGAGAGTATGTTACGAAAAGCTGGACAGCATGCCTTGAGACGGCGCAGTGACATTGTGGAGGAGTTGGACTTTATTGAGGCAGCCAAGACTGTTAGACCTAGTGTGGGCGATGTGAAGAAGTATGAGAAGCTGAGGGAAAGGTTTGAGACAAAGCTTTGGTAAGAAGCAGAAGCATTCATGGGCTTCTGCAAAGACAAGGCGAGCACATGAATACCTGGAGGTATACAGGCTTTTGCTTGCGCAGATAGCGCAGAGGGAATAATCATCGTTATCATGTAGCATTTCTGGTACGTGTGGAGCGCGTTCGATTGGCATGCGAAGATCCTGAATACAGCCCGAAGGTAGTCGATGCTTTACCTATCAACATTCTAACCAGAACCTACCCATGCAGTCTGAAAGCATATTATATTCTAGCCACATCTGCCGCCTAAGCATCCATCGTCTGGAATCCCAGAACTGCACCATCGTACCCTTCCCTGGCCTTAAATCTCTTCTTGAACCATCCTTTCACGCCACCTCTTTTGGCCTGTTCCACCAGCTCTTTTCCCGAAATCTCGTCACTATCATCACTCGTCCGCCAATCTCCTGGTCCTAGAATCGGCAACTTATCGCTCGCAGCAACACTGGTTTCGCTGTCTTTGCTTTCCGTTTCTCTGATGCCAATACTTAGCAACTCAACCGAAGTGGCGAACGTAGAGACCGTCGGCGACTTCTCTAGTATCGGAATTGTTGGCGATCTCCCCACAAACGCCGGGAAGGTAGTTGACCTGCACCCATAGTCCAAGAAACTAGCCACGGTAGGCGACGTCTCTAAAAGATTCGAGGAAGTTAGGGATCTTGACACTGCGCCCCAGCCAGCAATCTCCGACAGTTTGCATTCGAAACAGCCGACGTTATCATTGCTTTCCTTGTAGCGCAGTTTGTGTCTTCTGCAGGCGCGCCCAGTGCTTGGTTGGCGTTGGGAAGGTGTGAGAATGGGGCAGTAAGTCCAATGAAGGAGGCGCGTGTGTGCGCAGCGGCGGTAGCGGGTGTGAAGCTCGATGCACATGACGGCAGCTTCTTTGGAGACGCGTTGATGCAATGCTACTCGGAGATCGACTGCGCAGATATGATGTCGGTGGCAGGACGGTTGGCTGCGTGATTGGTGGTGGAAACTGGTAATGCGATGGAGATTACCTAGGTAGGAAAGGAATTCATCATTGCAAAAGGACTAGTGTTTCTTAGATATCTTACCATTAGTGAGCACGTCCCGTGTGACGGAGTCTAGTGGTGTTTTCTCCGTGTGGACAAGGTTGCAGGACGAGACCGTGAAAAGGAACATGGTACATAGTGGTCATTGTGGAAAGCGCGTCAATACTGTCTCTACCTTGTGATGACTGTTAGTGTCATTCACTGCTCTTATAAGCTGGCTTTACGATCGTCTCGTTTGTACACGAAGTCAGTGGCGTGTCTGTATCCTCGTAAACTTCTCTTTTCCGGGTACAGCAGTACCGTGATCATGCTAGAAGTAGTTCGCTCGTACTTCCTCACCTCTTCTTGTTCTGTTTGTCTTAGTGAAAGTCCAGATCAGCATTCAGAACCTGTATAGCCGTCACTAGCCTGATCTCGACTACACCCAAACGTCACTGATAGCTTTGATGTATCCGATTCATCAACCGCAAATGTGAAAACGTCCACTACCTGCTTATTCCGGGAAATCTTGGGGATGTTGAAAACAGCGGATATATCGCCAAGCCAATGTTATTCCATGTCTTGAGTTGAGTCTCCATGCAATGCGATAATTCAATGACACAGTTCTGTTGAGTCATTCGGAGGTCTTCCTATTGATTGATGGCGACATACCGCTAATCGAATATCAGTTCGTATAATATGTTGACTTTCCGCGGAGGAAGAGAACTCCACATAGCAGCTTCTTCGAGTAAATAGGTTATATGCCTGTTGAACGCTACGGACGTTGCGCCGAACCAATACACTCTCGTACCAGGAGTTGAGATGGCTTGGCATACCCAAAAACTTAACCATATATCTACATTGAGTAGGTAGACAACATGTCTGTTGAAGACTGCAGAAATGACGCCGAGCCAATAGTTTGGTCCCATCTCAAGCTCGCGACTACGCACCGCGGAAGCAATTACCGCGGGCAGACAGTTTCCTTGTAGAGATACTAGGTCAGTGGCAAGAGGAGATTACGGTGGGTGTTGCCGAAAGCAAACTACTCAGAGTGGAAAGTTTTAGGCAGGAAGGAAGGAGTGTTGTTTGTAGCGGAGAGCAAAACCGACGAACGAAAGGCAGCGTTCACGATCATCTCCAGACTTAGAAATTCTAATCGAGGTCACTGGCCACTGGGACTAGAAATAAAATGTGGAGCTGCACGGAAGCTGTTCCCCGCCTAGTGTAGTGCTCACCAGACGCCGCGAAGCGTCAGTCACTTCTGCCAGTCTATTCGCCGCCGGTGACTTTCTCCGATACCCATGCGAGTAACGGAACTTACCGATGAAACTCGGTGCCTTCGTGATTATCACTGTTTTGCCATGAGGCGTGCATATTATCGCTATGGGTGATGGACACATTGTGGGCGGAAAAGGCAAATTATTTTCAGCAATCAGTTTTTGGCACCGTGATGTATAGCAGAAAATTGAGTCCACTTTCTACCTAGACAATGCATGTGGGAGCCATGATGATAGAGATGTGCCTTTCGGTCTGCTGGAGGCCTGAAATTGGTAGGGCAATGGTAATTAGTCCTACTTTGGTGAACAGTAGGATTGTAAGCATCCTAGAGACAGGTTTCTCTGTTTGCGACACTGAACGGCAAGGTTGTAGGAAGCCGTGAAGTGACATATGAATCAGCTAATAAGCTTGCAATCCTGCATGTCCGGGATGTAGGATTCACTTCAAGGTTACACGTCAACCGTGATTGCCGCCCCGCAGCCTGAAGCAGCTTCCGGATATGGGACTTATGATGCATGGTGTTAGGGACGAGTGGTGCGAACAGGGAACAGTGTCAAAGAAGTGGCCGTGGATACAGAAAATGCGCGGAACTCCAATTCAGAGAAGTAGATGGAAACGTACATTCCGTGGGATATGACAACGTAGCCTTCTTGAACATTCGCCAAACGTGGACGACAGGATTTTGCCACTGAGCTGATCAGAACATTCAAATAGCAGTGCCCCGCAGCAATCCTGACTTGAGGATCACTTTCCTTGCATGGTTTTGAATTCTGACTCATATGAACTGGTGATGGGAATAGTGATTTGTGTGGGTCGTGTGTGCATATCCAGGTACAAGCTCCGCGGCATACCAAGACCGTGGCGAGACCATACCATGATGCGAATTCTCATACGACCTTTGACAGCTCTGCGGGGCGGGCCTTCCGGGTCGTGCATCGCGATCGTCTTGTCGCATGATGAAGAAGGATCTCGAACATTATTTCATACTTGCATACCTATGACACACTATTGGTAAGTTAAGGGAGGGGCCGGACCACACGAATGGTAGGGGGTTGCGCAGCCGCAGTCACCACCAAGACTCAAGACATGTTCACCCCTCATTCTGAATTCTTCGAGGCATATCCCGTCGTTAATAGTGATACCCAGTACCGCCTTCGCGTTCCAAAGTTCCCAAGCCACGCGGCCCCTCGGCATTCAACGAGCTCTCTGGATGACCCAGAATGATGGCCTGCCTCGCCCCAAACACCCCTCCATCATCATCATCATTCAACGGTACCGTCAGATCGCCCTCTCTTTCGCCTCCGCCTTCTCCTTCCCACTTAAGGAACTTTTCAAATGCGATGGTGCCACGTATGCTACCAGTTTTGTCATAAGTCCGGATCATGTTGCGCATATGGCCGATCTCGCGTGCGCAATCTTTGCAGACGACCATTTCCCTACTGACATGTGTGCGCTTGACTGGGACTTCACATCTCACGGCCGCGAGCTGGTGATCTGGTAGGGTGCTGTAGTCCAGAGTCGTGGTACAGTTGTAGGACCCTGCGCTTGAGTCTGACGTTCTGGGCGTGGTTGCGCCTGAAGGGCCAGAAACAGCGCGTCGCGAATTTATTGATGCATTTGTAGATGATCGGGAAAGCTGTCCACTTAGCGAGAAAAAACGTCGTGTAGACGAGCTGCGCTTGGGTGGTGATGCGAAGTTTACTGCAGGCGGAGAGACTGGTGGGGAGTTTGGCCCGCGAATTCGGTTAAGCGTCTCTATCGCTGTGTCGCACAGCGTCCATGGGTGCGTATGCGACTCTCCAATATGACCGCACCTGTAAATCAAAGCAGTCAGAGAGGTAGTTTTCAAGAAGAACCACTCTCCAGCGATTCCGCTGCGGTACGAAACGACTTACCCATTGTGCTGTGAGTAGTTGTGGTAGCACATTGCGACTTCTTGGTTGACCAAGATTGACTATGGCGCACAAATATGACGTAGTAGGGGTCTTGAGTTCAAGTGGTGCGGTGGAATGAAGTGCGTAAGGGTTTGTGGGGTCGTTCAGCGCAAAAGTTCTGGGGCTTGAGTTGAAGAACACGAAAGTTGTGTTGAGTGAATCAACTTGCACATGACATGTCATATGTCAACAATCAACTCTCGTATCCTGCGATGGTGCCTTGATTCCTGGGTGGAGCGGTGAAGTGATTTACACAAGGATCTCACGTGTTTTCGTCGACGTGGCAGTCCATGGAAAAACGTGATGATTCGGGTCTCAGATTGTCAGCTCTGACTGTTGCTACGTGCGCCCGGAAGACGGTTCAATCTAGGGACCCATTGAGCTATTGTAAGCGGTTCTTCATCTACAACGTGTCGGATAATCGACCATAGCAGTGAAATTTGACGCACTTTTGCGTGTGGGCGATATACTGTTTGGTATAGGGGTTCACACCACAATCATTCTGGGTTGGCGCTCCGATAGCCCTTGCGTTTCGTATCGGGTGTGGACAGCCAGGCTGCGATGATGTCATAACCTTGAGGATCTGCTCATGGGTGGCATGGCTGGGTGGTAAATCCAATGGAAATCCTGAATCGTTATCGCAGGATTCGGCCCTATAATGAACAACAGCAGAAGATGTTATGGCCGTGTTGTGGCAGCGATTTAGCAGAATCAATGTCGCGCCGGCCCTAGCGCGAGCGCTGGCCACAATCACTCTGGCTCATCGCGTCTGCCACCTCACTTTGCCATCAACTAACTCGGTCAACGTTATCATGCTGTCTCATTGTTAGCATTGTTTGGCATTGCAGTCACCACCAAGGCGTAAATGTGTGGGGAGCCATGTCCAAGAACTTCGTCCTTACACGCACTGTTGTCGCGTCGTGGGAGAGGGACTGCATTCCCAAGGTTTGTCGCGATGCACTTGGTCAGTATACCCGGAAATCCATGCGCTGTAATCTGCGAACCACTACTGGTCTTCATGAACTTCTCGCGAGACAATGCAAGCAAGGAGCTGTTGCAGCTAATTAGTAAAGTCGCGTTGCGCGATGCAGCGTAACGAGCCGTTCAGGGCTATCTCAGTCAGGACAAGGTATGCGATTCATCAAAGATGTAGTCTTTTACGCTTCTATCCTGGACAGTACAAATCGTGGTACTTTTAAAGGCTGTACCACGGCTCTTCGGGTACCACAAGGCAGTACCCGGGCTATGGTGTTGCTGCGAAGGATGGCGATATGTGCGTAACGTAACAGCCAACCCTTTCCCACTGCGGTCCTGCTCCATGCTTTGAGCCTGTGTCGTTTCGTGTCCATAACTTGCGTTGACTACCAGGGTCTTTCCAGCTCATCCTCACGCGTCACGAAAACCAGCCACGATGCGTTGCATAGTATGGTATTAGCACTAAAGATTATAGACTTCTACTGACTATCACTAGTTTCCCACACGTCGTCATAAGCCTTCCGAACACCAAGTAGTAGATAGCGATCTCAGACAAGCCACCGCAGCTTCGTCGACGTCGAAGCGACAGCCCACACGTATCATAAAACTCAATCCGCTCACCAGCACCAAGCCTGTACAGACAAGAGACACAGGTATACCTCTACCGCCAAGATACCGATCGCGTGGCTCAGATATACCCAGGGTGCAGGATGTGACTGACCCTGCGATCCGGTCTTTGCTCTTTGGTCCTTTCGCTCAGATCGATCATCACCAACATTATGGCTCTGGGTTTGGTGGATGACCGAACGTTATACATCACGACCCTGGCTGCGCTGGAGATCGTGGCTGCACGCGTGGTGGAAACGATGACTTGGCGAACAGCGTACATCCAAGCTCTACATGCTCCACAAAGGATGATTCTGGGAGTGGTGAGCACGATATCTCATCGCATGGAGGTTATGAAGCCTTCGGGCATGCGGGCACGGATACTATTGGCTTCGGTGGTGGACATGGTCTTGACATAGCCGGCGGAGATGGAGGAGGTCATGGAGGTGGAGGATGCGATTAGATGCTCCGTTCTTTTTCGCTCACGGGTGTGGTGTCACGCATGTTCTTCACGCCGACTTACTCTTCCGGATGTTGTTGAGGTGCGGGGATCTTATTTTAAGCCCCTAGCCAATGGTTCGTGAGGCTTTCGTGTAGCAAGGCGTTGACCGGTCTTATCAGGCATCCATTGACGCACGAATGTCTTTCCGGTGAACCTCGATTTGACACGTCTGCTACACACTCAAAAAGGTGTCCATGGTCTCTCAAGTATTCATTCGTCTCGTTGAATCATCGCGCACCTCGTCTTCGCTTTCTCTTATTATTATTTTCGAATTATCGTGCTGCCAGTATCTTGACCTTATCAGACGCACGCACAACCGACGCATTTACTACTGTACAGCCTCGTCTACAAAGAAACATGTGCAGTCAGCCTGGTATGCCGCTGCAGTATGAGGTCAGTAGCCCACGGTCGCGGCCCCGACGACGCCGGGTAAGGCCAAATTCAGATCAAGAGATGGTCAGACACCAGCGCTACAGCTTAGACTCTCAGCAAGCTACTAACTGGATTCAGATGAACTACGCCGGGTTCTGGGACCCTACTCTGGGTCCACAGCCTGGGTTTGTTCCTCCAGGACCTGGATTACCTCCCGGTAATCAGCTTCCTCCCGAAGATGACCTAGCCGAGGCTGTAGAGAAGGGCAAGCGCTGCAGTCACCGAGACATATACTATGTTCCGACCGATCAAGATCCAGACAGGTTTCACTGGGTGGATGAGAAACCGCTTCATTACGGCGCTACTGGCGATAAGCTACGAACGAAGAAAACTCGAGAAGCCTTTGCAGTGAATGTTTACCATCGTTTCAATGAGAAAACAGACGAATGGCTTATCCACGAAGTACGCATAAACAGTGAGCTTCTCCATACGGCTCTGGAGAAGATATTGGAAGGCTACCCGGGCCTGACACAACATGAGATGAAGTCGTTCTCACCACCATTTCTCCCATTCATTCATCGATGGCAAGCGATGGTTAGCTACAAAGATCATCTGGATCCAGACTCTGAAACTAAACGCCACCTACAGTTGCTCCAGGAAGTCCTTGAGCCTCTACTGAAGGAATCGTTCGAAAAGATCGAAGATGTGAAAAAGACGGGCCATGTGGCGTTCGAAGACCTGAATCTAGTGTATATACCCGCAATGATAGTTCTGGAACATGAGACCGACTCGGCTGGCATGGTACGCAGTTGCCAACTGATGTATCCTCCTCCGCCCAACCCGATATTCTGGTCGATCGGCGTTGATGTGGTTGACTGGGATGGAAGACGATGTGGTCTTCTTGCTCAAGCAAAGCGTGTACCCCAATATTATGGTGAGAGATGACCCCTTATGAAATGCATGTGAGCCATACACTGACTACATACACGCACCTCTTAGGTCTGCGAGCCTTGACTGCACTGGAGGTTTCGCCCCTCGACGGACTTCCAAACGAAGAAAAGGTTCGTGAGCGACTTATCACTCGCGGTCGGAGATTCGAACAGCTTCGCGGCCATTTCTTCAAAGCCTTCACCGACGAGTATGAAGAGCGTGTAAACGAACGAATGGTCATTGATGCGCGAGCATACCACAAATTCGAGGCTCCATCATTTCCGGACTATGCTCAACTATCCGAGATTGGACAACTTACCTGGGCCCAATCGATGAATCGATACTCTTCCAGCATACCCAGTACTGTGGGATCGCCAATCCAAGTGGACCTTTCGCCAATGACCGACAAAGAATGTCTCTTGGCTGTTCATTATGTCAGAGGTTTCGATATTGAAAAGAAGAAGTGGTTGAAGTTGGATGTCACAAAGATCCATGAGATACCATGGGCTAAGCGTGCTTTCGACAGTCTAGTACTGGATCAAAACGAAAAGGACTTGGTACTTGCTCTGGTAGACCGTGATCAGTTCAAGCAAGGGAAGCCATTCGACGAGTCAGTAATGTCCCCGTATGAACTGCCCGTGAGAAGATACTGACTTTGTCCATTCACGTTTAGCTTCATCGGCGGCAAAGGTCAGGGCATGATTATGCTTCTTTGTGGCCCCCCAGGTGTTGGTAAAACACTTACCGCGGAGGCTGTCTCGGAACACCTGCGCCGACCCCTGTATAAGCTTGGTGCTGGTGACCTAGGAACGACAGCGCGTATTGTCGAGGACAACCTTGAGAAGGCACTAAAGCTGTGCGGCCATTTCGGTGCTGTTCTCCTCCTCGACGAAGCGGACGTATTCATGGAGGCGCGCACATCAAACAACCTTCAACGCAACGAACTTGTTTCGGTTTTCCTTCGCCTACTCGAATACTACAAAGGCATCATGATTCTGACCACGAATCGGATGCGCAGCATCGACACAGCTTTCGAATCTCGAATCGATATTACGCTGAGCTACAGCTCACTTACAGAAGCTGACCGCCAGCAGGTCTGGCGTAACTTCCTGGCTACCATGGAAAACGAGAAGATCGACATTGAGGAATCAGATGTGATCAACTTGGCAAAGTTGGAATTCAATGGCCGTCAAATAAAGAGCGCGATCAAAACCGCAAAGATTCTCGCAGCGAAGAAAGAGGAGCCCCTAAATGCGAACCACCTGATGGCTGTACTGAACCTGAGGAAAAAGGCCTTGGGTATGATGGATGGTGGGGCGGATGTTCAGGAACCTGTAGACCAGGCGCCCGAAGCGGATGAGCTGGTGTTCGTAGGCGAAGTTGGGCATGCTATTGAGTGACGTTGATTTTGGGATTCTGCGCCGATGTTAACGGCTAAGCTTAGCTATCGTACAACGAAGGATGACATGAAACTTCGTCAGATGGTAATTCATTTTACCAGCATCATGCCTCCTTCTTTGATGGCATGTCTGGCTGCGCTCACCTACTTATGCATCAGAACCAACACCGCAGTCGGTCCAGGGGTTCAAACAGTGCAACAATTATGGTTCTTGGCTTGATTGGGACACCAAGTTCGCCAAGAAACATTCCATTTACACGTCAGCATGTACGAGAAGATCACCTGCAAACACTGGGGGTGCGGCGGTGTAATAAGTAAGGATCACTTGTCCAGAGAGCATCAGCCGGTTTGTGAGAAGCGTACAGTGAGTGAGAGAAAGAATCACTCGTCCGTCGAGGCCGCAATGTCGGCGCCGAAGAGACAGGATACCTTTGTCATCTTCACTGTTGATGGAATGGCGAGGAATGCTGCTGAATGACCAATATCGGAACCTACCAGCGAAAGCCTCATAATTGAGAACTACCAACATAGTAGGGAGAAAGAGTTGCGATCGGAGAAGGAGAGGAGGCGTGGCAGATTGCAAGGATGTAGTATCTGGGCGGTTTCGTGAGTAGTCGCATTGACCTCTCTAGGTGAGAAGATTTGCCCGCGTATGGATTCCTCATGCACAATCATTGTTTACTGCTCTTAGCGTTCAGCGGTACTTCTCGACCCTGCAGACAGATCTTGCAGTGTATCTCAATCGATCTATTGGATTCACAATGTGCTTCGATGCTTGCAGCCCGGACGTGACAAATGGTTGGGTGGACATGGATCGCATCAAACACTGGTGTACTTCTTGGGCGACAATCAGCAACGATGACATGTTCATCTGCAAGTAATCCACCGCATTTCTGGGAGCGCTACACCTAAAAGGTGTCTCTGCAACCCGACTTTCATCTCTAAATCTTAATGCGGAACAATTATTACGTCGCTCGAGCTTCTAGATCGCGTCGGCAGTTCAACTCTTTCCGTCGATTACACTGCTCGAGATTGATGGGTGGTTGCTTGCCAGCTTACGTGCTTGCCAACGACAGCCAGCGAAACTCGCCCGGCCCGAGGTACAGGACCCATAGATGGCACGTGATGTGTACTCGACTGTGCTGCAACGCCAACAATTGCGACTGGAAGGAACAGGTCCGATAGACTGGCTCAGATGTACAAGGGACCACATATTTGTTTTAGGCTACTTAGCACAGCCTGCTTCCATCAAGGAACCGAACTGATGCTGGAAACCAATTACGGGTCCATTAAGCCGATCCTTTAAGCCACAATAACGGCGCATGAAGCCACCACGGCACACTCCCCGGATAAGGTCGGAGGATCGGGTGGGGTCCAACTCCGCCTCCGCTAATCTGTTTGTGCTCAAAAGCTATTGCGTACGTAGTACAAAAGCCGCTGAAGTATTATAAATCGGAACCTCGCCAACGCGCCATGCGGCGATAGGACGACGAGCCTGATGAACCCGCCTCGGCTAGGCCGCTCTTGGTGCTCAACATCGGCAGATGCGGGCGGCCCGACTGGCGGTGTCATTACGGTTGCTCGACATGTACATGTACATATACCTAAGTACTTTTGGCAGGACGACACGAACGATTGTTGTTGTACGCTGCGATCATGCCTTCACTATTGAATCTCGGAGTGACTGTTGCCCTTTCTGCGACTGGTCTTCTCGCACACCCACTTTCCAATGCGCAACTGGTTTCGAGAGCAGAAGACGTCCTCCCAGAATACGATTATGTGATTGTAGGCGCCGGCGCGTCGGGTCTCACAGTTGCCAATCGACTATCCGAGGATCAGGGTAGGCTTTACACATGTCGCGTGGCATGCAAGCGGCTAACATGACCCTGAATAGATGTAAGCGTATTGGTCATCGAGGCTGGCGATTTGTGAGTTACATGAGATCTACATGCATCGCTAAGATACTAACCTGTGTGTCAGCGACCAAAATGAGGATTATGTCACCATTCCAGGCTTAGCAGGCGGTGCTGTTGGAACAAAGTACGACTGGAATATCTCCTACGCCGCGGATGAAGGGTTGGACGGTCGCGTTGTTTCCATCCCGCAAGGCAAAATTGTGGGCGGATCGACGAAACTCAATCGCATGGTCTTTGATCGTGGAGCACGATCTGATTATGACGGATGGGAGACGTTAGGAAACGAGGGTTGGAACTTCGAAACATTCCTACCGTATTTTAAAAAGGTACGTTTGCTCAGCAACAGCGTAAAAGCATCTAACCAGGTTATAGAACGAGAACTTTACGCCACCGACACCAGAGATTGAAGCAGAATATAACATCGAAGTCAATCCCGAATACCACGGAGACAAAGGATACATGCAAACAACTTACTCTCCCTTCTTTTGGCCTACAACGAGTGAGTCCAACACAAATTTTGCAATACATGAGATACTGACGCTTTATTCAGAGAATATAGTGCAAGCTACCAAGGAACTCGGTATCTCTGTCAACGACCAAGCAACTGGAAACGCATTCGGTGGTTATTTTTGCCCACACAACCTGGACCCGAAGACTGCAACACGATCCTCTGCGGAGGAAGCCTATTATGCATCCGCTGAAGCGCGCGCAAACTTTCACATTCTTACCGGCAACCTTGTATCGCGTATTCTCACAGAAAAATGCAACGATACGGAAGCGGTCAAGGTAACTGGTGTTGAGTTCTCGGCCTCTGCAAATGCGACCCGCCAACAGACCAAAGCCAAGCGGGAAGTCATTCTTGCTGCTGGAACGCTGCATACGCCTCAACTGCTGCAAGTGTCTGGTATTGGTGAAGCTTCTCTGCTCGAGTCAATCAACGTTGAGACAGTTGTTGATCTTCCTGCCGTTGGATACAATCTGCACGACCATCTTTCTATTGTTGTAGTGAACATACGTGAGTATAATGTTATATGTTCCAGCTGAAGAAACCACTGACAGCGGCACAGTAAACACCACTATCCTGACCAACACCCTGACAACAAACGCTACCTTCGCCGCGCAAGCTCGCGAGCAGTACGACAATGACAGATCTGGCCCACTGACCTCCCCGACCGGCGATTTCCTTCTTTTCTTGCCAGTGCAAACCTACTCTAACGCCACGCAATCCATTTTGTCTCAGGCTGTCGCTGGTGGATCATCCGCCTCCCTCCCACCCAACACGCCCGCTGAAGTCGCACGAGGCTATGAAGCGCAATTTGATTCTCTTAACAAGAAGCTTCAGGCTAATGACTCCGCAATGATGGAGGTCATCTGGGCTGACGGCGTCATGGTTCTCGGACTCCAGCATCCATACTCGCGTGGAAGTGTAAAGGCAAGTTCGTCCAGCATGTTCGATGCTCCGGTCGCCGATGTGGGATTTCTACGCAACGAAGTCGATACTGCACTGTTGCGCGAAGGTGTGCACTTTGCTCGAAGACTCGCTGCTGCGCCATCCATTCTCTCGCTCAACCCCTTCGAAGTCTCGCCCGGAGGCAATGTCACCGCCGACGCGGATATCGACGCTTTTATCCGCAGTACTGCGTCGACACTCTACCACCCCGCAGGTAGCTGCAAGATGGGTTCCAGAGAAGACGGTGGTGTCGTGGACCAGAACCTGAAGGTTTACGGCGTGGAGGGCTTGAGGATTGTGGACGCGAGTGTAATGCCCATCTTGCCAGCTTCCCATATCATGACCACTGTCTATGCAACTGCGGAAAAGGCTGCGGATATCATTAAGGAGGCTGCGAAGGAGAAGCGTAAGGTATGAAAAGCCTTCGTTGGAGAAAAGATAGCTTGAGATCTTGAGCAGAGATTCAATACGAAACTACTGTTTTCACACGCATGAATATTGTGCTTTACCAATCAGACAGATCGCGGTCAGCATATGCATCATGTCCCCTCGATCTTCCGTGGAATGTGCTCGTAATAATATAGAGTCTCTCCACTCTTTCCACCCTCGAAAAGTCCGAGCGCCAACTTCGCAATAGCGTCTCCGCAGAGCTCAGGTGGCTCCACCATCTCGTCGCCCATCTCGTCCCAAATCCTGAACCGCTCAATCTCATGGTCCGCCATAACCCCCTGATACCTCCCTTCAACTAATCCATCGATCATTTTCGTCCGCGTCAACTTCGGGTATACGCCCTGAACGCTGAGTAGAGGCTCTTCATGTGCGAGACAGGAAATGAACCGGGTTAGTGCGGCTTTGGTGGTGCTGTAAGGGGTCCAACCATGGTAGGATATTGTAGTATCGCATGCTGAAGATAAGATTATAACTTTGCCACGACCAGCATTTAGAGGATGAGATGTCCGTGACGCACGGAGATGTGGGAGGGTGAGCTGAACCTAAGAGACGTTAGTCATGAGGACAGTAATTGAGCAATACCTTGCGGTACGAGATGTGCTCAGAGTGCTAGGATGTCAAGTTGTTACTTACCATACTCATGGCTCCGAAAACATTGATATCAAAACTTCTCTTCACAGCTTCCATGTCCAACTTCTCCAATCTTTGTATCGGTGTGATAACGCCCGCGCAGTACACCAATGTATCGAGTCCTCCAAAATGGTTAAAACATGTCTGGACCGCTAACTCTCGATCTTCCTCTACTGTGACATCGCCTTCGACTATCCTTAGGCGCTCTCTCTGTTGTTTCGTAAACTCGAGCTTGATGGTTGAATCTATAAGCCCAAATGCGATTACTTTGGCATTCAATGGTAGGTAAGGCGATGAAAGAATGCATTGCGTGATGGCGTATCCAATTCCGGACGTTCCGCCAACGACGAGGATGACCTGGGGCTTCGATGCCATGACGTCTGGAGGAAGAACTTGAGTAAGTATGCACGTATGACGGATGATGCACGCAGATTAGTTGATGCAGATTTGGAGCTTGTGTCGTTTAAGATGGCACCCAGAAGTGGGGACATACCCCGCGCTAGATCTGAAAATGGCAAAACTTGGGAGAAAGGCTTCGGATAGCTGTTTGAACCAGGTGCGTTGAACCTCCGCGGCCCTTTTCGTGGTTCTATGGTAGTCACATATCACTACAGCCTTGCCTTCGCACCTTCAGCATCTTCTATCATGCCTTCTTCTACAGCCTTGATCTGCAACGCTAGTATCCGACTGTAGAACCTTGAGAGCGCCAGATTACCACCCATAAACCACAACCCAGGATGACCGCTCTTTTGCCACATGGTTCTGAACTCACCTTCGTCGTTGAATCCCCACACGTCGCTGACGCGGTCCGCTACTTCATCGCCAAAGATCTTACGTGCCTGCGTGCGCATGTTTTGGTACCCAGTCGCGAACACGATCTCATCGGCCTCCAGCTTATCACCATCCGCGAATTCGATTCCATCTGGCAGAATTTGCGCAATTTCCTGGCCTTGCTTGACCTTGATCTTCCCATCAATTATGAGTTGAGATGCTCCGACGTCGATGTAGTAGCCGCCACCGCGCTGAAAATACTTGATAAGAAGGCCTGAATCCATTGGCCCACTGTCAACAACGAAGCCAGCTGCGCGAAGGCCGTCGTGGATCTTCTTGTCATGATCAGCTTGGATCTTAGTGACTTTGATCTGCTGTGCCTTCAGAAGCTCGCTTGGCAAGCCCCAGAAAGTAAGATCGGCATCGTCAACGGGCGGCGCATCTTGATCGTACAAACCCTTGTTGCCGATGTCGGTGATGGCTTCGGAGGAGACAACGCATGTTGTACTGCGCTGCACAATAGTAATGTCGTACCCTTTCTCGAAGAAGTCTTGCGCAATGTCATGCCCGGAATTACAGCACCCTACAACAATAGCCTTCTTGCCTTTAGATTCTGGATTCGCGCCAGGATGCTCAGAGCTGTGGCATAGCCGATCGCCTTTGAAGCTTTCCATGCCTTTGATCTGGGGGAAATTCTTCTCGCCTGAATGACCAGTTGCCTGCACGATGTGTCTCGGGTGCAAAGTCCGCGTTTGAACGGATCCATCTGCTTTCCGACGCTCGACAGTCACGGTCCACTGCTTCTTGCCCTCATCCCACGACGTTGATTTGAGGCTCGTAGAAGTCCATACGTTAAGTTCGAGCAGGTTCACGTAAGCTTCGAAGAACTCAGCGAGCTTGTCCTTGGGGGTAAAGATAGGCCAATGTGCTGGGAAAGGTACATAAGGCATGTGGTCGTACCACACTGGATCGTGCAGTACGAGTTGCCGGTACCGCTTGCGCCAGTTATCGCCAACTCTTTCGTTCTGATCCACCATGAGTGCAGGAATGTTGAGCATCTTCAGGCGCGCAGCAACTGTCAGACCACCCTGCCCAGCACCTAGAATCAACACCTTCGGGTCAATCTCTTCTTTCTCCGCATCCCGGGTCTCCTTCCAGGTCTTTCTGGCTGGGTCCCCGCCATGCTTAACACCCTTCGTCCGTCGGTGCCCCAGCGGCTCTTCATGACCCTTGAGCTCCTTTAACAAGGTGTAGAGCGTAAACACTTTCCATTGCCCGCTGTCATCCGTGAGATTCATGACACCCTCGCCACGCCCAACACTTGTTTCGAAGGTCACGAAAAGATTTATGCCGTTGACGTCGCCCAAAACGTCGATTGCTCCAAATTTTGGCGCCCGATAATCCGAGCTCTTGCTAACTTCAACTTTTTCCAGCCGGACCTTGCTAGAGTCCAAGTACTTCTTGATTTCGGCTGAACGTGGGCGTACAAAGTCAGTTTATGTCTCGTATGCAGTGCGCGCAGGGACACTTACAGCTGCCCTTCGCAGTTCTCAGATCCCAAGTCATGGCCAGATGGTCTCTCCAGTAGCTATTGTCTTTGCAGAAAAGGTCTGCAATCGCTGCATGATCTCGCTTCGCAAGCGCATCGTTGAACCGTGTGACTATCTCGTTCGCAACCCTGTGTGCATCGACTGAATCGCTCTTTGACGACGCTGGGAACACACCAACTGGTATGTTGACGCTGCCCGTCTCAGGACGCTCGCTGGAGCGGATCGAAATATCGCCTACCCCCATGTTCGTGGCTTGTGTAGTGACGTAGGGACGAAACCTGAGCGAATACAGGCTATGTGATGGCAAAGTTGAAGACGTTTACATGACTACAGCACAAGAAGCATCTTTTAAACATGGTCATAGGACTCGGGACGTGCCATCAGCTGAGTACACGGCTTACCAGCTTTGTTCAATCCGTATACGCGTGTAGAATGCCAAGCAATCTTTCCTGAACGGTTATTGTGCATGGTCGGCAAACCTTCCTTGTTGGCAAGTGCGGGGGAATCGTTGCTTTGCTCCGGGGAAGCAAGGTGAGCATTCCTTCTACCCGCAACATCCTCGCAGCAATCTCCGATGTGCGGACAGTCTCCGTACTCGCAATGCATTTCTGCTCGAGCATCGAAAAGTGAGAATCAAAATGCAATAATTTCACGTGTATGTCTAGATTACCTAATATAGTCAAGCGCACAGTGCGGCAACCTCTTGTCTTCCTGATGGATAAAACATCCGCTGTCCCTGCGTGTCTTTGTGGTTCAAACAAACGACCAGGCGAAGCTGCGATTTACATCGGCTTGTCATCGCCATGTCAATGATAAGGTAAGTGAAAGTCTTGTGAGTTGGTCTTTCAAATGGAGTTTTCGTCGCATTACGTGGCCATCCTATCGATCAGGTCACCAGCGGCTTTTCCGGAAGTATCATGTCTTGCATATCGGCATAGCCTCACATCGATTCTCATAATACCCGACGGCATCATGTCTGCTTGCTTTTCGGCATGACCACCCGGCCCATCAACTCGGCGTATCTGACATATAGTCTCCGAAACTCTGCTCGGCGTGATCACTCAACACCTGATACCCAGTGCTGGTCTGTCTAGAATCAGATGCCTGTCCAATTCAGCCGGGTTTCAGCATGCGCCCACGCACATGAGTGTGGTTGACATTCGCTGAGGTGAAGAGAGCGCTCTAATCGACTGAAGAACGTTGTCGAGAAAAGCATTTATGCTCTACAAGGGTCGCAGCGTGGCTAAGAGGACACAAGCATGAGGAACGAAACATTCCGTCTAATCGTAATTATTTGATCTGTAATTATCATTTCATCGCATGTCTATATCGCGAAAACAATAGGTATTATATATTTCAACCGAGCCATGCTAAACAAGCAAACAAAGATTCTATACATCAATGGCCTTCATGTTCAGCTCGGTCGTCTCGGCCATCCCCAGCTTTTTTGCTGCACGAGCGCCGCCTCGTCATCACTATCGTCTACTAGCCGCTTCGGCGTCAAGCCACTCCTCATACTCTCATTGCCTTCGGTTATACTCTCCAGGCTCTTTTGCCTGGGCAGTCCCCTTTCCTCAATCACCACGCCGTGCGATTGTCTCTTCCCATGACCCCCTGAGATCTCCACTTCAGAGCCTCTGCGCTCGTAGTGTGGATTTGGTTCAGTATGCACGATGACTTCCCTTGTCTCTTTGATTTGATTTCCTGTGGGGGCAAAGCTGACGACACGATGCTGGTCTTGGTCGCTTGTCGCTTTCGTATCGACAGTATAGGAAGCGAAGCTCGCGAGCTCGTGGACTGAGCCGCGCGATTTGTGGGGAACTGTGCCGCCAGTGCGCTGGCCGGATGTGGATTGGTTGGACGAGGATTTGAACTCTTGCGCAATAGATGCCATGCCGGTTTTGCGTGATGTGGAGATTGCTATGCGCTTGATGAGATTGGCCATTGTCATCTCGATGTTGAGTTTAACCAGGTAGGCAAGTGGGTGGAATTGAATGTATCTAGAAAACGATGGGTTAGAAAAGCGAGCTAGGTGGGCGCTCAATGGAATAAGTACGTACACAAAAGAGTTTGGTATCGACATCGCAGCAATGATCATGACATCCATAAGAAGTGATAACATGACAATCTGCTGGTTGAAGCGAACAAGCTTGTTGTACTTGGTGAGGCCGTTGTTGATGAGATTCTCCTTGACAGTCTTCAAGAAATACCAGTTCAACGCTGCATCGACAAGAAGGTAAAGACCCTTCTCGATTCGGTCCCAGTACTCATTGACAAGATGATACCTGATGCTTTGTTAGTGCACTGTATGGTAGACTTGAGTGCGCTCTCTGCAACAGTGTCGTTGCCACGACTGCTACGTCGATTGAGTTCAGATAACCATCTTTCTCGTTTCAACCATTCATACAACGCGCGTAGCGAAAATGCAACTTACGTTGAGTTAATCTGTAACCGTGCTGGAACCCAGATGTTGAACACGCTGATGTTGATGGCGGTGACGAAGACGGCAGTGGTGATCATGATCCACCTCGACCGCTTTCGGTCAGGTACGATGACACGAATACGGTTGATGATAATCTGCAACAGAAGCTGAACCTGAATACACCACCAGAAGAGAATCGTGAAGTAAAATGCGAAACCTGTACTTTGATCAGTATAGCCCCAGATTGCCGTACGTTGGAGCCACTTACTCGGTCTGATGTACTTCAACAAGTGCAGGAAACTCTCAAGTCCCATCACAAACGAAACGATAAGTTCCAGCCATATCATCCAGATGTACACACTCTTCAGTGGTGATCGAGATCCTCGTGTTTGTTTTTGTATCAGCCATAGGGCTATGATGACATTGATCAGTGTCAGCGCCCACACCACGGAGGCGATGATGATATCTGATTCGGTGATAGGTTCGTTCTCGTAACTATCTGAGATGAAAGGGCCCCATGGTTTAAAGGATGGTACATCTCTGAATTCGCCGCTCATGTTGGGTCGGCGTAGAAATGTGGTGCAGTGTGAGGGAGGCCTTACAACGAGCGTTCACAATTCAGCGAACGTGGTGTTGTATGCGATATAGGCTTGGTGGAGGATGAATCGTAATGACACAAGCGAGACCCTGGCCATCTTTTGTCCAGACTGAGTGGTCCATAACGGCAGCTAAGGAGACTTCAGGAGATGAAGCGAAGAGTTGACAGATTCTCGAGCCGGAATAAGGTTCAGTAGAAAGTGGCGTAGTGGCCCAATGTTCGAGAAGGATTATTTCTATTCGTTGGGCGTCAGGCTTATGTGGATATCTGGGACGCCAAACGACCGATCCTTTCGTGAATCGTGCTACTAAGCCTGTAACAGCATTGTCGCTTGCCCTGGGATAGTGCGGTGCCTGGTCCGACCTGCGTACGGGACGGGATCTATCTTATTGGAACACTAATGCTCGCCTGGCAGGGAAGGGCATCCCTTTCGCGGGGTGGTGTTCGAATCTTGCTGCAGAAGCTTTAGGTAGATGCATGTCAGCATGTAGACAGCCGGGGAAGCGCTCAGGCTGCGATGTCTTGGTTGCGACATAGCATTGGCAGATTCCAAGTTTGCAGATCCCTTCACAGCTGGCAGCGGTGAGGGATGTACTCCGGAGTAGAAACTAGAGGTCTGTTCTGACACGCGCAGCAGCGCAGCTGGTGCTGTTTCCAAGCTATAGCGCCTGTCAAGACTCCTAGCGGCGCGCAAGGATTTTACCGTGTCTACGATGATGTTGAGCTACTAGCTACGGTGGGCTAACCGGTAGGTGTGGCGATCGTTCCGCGTACTGTGATTTGCCTACAGATGTCGACTACGGATAGCTGCAAAGTAAAGTTGCACTGGACCGCGTCGCATGAATACTATGACCAGGAAACGTACTACTCAGCTCTTCTGCAACCAGACGTCGCAGCCGGCGCACCTTCTGCTTCAACACATGATGCGACTGAGACTTTGAATTCTGACTTCCTTCACAGTTGTGGGGCTCCGTTGCATCGTTGAAGCTACAACTGTCATGATCAATGCGGCTCCCGGGGGCCCGGAACTCCTCGTCTCGTCTCCTCAATTTCCATGTTTTCGGTCCAACCCCCGGCGATTTTCTGTTAGCGTCGGTGCGGCCGTACCGTTTGGCGTGGTATGGCGTACCGTATACCACGTGCCTCGTGCCTTCCAAGGCGCTTCTGCGCGAATGATTTCCAGTCCGTCCAACCTCGAGGCGGCGTCAGCTTGCAAAGGTCCGGGCACCTCCTAACAGGGTACACTGGTTCTGGATGAACGTCGGAGTTTTAGCAAGCTCCGATCGCAGGGAACAGGGCTACGAATGAAACGCGCACTGAGTGGCCTAGACAAGATTACCAAGATCGGACCTTTGTTTCCGAGCGAAAACTCAGAATCCCTCATCACAGTGCAACAAGACCTGTGGAGTGGATATGATGTCCCTAATAAGACCGCAGTAGGATCGCGGAAGGCCTTGTCGCTGATCGCCTGGAGAAGTCGGGAAGATTTACGACATGCGTTAGGCGGGTCCAGGCGATCATCGACATCTGGGCGACCCAGCGTTTCGAGTCGAATGGTCCTGGCCGATTTGCACTTGCTGCCTTGGGTTCCAGGTATACAGAACCAAGGACTTAGGCATCGATACTGTGATGGCATACTGCTTCGCGAGATCGACTAAGATCTTCATCATGAGCGTGGCTAGATCAGCTAACGATTCAGGGTCGCCGATAAACGTCCCAGGCCAAACGGAGCGCGCCCCGCAAACTTCGCCGGCAATGGACGCCTCCGGTGCGATCTCAATAACCGAGAACACGAGGTTTCTCGTCAGCAATACACATGCTCTCAATCCAGAGTAAGTATCGTTCGCAGCCACCAAAACCCAGTTCGACCTCTCGTCGCCCAACTTGGGGAGTCCTTGTACATGGCGGGTACGCGGCTATCTGTAGTACGCCATCTCAGATACCTGGCTCCCGCCGGATCATCGACGTCACCAGGCGCACTACGTTCTACATGGTTGATACGCATCAAGCTTGTGGCAGCGCCTCTGCCCATCACTCGGAGTATGCTGGTAGTGTAGGGCTGTAGCGCCGCATTCAGCCACCAAACCGATGTCGCACTTGACTAAACTTTGTAAAATGTAGAATGAAAGACTCACGGTCTCTTTTCGATCGCCGACCTCGTATACGCAGTACACCCTCTCAGGTACTTTCGCTCAATTCATGCTATATCGCAAAAGGGAGGGAATGGTGTAGTGTCCACCGTCGTCCGCCATCATGGTGTGCGCTGTCCGCTCTTACCTCAGATCTTCCGCCCCAATTCCATGTTCCGCTCTCGGTCTATCCTCTTTCTGTCACTCGCTCATTATCTTTGCATACGCTAGGAGCTTAGTGTGCTTGTCTTCACTGCGATGGTGTGAGTGTGAGTGTAGCACTTTTGAAGGTAAGTAGAGGCAGAAATGGAACAAGATAGGTCGCGCGGCACAGAAGAGAAGAAGGTAAAGCGATTGGAATCATGGTATTTATCTTCACAAACGCATGCCTTCTGGCTGTGATAAGCTTTGCATTCGCATGGAGATCTGGAGCATAGAGGGACCCGGTGGTGAACCAAGCACGAGAACGATATTTGTCCCAATGAATCGACATAACAAGGAGGTGTGGAATCTAGTCAAACTTGTGAAGGACACGCGGCTGTTTACTCAGACATATGCAACGGGGGATTGTAAGACAAGGCCATGGATTGAAATGTTTTATTACATTCGAGTTTTCTATTTCTACATCATCACATCATGGTATCATCATCCAACTCCTCAATAGATCATATAATAACACAATGTCTAGATAGTATGCTTTCCAGCACCGCAAGTCTGGCCGTGGTGCGCATGGCCACCATCATCAAACCTCGACATGAGCCTGCTCCTTTCGGCGCCACGCTTGCGAAGCGTCATGTTAGCCCTTGGAATACCCTCGAAGCTGAGCGCGTACTTGGCAACCGAGTTCGCGATGCTCTGAGTGTTGAGCAAGAAAGCATCCTCAGCAAGGTTGTCAATATTGTCGCAAGCTTGGTGGTAGCATGCGTCGAGTGGTTGGCCAGCTTCACCACCGAAGAGCTGTGCCTCCTCCTCTGTCTTTAACACTTCGGCACCTGTGAACAGACCTCCGGAAGGAATACCGTTCTCGAGGAAAGCAGCGTAGTCGGAGCGAAGAGAGAAGAGAGCGGGGACGTGGGGAAGACCGCGCTCCTCGTAGAACTCCTCGAAGTCCTTCTCGATCTTGTCGGATCCAGGGGCACCGGAGAAGTTGAACGCGCTACCATCGCCATCGTAGATACCGAGAACGTAGTTGGGCGAAGCAATCATGTCGAAGTTGAGGTAGGCACGAAGCTTGTTGACCTCAGTTGCGTTACCACCGAAAGTACCGTTGATTGTCTTCATGTAGTAGAAGGAACCAAGCTTTCCAAACTCCTCTGCGCCCCAAAAGCCGAGACGAACAGCGTTCTTGATCTTGAATTTGGTCAGAGCAAGACCAGTCATGAGGGTACCGATGGTACCAGATCCATCGTCATTGATACCAGGACCGGCAAAGACAGAGTCGGTGTGGCCACCAAGCATGAGTACGTTGTCGTGGTCGCCCTGCTTTGTCTCGGCAATGACGTTGTAGTTGGTGCGGTTCTCGCGGATGGCATCGATGAAAAGAGTAGCTTCAACTGTGCCATTGCCGAGCTTGGCTAGAAGGCTGTCGCCGGCTTCCTTGGTCATACCGACGACGGGGGCGTAGTCGCCTTCGCCACCGAGAGTACCAGACAGAGGTGTGTTGGGTTCGTTGTTGTAGATCGCTGCACCGACTGCACCAGCGGTCAAGGCGTTAGCAGCCTTATCAGCGAAAGGACAAGTGCCTCGCGAGATGAGTGCGATCTGGCCAGAAACTTCCGCAGGGAAGTCATCAACAGCGCATCCGAGATTGTTAACCTTGACAACGTTTGCGGTGACATCACCAGAGGGACCGAAAGTCATGTAAGACACGGGGATTTCTTCGCCAGCAACCGTGAACTTGGTCGTAGCGGCAGTGAAGAGCTCGACGAAAGGCTGCTTGTACACATCGTAGTATCCGGTAGCCTTGAGCGTTTGGTAGAGCCACTCGGTCGTAGCGTTATGTCCAGTGCTACCAAAGGCACGGTTGCCACCAGCCTCATCGGCAAAAGTTTGAAGTTGCTGAGAACCCTCAAGTAAGTCCTCGAGCTTGATCTCCTTGATCAACTCTTTAGGGGAGACGAGCTTCCTAGGAGGACCAGATGGATGCGGCTTTCCGGGCTTTGCGGTAGGCTTTGGCTTCGCATCGTACTGTGCGAGGACAGGCGCAGCAAGCGCAACGAAGGGGACGAACCTCATCTTGAGAAAGGATAATGACAGATGAGCCAGGAGAAGAGGAAGCTGCCTTGGGACCTGTCACAGGTATAGACTGGCTCTATATACTATACCTCGTATCCATATACCTGGTCCAGGAAGCGGACTTGAGCCATTGTGTGCTTGCAGAACTAACCGATACAGGCAGCTGCTGTATCAATCGCCGCTCCATTGTCATTCAGGCACCGCAATTTGATAAGTCAGGACGTGCAGTGGGCCCATGAAAACGGGTAGCCGGGCGAGGAGCTGGGGCGAAGGCGACACGATTGATGAAGGTCTGCTTGGCTGCGCAATGCTGTGTTGCATGAGGAAGGAGAATAGCCGCTTCTCTCGGCGGAGACATCTAGCTCACGGCCGGGCGCAACTTGATTGGGAAGGAAGGACCTCTAGACATGGAGCCAAGCCCAAATCCCCGCAGCTTCTTCTTGGCGCGCCTACGCCACAATCATAACGAAGGAAACAGCAAGAGGCGATAGTGTTGCTCCGCCACTAGATCCTGCGCGGAGGGATGCAAGCTTGGCGGCTAGACGCGTTTTCGTGGCAAGCGGACATGGACAAAAAGAAAACATGATGAACAACGGTGACACCGACGCCGCTAGATGCTAAGGCCAGACCATGGCAGGACTTTGATTGCTTGAATTCCGACTTTGATGGCTCCAATCTACAAGTTCCAAGTATGCGCAATATTGCGCCGAAGATTCATCATGAACCAATCGTCTGGTAGAAAGCCGCACTGATACCGACAGAATACAGCCGGGATCGACGTTGATAATAAACCCTAAACTTATTTTTGCCACGAGTAATTCCAAAATGAATATGCTCTATCCGTCTATCTGTCGAATCCCTCCTGCATCTTGACGATGAAGACACCACGTTCCATAGTGTTGATCAATATGTGGCCACTCTTGAACAGCGCATAGCTCGACCACGTGCCGACGAAGTCGACAGTACCACCTCCAGGCATGTTATCGTCCTCAGGGTATACGTCTAGGTAGATGTAAGTAAAGGTACACTAAGACTAAGACGTTCGTTTTTACATACCGAAAAAGCCAACTTCCTTCACACCAGCACCCGTCGGGTCATCGGGAATGCTGCGGACATCAAGAACACGGAATCCGGTGCCGTAGTTCGATTGATATGCGAAGCCGTTCGCGACATACTGGTTGTGGTCGATACCCTTTGCTCCGCTCTTGTACAGTCCAGTCTGTTTAGGCGCGCGGAGAGATGAGATGTCCCAAATGTATGTGATGGGATGACCAGGGATAGCAGGGCCGACCTTGTCGTATTCATCGTACTCATCATCGAGCAGGAGGAACTGTTGGTTCATGGGGTCTAGAACGTTGCCCTGATGGGTGTATGCCGCACCCTCGTAGGAAGAGTTGGACAGAATGACTGGGGCTTTCTTGTCGGTCACGTCATATATCGTGAGAGAATCTTCGTTGTAGCCATAGCAAATCTCATGGCCCTCAAACTCGGAATCTGGTCCGCGGTAGATAAGACATTGAGCATCGTGTACATATCCGTCTTCCGATGCACTATCCTTGGTCAGCAGTGATCTCATCTCCAACATAAAGTCACACTTACCAGCCTGGGCTTGTTGGCTTCGAAGGATCGGTTATGTCGATGAAGATGATTCCAGATTTGCACTTGTCCGTCCTTGGCTGCGCACCAACGGCATAGATGAAGTTGGTCTCAGGGTTTGTCACGACGTTGTGAGTTCTGCCATTAGGGAGGCCCTTGAAGTGACCAGTCAAATCGCCGTTGTTGCTGAAAGTCACGGGGGACGCAGGGTCAATGTCGATTAGCTTCTTCATGTCGAAGATCTGAATTCCATGGCCGACTGCCTCGCTGCCGATGATCATGAGGTTGTTCTGGCCACGGATCTCGCGCCATGTACTAGGCGTAGAGTAGGCTGGCAGACGGCCCAGGTATGAGAGCTTGCCTTCAGCAGTGATTTCGGCGAATGCGGCACCGTCTTGTTGTCCGATAGCAACGAACTCGCGACCGTCTTCGGATGTCCAGCCCCATGACGAAGATCCGACACCACGAGTGCTGCCTAGCTCAGCATGGGACAAGAAATGGAGCAAGTCAATCTGGTTGAATATGTTAATGGTTGAGAGTCTTGATACATGGTGGGTGAACTGACATTCTTGCATTGAAAAACGTCATTTCCAGTAACCGCAGTACCGTTCAGACACTCTACTTTGTCTTTGATCTCAGCATACTGAGCAGAGTTGTACATGCCTGCAGCTTCCTGACGTGCCCATGACTCCTGTTAAGGCTTAGTGTAAATTCGCAGGAAAGGAGTGTGTTTGTGACCTTCTTGAGGGCAACGTTGTTTTCGTGCCTGATGCCAGAGTCATAAAGCTGTGCGGCTCTCAACTCGTCCTTTGGCATTTCCTTTGCTGCCGCAAGGGCGGACAAAGATAGAAGGGCTGTGCGTAGATACATGTTGATTGTGATTTGAACGATGCGACAGGTGCCGATGGATTATCACAGCAAGCTTCTCACGTACTCTTAAATGCGTGCTCTCCGACACAGAGGTACTCCAAATGCCAGTATCCATTCTGCACTGCCTATGGCTAACCTGGCAGGTAGCCACAATACCTGCCCCTTTCGATGCTACTATACATGTAGTGACCCATCACACGAGGTGGTGTAGATCCACGATTGGCAGTCGGCAAAGATCATAAGCAACGTGTATATGAAGTCCAATGCCGTACAGGGTATGACATTGGTGGTGTTAGATGAAGCAAAAGCTTCGAGCAAGGAGCTGTCGACAGGATAGGAAGGAGGCTTTATCAAGCATGTCTTGGTCATGTCTTGGCCGCCAGAATGCCAAGGTGCAGATCTGTTGAGCGAAGATAACGACAGGATGAGGTGCTGTCGTTAAACTCTGTGCTAGGATTCGCGCATGTCATATCCAGCTGTTCAGTGGCTAGTGTTGATTCTGCGTTGTGGAAAGACCCGGCGGACAAGGGGTTGTTGGGTCTTGCGCAAAGAGTGTGGTAGAGCACGACTTTGCGTAATATTGAGGCCCTGTTCTTACCGAGGCACATTCGCTTGGCACGGTATTGATCAGCTGATTTCTCTGTAATCACGTGAGCGTTGATTTGGCAAAGCAGACGTCCCTTCACTAGCCGAAGCTATAGGCTCTTCAGTCCGAGAATCAGGAGCCAGCTAGGGGTGAGGTCGGAGTGAGGATCAGCACATTAATGGATCGGACCGTCGACATGGGCACGGCGGCTCAGACTGCTCATTGCAGGACGCGTGAGCAGCAGAAATTGACGCGACGAAAAGCTGGCACTAGGGATCTGGGATGGCAAAGGTAAAAGTTCGATGTTCGGGATGTTTCGCGTTGAAGTTTGCAGGTACCAAGTGGGGAGCGGGGCAGCGTTGGGCCGTCGCCCGAGCCTGGAACGCTGTGCCTGCCCACGAACGGCGCGGGTCCCACCATTGCGTCACCAAACAAAATAGTAAACACGGTAGAACAAAGGAACAGTAAAGATGGTTGTCGTGGATATGGATGTGAATGTAAATGTGAATGGGACCATGTCCGCTAAATTGTTCATTACTGAATCTATTTAATCATTGATGTCGTGAATGTAATCGTAAGCTCCCCCGCAATGGCGGGTCGAGTTCATCAAATGTTCATCTTCCTCAGCGCCCACAGAAGTGTCGAAGTAAGGACTTACAACTTGGCCTCGACCTTCTTCAAGCACTCTGGGAAGTCCTTCCAATCGTACATGATGGCAGCGCACTTGGTTTCCTCGGTGAGAAGCTTAGCCATCTGGTCCATCTTGTCCTTGCCCTCCTCAATGCCGTAGATGCCAACGTAGCCGATGCAGGGGATACCGGCGCGCATGGCAGCAGTGGCACCGCTCTTGCTGTCCTCGACGGTGATGGCCTCGGAAGGCTTGACGCCTAGTTGCTCGGCAGCGTATAGGTAGATCTTGGGGTCGGGCTTGGAAGAGGGAGGGTTGAGTGAGGTGGCAGCAGAGTAGACGTGCTCAGGAGGGAAGAAGTGGGCGATGCCGGCCTTCTCGATGGAAGCGACGACGCGGCTCTTGGCGGAAGTAGAGACAACAGACATAGGATAGCCCTCCTCCTTGAGCTTGGTGAGCTGCTCGGTCACGCCAGGGCACTCGACAGCCTTCTGGCTGAGCTTGAGAGTGACGGCGCCGAGTTCTTGTGCGACAAAGTCCTCCATCTCGTCGTCGGGCATCTTGAACTTGTGCTTCTCCTGCAGGCCCTTGAGCATGCCACGGAAGTTGTGGCCGACGAAGTCCTCGAGCAATGACTCGGCTGTGTAGCGGGCATCGATGTTGTGCCTCTCCATGACCTGGTTGGTAAGGTCGGCGCAGGCCTCGAACGCAAAACGCTCAGACTGGACGAGCGTGTTGTCGCAGTCGAGCATGATGTACTTCGCCTATGCACGTGTTAGCGGGGTACCAGCGGGGTACATGTGAGCACGCCGATGCTTACCTTGCCCATGGTTGTGGTTGTGTAGTGTGTCTGAGTTAGGTGGGCGGTAGGAGTAGTGTCGATCGACGTGTAAAGGAAGAGTTTGGTAGAGACAAGTGGGGAATTGGAGTGAGAAGATGTAGAGGGCTGGAAATTTGTTGAGGGACAAGTAAATAGAGTAGCAGCGCTTGCCAGGTGTCAGAGAAGGGCGGCGCAGCCGGGGGGAGGGGAGGCGCATTTACGTCATTGGCTGCCTCAGTGGAGCGTGTCCGGTCCATTGGGCGCACGAACGCCGCCATCGCCTTCTCTCACCACTTTCTTTCACCACAGACCCACTCACCTCCTTAGCCGATCGCGGGGTTACTTTGGCGGCAACTCCTGTGTGCAGCCTATAAGACGTACATGTACATATTACACCGACAGTTCACCCCGCATAGAGGATTCCAGAAGACGTCAACACGGTGTGCGGTGTGCACAGTGAGCAGTTCCTGCATGCAGGCAGTCATGGACATGCATCCCCCGCACAATACCTTGATGCAATCATCTCTAGCCGACTGTGCGACGAACCAATGTGGGACATCACAGAGAGGCTAGAGAAGGCGACAGCAAATAGTAGTCAGATTGAAGTTGCTTTCAAGATTGTTTACAGATGCTAAGATAATTTCGCTGGACTTGGTCAACGCCGATGATGCATATAATCGTACAAGTAAAGTAGTCGTTACACTCCTCATCATGCTAGGACAACATTTCTGTCGTGTCCTATTTCTTAGAGTCCTCCTTTGCCTTGTCGGCCAACTTGGATGCTTCTTCACCCTTCTTCTGGAGGAGGCTGGAGATCTCCGAGATGGTGTCCTTGAAAAGCTTCTGTGCTTCGTCGCCGTGCTTCTGGGCAACGTCCTGAAGCTGGCTTAGCTTGGGCATGATCTGGTCGCCGCCAGGGATCTGCTTGAAGTACTGCTCGATATCACCGAAACCAGACTCCTTGGCCTTGTTGGCGGCGCTCTTAACGTATGACTCAAGGTCGCCAGTATCACCCTTCTCGACGGCAGACTTGACGCGCTCGTACAGCTCTTGGACATTTCCGCCCTTGAGTGCATCCGCGTTCTCTTCGACAATCTTCTTGACCTGAGGGTTCTTGTCAAGGTAAGGCTTTGCCTGCTCCATACCCTTGTCCCAAGCCTCATCGCCCATCTTCTTCAGCTTCTCTACCTTTTCTTGCACGATGCTCCTGATCTTCTCAATGTTCGACGCACTTACGCCAGTCTTGACGACGTCACTGATCTGCTTCCATGTCCTGTCGACTTCCTTCTTGGCCTCGGGACCATACTTGTCGCCGTACTCCTTAAGTTTATCAATGTTACCGCCAACCTTTTCCTTGAGCTGAGGGTGGTTGTCCATGATCTGTTGTGATGCGTCGCCAGCAAGATCTGCGATGCGGCTCATGTGCTTGGTAATAACGTCCCAAGTCTTGTGTGCGGTGACGAGGCTCATATCACCGTTGCCGAGAACCTGGCGCATCTCGTCGTATGCCTCGGTGACGATCTGGTCAACCTCCTTGCCGTGCTTTGCACGGATAGCATCGAGGTCATCGAAGGCGGAGTCAACGTAGCCTTTGGCACCGGGGATGAAAGCAGCGTAGCTCTGCGCAGCATTTCGCAACCATTGCAGCGCCTCGTTGGGCTCTGGCGTTTGCTCCTTGATCTTCTGTGTAGCTGAGTTGACGTAGCCCTTTGCAGTCTTGGAAGCTAATACAACATCACGAGCACCCGATTGTCTGTAGAAGATGTAGCCGACTGTGATGGCCGCAAGGGCACCAGATGCGGCACCGATTGCGGCATGTGAGCCGGCACCCGCGTTGCCGGATGTTGCTGACTCGGTAGACTGGAAGCGGGGTTGTTGGGCGCGGAACTGGGGGTTGGCTACCCGCGAAGCTGGACGACGGGCACAACGGGCTGCAAACCGCGCATTCTGGGTTGCTTGTCTCGAGAACATGTTGGCGTTGGTATGTGTGTTCTTCTCGGTGAATTGATTGGAGGAAGGGATTGGTGAAAAGTTGAGAAAGATTTGGGTATCTTGAAAAAAGGCAATGTGTGATGAATAGAAGTTTGACCAGGGACCCAGACCTTTAAACAGCTGCGAGCAAACCGTGAGCTCACAAGAAATGACGTCGCCATGATGATGGGCATCACTAAGCCTTATACAGCACACTAACTCTACAAGGGTCAATGATTCCCACCAAGCGTCATTGGTCTGTCATTGCACTAAAGATTTAAGCTTAACCTCCCCGCAGTTTCCCATGTGAAGGCACGCTAGCGAACAGGTTTCTGGCCATCCCAGCACTGCGACCAAAAGACAGATCATATGTGGTCCACAAGTCAGAGGATGTTGGTATTTATGCCTTCGGTCGTCATGGTTACATAGATGAGAGATGATAAATTTACCTATAGTCCTAGTACCAGAGTTGCATACGGATATATACCGCTTGCGCAAGACCTTCTTTACACCTTCAAGAAGTTTATCTATAGTGTTCCAACGTCTAATGTCGCGTCTCTACTTATGATTTCTTCTTTGCTGTATCGTTCTTCTTTATTGGGATGACTCGTCGGGTAGGAAGCCTTGGGAATGCCTCAATTCTAGATTACAGTCACTCCCTGATTTAAGCCCGACTAGCCTGTCATTGGGCGACATGTATCTCATTGGACATTAAGGGTCCATCCCAACAATCGATTTGTTGTAATCTGGTCTCTCCAGGTTCTGGGGCAACATAGTGCTAATCTTCTACCGTATGTGTTCCAATAGATGCATGTGCGTCTTGGCGACAGCGGATACTTGGCCATAGGGTTCCAAGCTCTATGTGGTTGGCAGAGAAAGATGTCAAGTCAAGGTCTGCAGGATGACGTCGTACTGAACAAAAAATGAATCTGCAAATAGTTCAGCTCAACGGGCCCTCTAAAAAAATATATGGGTATACGTCTGCAAGTGTATTAGTGAATGAAGTTTCGTATTCTGATGTCGCGGCATGTGGTGGGTAATCGGGATGACGTAACTCGGGCTCATCCTGACGCGATAGCATCGCGCGACACACGCCAATCCAGCCTTCCTGTCCTCTCCTACCACCACATTGAGGATTGGTTCCTTTAACTTAGCAATATCAAAAGATACATGCTTGCGACATCTCTGAAGCTCAGAGAAGACACGTAGCTCTCTAAGTTACACCGCGTTGACGCGTGTGGCGCGCAATCACCTCGGCAAAACAACGACGATTACCTTATCAAGCCTCTGTACACTTCAAGAACGCGACAAATGGCATCCTCAGAGACAGCACCTCTACTGCGCCAGGAATCGACAACGTCATACGCTCCAGATGAGGAATACGATGAAACTACCGCCGCGAGAAGTACTTTTGCCCGCAACCTGGGTGCGCTCGATGGCTTCGCGCTCCTGATAAGCATCGTCATCGGATCCGGAGTATTTTCATCGCCAGGACCCATCGATGCGAATGTTCCATCACCTGGCGCTGGGCTACTTGTATGGCTAGTTGGCGGTATTCTAGCATGGAGTGGCGCTCTGACCATGGCTGAGCTCGGTACGGCGTTTCCTGGCGAAGGCGGCATCCAACCATATCTCACTTACATTTATGGAGATGTCTTTGGATACATGGCGGCTTGGTCTTGGGTCGTTGCGACTATGCCAGCTACACTTGCGATTCTCAGCATCGTATTTGTGGAGTCCATCTACTCCAGCTTGGGTGTGAATGAACCAGATCCGCCTATCACGCATAAATTGCTGTCTCTGCTTGTTCTAGTGTGTGTCACGACTCTAAACTCCATCAGCACCAAGACGAGCACTCGGTTATCTAGCTTCTTCGTTGCCATAAAACTGCTTACCATTTCCTTGCTTATCATATCTGGGCTAGTCGTGGTCTTTGTCTTTGTCGGAAAGAGCAAGGACCTCGGAGGTCATGATTGGCATCAAAACAATTGGTTCTCGCCAAGAGACACGGTATTACCCGACGGATCAAGGTTCGACTGGACAAAGGTGACTACATGGGAGTCACTTGGGTTCTATTCAACTGCTCTTTATGGAGCTCTATGGGCATACTCTGGTTGGGACAAAGCCAACTATGTTGCAGCTGAGTTGCGAAATCCCAGCCGTCAGCTTCCACTGTCAATCAACACCGCTATACCTACAATCATACTCTGTTATGTCGCAGCTAACGCAGTCTACTATATTTTACTTCCCTGGGGGGTTGTATCAACAACGGATGCTGCTGCTGTAGTAAGTTTTGCAAACTTAAGTGCCACGATCTTGCGTACTGACATACACCAGACGGCTGTTACCCATTTCCTTGGCAAGGGTGTAGCTTACTTTGCTACAGCGCTCATCTGTCTTGTAATTGCGGGCTCCGCCCTTGGTAACTCTTTCGTCGCTGGAAGGATGACTGTGGCAGCGGCGAACAACAATTGGTTCCCGCGTGTTTTTGGCACAGTCGGATATGTCGGTACCCTTAGAGTAAGCAAAATTGCCGATTCGGATGAGCCAGCGGATATGGCCATGGACAATGGAGAGTCTCCGATGTACGTATATACCCGAGCATTCTTTGACAATTACTCTCTGACGACTGCTAGCAATGCTTTGATTCTCAACACTATCCTTTCTGGCATATATATTCTGCTCGGAAACATGCGCATCCTGTTAACTCTCAACGGGCTGGCTGAATATGCTTTCTTCTTTCTCACCGTGCTTGGAGCCATCATCTTACGCTTCCGAGAGCCCGATCTACCCCGACCCGTGAAGCCTCTCATTCTTATCCCTATACTTTTTGCCCTGATCAGCGGCTTTGTCGTTGTTAGAGGCGCTGTATTCGCGCCCATACAGGCAGCGATTCTCGTAGGAATTTGGCTTTGTGGTCTTGTGTTTTACTTTGTTAGGCTATGGTTCCTGGAGAAGAGGTCTGGAAGATCGGACTGAAGTAAACATTGAGCATGTAGAGAATTGCAACTCCTTCGGTCTCAGAGGCATCGCACAGCCTGGGTCATCATATCATGCCATGACTATCTATACGGCTTGAGTGACACTAGTGGGGGTTGTCTTGTCCCGTCATCCAACCGAACCCCGCGTGTTCCGAGGTAACTTTTTAGCGTCGCGTCTGCACCAGCTGTAAATACCAATATCGACTCAGCTCAAGCAAATCCCTCGAGAAGACGGACTAATCAATCTGTACCATCTGGGAAGCTTCCATTGTTGTCATGGTTGTTCGTCCATATTTCACCGACGATAAACGCGTACTTCCTTTCGAAAAAGTAATCGAACTTGAACGTATCGATGATAGGACATTCCGCTCGATCGTAAAAGCGTACTCACCAACTGGCGGCGAGAATGGAACATACGGCGGGCACGTGTTTGCCCAAGCTGCATGGGCTGCAGCACAAACTGTCGCAGAAGGGTTCTTAATACATGTAAGCTACCAGTGTCGTACTATTACGGCAGCTCTCTAATATGATAGAACATCACCGGATGGTTCATCTTAGGCGGCAAGCCAAATGAACACTACACGTACCGCGTTCGAAAAATCCGGGATGGCTACAACTATTGCATCCGAGACGTGACCGTGAGCCAGGTTGCCGCTCATGGGTATATGTTTGTATGCACCTGCTCTTTCAAAAGGGAAGAGACCTCACCCTTCGATGTCCAAGAGGAAGTGGATTTGAGGGACCTATACAAGGATACACTGGAAGATAAAGCCGACGAGCCGATGGAGCATCCAGCGGCTCCAAGCAATGATTCTGAATATTTCCGGGAAACATGTAAGTGACCCCATACGAACTATATGTGAGACATATACTGACTGCGCGAGTCCACGCTTAGACCTTCCAGCGCATCCAGAACACTTCAACCCCGTAGCTGGATTGCACATACGTAAGGCTGATATGACGGATTACAACCGTAGCCGCCATCCGCTCGATCGAAAGCAACTGACCTTTTACACCCTCCGCGGTTCACTGCCATTACCTACCGCACCATATCCGCCTCCCTCAGACTCAGATCAAAAGTTTGCCTTGACACGAGAGGCCAACATGCATGCCTGCGCACATTTGTATGCATCGGATCGCAACTCTCTCTTCATCGTCCCAAACCATCTCGGTCGGCCGCGAGACTACACCCGCATGGCATCCCTATCTCACAGTGTCGTTTTTCATGTCGGTATCAAAGATCTCCTCATGACCTCTGAGCCACGGATTGACCACCCAAACGCCGATCCGACCTTGTGGGAAGACGGCTCGCTACCACTCTGCAACCTAGAAGAGCACAAGGATGGTGACAAAGACGGGCGAAAATGGTTTGTGCAAGAGGCCTGGCTCACTAGAGCTACAGGTGGGAGAGCACTTCATACCAGTCGTATGTGGGACTATAAACGTGGAGTGCATATTGCGACAACCTTCCAAGATGGGTTGATCAGGTTCAAGAAGGATGCGAAGCTCTAAATAAAAAGGCCTTGGTGCACCTTCTGGAATCCCATCGACTACTAAGGCGTACATGCAGGCGAACCATTTCTTCCCTGAAGTTAGATCAAACTAGCATCGAAGAGGTGTGCGTTGTTATAAACGGCAAGATAGGGATGTAGATGCTAGAGAGTTCCGCTACCAAATGCATGAAGTACCGCTTGGATAACTTGAGAATTGCATAGAAGAGGATACACCAGTTCACTTTTAATAGAATTTTTGAAAGTACGTACGACTGACTCTCGATTGTTATGAAGAATACACAATCGATTTCTAAGCTCGGGTACTTTAGAGGGCGAAAGTATCCGAACTATCGGCTAGGAAGAAATCCGGAGACTTACCAATCCACTTCGATCGTACAAACAAGGAAGAAATTCTTCAGATGAAGTATGAGTTTTGTTGATGCCTCCTGCGTATCACACGCGTTGGTTTGCTTCACGTCAGCCACCACGCATGTCAGCTGTGTTGGTCTCTCGTAAGCCTCAGGCCGCCTATAAGTACCTCACTAACCTCGCCTTGTTTTCTCTCTGCATATACACTGTACCGCTCGAAACAAAACAGCAAACAGCCGGCCATCATGAGTAAACCCAGCGTAACCGCCAGCGAAATGTTCGACACGCTCGCATCAAGCTATGAGGCCTCTACTGGTGGCTGCACTCGCGAAACTGCCATGCATCTGGTCGACATACTGCCCCCAATCGACTCCGACTCCGTCGTTCTAGACAACGCATGCGGGAATGGTATTGTCGCGCAGGAAATTCTTTTCAAATACCCAGATACTCCGATCAAGATCACCTGTGTCGACAATGCGAAATCGATGGTTGATCTAGCGCGGCACACCCTTCCAGCTACGAAGTCTTCGGCGACTTTGTCCTTTGATGTCATGGACGGTGTCGACCTGACATACCCCGATGAGACGTTTACGCACTCCATAACCAACATGGGCATCTTTTTCTTCCCCGACGCGGCAAAGGGTGCAGCGCAAATCCATCGTACGCTCAAGCCAGGAGGAACAGCGATTGTTACTAGCTGGAAGTCTGTAGGCCACATGGCTGTTGTACACGAAGCACAGAAAGCGGTCAAGCCAGAAGAGCCCTTGTTTCGCTGGCCTGTTTCGGACGATTGGTTCGAAGCTTCGCATCTCAAGAAGACGCTGGAAGGTGCAGGATTCAAAGATGTTGAGTTGCACGAGAAGACAGTTTATTATGCTTCAAGGAGTTTAGAAGAGACTTGCGGCTATTTGTTCGGCATGTGGAAGCATATGGGTCCAAAGTGGACGGACGAAGAGAACGAAGAATTCAAAAAGCAATTGAACATTGCCGGGAAAAAAGCTGCCGTGAAAATTCAGAGGCCTTTGAATGGAAAAAATGACGCGGATGTAATCGAAGTAGAGGGGTTCAAATGTGTAGCGCATGTTGCTGTCGCTAGGAAGTAACTAAGAGAATGCACAAACCACAACTAAGCAGTACACTCCAGATTCTTTAACAATGCTACATATCGGGACACGCTTTCTTTAAACATGTCTCCGTTGCCCAACTTGCTCTCTTATCGAAGAGGATGTGTAATAACACGACGATCTCTGAAACAGCCCAACACGGAACTTCTCCAGATTAAGATGTAAGCAGGCTAGAGGTAGGACGCTGAATGGTATTCCAGTAACAAAATGAAAAACTAGGTGCAGACATGGCAAAAGCGCAAAGGCACAGCCATCCAAGCATGATGAAGGCGCAAAAAAATGTCCTGGGGTATCTGCTGAAGCAGACGAATGCTGATGAGAGTGGGACTCGAACCCACGCCACTTTCGTGACCAGGAATATGTGTTAAGATAACCTTAACCTGGCGCCATAACCAACTCGGCCATCTCACCTAAGGAAGATTTGATGAAAGAATGTTTGGATGTAAGCAATATATTCTCGTAAAGATCCTGTGGGTAAAAGTATGGTGGGGTGAGGGGTTGAGGGGCAGAAGAATTTTGAGCCCGTTGCTTTCGGCGGGATCGGCGACAGCTGCAGCATCAGTCTAGTGCGGGCTGAGCCTTTACCTATTGGTTCTGGAAGTGCAAATCTCCGGGGTAAGTGGAGGGGTACCGCAAAGTGTGCCTGTAGCAAACTTCCATCACATTGACATGTAATACTTGAACTTTCTCGGGCATATATCCGCGAATGACTGGTAGTCGTATTGTTACAGCTTACTCTTCAAGCTCAACTGGTCCGGTCGCCACATCTCATTCAGCAGTCTCATTGCATTAACCATCTCAGGTCTGCACTGGTCCAGCGATGTGATGCCTAACAAGCGCATGCCCGTCTGCAGCTCATCCGCAAGAACTGTCAAATGTTAGCACATTTGTTTGACTCTCAAACCGCGATGATCCTTACTGTCAACACATCTCTCAACACCCCTTGACCCATAAGCTCCAAGCGCATATAGGAAGGGTCTTCCTACGCCCACAGCTGTCGCACCCAGGCACAGCGCCTTCAGCACGTCGTTCCCATCTCTCAGACCACCATCGAGGAAGACTTCCAGCTTCTCCAGGACTTCCGGACAATACGTTCGAATCTCCAACAACGTCATGAGTGCACTCGGTGCGGTGTGCAATTGCCTGCCCCCATGGTTACTGAGCAAGATTCCATCACAACCATGCTCCATCGCTAGCTTCGCGTCATCCGCGCATTGCACTCCCTTCAGCACAATCGGTCCATCCCATTCCTTGCGGATCCATTCTAGATCTTCCCATGTGGTATGCGGACTCAATTGGCCTTGGACCGGCCGTCCACCCATGGCAGGTGCGAAAGCGTTATCGCCACCTGTCTCCCACTCTGTAGTACTCTCTTCTGCAAGACCAACTGCTAGTGCCTCCTCAGCCTGAAGATATCGATCCGCCGTTCGCTTACCAAGAACAGGCGTATCGACTGTGATCCACAGGCCCCTGTACCCGCAGCGTTTGACGATGCGCATGAGCTCGATAGCCTTGTTGCGGTCGACGGGCATATAGTATTGGTAGAATAGTTGCGTCGGACTGCCATTACCAAGTCGTTTTTGCTCATCTTGATAGCTCTGCATGATCTGCTCGCTGCTCTTGGAGCTCGCAGTACTGACCACTTTGTGGATCCCCTTCCGTACTGCTCCCCGGATCATTTCTGGCTCAGCAGCTTCATGGATGGCGCCCATCGTTCCCATGGGGCAAATGTAGAATGGGTACGGTGAGCTATGCCCGAAGATCTTGCGACGCGTGTCTACATCGCCTACGTTTCGCATTACACGCGGTCGGAAATTGACACGACCCCAGTCATCGAGGTTGCCTTTGAGCGATGCACCTGTGTTGGCGGATCCAGAAGCGTAAACGTACGACTTATGAGGTAAGACTGCTTTGGCCGCTGCTTCAAAGTCGGTGGTCGAGACACAGAGGCTTACGTGTGGAATTTCCTTGGAATTCGGATCGGTTTCGGATGGCTTTGTTGATTCTTCGCTCTTGATCTGGCGTAGCTGGCCGAATGTGTTGGGGTCGATAGGTCCGAGGAACGCATCTTTGGGCAGATAATCGTCCAGATAGCTCAACGGGTGGTATTTCTTGAACTCTTCCGTCGCATCCTGATCAACGTCAGTATTGAGTTGCGCCAATACTGCAATACTACTCACCGACCCGGCATTCTTGAGAATAATCGGTGCGCCACCTGGGTGCTCGGACAGGAAGTTTGTCACATTGTATGCCTTGGAATCTAGCACTATCCAGCAGTCCTTCTTGCTGTGGTGCTTCGCTACTTCAGCTCCGTCAATCTGCGACATCATTCAAGCTCTCTGCGGCACCTTGTGTCAGTGGAGGTCTCGTCTTATGGCTCTGCGAACCACCGGTAAGGTATTTGAGGGGGAATCGCCAAATCGGGTATACCGCACCCCATGTTTCGGAATTAAAGCCGGCATTGCCAGCGGGTAAGCTGAGACCGAATGCCGTCACGGAGGCAAAGCAGTATCTCGCCAGTGTTGCCTCTTCTTTCTTCTCCAGTCACATAGGAGCACCTGAGCCATGTAAGACTACTAGATGTGGAACTTCGCATCTGGTGCGATTGCCCCGAGTCCCAAAATTTCGCACTGCATTATCTTTGCGACTCATGACTGGCTTCTGATAGCTCATCAGCTCAAGGGCAATTAGCCGCTCATGAGACAGTATGCGCGTCTGATACCTTACATGTATACTGCAGTAGCATAGATGATATCCGTAGCATTCTCCTGTTGCGACTCGAAAGAAGAGCAAGATACGGGATTCAAGAGGACAAAGGTTCTCAGCATGGATAGGATGGTATCTATTGCGCTTGCAAGAAGGCTGCCGTTCGTAAAGGTATGCTATATATGTACAAGATGACACGGGAATGGTCGCGACTTTTCGGAAAGATCAAGGATAAACAGAAAGGAAAGAGAAGACATACAGTCATGAGTACGAAAGAAAAAAAAGTCTTGGGACTCTACTGTTCACCAAGAGAAGGAGTGCTGAAGACCGCGCGGCTCTTCGCTAGCAGGTTTGCGAAGCGAGGCAAAAAGTGCCAACAGTTGAGCTGCTTCCATCCCACCTGTCTCTTGCCAAAATGTGGAAGAACAAGCTTGCTGCATGGCAAGCTCGTAGCAAGTATCAAGGAGCGCGTTTGTATTTTCTGGCGCATCCTTGATCCTCACCTTCATCGCAATGGCCATTGCTAGGAAGACATGGAAGCGTGCCATTGGCATGGAGGCAGAGATTTCGACAGCAGGTCGCTGAGCGTTGGGGTAAACAGATTCGCAGAACCGAGAGAAGAGTGAGGGGGTGATGGAGTAAGCTCTATAGTCCAGGGACTCGAGATGTTGGACGAACTCCGTTGTCAAGGTCTCTGCTTCGAAGCGACTGGGAAGTGGAGTGGTTGCCAGAGCACGACTGCGGTCGGTGAAACTTGATCGGGAAGAGCCAGGGCCAGGACTCTCCGTATGACGAGCAGCGAATATGCCTTGACGGGGTAGTCGTGGTGCTGGAGCCAGAGGGAGGATGTCATCCTCGACTTCAGGAATTGGCGACATGGCCTGCTCATTACTAGCCTGAGACAGGGAAGAGGTTGAAGTCTTCCGAGAATGACCTCGACTGCTAGTACCTGGTTGTAACTGACTGGAGCTTGCTTGAGCCATGAACTCCCAAGATGGCGCCGTGTGCGGTTCGATCGACGATGGCATGGGTTTGCTCATGGGTGGGTATGCCGTTCCGAACTGCGGTAGTGCGGATCCAGGTGGCATCGAATCGGGTGACGAGGCACGCGTGGTACCTAACCATAATGAAGGTACTGGTGAAGACGGCGTGGAGAAGTTGGGGAAAGGCTCACATTCGTCTATGGCGATGGAAGGCATGCTCCCGCTTCTGGCTGAGAAAGAACCCATATCCAAGTCATCGGCGGTGAATGTGGCGGGTATTGTGGTGTCGAGATTGAGGTGCGAAGGCGTCGCTTGCCAGTCGAAGGATGTTGGCGTGCCGGCCATAAGGTTCTGGTCGATGGATTCCATACCATGCATGGGCGCATTGACGTGTCTGGCCAACTGTGCTTCAAGCTGGTGTATTCGTCCTTCTAATGCTTCACGATGTTCGCTTCAGATTCATTAGAACATGGGTCATGTGACTACGCGTTGACGCGTCTTGATGCTAGCACTCACGATGCCACAACTTCTTTTGGTTTCTGTGTTCTCACGCATTGTATTGCAAAACGTTTACACGTCGAGCAGGGCGTCTCGCCGTCGCATCGAATCTTCCTCCGTCGACATCGCTCACAAGCGTTCGAGACAGACTTTCGCCTGGGCTGCCAGTCCTTGACAGCGCTGGGGGAGAAGCGAGCTGGACCCTCACCAGAAGGCAACGAAGCTTTTTTTTAATTAGCGATATCAAAGAGCGATATAGTTGCCAAGCTTACTGAAGGGGCACATGCTGGAGACCGATGTTGAAGATTCCGCGTCGGATACTGAGTCTTCCGAAGATTTGAGTGCAGATTTGTAGAATAAGCAGCTGATGATCACAAGACGGAGGCGTGAGAAAGGAAGCCATGGCGGAGGACGAGATCTCTGTTTGTTTTACATCCCGTTGCCTGTAGTAGTGACAGACTGTTGAAGGTTGACTAATCGGGTGTACCTGCCCTGGTGCTTCGCGCTCGATACACTTTCCTGACAATCTGGCCCTCACCATGACCTGCGACGCAACAACCCGGCTCCTTGCACGTCTCGACTCCTCATAGGCGCGGACGTGCGACGAGACATGGTCATGCATGTCGCATCGACTTTCCCTCCGCTTTCAGATCTTCTAGAACAACATCTTGCAGATGACAGGGCTAAGGGACGGGGAGGCGGCCGCACTCCGCGTCTGCAGCATAAGTGTCGCACAGCCCCCCAAAAAGCTCCCACCGGCAAATCCTTCGACGCGTAAAAGAGCGGAATCGACGGCGATTTTTCCGCTCTTCAGTCCTATCGCATTGTGAAGCACCACCGGAAAATTATAGAAGAGCACGTATGGCTTCTGAGCTTGTGACAGAGAGTCGATCGTGGGACAGCCCGACATCATCAGTCCTCCCGTTCTCACCAGTCCGCCCGTTTTATCGCATCGACGCCTGCCCAGGCAGATTACAACTGCCGATGACTCAAAACAACGTTTCTATATCGTCGCATCAATGTCTTGGCAGACGGGACGCCCACTACCATACGCGTCCATGAACACTGTAAGCGCCGTGCGGCCTCGGTGACGCGTGTCATTGTCTGGAAGTTCATCGAGAAAAATGCCATTGAGAATATCGCATTTATATTAAGATATCTACACGACCGAGCGCATCGCTTTAACACAACTACACACGACACAATGGACCGTCCGTCGACTGAACACCCGCGCCGATAATGCCGTTGTCATCAATGGCCCAGCCTTCGGTGCCAACACCATGATGCACATAGAAGAGCATATCAGGATCATACTTCTTCTTGATCTGCTGGAGCCTGGGGTAGTTGGAGCCCCAGAAAGATTGTTGCCAATCCGGCTCGGCGATGTCGGCCTCATTACCGTACGCGCCGCCAGCGGGTGATATCTCACGTAGAGGAGCCATGACCTCAGTGGTGATCTTTTCGACGGTAGCTTGCCACCCCGCAGCGGATTCTTCGGGGACATTGTTGATGACGACCATCTGGCTCTCTTCGTTGCGGAAAGCAGGGTTGACTGAATTGATACCCTTTTGTTCCGGGTCGATAGGGCGCTGGTGGTACATATTTATCATCATAGCATTTTCCACAATCTGCTGAATAGCGGCTACTGTTTGGTTGCGAATCTCAGAGTTCTCCCAGTTTTCCGATGTCAACAAACGGTTGGCCGCAATACCTGTGGCGCCACCAATGTAATAGTTGAAGGTGCCAAATGTCGCCTGGTAGGCTGGGTAGAAACTGTCGTGATGGGTTGTATTGGGGCTGAGCTCAATACCAAGCGAGGCACACTTCTCGTAGAAAGGCTTGATAAGAGCCTCATACTCTTCGACTGTCTTGTCCGTGGCAAAGAATGGGCCCATCGACCACATGTAAGTTCCTGGTGCGAGCTTCATGAGGGAGAAATAGGAGTAGGTTTTCGCTCGGTTGTAAACGGGAATGTTGTCGAAAAAGAACTTAAATGCCTCCCAGAACTTTTCGACTGTAACAGCCTCGGACGTCATGATGGTCCAGGAAGACTGAGTGACCGGGACCTTGCGGTGGACCTTGACTACAGCAGATGTGACCACGCCGAAGGTACCGCCTCCACCGCCTAACATGGCCCAGTAAAGATCACTGTTGACCTCTGGGGTAACAGTAATGAAACGGCCACTAGCAAGGACGACTTCGAGAGCGACGATTTGATCAGACCCCACGCCGAACAACTGCATTAGAGGACTGTGCCCGCCGCCTGTAGAGTAGCCTCCAAACACACCCACGGTAGGGCAGATACCAGCGATAGCGGAGACGCCATATTTGTCGGCAGCTTGGTAGAGCTCGAAACCTTGGACGCCCGCTCCGACTTTGAAGACCGGTCCGTTGTACATCGAACTCTTGTAGTTTTTGACATACTTGATCTCCTTGAGGCCATGCGTCCAGATACTCAGTGCACCTTTCCCTACCGAGCGACCGTTGTAGTCTAAATCAAAGCGTACGAAGTTAGTATATTTATTACATGCAGTTCGTATAGAGACACTTACCATGACCAGTGTTGCGAACGACTAGGCGAAGGTTGAGGTTGCGTGCGAGGTTCACTGCCAACTGAATCTGCGCAACGTTGCTGATCTTTACAGCATACTCCGAGTAGCCACCTTGGGTGCAAGTTCCGTTGGCGGAGTCGCCTGAAGTGGGAATGGGACAGGTCATTCCATACCACAGAGGGTTCATCAGTGCACCGTTATCAACATAGCTGCTGCTGTTAGTGGCTGTGTCGGTTCGCTGTCAAGTATCGCTACTAACTAAATCTCTTCTTGATCGAAGTTCTTCACCAGGTTCGCGCACTTTGCGGCATCGTCTAGATGTCGGTGTACGAAGTCAGTGTATGTTTCACATGCAGTCTGTACAAGCACACTTACAGTTGTCATACTCGGATTTCTTGTAGCAGGACGAGCCTATAGGAACAATCTTCTCCAGAGCACCGCCAAGTAAGGTGTCGAAAACACTCCACGCCGCTTTGCTCGGATACAATTCATCTCCAGGCATCGTCTTGCAACGAAGAGCTCTACGAGTGCGGCGTGCACGCACCGAAAGCGTAGAGTTCGAGCTGTCCTCGAACTCGTACAGTGGCGCATACTCTGCAAGATCAGGGTTTTGTTGGAGCGCAGCTACGACATCGTCTGTCAGTTGTATGGCCTCGCCATCGAAAAGAGGAAGCTCTGCAGGCGTGATCTTGGCAGCGAGCGTCTCTGCAGCAGGTGGGACAGCAAGCGAAGCGCTCTGTGCGAACGCGAGGGCAGCACAGGCCAAAGAAACAGTGAAGGATCTGGCCAGCATTCTGGACTGATGGGAAGTCTAAACGGTAATGAGTGACAGGACGGTCCCTGACTGCCATGCTCTTTGTGGCCCATAAGCGCATTTATACATATTCAGTTTGTATAGGATCTCAGCCCAAGCGTGCAGCATGCGGCGGGCAATGGACTCATTGAGGCGAAAAACCGTTTACCAAATCCTTGGGTACAGGATCACTCGACATGGGTACAACGGCAAGAGGGTGAGCTGTAGCATTTTTACGCCTTGCACCAGTCGGACGAAAGAGAATAGCAGGGGAAATGTTCGTCTAGAACGCCAACGGGCGGGCGGGTAAACACGTACCGGGACTAGTATTCCGATGGACCCTCGATTCCGCATCTTGAGACACGAAGGATGTAAACGGCTCTTCGGACTTCCTTCTTTACCACGTGTGCGGGCTACGTTGTGTTGTCTTCAGCCTCGCACCATGCTTACGGGAAAAGGAAATTCTCGAGCCCGCATTCGTACGGTATGCAGGGTCCTCTCTTCACTCCGCGGATGGATATACGATCTGGCCTATGATGTCCTCGAAGAGAATGGGGCCAGACAGTATTGTTACTAGGTAGTATCTATCAGGCATCCCGCTAATTGCAGAAGGGTTTAGTGCTGAGTACAATTGACAGGCCATGAAATTGATTTCTGGGCGAAAGTCCCACGCATCTAAACACCCAAGACACCATGTGGGGCTGCGCATGCCGGCAGTAAATACCTTGTCGAGACAGAACGAACTTTATGGATTTCAACCTGCAAAACCGCGGAGACGGAAGTTGTTCTACCAATTATCTTACGGGTAGGTAACCAATGTATTTTGAGATGATACATGCTGGCACCGAGCTGTTTTTGCATACATATACATCATTGTGCTTTGCAAGAACGTAAGAAACGAGACTTCTGCTTTACCAACCCAATTAAGGGGTAACATTACAGACTAAACACTTATTAACTACTACACATCATGGCGTTAAGCCAAGCGACTTTCGAGAGGGTATAGATCAAAACAAGAAAGCAAAGTACCATCAACCAGTAATCTCGACCGTGGCGCCTCTTTATCTACCCCTCCAAACCCCTTCTGTTCACCATCCAACCTCTCCCTCCCTCAGGATACACGCATCTACCACTTCGCATCCCGATCAGCATAAGCTGAGCAATCCAGCGCCGGAATGCTAAACCCATACCCATCCGTCCTTCCCTCCCGATCTTGGTTGCTAATCTCCACCCTAAGTGTGACGTCCAACCCATACGGTCCACACAGACCGGAGGGTACGATACCGTTAGCAGCGGGATGTTGAGTGCCAGCCTTCTCTTCACCGATATGGAAGCCCAAACGCATGTTGTCCTTCTTGCCGGGAGGAGCAGAGACCTTGGAAGCGGCGGTGTTGTTGGTATGTATGGAGGGGGCGGAGCCGGGAGGTACACCGAGAGTTGAGGGAGTGGGAATATTGGATTCGCAGATGATGGCGTAGTTGCGGGAAGGCATTGTGGCGTGGTTGGCGGCGGAAGTCTTGGGTTCGATCTTTCCGTCCTTACCATCGCCATTGATCTGGGCGGTGGAAGTACCGTTTGTCGCGTTGACGCCGTCGGGCAGGGCCGGATCGCGGTCGAAGATCTCGAGGAGCGTCTCGTCAGTTTCCTTGTCAAGGTGGTGGATCTTGTTTCGGCGGGCGAGCAGGTTTGCAACCGCCTGTGGTGGAGGCTTGTTGGTAATGGCAGAGCTAATGATGTTGGGCATATAGCGGTGGTCTGCTTCGGCAGGGATCTGATGTGTCTTGGGGTTGGTGTAGAAGCGCCCAATGGCTCCTAGATGTACATCTCCACCGAGAATGGTGACACGCACGGAAAACTTCTTAGAGAAGGCCTGCAGACTGTGCATCAGGTTACGACGCTCCTCCTTGTGTTGGCGCGCAGTGTAGTGATCATCCAAGTCGTCGAGCAAATCGACTTTGCCGTCGAACTGGTTGAAGAAGCCTCCAGCGAAGCCGAAGCGCTTGTTCAAGAATTTGATGGGTGCGATCAGGGGTGACTGCAAGATGTTCTCGAGCCAGATCAGACGAGGGTAAGCGATTGGGACACCAAGCAGCAAGATCATGTGCTTGAGCTCTGGGTTTGCAGTGAACTCAGCATCCAGACGGTCGAAGAGCATCTTGTAAGTCTCAGGGTAGTTGACCTGATGCCTAGTACGCTCTGTTCGAGCATCAATACCAGCAAAGGCAATGCGCGCACCTAGCTGACAAAAGATACTGCGGCTACGTTCCTCAACATATGGGCCAGGCTTTGAGCCTATGAGGTATGATGGGTCGCCCTCGTCGTTGGTCATGACGAAAGTGTTTTGCACTTGGGCAGGGTCGACGGGCGTTGTTCCTTTTCCCTGGCCGCTTACATCGGTCGTCTGCGGCGCATCGGTCGTGAAAGTGCTCTTCGGAGGAGCAAGGTGATGCTGGAAGAGGAGGTAGTACTTGTGTGCAACACCACCAATACCGCGGAAGACGGCGCAGTTCATGAAGTGGTCAGTGTATGAGCCAAAACCATCGATGATGTCGTGGTCATCCCAGATGTTTACCTGAGGAATTTGGCTGTTGGCGGTAGAAAAGGGTGCGTGGCTGTACCATCTGACGTAGTTATTGTAGTAGTATTCATCACAGTCGGCGCGCATTTGCTGACCGAAGGGGAATTCTCGTCGCTTATGGGGGCTGTGGATATCGGTCCAAGGCTTGAGCGGGCCATCTACTCGCACTCCATCGTTGTAAATCTGGTCGCCTCCTCCGATCATGACGTGGAAGGGTCGCTGGTCGTGCATGCGTAGGACGTCGTTCCACAGCACAGGTCCACACCAGACATCCATATCAGTGCCTACACTGAAGCCATTGCAGGAGTGGAACATGATGCGCATCGACTGTGTAATCGAAGGTACAACGAAGTTCTGCGGCTTCTCCTCCTTCTGGGTGTCGGTGTACTTGAGGTTCTGGATATCGTAACGCCATCTCGACTCGAATGGCTGCATGGGCGCATCGATACGGAAGCGCCAAAAGGCCCTCTTGCTGTCTTCATACAGCTTCTCGCCGTGAAAGGTGCGCGCATCTACGCTGAACCTCACGTCGCCAATGTTCCTGTCGACGGGACCAGCTGGTGAGAGCACAAGCTGGGGGTTCGGCTGTGCGTCGTTCGGGTTCTGTTGGCCAGGCGTAGTAACAATCAGAACACTGCCATGCCAGACGGGCTGCCCGGCCTGCTGGTTGCTGGTGCGTCTGTAGTTGAGGAGCGGTCCCATGATGACGTCCACCACGCCCGAGGTGCTGATGACCTGAGGCCCGGCCCCAATGCCTATCACGCCACTGGGGTCCTCATGTTGTTGGTATTCGGCGGTCATGGTAGTAGCCAATCGCGAGTGATGTTGGGCAGCGAGAGAAAAGCGCAGGTATAAAAGCAGACGCGTCGAATATGTCTACAAGTCTACACTCTGGTCAGCCTATTGAGTCAACTAGACCACGCGGCAACCTACAATGGCGATGCGCTCAGGGACCAAGAGTTGAGCTCAGGCGCAGATACGATGCGCGCCGCTAGTATAAGTCGCGTTTCTGTCGCAATCGAAGCAATTGCACGCCTATTGAGAGCGCGGGTAGTATGGAAACGATATCAGGCGGGGGAGAGTAAGAATTTCAGGAAAGGCTGGGGCCAAAATGAAAGCGCCTCTAGCCTCAAAGTCTTGAAAGTTGTTGTGCCTGTGATTGATGGCACAAGAGACGGCAGGGATAGTTGCCGCTAGCCGGGTGGGCCATGACATCCTCGACGCTTCCGCGCTGCAGTCCATCCCTCACACACGGGGCCTATCGCGATCTTCTGCATGGTCTGACACGCCGTCTCCAATCCTACCCACCTCATATGTCAGGTTCCTCAAGAACCCTATTTTCGGTCTCTTGCATTCATCCTCGCAAAGTCTATGAGCTCATTATCTCCCTCCCGCGCCACAAGCTACCCAACCAAGCTTTCGATACATGCGCCAAGCACCCGCTATCCTTGCCAAGCATTACATATGACGATGATCAATGGCTGTGGTGTGGCTGCCAGTCCACTCTAATTTCCACACGATAATCTGCCACACGAAGATCCAACGGGGCGGCGCCATTGTGGCAGTGGATGACGGTGACAAGAGGGGTCAAGTGGCTATGCTTGTTCACGAGTGTGGTTTCCATCAGGTAGCATTACAGTACCGCAAGTCTGCATTGGCATCGCCTCATGAAAACACCAAACGAGAAGATACCCCTAATTCGTATCACTCTATCTCTTGTGTTCTTTTGTATGTCATGTTCCAGTGAGTCCATTGTGGTGATCTGCGATGCTTGCGTCAACCGTCTTCGTAAGTTTTTACGTTTCTGCCACGGGCCGACTGATGGACTCTGTATCATGTGATTGTGTGTGCTATTGGCGACAAGCGGATTCGTCCACGAGTATATGCTGATGTATAACGCCATTTATGCTGCTCAATTTGCAATATCAACAGTCCCTATTCATAAACGAACCTCATTAGTGTTTGACAATATCAGACTTCCTCTTCATCCACAGGCAACACCTCTTCCCTACTCAGCCCAATCTCCTCCCCAACTCTCCTGACAACCTCTTTGATAGCAGCACATGCCGGGCTGTCTGGGTACGCCGTCAAGAAACTTTCTCCAAAATCGCATGCCATGCCTATCCTCGGGTCCAGTGGTACCTTGCCCAAGAAGGGTATATTTTGATCCTTAGCCAGCCTTGCTGCACCACCCGTACTCGCTCTGAATATCTGAGACTCATGTTTGCAACCCGGGCAGACAAACCCGCTCATATTCTCCACGATGCCCAGTATAGGTATGCCGGCTTTCCGGCAGAAATCAATCTCCTTCCTAACATCGAGGAGCGAGACTTCTTGGGGTGTGGAAACGAGGACCGCGCCATCGACGCCGCTGGCTTTGAGGAACGAGTTTACAGAGAGATGTTCGTCGGATGTGCCCGGTGGTGTGTCGACGATCAGAAAGTCCAGTTCCCCCCAAGTTACGTCCATGAGGAATTTCTTAATCAGACCGTTCTTCTTTGCGCCTCGCCATATTACTGCATCGTCGCGGTTTGGTAGCATGAACTGTACGCTCATGACTCCGAGGTTCTCGCTGACCCATACCGGCTCCCATCCTTCTCCGCTGACGTGTATTGTCTCTTCTTCCACACCCATCATCTTTGGTATGCTGGGTCCGCAGATGTCTGTGTCCATGAGCCCGACCGTCGATGACGGATTCGATGCGAAGCCATGTGATAGCATTGTGCTGAAGGTCGACTTTCCGACGCCGCCTTTACCGGAGAGGACCAGGATCTTGTGCTTCACCGAGGAGAGTCGTGCGGTTATGATGGGTATATCGGGATCGGGGCCCTTGGGTGCGGAGGCGCATATTGACTGGTTGGGACATCCTGCGCATGAATCTGCTTGACCGGCTGTGAGGGATTCGGGACCAGGACAGTGTTCTATCGTAACTATGTTAGTATTGTACTTTCGCCAAGTTGCGAAAAGAGGCGGGGCAAACATACCTGGCTCAGGCGCAACGAGTTTCGGCGCAGCCTTGAGTGGCGCTTCGAAATCGACCTGTACTGGCTCTTCTAGGGAGGGCGCCATGATGTGTGTGAATGTGATTGGGATGGGTGTGAAGACTACATTATTGCATACTGAGGGAAAGTCCTAGAGGCTTGATAATCAACATTGGTGATAGGGCTGTAATGCTTGGCGTTTTGCCCCACGGGTCTCGTCCGACTTTCGGCACCTACAACCAAAAGCGTGCATCCCGTGCGGGTCCACCGGCCAGCCTGATCTTCACTGGCACGAGCAGATCTCCCATGACACTCGACCCACTGCTTTCAGTTGTTCATTGTTTCTGTTCGGGAGCCAACTGTTTAGAACAAAACGATATCATCACTAGCTGAATGCTTGGGCGCGTTTGACGTTTGAAGTCATTGTCTATTCATGCAAGCTATGCTCGTCTAATTCACGTCATATTCATCCCCGTTTGCTGGGAACCTATCCACTACCCAAGTCATGAGACATCTACTTCAACTTGACCATCACATACGGGATCTCAACATCCTCCTCCTTCTGGTCCTCGGCGGTAATCTCAAAGATGACGTTCTTCTGGTGCTCGGGTACTGGCTTCTTGCTGACGTGCTCGACAAGCTTGCTCATACTGTTTCTTGTTAGTGTCTGCGTACAAGAGGGGAGTTGGAGAGACTTACGTGAGAGGCATCCTATCCTTCAATTTGGCTGGAGGGTAGAATGATGCGTAGAGCAAACTAACACCAGAGCTGATCATCTGGATCGATAGACCCTTCTTCTCAAAGTGGTCCACAAAGTCCTTGAGGGGGATATCATCCACCTCAAAACGATCCCATAGCTTGTCGATCGTTACCTCGCCGTCGTGCCCTTGGTATGTACCCTTCGGGCTTGCAATCGGCTCACTGAAACCGAAGAATGGCAGCGCCAAGTTGATGAAGCCGTTCTTGTATTGCTCGATGTCCGTCTTGCCGTCAATGATCTTGTACAATTCAAGGTTGACGAGACCAGTCACCAAGGCGGTAGTGGTAGCAATGGCCGGAATAATCTTCCCAGCAATGAACTTGGTCTTATGACGGTCCGCTTGCTCAATCTTGTAGTTCTCAGCACGGAGGTTACTGGCAGCAGTGATGAAGTCAATGTGGTGGTTGGAGTCATCATCCTTTTCGAACTCAACAGGCTCAAGCTTGAATCCGGCGAGAGACTTTGGTGCTGGAAGTTGCTTGATAATGCTATCAAGCGACTCGTTATCATCACTACCAGCCTGATTAGCATTCGGGTCTGGCTCCTTCTCGTCGGCCTGGATCTTCACAGTAGGATCGGGCTGGAAGTCAGGGACGATCATGTCATTGAGAACTTCAACGTAGTGCTCCTTCGATGCATTCGGCTTGATACCGTAGTTGAACGCATGTAAGGTGGCGGCAGCTTCCACATAGGTAAAGTGTGTTGGGTTTGAAGAGTCAAACTTCGATGGGTCTGGTGCGCGCTTGGGTCCTGACCAGAATGGCTGACCGGAGCCGGTCTTTGAGTCCTTGGGGAAGTTGTACAACAACTGCGCTATCGCGTGGTTGTAGTTCTTCTCGAATTGATGACGGGCCCAAATTATGCAGTCATCAAAAGACAGCGGCTTCTCAGTGACCAGGAAATCCCGCAAAGTCTCCAAAGTCTGCTTCTCGTTACCAGACTGCTTCAGCGATGCACCAAGGTAGTCGGGTTGCGTCAAGTACAGGTTAACGATCTCCGGACCCTTAACGAATAGCGAATCAAATGACTCTCGCGCCCAAGCGATAGTGTGCTCAATCCGGTTGGGGAAACTCCTGAGTGTGCACATAGGGAAGGACTTCTCGGGAGGATCTTGCGATGAAGAGTAAGACTCTGTAATAAATGGCAGAACAACCTGGGTGTTGCCCTTGGTGCCGAGAGTACCACTGTCAAGCAGAGGCTTGCGGAAGAACACACACCGTCGGTCAACGTACGTGCGCGCCTCTACGTTGTCCAGCGCGTTTGTTACACCGTCCAGAGAATTCCAGAACTCCTCGTTGAAGATATGCTCGGTCTCCGGGCCGACCTTGTCTTGAAGTGTCACAATCTTTCCACTGAGGTCAGGGTTCATGACCTGAACAGCCTTTGCTGCAGCGTCACTCTTTAGCTTTCCAACATCTGCTGGTCGGAACAAGAATTGTCGGTTCAAGTTGCTCTTTTCGATCTGGTCATTGTCGGTTACGGTAATCTTGCCCTCAGGGCCAGTACCGAGACCCATCATAGCCCAGTTCTTGAGCATCTCACAGCCGATGGCACCTGCACCAACGAGGAACTGCTTGACGTTGCTGAGCTTCTTCTGGTATTCCTGACCCAGAACAGCGATCTGACCATCGTAGCGCGAGCCAATCGGAGCGCACTGCTCTTCCGAACGGTTTGTGGAGGTGGGAAGTGACTCCAACGAATCGAAGTAGAGGAACTGAACAATGGGGTGGAATTTTCCAGACACGGACTTCAGAACTTCCTGAGCGGCCATGCCACCGAAGAACGCAGCAACGGGGCTAAGGTCACCGCGCGCTTGGTAACTGAGTTCCTTGATGAGTTTCTCGTCCAGCTCAACCTTCTCCTCCCCTTGACCTGCGATCTCTTGTGCGATCTTGAAAAGCTCATCCGCATCGGCTTCGTGATGAGGACGTGGGAACTCACCCTTGTGGAGGCTCGCGAATTTGTGGATGGCCTGGATACCGACGTGCAGCTGTTGCGGTCGGTCGAACTTGGCGAAGTCGGAGATGAGAAGCTCAGGCTTCTTGAGCTGCTTACTGAAAGGCTCAAAGTTGATGATCTTCGGCATCTTGACCTGAATGAACTGTCCTCCCCTCTTGTACTCTCCTAGGCCAGAAACATCGCCGATAGAGAAAGTATATGGTCCCTTGACCTCAATCTTGCGAGGCGCACAGCCGTTCAGGCCCTCCATACCCTCAACTTCGGAGAATGTGACCCAGTCGCCATCTTCGAGGCCGTGTCTTGTCTCGTCTAATGCTGACACGATACCCTCCTCATCAATGCCGGCGATGATGCCGTTGTTGACGTTCTCGCCGGTGGGGTCGCCGATGGTGAAGTTCTTGCCAAAGTCAGTGAAGATGGTGCCGAACAGACCGTATGTGTCAGTAATGACAACGTAGATACCGTTGTCGTGGCAGTAGTCTGCAATCTTGATTTGGTCATCGAGCAGCGTGTCGGTGAGGACAATGACCTGGAACTGCTTCAACTGCGACAGGTCTGACGTCAGATCCTTTCCACTGAATTCCTGCACAGGTGTGTATGGGTTGAGCTCGGAGACGCGAGGCACGGTGACGGAGGCGCGCGGCTTCCCCACATCGGCGGGAGTAAGGAAGAACTGCGACGATAGATCGGCGAGAGCGGCGGGCTTGGGGTCGTAGAGTGTCAGCGACTTAACACCGGCTAAGGCGATGTTCTTCGCAATCTCGACACCGAGACCTCGTAGACCAGCAACGAGGACATTGGAAGAGCCCATGCGCTTCATGGCCTCATGGCCCAGCACGTACAGCTGTCTGCTGTAGAGGGACTCATCGATGTCACCGTTGCTACCAGAGGCTTCCTTGAGTTGTTCGACGGCGGTGGCAGGGCTGTCGACTTGCATGTTTTCCTTGGATACATTAGATGGAGACCAGATAGTGCAAAAGGTACTGCAGTGCAGAGAGTGTAGGAGATGTCGAGTACATGAGTTGCAGATGCGGAGGCGCAACCTAACAAAGCACTCCTTACTAATCGCCGGGCCAACTTACTGTCATGGCTTTCTCTTTCTTGCTGGGACGAATGTCCTCGCCAACGGCTTTCCGCTTCCCCAGTTTGCCGACTGTCGTGAAGCCTAGACGCTGTCAGGTGTGGCGGTCGCGGGCGCCTGGATTCGAGTCGCGGGGTAGTGCTGCTGTTTAGAGTTGTGAAGATGGACAAACAAGGTCAACAAGTTCGTCGCTGGCTTGGTTGAGTATAGAGGGTGTAAATGTAAGGAAGGCAAAGGCTGAAGGCGCAGCAGGGCAGGAGGTTATTACGTGAGTACTTGTCACAGCGAAGGTGCTGGAGCTCCACCCTAGCGCCATCCCACTTTAATCTTGGCGCAGTCGTCACTTCCGCCTGGAGTTTGCGCTTCCAGCCAACCCTCGAATCCACAACATCACCACTGGTGCCTGCTCTAGGCTTTGCGACACAACTGCGTACTCTCATTCACAGATCCTGCAAACTTTCTTGTTATCCCAGACTGGCCTGTGAAATGCATCCGATATTGCCACTGTACCACATCTACGCATCTGTCAAGCAACCACGACTCCAACCACCACGCACAGCTCCATGTAAAGGGATTCATGCTTCGTCAAATCACCTGAAAGATTGCAGAGATTCGCTCTTCCTTGACCCAGTTCGAATTGACACTTGATTCGCGCTCTCAGGCTTGTTTGAGTCAGCTCTGCTTCATACTTTCCTGACCGAGGTGTAGCAGTACTTACACTTCTGCATCCGTCGCATCTCAGATTGTATATCTCCTCCGGTCGCTTCCTTGCTCTACAAGCTTGTCAATCCATGTGGTGTTTGCATAACTCGTCGCCCCACTCACGGTATGCTAGGCGTAGTTGCCGCTGCTGCCAAAAAGACACTAGGGCAACGGCAAGTTGAAGCAGGCCGAATACAATGGCTGCGATAAATTCTGTGGACTGGGCGTCGAAAGACATTAACACGTATGGCTAGCCGGAAACCTAATATTGAGTAACGAAGCTCGTCGATATACCTCAAGAAACAGGAAGAGGAATCATTGCGCTGCTATGTCTTTCGACAATGTACTTTTGCATGCTCAATTGTCAAGGTTTCTGCAAAGCTATACTGTTCCGGGGCCAACACCAAGTCAAGACGTCAATGCCTGGACGCATGGCTGTGTTGTACTTTGGTCTGTATCATTATGGGGGTATTGGATGTTCGAAATTGTACTTCTGCTGACGCTTGTTTGATTGGCTCAGCGTTACACCGGTTGTGACTTCAACGTGCACGGTGGCGTTTTTGGTATGCAATTAGGCGACCAGGGTGTCTCGCATGAATTGTACTTCTGTCCGCTGGCTAATGATATTCAGACGTGGTCCAGCCTCGTGGCATAACCTAACTTGCATATAAACCACCCTGAGAGTCCACCTTCAAACTTCCAATATTGAGAGTGACGATGCCTTTCTTGTCTTTGCATACCAAAGGAAATTAGACAAGAACTCTTCAGCTTCAATTCTTGTCATTTGATCATATCATTCGGACGATACACATACCCTTACAGCTCCTCGAAGGCCTACTAGACATGAATTTCGACCTGTCTTTGGTTTCAATTGCTGACAACGCTACGGCGTTGCAACCCCCACCTGCGTCCTCAAACGCCATTCCAGATACTCGGGCACGAAAGAAGAAGGCGCCGACACTTCGCGAAAGTGACTGGGAGCCATACAAAGACAGGATTATACAGCTACACCTCACGGAGAAGCGACCCCTTACAGAAGTCAGGACCACAGTGGAACAAGAGTTCGGCTTCACTGCTGAGTATATTGAGCACCATGCTGTTCTGTCGTAATCGAGCTGACAAGCAGCACAGGATTCGCCAATACAGATCTCGTCTGACCCAATGGAAGCTCGACAAGAACATCAAACCAGAAGAAATGAAGGCCATCGTAAGACATCGCCAACAGAGGAACCTTATCGACACAGGTAAGGGTAGTCTCAAATTCCGTGTAAGAGGTCGAGAAGTCGAACCCCAGAAGATTGAGAGATGGATGAGAAAACACGAACTTCGTGAAAGCATGATATATGCTCCAAGCCCTACTGGATGTCAGTTACTTGGACGCGTGTGTCAATTGAGAGGTGTTAATGAAGAGCAGCAACCCCTTCGGCTGTCAGCTACTCGACAATTTCCGAGGCTGAGCCACCAGGCATAGATCCAATGTCTTCTCCTGCGAATGCTCATGACGTTGACATGGATAGCAACAACTCTCCCACGACGCCTTGCCAGAACACCGAAGGTCCTCCCACTACACCTCGACTAGCTATCGTATATCCACCTTCTGGACCGCTTGTGAGCCAGACCAATTATGCATACGTCCACGCAAGATTACGATATGAGTATGCTACACTCAAGTACGAGTACGGATCGTATGATCTAGAACATCTAGGATTTCTATCAAACGCGCATTGGGCTCTACAAGCATCGTGCAAACCACCGACGAGCATTCTTTATCAGCAATGTGCAATGGTGGTAGGTGGGACTATCGCGCAAGTCCTGATCGAGAGTTGGATCAAGAATCCTTTGTTGTTGGGTCCGCAACCAACCATCAATTTGCATTTCTACTTCTGCCATCTCCTGTCCACAGATACGGTCAGCGTCAGACTCCATACCGTAGGGAACACGGTACTCTCACCACATTCTGTGGATATAAGATTCGACTTGGTGTTAAACGACTTGCGATCACTTCCGCCGTGCAAATTCGCTTAAACGCCTGATCCACCCCGTCCCGTTCACCTTCCATCGTCTACGATGGGAATATTTCTGTACAAGGTTCCATGGAATGAGTTACAACCCTTTCCGTGGGCCGGTTACGACGAAAGTCAAAGGGGAACGATGCCTCCTCTGCCATCGGACCCGGCGAGCGGAACGCAGTAATACACACAAGTATGCAGTTCAATAGAGTTTTATAGACCAAGCCTTGAGTTCACAGTCGTCTTTGATTCCATTTCCATTCCATTGCTTTCATATACATCTTTCTTCCATCCCATGTCTCATATCCTCGCATACGCATTTCCTCATTAATCGCATACGTCGAGAGAGTAAGAAAAGTAAACCAAAACATAACACAGTCGTCGCTTTGCAGTCGTGAGCGAACTCCGCTGAAAACGCCCAAGTAACGCCAACAGGGTCAACATTGTCGAAGCCCCGTGTACCCACAATAAAACCCACCCATGCCATAAGGTATCAGCACGGAGCTAGACACAAGGAGAAAGCAAAAAAGACTTTATACAGTTTTGAAAAGTTGCTAGAGAGATTCCGTTTGGTGGGACGTTCATCTTCTCGATGAGTGGCGTGTTCGGCGTGTGTGGCGGTCTGATGAACTTGCGCTGCCTGTATGATTGTTAGTAAACTGCTGGTAGTCCCAAGGCCGTGGATTTACTTACTCGAACTTGTGTAATCACTGTACATGTATGATGTTCCACTGACAGTGGTACTCTTATCGTCAACCTTGGCATCATGTCTCCTCTTCAGGCCCAAAGCGAGCGCGAGACCACCAAGTCCAGCCGCAAGGCCCAGACCCTTCTTCGCACCACTGTGCTTCTCAGAACCAGCGCGCGATGGGCGAGAAGGACGACCGGCTCCGTACCAGCGACCTCCGGCAGCAGCGCCACCGCTGTGGTGGTGCTCTTCGATGTAGGTTTCTTCGTGCGTGTGCTTGCGCTTCTTGCCGATGCCGAAGATGGCAAGAAGAGTGTCGAAGAGAGCGCGAGCGCAGCAGAAGAGGCAGAGAAGGAGGAGTAGCAATATGCCCAAGATAACACCGATAACGATACCAGCGATGGCACCGCCGCTGAGGCCGCTGTTGCTCTCTTCAGTTGGGACGAGGCCGCCGCCTGCTGCGCCGGTGGGGATGGGTGTCTGGAAGGGAACAGTCGCGGTGGGGGTCCCGGTATAGGTGATGACTACTACGCCTGAGCTAGTTGGTCGCAAAGGAGCAGATGGTGATATACCTCCGGAGCTGCCACCAGCGATCAGCGCGCAAGTGCCGGCGCTGGAAGACAGACAGTAGAAGCCTGAGTCGCAGCAAGTAGAACCGCAGGGGTTTTGCGACTGGCTACATGTCTGCGTTGCGACGGCAGGGACATATGTGCTGTAGACTTCGGTCTTTGTGAGGAGACCGACTGTCTCGACGTATGTTGTGGTGTGGTATTGCCAGTAGCCGCCTGCTGCTTCTGTGGTCGCTCCACCAGAGCCGCATTGCGCCTGGTTACTTGCGTCGGTGTAGCAAGTTGAACCCGAGGGACAGCATAGCCAGCCTCCGTAACCACAAGGGTTGTCGCAGTCGGCCTTCTTGACAATCTGCGACGCGTTGTGCAGTTCTTGGAACTCTTCAATGTGGACGGGGTATGGCTTTGCGAGAGCTGAAGGCAGGTGTGCCAATGCGACCAGGCCGAGTACGGCTGGGGGAGCATTGAAAAGCCACATGGTTAGAGATGAGCGATTGAAGGACCAAACGCAGTAAGAACGAGGTTACTGCGATTGGAATAGATAGGACCGTTTGCAGGAAACGGGGGGAGAAGCGAAAGAAGAAGCGCTCTGCAATTCGTAGATATCGCGCAGTCGGCGTGGGAGCGGTGAATGGGTGGATATTGGTGCTGCGGGGTCGATCCGTTGGCTAGCGTGTCTTTCGTGTGTCTGCTGGCGTGGGTGACTGGTTCCGCTGGTGGTGCAAGTTTGGAACCACAAAAAGTCAGCTATTATTTTGAACTTGAATTATGGAGAGAAGAAAGGGTGGTAGGATGTGTGTAATCGTGCAGGAGGAGGTGCGCAAAGAAAAGGGTACACTTGGAATAATCGTGTGGTTGGAAACCGCGGGAGAGGTTGGGGGTGGTTGGGGGACCTTTCCTCACCAACTCCAGCAACACCGGGGTTATGCGCTTGCGGGATTTTTGAAACTTGGCTAGAGTCCAGTAGTGGGAACAGTACGTCGTGTCGTTTTCGTGATGTCAATCAAGTGAGTTCGCGTTCCGTGAGAAGATGTGTGCTGCCTCACGACTCTATCAGAGGGGGTTGTCGTTTACAGTGACGCTGAGCGCTCGCTCCGCCTCCGGTTCACCCAGCAACGACCGTCGCGGCATCACCTAGGCACCCTCTTCGTCTCAGCGCACGTTCAATACCACCATCCGTCATAGCAATTTCCCCCAGAAGGATGTGCCCGGCCCGTGTTGGTCAAAGCCAGATTCCTGTCTTGGCTTCGGGCAGTAGTTCCTCAAGCACTCTGCCTCGCGGAGTCCCGTGGTTCTGCGCATGCAGCCTGCAAGCTGGTGCAGTGGTTTGCCTTAGTCGCGCATAGCTTCTTGGTCTCGCTATACTTCTTTCCGCTGCCTCCGAAAAACCGTTGACTTGTCCTGCTCGTTGTCAAGATCCAGACTCCAGATTTCCGGCCGGCTATAAATATCTTCCGCCGTGTACCTGCAGGGCTCGTGTGATGTTGTGGGCCGCCTGCTGTGCTGGCAACTGGCCCTTCCGTTTTGCACATGCCAACCACTACACCGTAAGTCGATGACAAGTACGCACCAAGCTGTCAACGTCACCGAAAAGGAAGGTCAAGTCTCTGTTGTCAAGACTTTCTCCGCATAGTTTCACATTTCATATTGACTCACGTCTCGCTCTTAGGACAGTAAAGCGTGCTTCCACCATACCCACCACACAAACGTGTGACTCTTCAGCTCACCCTATCGAGTCCATACTCCACAACCATCTTCTCCGCCGCTTTTTGCGCAATGAGATACGCCGTAGCCTGCGTGTGATTATTGGTTGTAAGAGGTGCAACGCTCATATCCACAACCCTCAACCCCTCCGCTCCCCTAACCTTGAACTCCTTGCTCACAACCGCTTCTGCATCGTCGTCCCTTCCCATCTTACAAGTACCGCAAGCATGCCAAACTGTACTGGCATTCGCCTTTGCAAAATCATCCAAATCCGCATCACCCATGGACTTTGGCCCAAGAATGGTACGCACAATATGCGGAGCAACGACAGGATTTCCGGTTATTTTCTGCCACGTGTTGCGGATAGCTTCGCGAAAAACACGGACGTCGAAGGGGTGCGTGAGGAAATTTAGCGCAATGACTGGTTTCTCAGACGCATTTGCTGACCGGAGTGTGACGGAACCGCTGGACTGAGGGTTCATGAGGAAAGCAAGGAAAGTCATATATGTGTTCCCTTCCTCGAGCTGTGTGCCTGGTGGCCAGAGTATGGAGTTGTTGATGAACTCGTATGTCGGAACTTGATCTCTGGACAGAAATTCCTGGACATCGAGTGGAAGCGCCGAATACTCCTCGTACGATTCCAAATCCGTTAGTTTGAGGAAGCCGCCCCAAAGCGAGGAATTCTGGAGGGCGAAAGCGCCAGTTTGGTCTTTGGTCCAGGATTCTTGAGCTTCAGCGACAAGGGCGGGGTTATTGTCAAAGGCGTATTTGGAGTTGATTGAGCCCGAGACTTCGACTGTCATGAAGGTGAGGACGTGATCTTTAAGGTGCTTCCCGACCCCAGGCAAGTCGATCTTGACGTCGATACCAACTGCCTCAAGCTCGGATTGCGGTCCGATGCCGTTTAAAAGGAGGAGCTTTGGCGTGTCGATCGAGCCGCCGCAAAGGATGACTTCGTTGTTTGCCATTGCTGGTATCTTGTCAGTGCTTGTAATTTCTCTGATTAATCTTAGTCCAAGGCTGTACCTTCTCGTCCGTCTTCCGTGACAACGCCAACGACCTTCTTCCCCTCCCATACGAACTTTTCCGCTTTCGCATCTGTCCACACCTCAAGGTTGCTCGGCAGGTCTACCAAATGCGCAATCGCACTAGTACTCCTCCCCTCCTTACTATAGCTATGCGGGAAGACTGCAATTCCTATCGGGTCGCCCGAATTGAGATCAAGGTTGATCTTTTCTCCCATAGCAGCCAGTGCCTCCATCTGTGGCACTACGCCTTGTTCGAGCACAGGCGGGAGACCAACCTTCAACTGCCCTTTCGTACCATGGGAATTAGTGCTAGGATCAGCAAGATGTTTGTAGTCTTCTGAACCCGAGAAGTCGTAGTTCTCGATAGCTTGGAAAGATTTCTTGACCGACTCCCATTTCCAGCTCTCGTCGCCTACTAGATCGCTCCAGCGATTGTAATCTTCGCCACTGCCGTACAGATAAACGGCGAAGTTCAAGATGGAACTCCCGCCCAGACCCTTGCCTCTTGTATACGGTATGTTTCTGCTGTTCAAAGCGGGCTCAGGTTCGGAGACGTAGCCGTGGTCAAGATCTGGACGGAGAGCTTGGGCGTAGTAACGGTGGTAGGGCGCACGGAGGTAGTCACCAGAGGGTGTGGTGCCTGCTTCAAGGAGAAGAACAGAGGGTTTGCGTAGCGAATGGGAGAGCCGGTGGGCGAGGAGACAGCCTGATGTTCCACCTGAGGACGGGACTATTAGTGTTCAAGGATCCATAGGAGGACAGTGGGAACGAACCGCCAATGATCACGAAATCGTACTTGGGTGCCATTCTCAGGGTTCAGGTGCGCGATACAATTAGGTAGTTTGTAAACAGAATGCAGACCTCAACCTGCGCGGTTGCACTATCTTATATCTCCCATTGCTGAATGCAAATAGCATGCACCCTGGATTCCAACTTCATGCACCGACAATATCGAGGCACAAAACATGGAGAGCGCTGCCGTCGGGAAGCCTTCTCACATGCTTAGTGGCTTGGTTAGTCCCGAGAAGTTGGAAGAACGTACGAGGTAGCAGCATGCGGACAGTCTAACCGCATCCGGTCCTTGACGCGTGCATGTAAGCTAACTTAGCGGCTTCCAGCTGAGTGATGGAGGGATGTGTAAGCAGCCTTTTAGGAGACTTACCACATTAAAGCCGGAAACGCCTGCCTAAATTGTATAGCTCATATTGTGGATCAAGCCAAGGATTGTATCATCTTAGCAACGTTGGAAGTCTCCAACTCCGTCTTTAACAATGCTGTGTCACAAAGTACAACTTATATACTGGACGCAATAGGTTGATAGACAGTCCGGAAAGAAAGCGATATTACATACAACGATGAAGAGTATTTACTAACTGGTCCAGTTGAATCTGGCAATGAAGCGTTTTCCGCCGGAAAACCCAATCGTCATCATGAGTACCTAGGTATGTTGCAAGACGTGGTAGCAATCATCTCAGCTGACGAGATAGCTATATCCCGTATTCCAAATTCTCAGACATGGCTTATCTTGACACCGGAAATCTCGCAGCGTTGACGTGACACAGGTCCAAGACACAGTACATCCAGTTCACCGAGCAAAGCTTAATGACTTTAGTCATCTGGTGAAAGACGCAGACAAGCGGGCGTACTGGAATCCCATCTATCTATCATGCCGCAGCTGAGAGTACTTAGTTACAGCTTATCATTAGCTGACGACTCGGTATCTTGGGTTGCCGTGCGCGTTCTGTAAGTCTCGGCTGCATGCCGTTAGCACCACCTCCATCTGACGAAAGGGGGTTTCAGACATAAACGTACCACTAACGCACCCCTCTAGTTTAGAATGTAGATCTGAGAGAAGACGAAACTGCTGTCACGCAACATCAATCTTTATCTAGCCTCTCTTCACAAACTGCACGGCCGCTCATAGTTCACAAATTTCTTTCAGCTTGCTGCTTTCTCTGGCCTCTGAGGGATACTCGAAACGTCCTCGGTTGAGAGCCTGGTAACTTCGTTGTGTGTAATCACCGTCGACATCAAACTCCCCGGTATGCTATTCCTCAGCCAATCTGGTTTTCTGAACAGCCTCTTGCTCTCAGACGCTGCACAAAGGCCTTCAACTGCGTCCGGATTTGGAAATCCTTGCTCGACGTCACTCCGACCACCTCGGTGTCTTTCTTCATCACTGCTAGAAACTGTGGCGAGACTGCGGTGGTGAAGTGGCGAGAATTTCGAGAAGCTGCGTGCAATCAATGCGCGCAGATCTGGCAGCGACGCTGCGATTATGGCAAATGAGATTTGAATGGCAACTAAAATGTTGACAGCGCTGCCAAAGTACCGCATGTTGCCTTCGCGACGCTTAATGAACGGAATCTGGAGAAGGGCGACAATACAAACAATAAATCCCAGACCAAAGATGAGTACGAGGCCGAGTCGTTGTCGGATCTTTAGTTTGGAGAGCTGCCACACGTACGGAATCGGGAGTGCGAAGATCAAGCTATCAACTATACTATCACCAATGGCTGCAGAGTAGCTATATATCGCGGAGCTGAAGCACTGTGATCCAGTGAAGTCGAGCCAGTTCTTGGTCCATAGCTTGCTAATGTCTTCGCACAAGACTATGAGGACGGTGAGTACTTCGATAAAATGCGCAAGCGCCAGGAAGAGAAGAATGTAACAGCATCTTCGGAGCGATGCCATTCCCGGTGGGAAGATTCGAAGGTAGTAAGCCAAAACCGAGAACCGCGTGAATGTGACAGCGAAGATGTACGCAACACGGCGCTCGAAGATGTGCTAACACATGTTAGCATGTTATGATGCACCAGGGGAATGACGCACTTGATAAAATGGAATTTCCGATGTTTTATCGGGACTAGCATAATGATTAGCACAGATCCTATTATTCGATGCAACCCATGCGCACCCCTTTCGGTCGTAGCCCCAGTTGTCGTCCGCACTCATACAAGATATCACGGTTCGTGCGACAGCCGCGGCCTGGTCGTGGTCAGCTTCGGTCAGGCATGGGCTGTACAGAGCGACGGGCTAGTTTAGTCCCTTACATACCGTGCCCAACATAATTAGAACATCATCAGGTGCGATCTTCCTCTTAATCGCTAGTCTTGAGTACACTCTCAGGATGACGGTGCTCAAAGCCAAGACCATCAACGGTACCTCTACTGCTAATGCTGTTTTGAAACCACTGGTGGCATCCCCGGCATTTACTTCGACGATTGGTTGTGTCATTGTGACATGAATATCCTGAATGTCCGGTAAGACGTACATGGTCGAGTGGGATTGATGGGGCTTTGCAGTAACTAAGGATAAATTCGACCAGATTGGTCGACAACCGCGGAAACAAGGTGAAGTATCACCAGGAGAATGAACAAAAAATCAAGACTAGAGAAAGAGAACACAGGGTGAAATGATCTGATGCTGATGTTGATGTTCGCTCAGTGGCCGCCAAGCTTCAGCGTGTGCTTTGATTGACGTGCTATGGAAGCTTACTGAGCACTTCGCGTAAGCCGCCCTGCCAATGAGAAATTGACTCCAGCTATGCGCGCATATAGTTTCTTGGCGGTGGTGCTGACACACCTCTAGCTGCACGGGTGATATCCTGCAAAAGCATGGGGTATCATATATGTGAATTTGAAATGCCAAGTGAGCGGAGCGGAGTGTGAATATTGCTATATCTAGGTAATGACAATAGTACGTTGCAATTCTGGTGACTGAACAGACGTAGAGATAGTGATCAGCAGCGGCCAAGCTCACCTCAGAATATGCCCTCAATTTTCTCGGTCTGATCGAAATCGTACGCGTTGCCGTAAGGCCTGTTTAGGTAACTCTTAAGCAGATGCTCACTAGACACGTAAGTGGCAGCGATCTGCAAACCCGTCTTTTCATAGGACAACCGATCGGCAAGCTCTTCAGCAAACTCGACTTGCATCGAGTTCCTGTACCATGGCGCGAAGTGTACTGCAAAAGTTCAGGTACGTAGAAGACACAACGGCAGCGTTGACTTACTCATTGCAAGCATAACTCTCGGGTCTTGACCAAGGTTGGGCTTTCCTCCATGCCAAAGCCGAAGGTCGCGAACGACAATACTACCTTTCTTAACAACTGGCTGAGATGGTGGTCGGACTTCGCGGCGAGCGTTAAGGAGATGCTGCTTGATCCTTCCGCTAGCACGATCGCCGTGTTCACCCTCTTGGTCGGCAATAGTGGTTCCTTGATGTGTGCCGAGCCAGATTTCCGTCGACCCATTCTCTGGTGTCATTGTTACGAGAGGAACATTTACCACGAGAGCGAAGGGAATTGAGGGGTGATCGAAGTCTGCGTCATTGTGGGTCGGTTGAGAAGCTGGCGGCGATGAAGCAGTAGGTGGCAGGGCAGTGTTTCCGGACATGAAGCGCAACGAAGGTCCGGGACCGAGTGTGGTTGAAGTGACTTGTGTGACAATCGGGTCTGTGATCTGTCATTAGTATGCGTTCGGACGGTCGGAAAACTAGCCGAACTGAACACTTACTGATGTAGATTTCATCGCTGAACCACTCATTGGTCATAGGAGGGTCTTGCTGAATATTGCCTTTATTGTAGTTGAAGGGACTGTCCTTCCTTGCCTGCAGTTCGAGTGCATCTTGGACCATTTTCTTATTCAGCCGGTCCAAGACTGCATGATCAACCATGTCTTCCAGCACCACAAGGCCATCTCGAGAGAGCGCTCTAATCGCGATCTCAAGATTGCGTTGGTTGAGCCTCCCGGCCTTTACTTCGGACGCTGAGGGTACGATGGATATGGGCGTCGATGAGAGGTGCGGAGTCGGTAGAGACATAGTGGGCTGGCAGATGATGCAATGATCCAATGCGTAGAGCTGTAAGGAAAAGTGTGATCTGCTGATGTACTCCGATGCTAGATTAGGAGATGCAACTACTTGTCGAATTTATATCTTATAAGCATCACACTCTGGAGTGAATAGCGGAATGTACGAAAGCGGTATGGCTAGGCGCTAAACTCAGTACAGCACTGCAGCCGTGTTTGTGGAGAACCTGGCCGCAGCCTGCATGTCCTCGTGAGACCCACGATGCGGGGAGCTTACTCTATACTTCGAGTAGAATCTGGTAGAGCATAAGGTAGCTCTTAGACCAAGTCGGCAAGCAACAGATGTGTGCTTTCATAGAGTAGAAGATCCGACTTTCGTGGTCTCGAACCCTGAGGCCTCTGAGTTCAACGCGCTGTCACGCTCCGACGGAGCATCGGGCGCATTTCGATAGCGCAGCCGGTCAGGGATGGATGGTCAGAGGGGGCACAGCATAACATTTGAGCCTTCTGTAGTGGTGCGCCTGTGAAGTTAATATGGGGGCCTTCAACAGGGGACTTGTTCAAGTTGTCCTGATGCGATGCGATACTTTGACATCTCGACGCAACCTTATGTAATGCGTTCCAGGCGGACATGAGGCCCATATGGCAGTGCACGAGTAAAGAAGAAGCCAACGCGACTCTGTCGCAACCAGGGCTCGTCGTGACTAAGGAAGAATTTAGGCAGGCACCGTGGCGTAGAGTCGCGAATCACAGCGTTGGCAGGCGGGCAGGTGACAAGGATGGTGTTGAGTAGACGTGCGGAAAGCGGCATGACGCGAACCAAAGCAGGAGCCAGGGCCACCATCTCTCCACATTGTTTCCAAAGGGCCCACCAACCCTCCAACACACTCTAAACCATCGCACTGCCTCAACGACAACAGCAGTTATTGTGTACCTCTTTTCTGTACACGTCTACTTACAGGATTATGCCGCACGTATCATAAACGTCCAATCGATAGTACGCGTCTGTACGCCCGCGCTCGCTAATCCGCTGCTCGTGCGACACTTGCAGCCTGGGAAACTGTTTCGAGCCTCGGATTCTACCAGCACCACCTCATCAACCCATATACCCGAGACTACATGCTATCGGCGCCATTGGTACTTGACAGCATTCGAGCTATACATCAGCTTAGCAAGTTCTGAGCACGAACGAGCCCGCTCACCAAACGACACATATCTAACCCGTACACACATCGCCATCATGCCCTCACAACGTCGCATGAAGTTCTTTGGCATCCTCATCGTCACCACAATTGTTGTCCTCTTCTACATGTCAAGAGCAGCACATCAAACACAATCATCGGATTTCTATACAAAGACGCAACAAGCCTTACAAGAGAAAGAATACGCAGAAGCGGCCAAGCAACGCGACGCAGAGAGCGTCGGATCGCGACTCAAAGCTGCCGAGGATCAGGCTAAGAAGAACGCCGAGAACAAATACGCAGACCACAAGGTCCAAGTTGAGGGTCAAGACCAGAAGAGCGTCGCGGGCAGAGTCAAGATGGATGGCGACAAAGTTCCTGGCGTCGCGCAACAGGGCGGTAGACCGCACGACCAAGCAGCGATGAAGGAGAATGAGACACTCGAAGACCATGAAGTTGAGATGGAGCTCAATGCCATCCTGAAGAAGAGCCCAAGTACGCTACTCCTGCATTACCCCTATCCCACGCGTAGTCACTAACCAACCACAGTGATCATCTTCTCCAAATCCTACTGCCCTTACTCGAAGAAAGCGAAACACATTCTCCTCGAAAGATACAACATCAAACCCGAACCCTACGTCGTTGAGCTCGATCAAAGCCCCATAGGCCAACAACTACAAGCATTCCTACACAAGTCTACAGGTCGGCGGACAGTGCCCAACATTCTACTGATGGGCAAGAGCATCGGAGGTGGCGACGATATTGAAGAGCTCGATCAGACCGATACCCTTGTGGCCAAGATCAAGGAGATAGGCGGTAGCCGCATCACCGAGGTCGAGCACCGTGGCGCCCGCCCTGAGATGCGACGAAAGATGAAGGCGTAGATGTCTTTGCGTCCTTCTCCACCACTCTCTGTGTACTTCTAGGGCCATTTTTGGCGGCATCGCTTGGGTGCGATATGCTGTCTTGCGCATGTTTCAGGGTAGGTAGGATACGCTAGGCGTGTGTACAGATGCACACCAAATTGCTGGCGGTCCGCATAATGCGATGGATATACCCTTTATAGTTTCAGTATCTCGTACCGCTGGCCTTAGCCATGCACCAGAACTCGTCGTTGTCTAGTTGCCGTTTAGTGCCTGAGCTCTGTTATTGCCTTCCCAGTTGAGCCAGGACCGCTCCTCCCTCGCATGTTACCGTCTTCCCTCACCTATCTTGGGCGCTCTTGCCAGTCACATGCGACAAGCCACCTTCACGAAGCATGGGCTACTCAACAACCTTCTCTCACCTCACTGGCGTGACTTGCCAACCATCTTGGGGTCTACAGTGACAACTATCCCGCCCTTACCTGCTTTCCTTTCTTCCAGTATCCCTCAAAGTACCAGCACCCGCTCGTCTTAATCTGGAGTTACGCCTTGAGGACGTGAGTGCATCCAAAACTCGTATCTCCCACAAGTCGCTGACTGTGTCTAGATCTGTCTAACATGTGTCTCTACTGGAAGAAGTTGCACACATGCAACCACCTCTCTGACCGCCCCTACATCGAAATGTGCCGCACAGGCTTTCTATCCAACACAGTGTGTCCCGACATCAGCGAAGACGACAAGCCCCGTCCGTCGCACTTCCCTTGCTACCCTTGCATCAAGCTTGAGGCCCGAATCGAGGCCGAAGCTCAGATCCGATTCGAGCAACACGAGTTTGCCAAAGCCTACGAAGCTCGTGAGCGTGTCATGAGAGAGAAGCAGGCAGCAGAATTGCGGGCCAAGGAGGAACGTGTTCGACGTGAGGCTCGTGACAGGGCGGCAAGAGAGCGAGAGGCAGAGCAGCGTATGAAGCGCGAAAAAGAAGAGGCTGAGCGCAGGGCTAAGAAGGAGGGAGGTGCTTGGATTGAGACTTCAGTTGGAAAGAAGCCCAAGAGCAAGAGATGCGGCGGTGGTAGTGGCTCTGCAAGCACTCCCGCGATACCATTGAATTCTCTGTCCACCCTCAAGATGGCTACTGCTCCCAAGAATATCAACGAGATCGGTGGAGGGGTTGGGGGTGGTGAGAGGATGAGTCCCAAGAAGGATCGTGTTGACCCTGGTGGTAGAGCTGGTACTTGGGGACCTAAGAAGATCTTGAGCAGACAGGAGAACGTCGCTGGGATCAACACACATGCAGGGAAGTGAGCCGTTCAGGTATGAAACACGAAAACATATGATCTTCACAGCGTAATGATGGCTGGTACGATGCTTCGTCACCCGTTGCACCTAGAAAACAGGTAGATCTCAAAATTTATCACCTCATTCAATATTTCTGCTTTTCGACAATGGTTACTTCACCATGTTGCTTGCCGGACAGCAGCACAAATTCATAACATTCTGCCGTGCTATAAGAGAGAACTTAGGTAGAACAGACTGCTCGGTAGGTACGACGTGCTCGCATGCACCATCGCCTCGTTGGTGTCAAGTCCAAAGTGGTAGTCACGGTGAAGATGAAGATGATTGAGGAAAGCACGGTCCGCGAAACCTCGTTCGTCGACTCAATCTTTTCTTCACACCAGTCCACCCTTCCATCAGCTCTCGTTTATCTCGCTCAGACCAGCAAACTCGACTCTCTGGTGCATATTGCATACCTAATCCACGCACATCTTCTTCAAGCTCGCCATCATGTCCACAACCTCAGAAGACGTTATCCACGCAGCAGTAACTGAATTTGGCGGCCTTCCGTCCTCCATGACCGCAGCAGCGTTTTTGGGAGTCGCGTTGTACCTCTGCATCGAGCTCAACGTTCGCCTGCTCGCCAGGACCACAAGCCGCAGCTTGTACTTCTGGAGTTGCCTACTGTGCAGCTGGGGTCTCATCGTTCATGGCATCGCGATCCTCTTACTCAACTTCCACATATGGGAAGCATACTCATCTATCGTCGTTGAGCTGGCGTGGTTGACATATGTGGTCGCTCAGTCACTTGTCCTTTACTCTCGCCTCAACCTCGTACTGAGGAACACGCAAGTCGGACGCTATGTCCTCTACATGATCCTAATTGACTCGGTCATATTTGGCCTCACCACAGTTTTGCTCGGAATGATTGCTGCACGTCGTTCGTCGCAAGCAACTGTGCCATACTAATCGATCATAGCGTCACCCAAAATTCACAGCACGACTTCACCACGCCAATGTTACCTGGGACAAAGTGCAAGTCTCCGCGTTCTTCGTCCAAGAGGTAAGTTCTGCCTGTACCAAAATGCATGTGAGACACACACTGACTTGGTATTTTCACTTTTGCAGACCCTTATCAGCATTCTCTACATCTGCGAAACGGCCACATACCTCAAGAATATGGAGCTTCTTGGCAACTGCCGCCATACTACGCGTACCAATCTTCGGAATCTCATCGCTGTCAATGTTCTTATAATCATACTCGATTGCAGCGTTATGGGGTTGTGTTTCAGCGGGTACTTCAATCTTTAAGGCTTCTACAAGGTTGCTGTGTATGCTGTAAAGCTCCGTACCGAGTTTACGATTTTGAACCAGTTGCGGAAGGCGTTGACAGGCGCTTCGACTGGCAGATCAGGACTTGTCGTGCAAAGGGACGCTTGCATTTCTCTCCCAAAGAGGGACAACCTCGTTGAGGGGGTCGAATAATAGAACTAGGAAGGTAGACAGGCACATACATGGGAGATGAAATCTGAGTAAATAGCATGTGAGATAATGATGTTTAACCAGATTCTCACACCTTCATGGTCCCTATCTTTGTAGTAACTTGTATCAATGCAACAAAGTCTGAACAGGCGTACGTTCTACTTTGAGACAGCTGTATCAAGTGCGCTTCCCTAGTAGTGGATACGATGAAAAAACCCATTGATCGTGACGTGAAGACGGTTGCCAGATAGCCGAAGCGGGCCACGCAAGTACTGCTTGGTGGCGTTGTCTGGCTTGACGCTAGACCATGTCCGGTATAGACCTCTGATCATGAACTCAAGATCTTGGAAAAATGGAGAGGCTAGACTATGGCAAAAAGCGAGATCTCGGTTTCAGCGCCGGTTTTGTGGATGTTAAAACTAGTATTGGAGCTCCACGGCAATAAGTGAAAGTGGAGTGAAGGAAAGTGGAGAAGAATTAGCAACAAGCGTGCTGGAAATTGACGCGGCAGCTGAGCTGACTGCGTAACCTTCAGCCTTGAGCGGATACGTTGGTCTGGGCACTGCATAGTGCATATGGTTTGGTGTCGCCGCCTGGGTCTTACAACCGCATTACCACGGAGACGCAAACCTATCAGGTGTTTGGCGTACCTACGCTGTTAGTGCATCTCGTTAGCTCTGTTCAGAGTTTGTAGCTACACGGCCATGCCGAAGTTACAGCTCCATGCAAGAGACAAGGCCAGACAAGGTCGCGCGACGGGGCCGCTTGCGATGTCGTCATCAGTTGGTGGCAACCAATTAGATGCTATCAGCTGCACCTCAGCCGTCTTGGAGACGGGGGCCGTTGAACGGACAAGGCTCAGATCAGCGATTAGATGGTAGCGCCTCTATCGCTTAGATCCGTTTTCGCGAGTAGTCGGTGGTAGCGTGAGAGGGCTGGGTGTTCCCCGCGCATATGTATAATACCTCGTCCCACTGTACCGGTCCTGTAACCTGCCATTACCACGAGGCGACCACTCTTTACTCAATCTACGTGAGGTCATCTGACAATACCCTGCACCTTACCTCTCGCTCACTCGCCACCGAGATGGACGCCAATCTGTCGGAGCGCAGCAAAGCGCACCTCAGCGATGATGAGAAGATACCAATCGAGGTTCCCGAGACCGAGAAGATACCTGTCGAGCACCCAGAGAAAGCGCGCCCTCAAGTCGAGATTCCAATCTACAACGACGTAGAACGTGTCGACCAAACCGACTTGTCCTTTGCTGCAATTCTCAAAGGCACTGCCGCAAACCCGCTCAATACCTTCGAGAAGAAGGCCGCTTTGATCAATGTTGAACTTGACAAGTTCGGAATGGGAAAGTACCAAATATGCATCTGGTTCCTCTGTGGCTTTGGATACTTTCTTGATCTCGCATGGTCACAAGGTGTCGGTCTGATTGCTTCAGCCATCTACCAGGAGGTGAGTTGTGCAACATCAAGCAGGTAACGCGTGCTAAAGTATCCACAGATGGGAGTCTCTGATGCACACACTGGAGACATCTTTGCAATTGCCAACGCAGGACTGGCTGTTGGTGCGCTTGGCTTTGGCCTTGCCGTCGATATTATTGGTCGTAAATGGGCTTTCAACCTCACTTGCCTTATCACTTCAATATTTGGGCTGTTGCTGGTATGCGAACAAAAACCACCTTTTTTGCAATCAAAAACTGACCAGTAACCAGGCTGCCCCCAAGTACAATTATGGTGCGATATGCGCTATCTACTTCCTTGCGTCCCTTGGTCTCGGAGGCAACATCCCGATTGATGCAACCATAGCACTTGAGTTTCTACCTCATAATCGACGTTTCCTTGTCGCCCTTCTTTCCATGTGGCAACCAATCGGTGTTGCTATTGCATCTTGCATCGCCTACGGCACCACCGGTCAAGCCAAATGGCGCTGTGATCCCGATTTGCCAGCTTGCCCCAGCGTCAATTCTGGAGAAGCCTGCTGTACAGTTGACAGCAACATGGGATGGCGCTACACTGTCATCGTTCTTGGATGCATGACGTTGGCAGTGTTCTTCCTCCGCTACTTCGTCTTCACTTTCCATGAGTCGCCCAAGTTCTTGCTTGCGAGAGGAAAAGAGCAAGAGGCTCTCGATGTTTTGCACAAGATTGCAAAGTTCAACAAACAACCGGCCCCGACGTTGACCATGGAGATGTTCGCCGCCATAGATGATGCTTCTTCCAATGCTACATCAAGCGTACGAGTGTCAGAAGAAGGCCCTCAAGACACCAAGACCACTACCAAGAAGGTCGTTAGCGGATTTGGAAAAGAATTGACTCGCCTCAAGGGTATCTTTACTAACAAACTATCCGCCTTTATTTTCGTCTTACTTGCGATCACATACATGGTAAGCATCATCACTCGTAGAAATTCTGGTATTTGCTAACAACGGTTAGGGCGACTACTGGTCCTTCAATCTTGCGGGTAGCTTCCTTCCACTTATCCTGTTACGCAACAATGTCGACGAGGGTCGGGGAACCGTGAGCGACACATATCAGCAGTACCTCATCATCTACTTCCCCGGAATTATTGGTGCTATCCTCGCTCTTGCATCTATCCAGTTGCCTCTTGTTGGCCGAAAATGGTCTCTGGTCTTCTCCGCTCTCTGCCAGGGTGTTTCTATGGCCATGTACACCCAGGTGTCTAACACTGCGGCTTATGTGGGTTTGAACGCTTTGGAATATATCATGCAAACTGTAAGTGCGGTATCCAAACGTTATTTTATTTTTACTAATAGAAGTTTAGTATTTCAATGCCGTCCTATATGCATCCGCTCCGGAACTCTTCGACACCGTTTACCGCGGCAGTGTGAGTGGCATGCTTTCGTGCCTAGGTCGCATTGCAGGAATTGTCGCACCCTATGCGGGTGCTCAGCTTCTTGCTGACAATAGTTCTGGTATCCTTTGGCTAGGTGCTGGTGGTATCTGGCTATCTGCACTGTTGATGTGCTTCTTGCCTGTGGAGATGAAGAACAGACAAATGTTCTAAGTAAGCGGAAGATTACGATTCACTAAAAGTTGGCTTTGATCTATGCCGTTAAAGAGATTCATCGATACCCCATGCTATAGAAAGCAATACATTCATGCAAACAGAAGATTATGTTCACAATCCTGCCCAGACAAGCTCACACCGATCGCTCCTGCGCTATTCCTGTTTCCACTAGCCCGCAGCCGATGACGTAGACTCTCTCCCTAACATACTCTAGAGGCTTGCTGTTGTCGTCGGCTCGGTCCAACCGAACCACTATTTTGTTTCTTGTCACGCTTGTCACGCGCTGGTTCTGCATCATGCGGTTGGTTTCTTTTTCTTTGCGTTTATCACTTCAGGTCCTCTTCCGACGCCTCTCCGGAGGGGGGACGCCCTTTGAGCTCGCCTTTGTCCAATGATTTCTGAGCTCCGCGGAGGGAACGCCGATACTTGCGGAATAAGGCAAATTTCCACTTCGCAACAATTGTATTCTCTGAATCACTGCAGGGCGCTCAAGATAGCGACACTTATGCACTGATTTCAGCATGAAATGCCTCCTCAATTGGGCGCACTTACCTCAAAGTACAAAAGAAGCTTTCGGTATGCTGACCAAATGTCAATCATCGAAAGCTAAAATGATACCAGCGTCAGGCAGCAAGCCTTGCAAGTTACTCGGCATCGTAAAGACAATTATTAGTTCCACTTGTCAACATCAAAAGGTGTTCAAGCCAACATGCACAGCTGATCACTCGTCGCATGAGGAGTGTATGACCGGATAAGAGGGACGTAGCGCCTTTCGGGAGATGGGAAAGTACTATGAGGCCAAATTCGGCACCTGATTCTCAAAAGTATCAAATGCAGTGATGCAAAGTGACATTGAATGTTGCCATCTTTCTACACGTTGTGAGCAGATTCAAGAAGATGTACATGAAACAGTGCCCGCCTCGTCCTCATCTCTATCTTAGTCAATCTCTGACTCGCCTACCCCCAGCTATTCGATGGATTCATACGTACCGATCAATCCGATTGCACAATATGTTACCGATAGCTGAATCTCAAGCCCAGAACCAGAGCTGTCGTGGAATTCAATCGGTGCTGGAACGTGTTACGGATGTTTACGATATGATCTAGCACCCACATGCCTTCCAGAACGACTGTCGTCTGTCTGAAGTGGCGCAGGAGAGACAAAACAGCCTTATCTCACGTTATGCTTACCGGATCGAAGTAGCGGAGAAAGTGATGTTGAATCTGTTCGTAGTATACTCCTCCAGCATGGAAAACATAAGTCGCCAACTAAGCCTGTATCTGTTGGCTCTGCACTCACTGCCTACAGGACGAAGGCTAACTCGCTAGTTGACGACACGATCACAGTGGGTTTTCCAGCCATGAGCCACAAAGTCAAACAACGTTCTCGATCTCGCTTGCTATGACGTTTCTAGGAAATGAGTAACTCAACGAAGTCCAAAGGGGCCTTGATATGTTTCCTAGAGCACTAACACCACCTGGGCACCTGCTCGTCCGAACAGCTGTTTTGAGCTTGACAACAATCCGCAGACATTACTAACTTCTTCCCAAAATCTGAAGGAAGACACCAAGCGATTGCTCTCGAGGATACCTAGAACCTTAAAGTCTGAGTTAACAGTGAAAGTGATGTCGCTCCCACAATGGATGCCTAGTTCTTCAGCCGGCATACTCACTTAGCCGCAAGAAGAACTGTACACTCCCACGATCAATACACAAAACTCTAGATATCATATTTACCTGTTCACAAGAAGAGCTAGACGATCCGCTTGCTTCGCTTTCGTCTTCCGCTCCGAAGCAAACTACTGGGAAATCTACTCTTGTACAGCCAAGAAAAAAGATAGCTTCAAGGCCCACTACCGAGATGAGGGCAAGCCAGTACGCCTCCACGAGGCGCTACCGTCAGCTTTATGTCCTGTCATGATGTCCTGACACAACTCTTTTGAGGGTACAAAGCCATATGTATTCCCAGCGTCACCCTGCTGCGACTTCGCAGCTAGAAATGTTTCTAAATCCTGACCAACTCAACAAAGAGACCATCTTTGGACTTACACGTACGGTTCGCGTGATACTATCTCAATTGCATTAGGATCAAACATCCAGCACTATGAACCCATTACGAGGCGAGGCGGAGTAGAAGATGGGTAACAGGAAGTACTGTAGAGAGATGTTTGGTAGTCTTGCTGAGATAACTGATAACACCTAAAGGATTGCATGGGTAGTAGCGACAAAGTAGCTAATGCACAGGGACGAGAAAACGAAAGGCAGAGAGTGATGAGAGTTTGGTATATCTAGGCGAAGACAAGATGTTTCATCGCTCGATTGCGAATCATGACTTGTGTATAAAAGTTCAATGCCACAACTCAGTAAGAAGAATAACAGAGAGATTGCCATAAAACAGTGTAACTACACTTGTATAGTAGGAGAATAATGAAGAAGAGACGTTGCACATCCAGCATGCGTATCATAAACAGTTCATCTACACTTTGCTCTTCTCATTCCCAACGACAAACACCTCAGTAGGTTCCACCTCAATCTCATCCGACGAAAACGTCCTAGAGCGACGGAAGACAGCTTCTTCAACAGTGTCATACACTACCGTGCCTTTCTTGTTCATCTCAGTCGCGTCTCGGAGTTGCCATCCGAATCTCGCAAAGCGCTCGCGGACGCGATCGTTCAAGCCCACAAGTCTGAACTGTGTGTTCTTTCCGCCATACGCTTCAATATCTGCCTTGAGATCCTTGAGATGGGTGAGACCAGTCGTATCTATGTTGTGCATCGCGTACATGTCCAGCACCACACTACGGATCTGAACAGGTTCTTCCAAAATCTCGGCCTTGGTGCGTAGACGCAAGGCACGATCTTTGCCTGCGACGCTCCAGTTGCGGTTTGCGTGGGCAGCCTCGAGGGTAGCCACGTCACCAGAATTGAAAGTCTGGACCGCGTCAAGGCATTGTGTTTTAATGTGGTAAGCATTATAGAAAAGCATGGATTGGTGAATGCGGAAAACTTGGGTATCAAGAGGGGTGGCATGCATGCCAGACTGGCGACCGTGAGAGGTTACCTCGATGGAAGTAAGGCGGTGGACGCGGTGGAATGCCATGAAGAGAAGGTGGTAGACAATGTTGAATCCGACAGCCGTGCCAATACCGACTTCTGATGAGACAAAGAGGGTAAGCCAGAAGGCTAGCATTGAGGTAGTGAAGTCGACGAGCGAGGTTCGCCAGTATCCGTAAAAGACTTTGAGGGGAACTACGATGTGCCAGACTGCTGTAACGATGATAGCGGCAAGTGTGGCTTTGGGGATCCAGTATAGTGCTGGTGAGAGCTTGAAGATACTAAGGATGACGACACCACCAGCGATCAGACCGTATGCTGGAGACTTGACGCCAGACTCTGAGTTAACAGCGGTACGTGACATGGCGCCACCTACTGCCATGGATGAGAAGAAGGAGTTGAAGAAGTTGGTAAACCCAAGGTAGACCAGCTCTTGTGCGGCATCAGTGACATATCCATTCTTGCGGCCAAAGGCTTTAGCAATAGCCAAGTGCTCAAGTGCTGCAGCAATGAAGGGCGCAATACTTCTAGCAAACACCTTTCCGATAAGAGCTGAGTCGGGCATTCGAGGTGTTGCAATGCCATCAGATTTGACTTTGCTCAGTGCCCAGACAGGGTCATCGTTCTCGAGGTCGATGTCCTTGTTGACTGCGTACGATATGCCAGCGAAGAGGACGAGTACCACAGCACTGCGACCAAGCGCCAACAGCCATATAGCCTTGTTCTTCTTGCCCCAGCGCTGTCCCATCTTCTGCATGAGATATAGCATCAGCAAACCACCAAGACCGACTCCGCATGTCGGACCGTCGTACTGGGGTATCTTGGCGAAGAGGTCATGGATGATGTTGGCCGTACCAGACCCGACGGAGATGCCGAATAGCGAAGGGATTTGGCCGAGCATGATGACGATGGCGGCGGCGGAGATGAAGCCGCTTAAAACGGGCACGGAAATAAACTCTAGTAGGAAACCAAGCTTGAGCAAGCCTAGCGCCATAGAGTAGATACCGACGGACATGGCAACGGCGGAAGCGATTGCTTGTGGTGAGTATCCGTCTTGAGTAACATCTGCAATGATTTCTGCCGTCAACAGACCCATGAGCGAAGTCGGACCAGTGGACAAGTCTGGGAACGGTGTTAGCGGTCAATATCGGCCCCAGTTGGATGGCTTACCTTTAGATGTTCCCATGACAAGGTAGAGAAAGTTTGGTAGCCAGCTTGACATGAGTCCATATTGTCCAGGTATTGTCGCAATCTTGGCATATGCCAGAGACTGAGGGATAAGGAGCACGCCGACAGTGATACCGGCCAGCGTGTCGTTGAGAAGCCATCGTGGATTGTACTTTGGCAACCATTGGATGATGGGCGCCTTTTGAAGCAGGTATTGGCCCGCAACCGATGGAGCGGCACGAACAGCCTTGTTACCATACCGTACTGTACGCTGAAGGGTGGTGTCGGTGGCTATCGCTTCTCGACTCCGTTGGGCCTGCTTTCTGAAGAACTCCATGATGAACTGACGTGAAGCAAACAAATAGCAAGCGAACAATGAACAATCAAGATATGGGGAATCAAAAAAGGTTGAGCAGTCGAGGAGGCTAACTGAGGGGCAACACAGTGTACTTTGCGGCAAAGATATACTCCACGCATCCTGGAAAACGGCGTTATCAACGGCAAGGTAGCCTCATGTCGATGCAACCGGGTCCTGAAGCCATAGCGCAGGAGCTGAACCTACTAGATGGCCTGCCAACACACCCACTTCTACCCGCTTACTCGCATGGAAACATGCTGAGAACATCCAGGTGCTCTCGCATCGGGGTACTACCAATCATGGCAAATGAACATCGGCGTGCCGGTCTAGTGATATCCAATAAGGAAGGGAACTGCAACTGGCATACGTGATACCCTGTTCAAATCTCGACCTTCCGTCTTGAGGGACCGAGGCGCAAGCTGTAGGACGAGTGGAGAATTGACGTTGTAGCGATCCGATATTATTGTCGTAATACACCACTGAGGCGCAAAGACATAGTCACGCTGCCGATAGCAGCAGGGGGCACTAAGAGATTAGACAAGCGCTTGTCATGCTGCCGATATGTCTAAGCATAGAAAACCCAGGGTTCGGTCACATTTGACGTTTTCCCCGAGCCCACCTGAAATACCATGAAACAGCGCAAACTGCTTGGATTCAACTTGATAAGACGATACCAGCCAACCCTCATTGCGTTCTGAGGCGACTGTCTGCAAGAGACGAGATCTTTGGGAGTCGAATTACCCCGCAATACACTTCATCAACGCTGAACTAGCTTCCGTCAGCCACCCCGCGCAAGCCTGGTTGAAGTCGGACGCTAGCGCATTGAATTAAGCTTTGTGTCAAGCTCCACGAATAGATGGCCAAGAATCCTTGTCGAGTATCTCCCGGACGGAGCGTGTGCCGTGTCAGTGCAGCGGGTGATCGAAAGTTGGACGAAACGTCCGCAACAGCGGTGATCCCTCAGCCTCAACCTGCACAAGTCGGCAGTTGTTTCGATGACCGCCAGGATGTAGAAACGTTGTGCAACTCGCCGAAATCATGACACGCAGATGTTTCAAGTTCGGCATGAAGACCGATTGTTGTTACCCCTCAACTGGTAGCGGCACGACCTAGACATACTGGACTGTGGTGCCCTTACTGAAGCATCACACCTGTCATGGAGCGCCAATCAGCCTCAGTGGCGTGCATGGAGTTGCTGTACTCGTGAGACCGAGACCGAGACGACCAGCGCCACGCGACAGCAACTTGGCAATTTTCAACGGCAAGGCATTCGTCAGCAACATACGCAATTGTAGTTACATCGCGGTTCAGTTCCATCCGCGACCGAACTGAATGTTCCAATTTCAATCTGTAAGGGCATGCTATGAAGCTCATAATCGGACCGCTATGTCGCGCTGATGCACACTGCACATGAGTTAGTGTAGCGGCCGTCTCTTACATGTCAACGATGAACAGCATACTCGATCTGAGTGAAAGTGCATCAGCACATGCACGTGCCGAGCGGGATGAGTTGGCGCAAACGATAGACGCATGCAGTGTGACCAACAGGATTTGGGCCAATGAGGACGGTCTCCATGTTGATGCAAGACGGCTCTCGCTAAACCGTTCCGGAAGGTAGAGGTCGAAACAACCTCCCAACGACTTGCATGATGGTGTAGGATGTGGATGCGATAATTTGATTGCATGGGCCATGTCCGTTACAAAATTTGTTTGCGATATCATGTCTTTCCATATGCAGAAGGTCGTCCGCTGATAAGAAGAAGAGCTTGAAGATTGAGGTTGTCAGTATGAGTTCAACATCAGTATCGTTGCCTCTACAGCGTTCCCCGCACTCGTTGGCTTGGCTGATAATTAAGGCGGAACCAGCGTGCTCGTCGAAGCCAAGAGACGGTATACTGAGTAGTCTAGCCATGGCCAAGGCGGGACTGCCTCTGCCAATGGCATCGCCTAAACAGTAAGCAAACCAGGTCAAGGTCGTGCGTCGATCCATAGATGCAGTCAGGAACGGCACATGTCGCCGGCGTATTAGTTGGTGTGGGAGATGGCAAAGCCACCATGCAGCGACTCTCGCATATATTCCGGACAGAAGCCCGTCCAGCGACTTAGTCCCGCCAATGACGGCGATATGTCGGAAAGCCGTGAGAAAGTCGAAGGCTGGACCATGTGTCGACAGCACTATGATGGGTGAAGAAGTGAATGATTGGCTGGCGGAGTAGGATGTGTAACGAAAGAGGGGCTGTGCATGATGGCCTGGCATGTGGCGGCGACGCTGGTGGTTGTAATGGGTAATCAGATGTCTCGGCTAAGGAAAGATATTTGGGTATAGGAAGAGTGAGAGCATGACAGCATGAGAGCGTCGTCGTTGTCGCAAACGCTCCTGCAAAGAACCAGTGGGGTAGGCGCTAGAGAAGAAGCGCTGCAGGAAGCCGTTACTTCCCCCTTGTCAAGCATCAAGGCGAAGGGCGGCCGTGGCAGCCGCGGTCAGTAACCATGCTAACGGTGGTAGAAGGAGCGTAGGTGGGTCGCTCCCTCCGTGAAAGATGGCACGCCGCACGTCGATGGAAAGAAGGCGCAAGGTGATGGAGGATGGCGACGAGGGCGGCGGAGGTGAGACATGGTGGTGAAGAGTGCCGTGTCGGAGACAGCGACGCAAGCTCCGTCTCCGCGCTAACGCCAAGACGAAATTTATTATCGATAGGGCATCTCTGAGGCCAGTGCAGAGCAGACGTCCCCGGTCAGAGTTGCATATCCAGAAGATTGGAACATGGCGCGCAAGAAGAAGAGCGCGCAGGCCGATGCGGCGCCCAGCGGCAGCGCCTCGTCGACGCCGCCGCCCGCCAGCAACGGGGCAGCCGCAGCGAAGAAGGCGGCCAGCGAGCCCTCGACGTCTGCCCTCATCATCTGTCGCAACAAGTGAGTTTGGGCGGGTACTGCCGTCTTGATGCAGAGAGACAATACCCTAATAGCGGCACTATAGGCATTGGCGCTACATCTCTTCGTTCCACGGCCCCTGGCTCCAGCTTCCCCCTGAGGTCCTCGAGTCGCTCGCCCATAGCAACTACCTCTCCCCGCGCCCGCACCCCATTGACCCCGCCGTCTTCTACGACCTTGTCAAGATCCGCAAGGCGGTTGACGAGGCCACCAACCTTGCTGTGCGCGCCACGTCGGGCTTGACGTCGGCCGCCCTCAGCAACAGCCTCAATAATGGGAATAGTATGCTTGGGAACGCGGCGGCGCTGGGGATAGGCTACGGGGGAGGCGGGACCTCGAAGCTGAGTAGAGAGCGGAAACACCGCATGCGCGAGCTGGCGACGAACAAGCTGAGCCAGGCATACCATCTCGACGAGATTGCCGCCAGTGTAGCTACCATGCAGAGCGCAAGCACGCTGGAAGACGTTGCGCACCTGGTGCTGCAGCGCGAGCCCAACAATATCGACGCCAAGTACGTCCACTTCTTCCACGAGAAGATTCCCAGCCGCATGATGGCACAATGTACACCTTTGGATACTTTGAATGAAATCATCAGCGAGCGACCTAACGACGGGAGCCCCCTGCGAACACGCGCATTGACAAGAATCTTCAAGGAGGACTATGTGAACTCGGCCAAGGATCTGAGTGAGGCTTTGAGTGCCGCACGCTATATCATGGCGCAGCATCGAGCGGGCAAGGACCAGCTGGTGCTAGCAAAGACCCTCCAGGAACAGTACGGGAGAGATTGGAGACAGGAGGTTAAGATTCCAGACGAAGACCATCCTAGTTCGCTTGAGACACAATTACTGTTCCATCGCGCTGGCGTATACTTTACCATAGCATGCGGCCACGTCAATGCCGCATTAGACGGCCTACAGGCAGCCGAAGAGGCAAAGGCGCGGCGTGATGCTCAGATCGCTGAAGGCAAAGAACCAGATCCGGTGACACCCGAAGAAGCGCACGGCAACCACCTGCGTCTAGAAGCCCGCAAGCAAGTCCGCCAAAACGCCAAACGCGCTCTTCGAGATTACGTCGCCTTCCTCTCTCACTTCGACTATACCCCTGGCATCTCTGCCGAGCTTGCTGAAGAGTTCCTGCGTAGGTTAGGTAATTCGGCCAACGGCAATGCGAACGGTTATTCGAATGACAAGATCAAACCAAATATGAATCGCCTAATAGAGCAGACAAATGGCGCCTCGTCACCCATATCCGAAGCCCTCGTTCCCCATCGTGGTCCTACCAAGTCCTCTTCAGACCGCGCATCATGGCCTAAACTTCCCCCACCTGAGATCTTCAAAGTCTCCCAGCTCTTCGACGCTGCCCCTCCAAGTTCCTTACCCCCTTACCCACCACCCCGCAACTCCTCCGAGACCCCAGCCTCAGCAGCAGCCACCGCTTTTGCTGATAGCCACGAGAGCATAACTTACCATCCCCTCATTACAGACGCCCTGCACAGTCTTCTCCTCTGCCATGCACTCATTCAAACACCCCCCAAAGAACACCTCCGACATGCCCACAATGCCGCTCGCCTGGCCCGTGTCTGCGACGGCTACCCCATCTTCCTCGCTGCGCGATCCCCTGCACGCGCAGACTGGATCGAAGTCCTTCGACGAGCTGGAAACTGGATCGGCTTATCCACATCCTGGGAGAATCTCTGCCGCCCGGCACCTCTACCTGGCCACGGCGGCGGTGGCAAGAACGGCTCTACAGACCTAGCAGGAAAGAACGGCATGAATGGTTCCAGTGGCGTTGAAACTGATGCTCAACGTCGTGAACGTCAAAAGCACGAAGCCATACTTGAAGCTCTAGCCGATGAACGTGTTGTTGACGAAGAAAGTTTCCAACGTGCAGTCCGCGCACGAGAACGCCGGAACAGAGAAGATGAGGAAGCCGAGAAGAAGAGACAGCAATCTCCTCCTAGTGATGCAGATGGGAATCCAGTGTCGCCGCAACCCACACCACCCAAGCGCTGGGCGCAGGACAACGGTCGCGAGTATCCCATCAGTACGGAGAGGGCGGAAGCTATCTCGCGCTGGGTTAGGGACGCGCCGCCGGTGGGTGAAAGTAGTGGAGCGAAGAACAAGAAGAGGACAAAGGGAAAAGGGAAGAAACCATCGCTGAGGGCAGGTGGAACGGGTTTGAGCCTTGCGGATAGTGTCGACGCGTTGAGTGTGCAGGAGGAAGACATTGATGAGTAGTGCCAGGTATGGTTGATAGAGAGAGATATCTGTATCGTGACCACTGGCAGATAAGCTAGATTATTCTTAGTGCCATTCAGGGCTTCGGCTTGATACATTCAAGAAACAGAGCAGTACGAACAAGTTCGTTCTTTTCTTCACTATTAGGGTAATGTATTGTAATTCCACCTAGCCAACTACAGCAAAGACCCTTTACAGGGGATTCAGTGCTTCGTGTATAGCCTGGAAAAACGTCCTGCCTCGTAATGCTCGCAGATTGTAACAGACTGTCAGAAGTGTTTTCATATTTTAATTTGTTTTTTTATCTGCAATGAGGCTATGGTGTCTTCAGCTTTAGCTACTTCCTTTCTCGAATACCCTTCTTTTCATTATATGAGTCCATAGCCGTCTTGTATTGACGATGTGCCTCCTCGAAATCTCAATCAACCACAAAGGCCCTTTCAGATCCACCAGTAGCAAGATGCTCAAAATCGAGCGATTCCAAACTCAGCGCATCCACTTCATCGACAAGCTTCTGCCAGATCTTCTCCGGATTCTCTACTGTTACTGTTCCTTCAGTCCAATTGTATAGTAGGTCCTCCTCAGTAACTACGAAGCTATCGCCTTCGTCGTCTTCGAGTAAGCCGTGTGGCTTTTCGGGCGCCAGGCTGTTGTTCAATATGCGGTTAAGCGGCAACATGTTAGCTGCGAGCCAATATGCGCGATGGAAGCGTTTCTCCGAAGCCTTCATGTCGGGATGCCATTTTTGCTTGACAGTGAGGTAGCCACGATCTGAGCATGAGTCGAACCACTCCGGAATACTGGGGGCGATAGTCGTCCAATGGATTTCGTTATGCTCATGGGCATACAATCCATGTACACCAATACTGGTAGTCGATACAGGTGATATGCCCCACTCGAACGGATTTGCTGCATTATGTAGGACCAGAATAGACAGTCTATTACCATCCTTGATGAAACCCTTAGTCGTATGAGCGTGCCACTTATGCTCATCCGAATCGTAGATGTTTTGCTGGAAGTGGTTTTCCAAGAAGCACTCAGCAAAATCAAAGTCTTTTTCGGCTTGTAATTGGTAGAGCTTGACTGGCCATCTGTACTCATCGTAGTTACGAGTGATGTGTTGAGGTATAGTCTCAAGGTCGATAATGTTGAGGGATGACGGTGGAAGTGGTGTGGGTGTATGTGGTGGATGCTGAGACGGATACAGAGGGAGTTTTGCATCAAATACGCCCGCAGAATGCGGGTGATGGGATGGTGGGATTGATGTGTGATACTGCTCCTGACCGATCCAGTCCATGTTGTAGGACAGCGGCTCTTGGGGGGTCGAGTGATAATTTATTGCATCGCCGGAAGTGTCACTCTGCTGCTGTTGACCGTACGACGGATGCAGAGAGCGATGATGCGGAGCTGGGGTAGGTGTGACTAGATCATCGAGGATCCCGACTTTGCGTTTACGACGGGGGGTTGATGCAGGTTCAGGAATTGGAGCATACTGCGGCGCTGAATTTTGGGATGATATCGTCTTCCTCCTCGCTGCTTCGCCCTTTCGCCTGTATTCGTCCTGCTTCTTCCTTGTTGCTGCATCGACCTTTGAATCGTGGGATGCCAGGTTGTGAGTTGGCCACTGCTGAATAGAGGGCGCTTTAAGAGTCGGCTTTAGGTAAGTGATCTGCTGTTGGGGTGACGAGTGTAACAAGTTCGCGGATGGGTGTAGGCGGGGAGGTTGGATAGTATACTGGCGTGATGAGGCACTTTGGAAATCAGGTCGTCCTGTGAGTCGATCATGTGCTGGTGTGTATGTGCCATACGGGGACGTGTAGTTTGCCTGGGTCTCCGGTAGCGGAGAATAATCTGGAGGACTTCGCATAGACAGTGAGGTCTTCCATTGGCCATGATATTGGGGGAAATCGTTTTGGTGGTGAAAAGGCGGAGTAAGCGGTCGCTCCCCGTCCGTCCAACGCAGCATAGGCACGTTGTACCTATGCTGCGGCCGGTGGATGGTTTCCGAATCAGGAGAAAGGGGAGTTGGGATGGAACCACTGGCGGAATTCTTGTGTTGCAAGTGGTCGCCAAAGGCAGCGCCAATGAGGTTCTTGCGCATGGTAGTAGTGTCATACAGGTCATCCAAAGCCATATCCCGAGGCCAGCCAGCAGGCGCGCCGTATTGAGAAGGGTCCATCTGAAGTACTTGCAGCAGGTCGAGTCGAGTGGCTCATATTTGATGATGAAAGAGGCGAGCGGGGGTTGCTGACTATTTATACTGCCGTTGCTCGTGGTGACGGACGCGTGGAAGGCGCCAACGATGAGTGATAGAAGGTGCGCTACCCAACAACAGACTATAGCACACCGACAGAAGAAGCCACAACGTGTCTCCTGCCTTCACCCAATGATTGCGTATAGGAACCAGCCAATCGCCACGTTGAGACTGTGATGTCGCTGCCTGGCTGTCCTGATGTTGACGTAATGAGACGAATTGGGAGATTGCAATGGCAAACGCAGCTATGATCGCGAAGGATAGAATCAAGACTTTTGAAGAGAGGTAGTGTAAGGTAGAAAGCTTATATATAGACGTTGCAGATGAGAGTGGGTTTAGGTGAACAAATCGGGAACGCCTAATGCAAGCTGACTATGCAGACATTCACAACACTTGTCTTTTGACAGCCACTTACATACATATCTCTACAAGAGCGCCAGACTGGCCCGAAGCAGCTGATCTGGGCGAACCACTAGACGGCTCGATCTGTGCTAAGCCTGCAGGCCAAAGCAAGATCCATGGTTTATTGTGGAACTCTGGGCAAACTGAATGAAAAATGCATACACGAAGATAGTCTTACCAAGTATCTCGCTGATGAGTCGTATGAAGGATCCCCAATACTTCCATCTCTTTCCTATGCTTGTTTACTCAAGCTTGCACTTCAACGCCGGAAGGTCAGACATAAAAGCTTGAAACAGAGACCGAAGCGAGACATGCTGTGTCGCGCGCGGTCCATGAGAGGGATTGCAAGACTAAACAACACGCTTGACCTGTTTATCATGTTAGTTGAGCACTTGGAGGTGGTAGACTGGAATGCGCAGGTGCTGGTTACCTCAAAGAAACGTTTCAGCCACCACACTTGAAAGAAACCCTGGCCAACCAGTACCATGAGCTGGAAGATGCTCCACCACTTGATGCGCGCATTGGTGCTCTCGGCAGTGTTCCTGTGTACGCGCTCGCGCACGATGATGTAGCCCTGCTCGTCCTTGACTTGCGCGACGAGTTCCGACATGGTTCGCACTATCTTCTGTCAGCATGGTCCTCTCAAGCCGATCTAAGGTGTGTCCTCACCCTCCTTCTCCAACGGATCTTGTGGCGCCTCGGATTCGGGAACGTAGACAATGCCGTGCACGTTGAATGAGACTTCCTTCGTGTTCGCACCCCAGTGCTCGTTGTTGAAGCAGTACGTGTATTTGCCATCCTCTTTCGCATCGAAGGAGTGGTCGCCAGAGGATACGCCGCGTTCGTGGACCTGGTAACTTCGAGAGGGCGTCTCGATCTGTGCATGGCAAGTCAGCTATGCGGCTTAGAGGTGATGATTGAGACACAATTGACGCACCCAGAAGTCGATTTCAAGGTTTCCACTGCCTCCAAACTCCCGGTCGCCGACTTGGAAGGTGACCGTCATCTTGTCATCTTTGTGGAGAGATTCGTGGAAGCATTCGCGCTGGTGAGCCTTCATTTGGATGTTGTGCGCTGTCGCAAATGATAGCAGGCTGCTTGCCGCAGCAAGAATGGCGAAGGACGGGAACAGCATGGTGGAAGTGTGGTGATGCTGCTCTGGTTGTGTGTTCGGTTCGTATGTTTCGTGGAGCGCCAAGCTGCATACACGGAGATGCCAGCTTGCCCGCAATGCAAGGGCCAGAACGCTATAGTGTAGCTTAGTCAGCCAGCGCTCCATCTCAACTCCCTCCGAACGGAGTCTTTCTCGTTCATACACCCACGATGATGTCGTCGACCAATGCAGCATATATTCCATCTAGTAACAACTAGATAAGATGCTAGGCTCATTTCTATGACACCGACCGCAGAGGCTGTAGTCTTCGGACTCGCCGTGCAATACACTGCCTCTGCACGCACTGACATCCGCTGCCATCAAAGGCCTTCCACCGTCACGACTGTATACTATGTAGGATGTAACAGTGGTATCTGAGGACTTTGAAGGTTCTCTCATAAGCCGGTCAACCAAAAATTTAGTTCAAAGGGTCTTCTCGTCCGCCAGACGTGGCGGAAGGTAACGCCAATGCAGCTTTCATGTCTCCCGTTCTGCCGTTGTCACTGTTTTCATTTTATGCAACCCATCGTTGGATTTTACGTCAATCCCTCTGGAAAAAATACTCTTCGTCTGTCGTCGTTTGTTGCAAGTTTTAGGACAGAGTCTGTAGACCCTGAATAAGTCTGCTCGCCAAGCCAACCGCCAGGCCGCACGCTCACATATGTTTCCCGCAACACCAGCGCTTCTGTCCCGCACAGGCAAACGAAGCTCGTCGCAGTGTGATCGCGATCTATTGCTTATCTTCGGACTTCACTTTCCGATCTTCGTCAACCGCAGATTACAGCGTCCGTCATACTACACGCCAACAGTCGCGATTCAGAAACAACGCCTGCACATCCAAGCCGTCACGATGGCTGATACGAACGGCGTTCCCCGCAGGGTCTCCATGGCCTATATTTTAGGCTTCAGCAACAAGCCGTACAAGGAAGTAAGGTTGCCTGTGCCTACACCTCCGCCGCAAGCTAGAAAGCCCAGTCAGCCGGTCAGCATAGTGGGCACTCTCATTGGACACTGTGGAGGATTTACTCCGACTAACTATCGCTAGATTGCTACTCCTGGTCGTATCATGGAGTGGACCGCTAGTGACGGACGTAAGGGCAAACTTACTGGCGATGGGAAGCCGCGACTCACTGCAGCCAGTCTTGCGAAGGTGCCATCCGACAAGCGGTCGACAGAGGAAGTGCTGAGTGTAAAGAACACATCGAAGAAAGCAACTTCGACCAAACTCGCTGTCGATGGAGGTGACTTGTGGGGTACCAACACCAATTGGGCCAACGCTTCTGTGAAAGACGAAAACAAGGATTCGGGCTCAAAGAAAGGAAATGAAGGATTCTTGGATAACACAGGCAACGGTAGCAATGATCCGCTCGCGAATACTTGGGGAAACGTCGGAAATGCTGCGGGTGGCGATGACAAGACAGGCGAGAGGAAGGATGAGACTACACCAGCTTGGGACACTCCGACCAATGATCCAACCGGTCCGGAAGCGTGCGACAATCCCGCTCAGGACAGCGAAGGAGACAAGAAAGACGAAAACAAAAACGCTTGGACAAAGGAACAAGATGAGAAGCTGATACATATGAAAACTGAAGACAGGAAAGTGACCTGGAATAAGATCAGTCAGGAAGTCGGGAAGACTGAAGAGGATTGCAAAAAGCGCTTCAAGACAATCAAGCCGGATGATTGGAAGGCTAATGCAGCCAACCAAGGGGGCGAAGGTAAGAAGGAGAAGGAGAAGGAGAAAAAGCAAAATCATAATCAGAACCAGAGCAAAGGAGGTAACAAGAAGGATGCGAAGAACAATGGCAACAAAGAGGAAGAGAAGAAAAATGAGACATCAGGGGTTGTTGACGCTTGCGATATGTCGGGGGGAAATGGTGATGTCTTCCCTGGTCTATCTGGTGGAGACACGGACAACAGCAAAGACGACTCTGGCAACAAGGACACTTCGTGGGATGGTCTTGTAGGAGGTATTATAGTGACCGATACTAGTGCGTGGGACTTTGGTAACGCTACAGGTGGTGTAGACGGTGCTAATGATACAGCTGTGAAATGGGATTTTGACTGTGGACGAAACTGGAGTACAGCCTCGAACAACGATCAGGACAAGAAAAAAGACGGTGCTAGCATAGCAGATCCATGGAATTCGACCGCTCCAACACAGAACTCTCCTTCGAAGCAAACTCTTTCACAACCTGGCTCTCAACACAAAGACAACAACAACAACGCCCAGCCCATCACCACCCGTCCCCTCGAACTCGAGGTCAAACCCGGCGATACCTTCTCCGCCGATGACTTACGTCTCGTGGCTCGAATCCTACAACAGGATTGTTCTATGGTTTGGAATAGGGTTAGCTGGCGCTTCAGGGACAAGACTGGTAGGACACTGCATCCTGATGAATTCGAGAAGAAGATTACGGGACGTCTCGAAGGCGAGAATTGCGGGAAGAGTAAGCGGAGGTAGGACCGCAAGGCAGTGAGGACGGTAGAATGCGACTGTTATGTTACAGCGATGGCAATATGGGTGCTCTTGTCGCTGGTCGTTCGTAAAGTGCTTGGCGGCATTTTCTCGACTTTTTCAAGTTACACTGATCCTATTCATGCCAACCTCTGCTCATGTTTGAGGTAAGGAGCGTGTCTTTGAAGGGTCTTGAGGTAAAGAGAATCCCATCATATCCTAAACGTCTTTCTCCAGTAGTGGTCGTGTGTATACTTCTCCGATTCTACGTCTGCTTTGTGTGCATCTGCGCGAGAGTACTACTTGCATGTAAAACTCAATTGGAAAGCTTTCACAGCATGAAGGGTGAGCGTGAATGCTGCAGGTAAGATAATGTGTGAAAACTTTCATCTATTCATGGTGTTTCTACTTCCCAAGCTCACAGCTTGATTGTGCTACTGGCAATGATCCTTTCCACTTCCCGCCATTTCAACAATCCTCTGCTTTCGACGCGCACGAAGACCCGCCCTTTGTATCAGCACACAATAGCTCTCTGATTCAATGTAAAAAAAGGTACGTAAGCTACCTCAAGCCCGCGCAGCCATCTGATACACTGTCAGACCGCTGGTCAGGGCTCTGGTAGTTCTCACGAACATCAAGTCAGCAGATAGAATGATCCTCTCGACTTTGCTTCCTGCACAAAGATCTTACGATTGACGAGAAGCTGATATTCTGGCCATCGTACTACGGTTCTGAGCTTCCATGTGATCATGAGGCAACCGCTTCGCCCTCGAGGGCTCCCAGGCTCGATCTCCCTGCTTTCATACTGTTGCTCATGGGAATGAAGTGACGTCGCTGCAAGAACAAACTACTAGCTAGGTGACGCGTCTCGCAAATCAGCTGTGAATGTCCCAACATAGTTGAAACAACGACTTAGGCGAAAGATCGATTTCGCTGTATACTGCGTTGCATCCATATCCCTGGGTATTCTTATGATCATCCTACAATTTTGAACAGTGCCTATGCAACAGCGCTATCCCTTCGAAGACACGTCAGCTTGAATTCCTTCTCCAGCCCAGGCATGTTCAAGCGATCAACACCCCAGCCACATGCCTGGCTCTCACAATGCAACACTAACGAGCTCAGATGACCGAATATCTTTCCACAGCCTTCTTCACGGCACACGAACGGGTGTATGATACCAGCAATTGACCAATGCTGTACCTCGTCGATGTCAACGCGGCCGGTCCGGATGGATGCGTGCATGTCGAGATCCATATAGAGTGGGGAGTACCACCACTTGCCAAGACAGCGCATGAGAAGCGCCGGTTCAGAAAATTTCGGGCACTTGCCTGACTCCAGATGGTTGATGAGACTGGAGTAGGTGCGCATCGGTGCGTCGCAGCCCCAACAACCGATACTGGTAGAGCTGTGTTTCGTCATGTGCTAGCGTGCTGTTAACATGGCAGTCGCGAGCCAGTAGCGTGGCAAACCACTTACGATGTAGTAGTTGCCCTCGTGGTGCGTATGATAGCCACAATCATTGCAAAGAAAGCAGCGCTCAAGATGAAGAGCCAGTTGAGCCTTCCCAGCGTGGTGCTCGCCACATTGAGGGCAGGCAAGTGCGAAAGAACAGCTTTCGTAGTGTTGGTTGAGCTTGGTCAGGCTTGGAAGTACGCGCTTGCAACCTTCGCACTGGAAGTGATCGCGTTTGAGGTGCTGTGTGAGAGCGGCCTGATCCGGGCCATCGAAGTCACAGCCTGGTTGTAAGCAATGCCTATGCTCTTACCTTGGTCAGCTACGTCTGTATGGCACGATGGGCTGAAGTAAAACTTCACTAAACATTCGAAGAAAGTATGCGAATGGGCTCAAGCAATGAAGAAAATCCTTTGTGCACTTACTGTTCGTCTGTTGCCAATGCTCATCGCGCTCATCCTGGTTGTGGAAGCGGCGCTGGCATGTTCCGCACCATATATGCTTCGGAGCGGTCTGAAGGTGACGCTCCATCTCTTGGCGGGTTCTGAAACCAAGTAGACAGGTGAGACACACGAACTCATGTCCAACACTGTAGTTGTTCTCGAAGTGGTTTTTGAGACCCCAATCGTCTTTGAAGGCGGAAAGACAGAGGTTGCAGTGGATCTCATGATTCCACGAATGGTCAACATGGTTCTTGAGACCATTTCGGTCCACAAACACGCGTTTGCAAAGATTGCAGTAGTTTTCGTGACCATTGCTCTGCTTGATATGACTGAGCAATGCGGCCTTGTTGAGGAACTTGCGCGAGCAGACACCACACCAATTCTCGTGCGGATCATATGCCTTCTCGCTGTCATTGTCTGTTGAGCCCGATATGGCCCGGTCTCGCTCTCGGTGAGCCAGTGGGTGGTTGAGAATAGCTTTAGTGCGGTCCTTCACAACTCGCGGAGGGCGAACTGGTGGTGCCGGGTGCATTGCTGAAGGGCCACGCTTCTTAACCTCTTGCCATGGTATGGAGTCATCGTCGACCTGATTGAGGAACGGATTCTGAGCAGGATCTGCAGCAGCACTAGGCACTTGAGTTGCATTACCATCTGTGCTAGCGAACATTGCATAACGGTTGTGGCCGGGCGCAGTCATGGCGAATTGTGTTCGCCGCAGCGAGGTCGAGAATGAAATCGGTGTCAGCGATGAGGTTGTTGGTCGGATCAGCTCGTTGTGTGAATAGAAGTGGTTGTATCATCGCCGCTAGTACGCATGTCTAATGACAAACAGCCAGGCAGCAAGCACCCTTTCACGTGACGTTGTGCAACAAACGGATGGGAGCATCGAGGTGCATATATGCATGCCGTTGAGAAAGCGAGGAAAACAACGAGGATGTGAGCAAGATAATGGTGAAGGTGAAGGAGAAAGCCTGGTCTTCGAGTGCCCCGCGCGGAACCGAGACGGTGTTGAACATTCTAACGATGATTTGGTGAGTAAGGATGCTGCTTCATGGGAACGACTTCTCAGAATTCCAACGTAAAGGTCGCGCGTCGTCGCGATGGAAGACGTTAGCCTGGTGAAAGTGCATTGTGAGCTTATTGAGCGACGTGAGCTGTATTTTCAACACCGAATTCCAAAACGAGACCACTTCAAGTCGATCCGGCATTAGCAGGACAGATGAAAGAAGTTATCAGGAGGTCGAAAAGCTAGATGTTGATCTAATGACGTAACTTAATGTTAGCGTGTCACGTTCTCCACGCGCTCGCTTCCTGGAGGTTCGTCGCGACGCGTGTTCGACAACCACTGGCGTTGACTACCTACACCATCGACGCCACCCTTAAAGAGAAACACCTCCTGAAAAGGATTCGTAACACCCTCGTAGTGCGAGTCGTCACATCTCGGAGCCAGCCAGGGTCCCGTTTTCGACAGCGCGCCAGCCCATGGTTCGAACAGGACCCGTGCAGATCACATCAGACACTTAGGTAACTCGACACTCTAATCTCAAGAAGCAGTGGCTCGATCGCTCGTCTCATATGTCACAAAGAACCGTTTTTGCAAGAGTCAGATTACCTATCAGCTCAACCACAACAAGAGGTTTGCTTTGCAGGTTGACAATCTCGGGTCGTTGCGGTTTGTACGTCGCGATGATCTCAGAAAAAACGGCTTATGTGACCGCAAGTCTCATACCTAATGTTGGTCCAAAGATCATTCAGTTGGTCGGCTTTTCCCGAAAACCCCATTGCACACTTATTTCTTCTAAGATTTCTTGAACCATACTTTCCATCAACGTCATTATAGGAAATCGTACTTACATTACCCATACAGGCAACTATATAATTCATGATTCACACCAACCAACAGATAGCTCATGGATACGACCTATCTGAATCCCCTTCCTTGCTTTTGATACCTTTCTTCACCAACATCCTGGTGATGGTTACTTGGTGAAAGCTATAGGGTGTCGCTTTCATGCGCCAGAGACCATGTCACACGTTGCGGAACGAGAGTCATCTGCGCCACAAACCAAGTTTCCCTCTCATACAAGTAGGAACATTTCATAATATTCGTCGATCTCTCGCTCTTTCCACGACCGTTTACTCCTTGTTTCAAATTGGTACCCTCTCGTACACAGAAGAATCCTCCGGTTCAAACGCAGGTACTTCAAAGTGAAACTGCTCAACTGCACCTGCATAGCACACAGATATATCATACCATCCTTGCAATCCTTACGAAACACCTATCATAATAGCAAGACGCCCAACGCATAAGATGTCTCACATTAGACAGTGGAGAAATACGGAATCTCACAAGTCTACCTCTCATGAGGCTCGTACTTTCTGTGACTCAGGAAGATCCAACAAGCGCATGGAGAATTCTAGAGTTCGTCAGCCCCAAGAACTCACTCCTGAACAGCTCAGTCAAGCACAAGCGCTTGCAAACATCAATTTGATGAACTATCAACATCCGGACGATGATTTGATTGAAAATATGCGCGAGAAGCATAACTTTCTCCCGAGCCAAGCAGCACAGCACTCTGCACCATCTACATCGCCCAAATCTTCGACGTTATTGTCTTCGCAGATGGACGAGTCCGCTGGCGACTTATCCATAGCACAGCCCGGCCCATCGAACATACGTCCCATCATCCCACAGTCTTCTCAAAGTTTGCAACCTCTGCCAGACTGCGAGGAGTGGGAACACCTCGCGAAGCAGGACATTATTCGCAAAGCATTAAGTTTGGACAAGGTCTGGGACCGCAAGACGTGGAGGCAGAAAGCCAGCAACTTCCAGAGACTGAAGCTGCTAAAAGACGACGGGTACGACATTGCGCCTCTATTGCACACGAAGGGCAAGAAGATATCCGCTGACACGATCATAACTGCCCTAATAGATCACATCAAGATGCGAAAGATGGATAAAGTCAACCTTGAGTCTGACGTGGTCGCTCAAGCCACTCCATTGTCTTCAGCTACTGGTGAAGAAGCATCGGAATCAGCTCAAGGGGACAGCCTTGGTAATCATGCGACTTCTATTGCCGCGAGTGGAGAACGCGGGATGTCTGAAGAGAGATCTAAGATAGCTCTGGAGGCTCTGCTATCCAGGGTAGTACCACAAGAGGTTCCAGAAGCTGAGCGTATTAAGATGGAGCGATGGCTGTGGGTCACGGCGCCGCTCATAGGCACAAAGCGTAAACACTCTCATGATGATGACTACCAGCCTGATTGGTCCGAACTGAGCCCACAGAAGGCACTTCACAACTCCTATAACGAAGCAAAGGCCAAGGATCTTATCGAACGACCGTGCACATGCTGCAATCATGATAGAGTCATACGGGTGATGACACGGGAAGAAGTTAGGGAGGCCTTTGAAGAGCAAGCTTTCGACATAGTAAAGCGGCGAATCTGTCGTGACATCTTTCGAGGCTCTAGAGCGGCGAGAAGGCTCCGCCGTTTTCAAGCGTCAGCCTCATCCAGCCAATATTTTGCACCATCGGAGCCTTCTCGCATCGTTCTTCAAACGCCGGCGTTTCCCGCTATTTCACCGTCTGGCCTCGACAAATGCATCAGCGCCAACGGCATGCATCTAATCATGAAAGAGCTCAAGTACCTCGCATATGGCTGCAACGAGGATAGTAGCATGTGCTTCAAAGATCCGGAGGAGGCTGAAGATGGAGAGAGCGAAAGACTGATGTTAGCAGGCGAAACTGGAGAAGAACACTTCCAGTATCACATCCGTCTTTATACCACTCCAAAGCTTCAGATGATCGTCGAAGGAGAGACAATGGCACTGATTGGTCTGGTGAAGCACCTTCGTAAGAGCGAACTCAGACACTGTCGCAATTGGCAATACGATGTGGATCAGATGGAGGTGATTGCAATGGAAACTGTACCCTGGTATTTGAGCGATGCAACCCGATCTGTCTTGAAGGACCTGGAAAGGCTGTTAGAGGCGGAACAGACTGTTAGAAGTGTAGAGGTTCGTCTTGGACCCCCGAGCAATCCGGAGAAGGCCAGGTCAGATTAAACAACGCGCTTGTTGATTTGGGCAGACCTAGATCGTGAACTTTGTGGTGCTTACACTCATCGCTGTGTATACCTACAGGGTGAATGGGGTATCATGGGTCAGGACAGAGTGAAGTGAGTCTCTATTTTGAAGTTTCGAAGCAGTTGTTACTATTTGCAGTATCCGCCAGCTCTTTATGCAATAGGTCCTAGCATCATGTTAGTGAATGAGAGTTGTGACCCGTGCTTACAAGTTTAACTTTGCAACCAACATTATCTTACCTTCACTTAGTGCGGCTTTGGTAACCTCTCTCACTGCCTGTCCAGTCATCTCGAAAGTCCATTTCGCGTCCGTACCGTTACTCCGTCACTCTATCACTACAAGCTCTACTCTCCACCGCGACCCCAGATATCGGCCTAGAGCTACGTCTAGCATGCCAGCACGCACTCGCAAACCTCGCATCAACGAAAAGGATGATGGCGCTCTCAGTCTCTCAGAAGACGACTTCCGTCGTCACTGGGTCTCGGCCGACGGGCTGAGTCTACGCAATGCTCATCCGAAAGTCGCCTTCAACCGAGAGAACAACGGCTTTGATCATCTCAAGCTCCCAGAAATGCCGTTGATCAACACCAAGGCTATTGATGCGCCAAACTTTGCCGACTTCAATCCAGAGGAAGAGACGAAATATCTGAGCATGGTTCGCGACAAGCTCAGCCTGACCAAAGACTACATCCTCAAGGAGCAGGAGCTATCCCTCGATCCTGATCGTATTGGTACGCGCCACACGACAACGCCAAAACTTCTCGCCATACCACCCATCTTGATTGACATACACGCACAACAGATGGTTCGGCTTCTCATTGAATCGGAAGCAGAGCTTCGAAGATTGAATACCGACACTCCGGAGGATAAATTTGATGCCGTACTAGATCAGCCAATGAGAGACTATCTGGAGCTCTGGGCCGGGTTGCAAGCAAGCCTTATGTGGCAGCTTCCTGGTGAGGACGCTGCAGACAAGATGAACAAGGCGGATAGGATCATGGATGAGGTGTTTGAAAAGCTGGTGGAGCCGTAGTTTAGGGTGCGAGGGACAAAAGGGAAAGTGGAAAGGCAATTGAGGAGAGAACGAGAGGAGTCATATAGACCCCAAAATAAGCTATACATAGTACACAGATAGTCCAGAAGTCGCCTTCGGTGTTCAAGCGTGTTAGTGTCGCTTTCAAGGTGTCAGTTCGTTTGGAACAGTGGTGCTTCAGCGAATAAAAACGACCCCATAGCATATCTAACAAAGACTCATCCGACTTGACATTTGCTCACAATGAACCACCGTACACGTACTGGAAGAACATGCTGTCGTGATTGAACCAGCCATCGAATGCGTATGACGCCAATGTGTGCTCAGTTAGGGAGATGATAGAATGTGACCTCTACGCGAAGGCTCCCAGCCCTGAGAACAAGCGGTTCCCCAGCAAGTCTGACCGTATTGGACGTTAGACTAGCGAATATATCCATCAGTTTAGGGCCTATATGCCCACAATGGGTTCATTACCGACAGAATTACTCATGAAGAGCAGCGTGCTTTGTCTCGGGTCAAGGCGGACGACGACATGGCGGTTTGTGGGCGCATATCGTTCGACATGCTCCTGGCACCGTACTATCCAGGCACAACTGGTGACCGTGAGCTGGGTGCCGAGCACAAGCGTCGCGCTGGAAGCAAGAGGCTGCGGTGGGATTTGGATATCCCTGACGATGACGAGTTCGGTCTTGGTGATGAGTGGTACGGAAGCCGACGTGCTTCAATCGAGGCGAGTTCGGGAGTTTGGGAGGATGGTTTGTTGGTGATTCAATGACTATATATTAGAGAGGCTAGTCTGTGTTGATTAGTATTACTGCGAGTTCTATACGACATGTTTACAGAAGTCGTAGTTTCGAAGGCGCAGCTGAGTGGTGCTGTTGTATGCGTCGATCGTAACAGACGCGTCGTAGAGTTCTGCCGAGAACTATGACGCCATCACCGCAACGCGTCTAATTAGCTTCAGCTATCCTTCCTCGTTCGCGCCATCTCTCCTACTCGAAAGTGAAGGGAATCATGGCCGCACTACAACTCTCCCAATATTCCGTGTTGTGTCCATTAGGCACCACATTTCCTCTTGGTCTTGGTGTCGAGTTGATGATTTATCATTTAGCCTCGCAGTGCCTCACTATCAAGGCGCTTGGTGGTCTACGTAGGATGATCTGTTCTACAACATTGTCTTGATGTGTTCTACTCCAGATCTGGTACAGTGTAAAATGGGACGTGAACCATATGTCACCGATGGCAAGTCGCAGCACGGAGGCCAAATTCTCACATTTTGTATGGTACATAACGCACCTCATCCATACCTAACCTCACCAGTACCCTCCCTAAACCAATCGTCGCTCCCTAGACCTTCTTCTGCAGTGGCGTAGTTAATAATTGTGCTCTTCGAGGTCGTATACGCATTATAAGCGTCAATGCCGTTTTCACTGCCCACTCCTGAGCTCTTGATGCCACCCCACGGTGAGCTTGGATCGTTACGGTGATGCGTGTTGACCCAACAGATACCACTCTCAATGTTTTCTGACACTCGGAAAGCTTGCGAAAGATCTTGTGTCCAGATGGCTGCGCCTAGTCCAAACTCGCTATCGTTTGCTAGATCCAGCGCCTCCTCTTCAGTATCGAAACCTACAACAACGATGACAGGGCCGAAAGCCTCTTCCTTCCATATGCGTGTGTCAACAATCTTCTTCGAAACGCTATCCGCCAATATCGTTGGCGGGTAGAAGTAGCCTTTCGAGAAGTCGGTGTCGTCCAGCGAAGACTTGCTGTTCATCCTTTGACCACCAGTAACGACCGTCACACCTGCATCTTTTGCATTGTTGACTAGCGTCTCAACGTTACCGAGCTGCTTTGCGGATATGAGAGGACCCATCATGGAATCCACGTTCTTTGGTGAGCCCATCCGCCTTTCAATGCTTTGCACCTTGGCCTTCAGCTTTTCTACTACCTGATCGAGAATCTTGTTCTGCACAATAATGCGCGTCGCCGCCACACATGTCTGACCGCTGGCAATGAAGCTAGCGAAGACGATGCCATTCACTGCAAGATCAACATGCGCTTGTTCAAAGACAATGAGAGGAGCCTTGCCACCAAGCTCGGCGGTGTAATGTGCGAGATTACGTCCTGCGATGGCGCCAATGGCGCGCCCAGCCGGTGTACCGCCAGTTACGTCCACCTTCTTAATGAGCGGATGTTCTACAAGCGCTTTTCCAGTTGTCATACCATCGCCTGGCAACACATTGAACACGCCGTCGGGTAAGCCGGCTTCCTTCATGAGTTTGCCAAGCTCGATGCTGGTGAGTGGCGTAAGTTCACTGGGTTTCAGCACAATCGAGTTACCAGCGGCTAAGGCAGGTGCAATTTTCTTGACAGCAATCAACATGGGGTGGTTGAACGGTGTAATTTGCGCAACAACACCGAGTGGCTTACGATCGATCCAGTTGTGCAATTTACCGACGGTAGGCAAGACTGAGCGCTCCTCGGTTCGTATCAAGGCGGCGTAGTATTTGAACCACTTCGTAAGAGTAGGGACCTGCGCATTCATCTCGCGGATGGCGCGTCCCGTCTGCCGCACTTCCAGCTCGATAAGTCGCGGGAAGCTTTTCGTAAGGAGTTCGGCGATACGATCCAACGTGTCCGCACGAACATGGCGGGGCGCTTTGGACCAGATCCCAGATTTGAAGACCTTGTGTGCAGTCTTAACAACACTGTCTACGTCTCCAGCGGATGCCGCATGGCATTGTGCAAATACTTCTCCAGTTGCGGGGTCTTCAATTGCGAGTCTACGATGCTGTTAATAATTGTGGTGGGTCACAAATGAGGGGCTCCGCTAACTGACTGCTCCGCTCCACCTTCTGCCTCTTTCCCTTCTACCCACATCTTGTATACGTTCTCCATGATAGCAATGTTATATGTCGTAACGGTCAATCGTGTGACACAAAAGCAAACAGAGGATGGGGACGTTAGATGAGGGAATCGGTGGTTGCGGAGTTGGCCGATGAAGAGTGGATCGCGATAAGTTAGCGGCGGCTTACCTGGCCAGAGACCACCTCGCGTCTTGACGTCCAGATCACCTTCCAGATTCATGGCATGCCGATCCTCGTGTCGAGCGTTATTAGTGTTCAGTGAAGGATTTTGACATGATCGATTATTACAATACAATATTTTTGGGTACATCGTTCTATCTCGTGGTGCCCGCTTGTGACAACTGGCCGTAACGGCGCATGAGTAAACTTCTATAGTAGGCACAGAGCGGACTCTCATAGTGAATTGCTCTGCCCTGTACGTATGGTGGATATTCGAATATGCAAAGTGCATGCCTTCCTGCTACGAACTGACCAACTCCATCATGGCAGAGGTAACGAAAGAACGATCATTTTTTCCCTGGTCAATCCACAGGCTCATATTAGACCAAGTACATGTCTGCCCTTCTCATTACCTCTCCCACAATCCAGATCTCTCTTTACTTCGCCCTCCGCCCCATGTGCGAGCAAAAGCTCGATCAACATGCTTCTCTCCTTGCCCTCTAACCTTGCCGCTTTGAGAGCGGACTGCAAAGGTGTTCGTCCGTTCTTTGCTTCAGAATTCACGTCGACGCCGGCTTCGATGAAGTATTTTGCAATCGCAGACGCACCGGGCGTCCTGCAAGCAAGATGGAGAGGTGTCTCTCCGCTATAGTCGGGGTTGTCGATGGAGTGACCCAGAGCAGCAAGGTAGCGGACAGTGTCGAGCTGTCGTCCTAAGGTTGCAGCGTGCATGGCGGAGTAATATGATGATGGTGGAGGATTATTGCGGGTGATGTCTGCGCCGAAATCCATAAGGAGAGTGAGGACATCAGGCGACATCTCGTATGCTGCGCGGATGAAAAAGTATCCAAACTCTGGATGTGTAGCCATTGGGTTCGCGCCTTCCCAGATAACTCTTTCTACCTCAGAAGCCGTCGCTTCTGATGGTATGTTTGCTAGAATACGATCTACAGCAGCCCTCTGATTTGGTTCCAACTCTTTCCTCTTACCTTTCGTCACAGCGATCCTGTCTGAAGTGATCTGCTTCTGAAAGATAGAGACGTCTGAGCTAGACATCGTCGATGTATACTTCGACACTTGTTTCGACGCGTGTCTAGACGCAAGTTGTAACCGAGTGCTTGCCTTTCCCGAGAGGTCAGTACACCAGCTGTAGGACTTTTTGAGTCGTGATTCCGGTGGTACCAGGGTAGGGCTGGATGCGGCACCATCGTCAGTGTAGAACGTACCGCGCGATGGCGTCATGTCGTTCCGCGATGGCGGTATCAGAAGTCGTCTTGGAATGGTAGTCTGTTCGATTGCGGAATATGAGAGAGGCTGCGCGTCTTCAAAGGACGGAACATTAGCGAGCCATGTGCCGATGCCATCGTTTGCGCTGGCTCGGGTTGAGGTTTGTTCATTGGGGCTTTTTCTCCCGCTTCTGGGCGTTTCGCCAAGGGCGGGCTCCAGGGAGTCTGGTCGTGGAAGGGTTGTCCTCTTTGCTAGTTGTGATGATGATGGCGCGCCTTCGCGAGATATGGCTGTAATACATGAGCGAAGCAGACGAACAGCCTGTAGTAGCGAAGATAGTCTATCTCGCGCTGTTTGGTTTACGTAGATCTCGTCTGTGTCCGTCCTTTTTAGTAGCTCATCGCTCTGCGTAATGAGATCGCTGACATAGTTTTGCAGTAAGGAATCCAGGGTATCTTGTTGGCAAAATCTAAGAAAAGTAAGTCCCGTGCTGTGCCCAAGTAACATACATCATGTACAACTTACAATGCGACGTAGTCCAAACTCAACTCAAGTACGACCTTCGATGCATCAAGATCATGCCGCAGGTTTACCAAAGGTCCGTCCTTGAGCGCACGCCAATCATCCTTTGGTTTGCTGCTACAAGAAAGCTTGAGAAAGGCTTTATGTAATCGCTCACTGGTGTCATCGCATGAATCTAGCACTCGTGATACAGCATCAACGAGGGACGCCGGTAATTCGGACCACTTGGCCGAAAAGTCGTCTTGCGCAATACCGAGCCCGGTTTTGATCACCAGCAGATCACTATTAATGGTGTTCAAATCGTGACGCGCATCGCGGAATTTGCGTGCAAAGCTGCTGATGTCCGGAATGACCTTTTGGGCGTTAGCGTCTGGAGCTGCAAAGTCGAACATCTGGAGCGGCTCTGCTCACCTGCGCGATCGAAGTCCCTAGCGCAGCGCATCGTGCGGCGACTGTACTAGGACGCGACATTAGTTTGAGCGCGCGATAACAAAGTTGATGCTAATATGCACTTTGAAGAAGACGTGGATGGCGTTGCCGGGCTGTCGTCGCTGGCGTGTTTGTTTTGGAGATGGCGGTGCCTGTCGGCGATTTTTGAGAGGTGTGCTGGGTTGGTCGAGGCTGACAAGCCTGTCACATCGTGAAGTACTGGCGTACGGCACGGATCTCAAGCTCTTGCGTGCCCACCGGATACTTGGTGGTCCACGACGTTGGACGAGAAAGGGGTGAAGACACAAATCACGATCAATTCACGAAGGAAGTACACAGCACATCGTCCGAGAAAGAGCTGGGTGTCGCTGGGCTTTGCATCCCCAGATCAGTGGCTAATGCAAGGGACGAATCTCAAATTGCGGGAACGTAGTATAAGATTTCCCGTCTGAAAGCCACCAACGGTTGAACTGTGGTGTGTTGCCATGGCTGGCAGAAAAGGAGACAATTGACTTAATGTGGATTAGGCACTGCGGGAGACCTGCAGGGGATCCCAGCTGTGGATTGCCGTGGAAATGAAGCCGACTGGGCAGTGGAACGTTAGATTGTCGCGCCTCCAAATGCGAGAACATCAATTTCGCATCGCTTTGCTTTTTTGTACATACTTTCTACGCACAATGATTCAATCGACGATGCCAGGTGGCAAGAAAGAGAGGTAATCGATCGGTGCGGGCTCGATGCCATCCGCTTGGCCTATGAGCCGCACTTGGTCCCCTTGCCGAACCTCGACATCTCTGAATGTTATGCGTGTCGCTGAGTGCCCGTCTAGGTAAATAGATGGCGCGTGCCCCAGTTTATCTTCGAGATCCCCTGTCCACGCTCCCACAGTACGATCGCCAAGTTTCAGTTCGTATTTTGCTTTACCCCCAATCAAATCATAATAGTTGACAGCGACGTCGTATGTTCCCGATGCGAACGTGACGTTGGCTGTCGCGATGCCCGTCGTCGAGTTTGACGTGGTGACGATAGCCGTGTAACCGGAAGCCGTCTCAAAGGGGCTTACGGCATATGTCTTGAAACCGTCGAGCATCATATCTTCCGCCTCAATCCGGTATGGATGGTTGCCAACACGCTTGGTCTCATCCGGTATCTGCGAAAGATTGTGGTAGAACTCGTTGATCGCATCGCGCCACACAATGGAATGACCAGCCTGGAAGATCTGCCTGAACAACACATGTTCGTATCGCTCATCGTCGATTTTACCCTTCAAGGATTCCCACTGTCCGACAAATTCTTGTGCGGTAGCAGCACCTTCATAATGCGCATCGTAGAAATGTTGAATGACAGTCTTGTTAGACTTTAATCGCTGTGTATATGGTACGTGGTGGAACCAGAGCAGCAAGTTATCTGGCGTCGACTCTATATTCTCATAGATCTGGGCGACCTCCGGCGGGTATTGCCCAGCGTTACCAGTGCCATTCTTTACAGTTCTGTCCATGCCGATACTGAATGCATCGGCGCGCGTCCATTGGCCCCATCCGTTGCCATCCTGTGAGGCAGGATTGGGACCAAAGTGTGTGTACAGGATGTCTGTCAGTGTCTGGATTCCAAGGTTGCCGCTGTAATTTTCGTATGCGGGCCACGACCTCATGGACATGTCTGTGAGAGTGTCAAGAACATCCTCATCGAAACCAAACGTCAGTCGGATCCAGTCTTGGAGGATCATCTCTGAGTCCATCGAGGCGTCCCAGGCTAGTCGTCCGTAAGCATACAAGTTAGACATTGCTAGATGTGAGCCCAGCCACGTCGCGTTTGATCCCACTCCTGTCACACCTGCGTAGCCTCCCAAAGGCCGCTTGAAACGCTCGCCGGTGATGATGTCTTTGACCTTGGATGACTGGTTCTCAGACCTCATGTCAAACTCTAGTATCTCTTTCCATTGTGGTGCTAGGTAAACCAGATGACAGTTTTGACCAAGGTATTCGGGTGTGACCTGGAGTTCGATGGCAGTGCTCGTTTGGCGCAGGGATCCGAATAATGGCGATGCTGGTTCGCGGACCTGGAAATCAATCTACAAAAGTAGGCGTGCGTTAGTCTACGTCTTTCGTGAAGAGCGTACATGTAAACATACGGGCCCGAATTTAATCTGAACAACGACGTTGTCATCAAACTTTCCGTCAAGATGTTGAAAGAATTCCAGCTGAGCATTCGCCCTGTCGTTGTACCAGTTCGTTTCGTTGATGTGGTTGTCGTATACAAAAGCACGGAACATAACCACGCCACCATGCGGCTTCGCTGCTCTTGCGAACATGTTGGCGCCATCCGAGAGTGTTCGATTGTACGTCAACGGTCCCGGTTGACCCTCACTGTTGGCTTTGACGAGGTAACCTGCCATGTCCGGAACTTTGGAATAGATCTGGTTAGTGATGTTCGCCCACCATGCGTCCACTCGGGGGTCTAGCGGATCGAATGATCCTAGTGTAGCGTTTGGAGAGGCGAAGTTGAGCGATATGCCAAGTTGTACTCCTGCAGGTGTGGAAGTATCAAGTTAGTTGATGTCTCCCATGCATTTCGTGTGGTCACAACTTACCATATGGTCTCATCGCATCAGCAAGCCTACCAAGACCCTCTACGTTGCGGTCATTGAGCAACGTGGCGTTCGCGTTGACGTTATTGATGATTGCGCCATTTACGCGGATTGATGCAAGTAGGCGGGCATATTCAGCGACTCGCGTAGTGTTGTCTACCACGAAACCGTCTCGGAAGAACAGTGAGGGGCCAGCGTAACCGCGCTCGATGCTGCCATCCATGTTGTCCCATTCATTCGTCCATCGAATGGGTACCTGTGGGTTGAATACTGTGGAGCCGGACGTGACATTGTTTTGCGCCAGCTGAGAAAGATATTCGAATGCGCCGTAGAGAGCGCCGCGTTCATTCTGTCCTACAATGATGACTTTGCCTGGAGTAGTCGTGCTGAGGAAAAAGCCATCGGCGTCCAGATTCTCGCATTCATCAATGTTACCGAATGCCGCCGTGTACGCGTCTTTGGTTCCGACAATGATGGCAGAGTGACTCTGGTCTGCGACCGCACTCACATTGAGTTTCTTTCCAGTAATGCCATCAACACCTTTTTGAAGCTCTTGACCAGCAGTGAATACGGGGCTCACTCTCGTGCTGTTCAGTGCGATGATCGTGGAGGGTACTGACTGCGCTGCTGGCCCGTCTGGTATTGGCGCGTAGCGAAGCCAGCCTTTTGAGCCGTCCTCAGCGACAGCAACGCCAACAGCGCAGAGTAGTGTTGTAAGTGTTAGCCGCATGATAGACCTCACGGGTGGTAGTCAGTCATCCAACTAGGCGGCGCCCTTCTCAAGGTACTTTATAGATCGCCATAGTTTCTCCATGATGAATGATCAAGACGTCACGAGTATGCTTACGGCAGCAATTATCGTGATATCTCCCACCGAGAACGCGCGACGAGGTTGGAAGGTTGTACCGTACTTCAGCCTAAAAGCTGGGCGCGGACACAAGACCAGTCAAGCGTGCGGAGAGCGGCTCAAGCTTTGCTGGCTGAATGTGGGGTTTGGAAGATGATCGGCGTCAATTGGTTCAGTAAATCCGCCGAACCGAAAAACAACCGATATTAGCGCATCTTGATCATCACGGACGCGTGGACGAGAGCGGTGCATACTGGATTTTCGTGCGAGAGGGTATGTGACAATGTTGACGTTGGTCACGACGATGGCTTAGGCTTCCTAGCGAAACACAACTGAAGCCATTATGATCACACCGTACCCCAAACCCCAAGCTTCAGGCCGCAGCAGTTCCGAAGGCGGCATCCGTTTTCTCGGTGACGATGAGTGAGGTGATGATAACAGGTTTTTAGCAGGAACGAACATGGCTCAGGGACGTCCAAGAACAACTCCGATGCCATTAAATATTCCCTTCGTATCCGACCATTTGCGAAAAAGGAACTTGAAGGGTGCTTAGATGCTGCAAACTGGCAATCACATCACTTAAACGGCCTTGATTACCACAAACACGCCAGTACCGCAGTCAGCCATAGGCCATGAAGCGTAGCAGGCGCCAGGCAACCATCCAGGTTATGACGATGTCGCTTTACAGACTCACCACCAGCTTCAATGAAGATCAAACCAATTTCACTTCCATTAGACAAACTCTATATTGTACTTTGGCTGCTCAGCACTCGTAGCATCATTCTATCTTACCTAGGTATACAAACGCAGGGTCTGCATGGTAACATTCCTCACCGATATTCTATCCCGTCTTCTATCACCATATATGGCTATGATTTGGCAGCCTCCTTCACTATACTTACGGTCTTCAGCCCTTCAGAGTATACAACCAGCTTGTTCAAATAACACGTAACCGACAGGCACTCTTCGCTTCATAACTCTGCTCATATGTCCACCTCACTCAATCACCTTTTTACATATCAAATCACCTACAATATTTAGTGGCACATATCCTACCACAGTCACAATATTCTCTTACCTTCAGCAGCCTCACTATCTTTAGTAAATGCGACCGAAGGAACACCTCTTACATTGGTCTTGCATCTACGATACTTTCAGTACGTGTAACAAAACATATTGGAAACCAGAACAATACTAACGTAATCTAGTCTCCTAGGAACTCGAATATTTCCCAAATTGCTGGATATCAAGGCGTCTACTCCGCCGTCATGGACAGTACCAGCGCCAAAAGCCCCATCACTATCGACAATGAGAGAGAATCCAGCTGGTATAAGCAAGCGATCACCAGGAAGGCACTCTCAAGTATACCTGATCAATTTGAGAAGATACCAAAATCTGAGACACTCGAGTTCAGCCACTGCGAAATTCTTGGCCCAACGGTCCTCGCCAACTTGCCACAAGAGGCTTCACCAATGGTACTTGCCATCGGCATCTTTGACGGCAACCTTCCATACATGAGGCAGACTGTGTACGCCTTTGTACATGGATCGAAGCATAATCTAGTTGGATTTTTCCTCATCATGCAGGACTTGAGCGTGTATCGGATACCACACGCCAGCCTTGAGAACATCGATTTCGTGGAACCCTTTTGTGATCTTGGAGACCAAACCGTTGGCCAACAAACAGTTTGCAACAGACTACGGGCCATAGTTCTTTATTATCTCTTAGAAGCTGGGCATCTAAGGGGGTTTGGCCACTACAGAGATTTCTGGCAGGATTTTACAAAGTCGTGCGCGTGGATTGCGAATAAGGGAAGTCCACCAAAGCTACAGATGAACGTACAGAAAAGAAACAGTCGACCGGATTTAGACGCAGCGCTGATTCTAGTCCCAAATGCGGTTGTTTCGACATCTGAAGATGTCGCATCCAAAAAGCGCAAAGGTGACGAAAGATCTGACTCGGCACGTAAGTTAGGGGATCTTCCTTATCTCTAGGAACTAGAACTAATTTCTCTTAGCCAACATCAAGCGCCGCGACTACGGTCACAGAGTACGTACTGGCCATGGCTTGCTTCAATTCTAAGCTGACCTTATCTCTAGATACAACGACCCATCATCATCTCTAGGTCATCTAGCCCAGAGAATCTGGTCATGGCAAAACGTATGGAGGCCCAGCCTAAAGCCAGTAAGGCAGAAAACGATTTGCTAAAAGCAGCGATTGCTACTCAGACCAGACCGCTGGAAGTTAACCAGGCAAGAGTTCAAACAAATCATCAGCTTCAAGAACAAGTCACCAGCCTCAAAGCCGAAGTGAGTCGAATCAAGGACGAATACTCGTATGGCCAAAATGCATATCGCGGCATTCAAGTTCGATACGATGAACTAAAGACGGAGCACGCCAACGCGCTCGACGACGGAGAGTGTCTCCGCGAGCAACTCCGACAAAGCCAGTTGCGTTGTGAACAAACTGAAAAGAGAACGAACGTACTAGAGGCGGAGGTAGAACTACTTAAGCGAAAGATGAGGGAAGCAAGAAAAGCGTTAGACGATCCGAGTCCTTAACGAGAGAGGAGAGAAGGGTTGCTCTAAACTATGGAGACTATAGCATCCAACACGTTGGTTTGAAAAAGTAAATGCATGCCGGGGTCATTCGTAAGGATTTCGGATGCTAGAATAGCAAATTTGGGTTGCATTTGGAAGTATTCTTTGCGAGCCAGATTTGGTCTGTACGGGCGATATCCTCCGACCCTGCTTTTGTGAACAAGAGTGGTCAGTAACGTCTCCAGGAAGCTAGCTTTAGTAGGAAAAGTCATTTCGGAGTACACACATTAGCTCTGCACTTTCAAGGCAACCATGATTCCAGGAGTCAAGCAACTGCCGTCATTGACCTCGTCGGCTTTGTCATGCTCACTGTGTACCCTAAAAACTGACCTCAATAAACAAGTACTCCAATACAGCAAGCGGAAACAGCAAACACACTGCATACTTGTCAAACGAACAAATGAAATGTTCCCGTTCTTATGTAACCCTAGCGCATCTTCTTGAGCTAAATCGCTGTGATTTACCATGGCTTGCGCGGCGTCAAGAGAAGTTTTGTGGCGAGATAGCTCAGTGGCGGAAGCCTTCACCGATTCATCATCCGTCATTACCATAACAGATATATGATGATGCGGGTAGGTGATGGATAACTACAGGAATACCTTCTGGAGCATCTATACAGTACAACAAGCGTTTGTACTACCAAAAGTAAGCCAATCAGTTGTCGCCAAGCAGATATTGCAGGAATGTAAGCTAGAATGTTTACATTATGCCCGACGGCTTGTTAGCGTATGGTGAGTGTCTGGAGTCGCACACTTCCTTGAGTGAGCGGTTCAATAATGGTCAATATAGCTTGTGATTAACCTCTCAAGATGCATGTCATTCTTGATTCGTTTCTTCTTCTGCCACATACCCTGCGCGCAGAACAAAAGACGTCGATATCCCCACGTACCAGTGTGCTAACCTTCGTCCGATGTCGGTTCCATGAGACCTTGAAAATGTACTTACCCTCCTCTTTACAATTCACATGCCCCACATCAGATATCGTGCTTCAACCATCGCATCTTCCACTTCTTTTAGTCCGTCTTGTATCTGCTCATTTGCCCTCTCGGCCGATAAGCCCAACGATGTGTTGGGTTTCTCAATCTGCTTCTCCATGATCCCAGTACTGAAGTCGACCAGCTCTCGTAGCTTTGCTTTGGCTATATCCAGTACGGCCATTTTTTGTTCATACGCAACCTTGCTTGCCTGCTCTATTGGCAACATTGCCACTATATCCTGTTCAATTGCGAGATGGCGTTGAAAACTGTTTATCGTAGTGTCGTAGTAGCGCATGGTAGGGGTAAAACTTTGGAGGACGGAAGCTGTGGGCAGTGGCTGTGAATACTTGATGTCCGGCATTCTGGAGAGCTTTTAGGAATCGCGAATGCAACACTAAAGGAAGTTGATTCTCAGTGTAATCTAGTGGTTGACTGTAGTCAGTGGTTGCTGTTTTCTGGAGGATGACGATTGTTAGCAGATTGATATACAAGCCATAACAGCAGCCATCCGAAGCTCGTCTATTCTGAAGTTCTGAGGATTCAGAAAGTTCATACTGGTACTCGCTGGAGCCATCCGGAGGAACTACAAGAGTTGCAAACCATCTCATCCTTGGAAGCTGCTATCGTTGGACGAACCACCAGTGGGCTACCATCGCGGCATGCTGGATGCTATTTCCTGTGATTTGGAAATGTTTGCGCTACCCAGCAATGCTCAAAGGTAGATGTGAGATGTCGAAGACGCTATTACGTGCGCCCAACTTCCAGGGTTGTTCATGTTAGCTCGTGCAAGCGCCCCAGGCACGTGGTGACGCGGGGCAAGCGCGAGCTAAGAATGTGAACAAGCTTCCAAACCTCCTTGGTCTGCACACAGCATGATGGACGATAGTTACCACTCGACCTTGAACGAAGCGTGGCAATCACAACGTTGTGGATTGCTTCCGAGACTGTGGATGCGCTAACATCGTTTTCCGGATTGTCGTGGTTCGACCCTCTTTGGTACGCGCGTAGATATCGGTCCATGTCCTTGGAAAGCAAAGAGATGGAACCGGGGAAAATCTGCAAAGACGATCGGAATTCCTGCTTGTGAGGAGCGGACACCAAGGTACTATCAAGCACAGATACCAGCATGTTGGCTGCACGGTGCGATACGAGGCTGCCCTCCAGCTCATTCGTTGGATACTATCAACCCATCACGACATGCGCCATCAGCCAACGCGAAGAAGCAGCTGCATCGATGGAGTATGCATATCTAAGCCAGGCAAGGCAGGTGCAGATCGCCAATTTGCTCACGGAAGATAGAAGAACATCAGGCGCGCCGGCAGGCCCGAAGCAGACCGAGGCAGTCCGTGCAAGTCCAGCACGTCCAGCCTCTCTCTTTTGTGAGGCAGCATACAAGCGGCACAGCAAGGCCGCAACTGGCTATCGATGAGTAAGAATAGAGAGGACAATCGTGTTGGACTTTTCATCGACCTGCCTGTTTCGGCGCGCCGTTTTATCCGCCACCACCGGTTCAGTGGAGACGGCGCGACTTGGCACAGCCGCCACTAATCTGGGCGAGAGCTTTGCTGGGGCTTTGGTGAGCTTCACGTGAGGGCTGCATGAACACGGCCGCCAAGCTTGAGCCACGACTGCGGGACATGTGGGCCGAGTCGCGATAGGACGAGCAGAAACATGCTTTCTTAGGAACCCACCGACGGCGAGCTTGTTTGTGCGCCCGCAGCTCTAGCCCCGAAGAGGAAGGAGACATCGCGAACAGCGTCCATCTTTCCACATGTTTGGTATAGCAGCTACCGCATTGCAGGGCCAGCATGATGGCATCACCGAGTGCGCAGCCAACTGGGAGCGCTGTCACTGCCAGGTACCAGTCCCGAATGCAACGTGAACCCCGCTGGTAAATATCGTCGGGCCAGGGTCTACTCAGCTGTTCGTCGTACAAATAAGCGGCATGCCCTTCTGGAGCTTTGCTTGACCACCGACCGTGTCCAATTGAGCTTTTACGAAGCTGGTCGCATACAATATGGCTCGTTACCTCAGTGTTGCCGCAGCTTTGGCTGCCACCGGCGCCTGTGCCTTGACACCTGAGTAAGCCCACCATTGCACTGATTCTCCTGCGCATCAACTAACAATAGAAATAGAGGACTCCTCAGCAACGTCCGCCGTGGCGCCGCTGACCCAAGTCCCGATGGCTCCGTCGCTCTGTTCTCGTACTCCCAGTACTCCTTTGAGGAGCATGGCAGCGCAGGCTCGGGCATGAACTTGATCGACCTCAAGACCGGCGAGATCACCAAGTCCGGCTTGAACGCCAGCGAGATCAACGAAGTCGCCTGGATCCCTGGCAGCGAGACTGGTATCATCTACATCAATGGCACCAACGAGGAGGTCCCAGGTGGTGTCACCCTGTGGATTGGTGACATCAAGAGCCCCAACATGAGCACCATGGTCGCTTCTCTGGATGCTCCATACAACGGTCTCAAGGTTGCAAAGACCTCGACCGGAGACATGCACTTCTTGGTCAACTGCATGGCTTACCCCAACGGCACAGCTGTCAACCCAGAGACCGAAGTCACCCCGGTGACTACTGCTCGCTACTACTCGGACATCTACGTCCGCCACTGGGACACTTGGCTAACCAAGAACCGCTACAACCTCTTTGCCGGAACTCTTTCCGCAAACGCCAGCTACGCCCTGTCCGGTGCTGGAATGAGGAACGTGCAGAAGGGCATCAACTTCACCACCACTCAGCCCGAGACTCCCATCCAGCCGTTTGGTGACTCCAGCGACTACGACATCAGCCCTGATGGTTCCATGTACGCTTTCGTGAGCAAGGCTCCTCAGCTCAACAAGGCCAACTACACTGCCTCATACACCTATGTTGGTGCTTTTGCGTCTTCTGACGCTCCCGTCGCTTTCAACGGTCCCGACTCCGAGGCCGCTAAGGCTGGCCACCAGGGTGCTTCTGGTCTTCCTTCCTTCTCCACCGACAGCAGCAAGCTCGCCTACGTGCAGCAGGACGAGGACTACTACGAGTCCGACAGGTGGATTCTGTACACCGTCGACGTTGCTGTCGAAGGTACTGGTGTCGCTGTCAGCAACTGGAAGTCTTTGAGTGCTGGTTTCGACCGCTGGGTTCAGGGACCCATTACCTGGGCTCACGACGACTCGTCCATCTACGCCACAGCCGATGACTACGCTCGCGTCAAGATCTTCAACTTCCCCATTACCGCTGACGAGAGCTTCGTTCCTGAGCCCATGACCTCCAACACCTCTGTCTCGACTTTCGCGCTCCTTCCCGACGGTTCGCTGTTTGTCGCCGCCACCGCCATCTGGACTCCCAACGAGTGGTACATCCTCGCTGACGGAAAGAAGACCACTCTCCTCGACGCGTCTCAGGTTGATCCCAACCTTGCTGGTCTCGGATCGCACACCGTTTCCGAGATCTTCTTCAACGGCTCCAACCCCGAGCTCAAGCAACAGCTCCACGCCTACGTCGTCAAGCCCACCTTCTACCAGGAGAACGTAACGTACCCGCTCGCCTTCTACATTCACGGTGGTCCCCAAGGTAACTGGGGCAACAGCTGGTCCAACCGCTGGAACCCTCAGGTCTGGGCTGACCAGGGCTACATCATCGTCGCCCCCAACCCAACTGGATCTACCAGTTTCGGACAGTTCCTTACCGACTCTATCCAGGGTCAATGGGGTAACTGGCCTTACCACGATTTGGTTAACGCTTGGAACTATGTCAACACCAGCATGCCATGGATCGACACCAAGAACGGTATCGCGGCCGGTGCTTCTTACGGTGGTTACATGACCAACTGGATCCAGGCTAACGACCTCGGCAACGAGTTCAAGTGCCTTGTCACCCACGACGGTATTTCCAACACTGAGGGAGCATGGGCTTCTGAGGAACTCTGGTTCATCCGCCACGACTACAACGGCAGCATCTGGGACTCTGGCGCGTACCGCGAGTGGAACCCCCAGAACCACATTGCCAACTGGTCTACTCCACAGTTTGTCATCCACAACACTCTTGACTACCGCCTGCCTGAGAGCGACGGTCTGAGCTTGTTCAACATCCTCCAGGCCCGCGGTATCCCATCTAGGTTCCTCAACTTCCCTGACGAGAACCACTGGGTGCTCAAGCAGGAGAACAGCTTGTTCTGGCACACTGAGATCTTCAACTGGATCAACCACTGGTCCAAGGGTGAGCCTTTGGACGACCTGCCAATCGGTAACTAGGGTGGTTATCTTTGTGCGACTGGTGGAACAAGAGAAAGTTGCGAAGGCGGCTTTGCTCTTGTAGCATTAATGAATACCCATTGATGAACGATTAATGATAATATATTATTGACAAATTCTACTTTCCCAAACACTACAGTGAATTTGCGCCTGTGTCCTGAGTTGTGGATTCACGAGTTCCTCTACCTGGTGGGTCCATCTTCCAGCATCGTGATTGAAGTCGTATACTAGTTCCGAGCCAAAGTGGTACCTTGCAAGCTACAGGCCTCCCAGGATGCATAATACCGATGTATGGGAAAGACCAAAGTCCATCTGCACCTACCTAGCCCACCGAATAAGGTTACCAACCTTGATAGCTGTGCGGAGTAGTGGTATGCGCTCCTGATATCCAAGTAATTTTAGTAGCTCATGGTTATCGATATACCTGGCTAACGATCATACTATCCGAACTGACATGGTCGCGCAACATGTGTGAGCGTTGGTGCTACATACGCAAGAGCATGGACTCTAGGCATCAAGCGTCGCTCCCACTACCCGGCGGCTGGTATCCAGCGGCTCTACTACCCAGGAATAACCGCGTCTGTCCAGGTACGTACCTATTCCCGGGCGGGGCATGCGCAGGCTGCTGGCCCCATCTTGGCATTTTGATATGCTTTCGGTTCCCGGCAACAACTGCATGCTGCACTAATGAGTGTGCCTCGACAATATGCTGATACGCCAACAAAATGACTCGGTTATCCCACCGCGTGTGCATCGTTCGATTCGACACCCACATCAAGATTCCAGAAGCTTTCCTCGTGAAGTCTACTGCTGTATGAGGGGCGAGGAGAGATAAGCAGCCGCCATTGCCACCCTGCCAAGCCGCATCCTCGACTGTTCTGTAATTATCGAGAGATCCTACTACGCCTCGATATGTTGGTGTGTGTATGTGTGTGGAAGGATCGCCAGGTGATTCCTTCTGACAAACAGCCCATGCCAAGAGGAACGGAAAACAGCGGGTCATCAACGGTGGAATGTTCACAAGGTTGTGATGGGGTGCCAAAATGTGCCATGCTGCTGGGCGAGGTAAAGCTTCCGCTGACAGAAGCGAAGCCTTGCGCCAACCAGCATATGGGTTTCTTCGGTGCTCTTGTCTTCTTTCGTCACGTTTTCATCTAGCCTAGGAGATAAGCGTATGGGTATGGTTATGCCAATGCTGGTGCCATGTCTTCGAGAAAGCGATAGAGCGTGTGCGCTAGGTTAAGGTGGGAGGGATAACGCGATACTTGATTGGTGTGCTCATGTAAAGCTCTACGGAAATATGCTGCCGCGTCGTTGAGCTGCCTGTTCGGGTTTGGTGGAGTTACATCGCATGCAAACGAAGTTTGTTTCATGGTGTGGGGAGCAGCCAAGGCGAGAAAACGCCCAGCGGGACGGAAGGCTGGGCGCCATGGCGGAGCGGCAGCAGTCTTCGGCGGTGATGGAAGTGATGACACATGCCTTTCTTCGACACAATGGGCGGGCCGACCTCTTTCATCGTCGTCGATACCAGTGTCTTCCATGTAAAGACCATGTATGACTTTTTCACGGCCTGTCACTCCGCATATGTAAGCCTGTGTGCGCATGTGCGCTTTCGCATCGCCCTGCGGCGTGGTGTCATGGCACAGCATGTCGTCCAGATAAGAAAGAGCTAGGGGTATCACCCGTATGAATGGTCGGAATCATCAATGCAAAGCGTGATCAGCAACGCTGCCAAGTACCGAAGCACTCAATCGATGTTGTCGCATGCGCCGAAATACCCATTTCCCATGGAGCTTGGCCAGCCGAAGCCCTGCAAAGACGGGTACTAAGCTCTAAACTGTAGTCTTGCTTTCGGCATCGCCCAACCGCCCAGACTTTGCCCAGTCACCGGCTGGTGATAAGACGGGCTTCGCGAAATGGCCTCTCGAGTCTGTATGGGTCGACCGCCGGCCTGGGGCAACTAGTTGAATCCCTGACAAAGTGGTGGAGTGTACCCACACCAGACACCTGCTCGAAAGAGAGACAGTCAAGGAATACCAAGACGGCGCTTGAAAAGAGCACATTTGCCGCTCGTGTGTTACAGGAAGTGCGGGCTACGACTATAATTGCAGTCGACTGCCCGTTTCCCTGCTGTTCAGCAGCAGCTCATTCTTTTTCCCCGTTCAACCTCATCCCTGTCTGCTAGTCATGACGACGAACGCTGCATCCAACGCCGTGGACATGGCCATGTCCAACGAGCCCGCCAAGGCTGCTATGCCTCTGTACGAGGTCGATGAGAAGCGTGCCCTCTCGGATGAACGCACGCCATCGACTCTCAGCCATCAGCCCCATGACCCCGATGTCTTTGATGCAGACTTGGAAGGCGAGGAACCCACGGAGGAAGACTTGAAGACACTCCGTCGTGTATCCGGAAAGATTCCATGGACTGCCTTCACCATTGCGTTCGTCGAGCTTTGCGAGCGTTTCGGATACTACGGTTGCCAGGTGTTGTGTACGTCATTGCCCATCAACATACTCTAACCAAAGCGCTGACTTCTTTCCAAGACACCAACTTCATTCAACAGGACCTTCCTGTGATCGATGGCGTCGTACAATCCACTGGTCGCGATCCACGTGAAGAGGGTCAACCAGGTGCGCTTGGCATGGGTCAGCGTGCTTCCTTCGGTATCGGACAGTTCAACTCTTTCTGGGCGTACACCACTCCCATTATCGGTGCCATCATCGCCGACGAATACCTCGGTCGTTTCAACACCATCTTCATCGCCATTGCCTTCTCTATCTTGGGCCATATCTTGCTCATCATCTCCGCCATTCCCCCTGTGCTCACTAGCGGCAATGCAATTGGACCTTTCATCCTGGGTGTCATCACCCTTGGTTTCGGAACTGGAGCATTCAAGGCCAACATCTCCCCACTGATTGCTGAACAATACCGCCAGACCAAGCCGCGTGTCATCAAGGATCCCAAGACTGGCGAGCGTGTCATCTCTGACCCCAACATCACACTCTCCCGTATCTTCTTGTGTAAGTCATCACCCGCTGGCACACAGGGACCAGTCCACTAACATAGCTCAGACTTCTACATGTTCATCAACATTGGTTCCCTCACTGGACAACTGTCCATGGTGTACGTCGAGAAGTATGTTGGTTTCTGGTGCGCGTGGCTGCTACCCACCATCATGTTCTGCTTCTGCCCCGTCGTTCTTTGGACCTGCAGGAACAAGTACCACCGCACTCCCCCCACTGGTTCCGTCCTCATCCGCGCAATCAAGGTCCTGAAGCTTGCCACCAAGGGCAAGTGGTCTATCAACCCCGTTACCACGCGCAAGAACTTCAAGAGCGAGCGTTTCTGGGAGGACGTCAAGCCCAGCCATCTCGGTGCGAACAAGCCTGGTTGGATGCAGTTCGACGACGCTTGGGTTGACCAGGTTGCTCGTGGTCTGCGTGCGTGCTCTTGCTTTACCTGGATCCCGCTCTACTGGCTGTCATACAACCAGATGAACAACAACCTTACCTCGCAAGCTGCCACAATGACACGTAACGGTGTCCCCAACGATGTCATCACCAACCTTAACCCCATCTCTCTCGTCATCTTCATCCCTATCGTAGACAACTTCCTCTACCCCGCTCTCCGCAAGGCAAACATTCGCTTCACTCCCATCAAGCGTATCGCTTTCGGTTTCATCCTTGCGTCTTTCGCCATGGTCTCCGCTGCCGTTATCCAGCACTACATCTATGCCGAGGGCCCCTGCGGAAAGTACATGAACAGCTGCGACGACCCAGCCCCACTTAACGTCTGGACCCAAGCCGTTCCGTACGTTCTCGTCGGATTCTCCGAGATCTTCACATCTATTACTGGACTCGAGTTTGCCTTTACGAAAGCACCCAAGAACATGCGTTCGCTGGTCACCTCTTACTGGCATTTCATGTCTGCCTTCTCCAACGCGCTTGGCCAGGCGTTCGTGTCGCTATCCGAAGACCCATTGTTGGTTTGGAACTACACGACTGTTGCCATCTTGGCATTCATCGGTGGTATCCTCTTCTGGTTCCACCAGCGCAAGACGGATAAGCAGGAAGACATCCTCAACATGCTTCCGGACTCGAACTACATTGGCAAGGACCGAAGACACAGTGTTGAGGAGGGTATTGCTGGACACAACATCGAGGCGCATGTGCGCACTTAGGTTGTGATCGTGCGCAGCATGATGCGATACGTTGATGTTTACGAGCGTGGGTACTGAGGGTGGCTTTACCTGTGGATCTGTTATGATCGATGATACCTATTTGACTTCCAGACTGGAAGCTAATTAATATACGAGTCTTTCACTTACTTCATATGCCTACTTTTCGTCTTATGCTGATCGTGCGCCATATCATGTTTCGTTGCATCGAAGACGACTCTCCTCAATCACGCTAATGTACAGGGGGGCTTTAGTATATACGGGCGGAATTTTGAGCCACTGTTGCCTTGCGTGCTCGTTCCGCGTAACGCCGCAGGATCGCACCCTTGCTAGTCATGCGCCAGCGACATCGGAAGCGAGACGTGAGTGAGGTGAACACAAGCCTTAGCCTCAACAACAAGGTCTGACCTATTGCTTGGAACCCTTTTGGCGCCTGCGTACGCTCTTGGTAGTCAGCAAACTCTCAATGTGGTTCTTGGGTCGATCTGTCAGCCGCGATGACGATACGGGCGAATTACTTTCACGTTCGGAGGATCTACCCAAGGCATCTCAATTTTGACTTGGAAAGAACAACGTAGAGTAAAGACTGCGAAGTAAATCTACACTGGTGGGGTTGGGTTGGATACGAAAGTTGCGGTTCAAGCTTATACGTACGTGCCTTTGACTACGGCAAGCTTGGGTCCTCGTTACAACATGTTTGACTTGGTGTGTTCAACACAGACACACAATCCGGCACTGGCGCGCAACACTCTTCTGTCTATCGCTACTCATGTCTATTGTACTTGCGCACTACTATATAAAATGCTGCATAAGCTATTGGTCGCTTTATATCTCCATATATCTGGTGCAGCATGTGCCAACTCGTTATGTCGAGGTTATGAGACCATTGAAGGCACCAAACGCTGCTCAGTGCGAAGCGAAAACGAGCCCTAGAAGCCACGTTATGAACGTCTTCTTCATGTACATGCTAGCCTCTGCGCATGTGTGACTGGTGCGTGGCGAGATTGAGTATTGCCCTATGCTCTATGCTCACCGAGTGGATCTCATCCTCAGGTTCAGTGTAGTCATGTACACATCTATCCGGTATTCGATCTAGGGGACAAGGCGCCAGCATACAACGTTGACGTCGCCATCAGACAGATGATTCTGTGGACATCTATGCCCTACTAAGATAGCCCACAACTTCTTACGCATGAGCATCTTTCAGATTGTATACGCCAAACTATGCGCGAATAACGTTGGCCAGATTTCAGGATCGGCATCGAGAGGAAACGAGCCTGTGGGTAAGAGGTTGACGGATGCGGTCGGTTCAGGGAAGATCGGTGGGCCGAGGGTAGACGACGGTTGTGGGCTGCGGAGAAGCGTGCGGGCCGTGTGGGGTGTCGATTCTTATGACGTTGACGTTCGAAGCCATGGCCAAGCGTTGCGTCGAGAGTGGGTCGATTGAGGAGAAAAAGAGGCGCGCGGTGCGAAGCGTGGGATGTGAAGTGGTGTGTGCCTTGATACCACCATGGAGACGCGTCTTCGAACGCGCCAAGGCCCGTCCCACTCGTGCCGTCATAGTGGCTTCTCCGTAACGTCGACGTGTGCCCCTACACACATCCCACGACAATACGTTCTTAAAGCAAAAAAGTAATAAAGAGATATCACAAGCACATTCGTTGAATCGATCCACCAGAAAGTGCAGTAGCGCCGCGATTGTGTCGAGCCTCATGATCCCCTCTGGTGAGCGCTTATGGCCTGCTCGAGTATATCCAGCGCTGTGGTTCCTTATGTTGATGGGCTCCTCGACAGAAGGTCGTATCAATGCTTGGCGTCTCACTTCACTTTTCAAATCGCATCTTGCTTATAGATACCTTTCCGTTGTAGTGTGTAGCGGCGTAAGTTGTCCGGGAGACGGTATGGAAGGAGGGCGTCAGTATCCACGTGAGCTACAACAACATGAGCGACGGAAACTGCAAGGTAATCACAGATATCCGTGAAGCCACCTTCGGACGAGGCAAAAGATTCATCATACTTCTCACCGAAGTCATTTCGACATCACCGTGGCGACTTAGCCTGATTCACTTCGAAGCTCGCGCAGTTGACTCACAGACCAAAGCAAACGCTGAACCGTGAGAGACGCAAGACCGAGAGCAGCAACTTAAATAAATTCCTAAAGCTCCTCGCAGATCATCATCATCACTAAGACCTCAGTACCAACATCCAATTCTGTATACCGCTACAGCAATGGACGAAGTATCAAGTGATACCGATATCAGCATAACATCAGTTCGCTCATCCTTCCTCTCAAACTCCAACCCGCCTTCTCCTCCGCCCACCTTCCTCACCGTCTATCAACTCAGCCTCGTATCAGCCCATAAATCTTGCGGCGACCGCGTCAACAGTCTTATGAACACTGTCGTCGACCTCGAGATCAGCGTGCGACGCGAGCGCGATGAACCGGGCCTCCGATACCTTGTGGAAGAGCTGGATAAGGCGCAAGAGGAATTGGTACTGTACAGAGACGGCAAGCGAAAGAAGGAGAAGGAAATCAAAAAAGAGGAGAAGAAATTGAAGTTGATAGCGGGAACTGAGTCGATCATAGCGAAGAGGCAGTTGGACGAGATGGGAATGCATATGAGTAAGGAGAGAACAGTGCTCTGTCTGCGTTGATAGTGTAGCTGGCCGAAACATGCTTGCTGTGGATCGCAACACGAAGCGTATTGTGCTTAGTTCAATTGGACCTTGAGCTGCTTTAAGAACCACGAGTTGCGGCAGATATAATGAAAAGACACAAGTGAATTGCAAACAAAGCTCGTTGTGGACTTCATCAACGCACCATTGTTCATAAGAGGAAGTATATCGTTAACCTCGACGAGCAGAATGGGACGGGCTGAGTAATCGGTCAGGACCAAAAGGTTGAGATTATAGATGTATACAGGGTGATTTTACAGGTATTAGGATACAGAGGTCAACAGTTCGAAGTACATAATGCTGCCGGAGCAAAAAGAAACAGAGCCCAAAGCGGCACGCTATGGCTGATTGGTGTTTTCGTGTCGGTCTCCGTTGTGTGCTTCTTCAAATTCGAACATCGGATGTACCACTTCTCCCCAGCACCACAAACATGTCTTAGTTCCATCTTGTCGTCCGCATGCGCAACGCTCTTTTTGGTCAACAAAGGATGCGTCAAGATCATGTTCTTCCGTTTCGTAGCAGCGCAGGCACAACCACCGGTCAAGAAAGTGATTGCGTAAAGTGCACTGGCATTGAGAAGCTTGAGGACTCTCTTGACCCTGGGTCGCGATGGATGGCCGGCATTCATCGCAGAACCATCGTTTCCGCTGCTCTGTCGTTTGGTATAAAGCTCGAAGGACCGGCGAAGGATGAGCGACGCTCGAAGACGCTGATGCAGCCAACGTGTGGCTACCGAGATCCATTTCTAGAAGATCTTCGACGCTTTCAGGTAGACCAAAGCTATCTTCCTCAAACGGAACGTCGATGAAGCCTTGATCATGATATGGTGCTTGCAGACTGTTTGAAGGATCCTGCCACTGCGACCCAGCTTCGTCACTATCCATGTGATGTGGGCTGAGGATTGGCACCTCGAGAGGTGACAGCAGAATGAAGCCGCTGAAGTTGGGCAGTTCATCCTCATCGCAAGGTGTTTCGTATATGCTCTGGTAGACGCAGTGAATGCGACATTCGTCGCAAGTGCTGACTTTACATCTGGCACAGGGCCGGCACTCTGTGGTAGACTCTTTTGCTCCACACTTTATGGTTTCAGTACAATCATAAGCGTAGAAGAAAGTAGACTTCTTGTGACGCTTGTTGCGGACATGTACACCTCGACCGGAGCATTTGAGCTTCCCTAGCAAATTTTCTAGGCTACCAGGTTGTGGTAAGATCGCTTCATGGGTGGATCTTGAGCATAATAACAGTGCCAGTAAGTCGTCTGGATATAGGCTGGATACGATCATTTCCAGTAAGCCATACTGGTGGAAGACCTCCATGATTGGACACCTTTGTCTGGACTCGGCCGGACTATTATTCCGGGTCTTCTTGTGGGCCTCGATTAGCTTGCACCCTGGCCTCTTACGCTTCAGCGTCTCCATAGTCTTTGAGTTGTGATAGTCTTGTTTCTAGATGTTCTCTACTTCCGTCGTCCTACCGGTTGATACGTGTTGGCCCAATGATCAGGGAGCGGATGAAATCTTGTTACTTCTGAAGAACAATGAGCGGGGACAACAAGGATAGTAGAGTTTATGTTGAAGTCATCGTGGGCCAGCAAATCCGGAGTGAGAGTACCGGCTCATGAGTACGGGCAAGTCCGCACGACGACGGGAAACGCATCTCAAGGCGACGTACTTGTCTCACACGCTACAGCGTGTATATAGCCTTCCGCGCTTCCGATAGCGCTTAGCAGCCTACAATGTCCAGATCTGGGTCCATCTTGGCGTTGTGTAGGTGACGATGTTGTGGAGAAGCTGCACGAACGGGAAGAAATTGAAAATGGCGCAGTGTTACCAACGCTTAGCAGTAAAGTGGGGCCTGTACTTGTGAAGCAAGGCGCCTCGTTGAGCATGAAAGAAGATGGAAATGTCCTTAGTCTCGTCTATTTTGTGCATCGTGAAATGAAAAGTGCGATGCCGGAGAATTACGGGACCACGTTCCGGTGATGGCCGATTGACGAATGAGCGGCGATGACACAATAGTGCCTCGGTGATTGCTTCTTCCCGTTCCTCTCACCCATTTTCCAATAAGCGATATATCACGACAATCGTGTATTACCTCTTCAGTGCTGCTTGCCTTCATCTCACCGCATGCTGTTCGCAGATATAGCATCTTGCGAGTTAGTCTGCAGTATATGTTTACGCGACGCTACATCTCAACCCTTCTTTTTCTGGTTGCATTCACTCAAGACAATGACTTCACGAAAAAAGCCATTAGCCCGCCTAAACTTTTAGTCAATGATTCCCCATCACGGTAGAGTTGCTTGGATGGAGCAGTAGTTTGATTGATTCCGTCTCCTCATCTAACTTCACTATTGATTCGAGATTCTCTCGTTGATCACGTCGCAAGCCTCCTTGCTCTAGTTCTGATGTTCCAATATCACGATGATACCAATGTCGTCTGCTCGCTGCCACTTCGAGTCGTCCTCATTTCTTCTCGTCGGGAATGGAGTAGCAGCAACCGATGTCGAGCACGTTGTAGAAAGTGCAGTCGCGCTGAACATAGAAGCCGCCCTTCTTGTAGCAAGTCGCTTTGGTCGTGCAGATACCGGATGGGTCTGATCTCCCACAAGGCGCTGGGTACGGATCTTTTGGCGCACCAAGGGCGAGAGACGTAATCGCAGCCATGATTATGAGAAGCTTCATTCTGAAATGCGATAACCGTTGGTGCACTGTTTTTCGTGGAGATGTTGGTGGTGATGCCTCGCGAAGATGTGTAGAGGTAAGTATGTCGACAACTTGGTATGTGACGGCTCTTGTTGTTACGAAACCCGACGGTTTATATATACAACAACACCGTATTTGCGACGCCGCTGACATAGCTGTAGAACACAATAGTGTTTCACTTCATCTGCAGTAAAGACCAGAATTAGCTGAGCCTACACGACCAGATACAAGATCCCAAGATCTGACCAATCCAGGCAGTTCCATGACCACTAGTCATCACATTTTGTTTTGCGTATCTCTAGCAGACATATTATCAGGTTATGCTCTGGGCCAATGTGAGCTTCCACCTGTGAACCTCGCGATAGCGCTCATATGCGTAAATTGCATCGCAGCTCTTAGCGAGAAGATCAATATATCTTCCCCGGATTCTCGTATTCCCCAGGACGTATGATAAGACCCCACATGCGAGCTAGACATTCTGCCATATGAAGGAGTTCGTACCGTCGTTTATGACCAGGATACCAGATACCTATGACGTCGCTGCATCTCGTGGCGCTAGACTCTATTATCTTGCCTTAACTACGATTCTGTCAAGGCGGAGGGACCGAGGATGTCAGTGATAGTTACAGCTGCAAGTTCAGATTCTCGCCACGTTGGACCCCTGCTTCACGCTCGCTCCCGGGATCCGGTTACTGTGTCAAACCACAGTGTAACACAAAAATTGCCAAGTATTCAATCCAGAATGAACTACTCCATATTCATTGGCTAGTGTTTTTTGCATCTTCGATCCCCGGATTGACTAGTAACAGTGCGGTGCTTTTGTTTCTGACTTTACTGCCTGATTGGGATTCGACATGGCCGTTGCCTCCAATGTGCGGCGTGATGATGTTGCATCACAGGAACACAGTGCGCCACCATCGGTCTAGCCCTTTGACAGATACAAGTCGGAGGCGACTCGAGATGGTGAGGCCCATGTCTGTACTCGTCCCCTGGGTTGGTTTCCAGCAAATGCCATCATGTCGTTTGTGAGTCTGGAACGCCAGCTCGTTCAGAGGCGCAGCTCAATCATCTGTCTCAGCTCGACGTGTTCCTCGAGGGGCTTGGGGGCCCTGGTTGACCAGCGGTTCCGCCGCGCCGAGTGCGATTGCAGCGACCAAAAGTTGGAAGAGCTACTAAAGGGATGTGCCGCTGTCTTGTAGACGACGGCAGTCGCACCAAAATAGTTCAAACATCGGTGCACTGATCCGAGGTTTGGTGCGCCCGCTGTCGGACACGCTAAAAATCGCGCAGTACGTCACGTACGCGCATTTGGCCAGGAAGTCAGCCTCACGTAGCTCTCCTGACAACACCGGACGTAGCCGTAAGGCTGTGGGTTACAGCAGGGTGGCCAGCGTCACCGTTGCCAAACGTGGATGCGCTATTAAAGATATTCCTGGTCGATTTGCTCGAACAGCGCATTGCACTGCACTCTCAACACAAATTTTCACTACACCAGGGCCCGTGTGCAACACCATGCCCGAAAAGAAGTTCGCTACGACACGCCCGGTAAGCTTCTAGAATGTCAGTAATCGAATCATATAACTGTTCGCTTATCTATACCGAGCACAGCCGGTCTTTCCATAGAAGCAGCTTTCTTCCACGGAGCTTCTAGCGCCGTGAAGTTTTTCGGGCAGACTAGCTGGCGTCAGGGACCGCCGGCGGTCAGCGGCGGCACTCAGCCATGATTGGTCGGCGCCGGCACCTCCAGTAGGCAGGATCAACCGACCTGCAGCCGCATCTCCACCTTTTGTTCCCAGCATCAGCCGCATCCATTCCCACGACATCATTCTGTATGGACTTTATATTTCTGTATTTCGTTTGATTGTCGTCTACTTCCGATAAACTCTCCACAAACGCCACCATTCTGCTGGTGCGTGAAACCCGACCCATCCGTGTCATGACGAGATGACGATATCCCGCGTCTCGTAAATACCGTCTATCCAAAGAGGCTAGTACCTTGGCCCCAGAATGGCCATGGCCCCACGGAAAGGAACGCGACGAGCGTGTGACCCTTGTTCTGTCAGTAAGTGTTGGATGCAGGTCAACTATCGTGACACAACTGACATTGCCTCTCTTCTAGGAAAAGTGCGATGTGATGGCAATCAGCCATGTGCCAGATGCGAAGCTGCTAGCTGGGACTGCACCTACTTGAAGACGCATGGGAAAAGCGGACCAAAAGGACCACGTCGGACTACAGAAGCCGCCATTAGGAGACTGCAAGAACGCAGCAAGGGGACCCATGACGATGGGTCAAGAAGCAACAGCGAGACGAGCTTTGATGCTGGAAGTCCGAGGACTACCGATTTGCCTTATTTGGACCCGATACCCTTGATGAGCGATTCCGATGTTGACCCCAAAGCCTGGCCGGATATTTTGAGCCCAACACTGTCCGCCATCCCCCAAGAGCCCCACAGAATATCGACTGCCTGCTTATCGCATTACCTGGACATCTACCAAGCACGTGGATATGGCATATGGCCAGTCGTCGATGCCGAAGCACTCACTGCACGGCTTTTGACTCATCCCGACGATTTGGAAGCCTACGCACTAGCCACTGCGATATGTGCTGCCATAGTCAGCCAATTCTCTATAGATGCCGAGCCAGGCAGTCCACTCGAGGGCCACTATCGCGTTCCAAGCGGCACGTTCGAATCAGAAGCAAAGAAAGCAAGGAACGAGTCCGATCACTTGGAGAATGTGACTATATTCTCCTTGCTAAGTAGCTTCTTCCTACACGTTTATTCAGCAAACGTTGGGCGAATGAACGCTTCCACGGTCCTCCTCGGCGAGGCCATTTTCAAGGCACACATCATAGGCTTACATAAACCGACACATTACGAGCTCATGAACGCCGAGCAAATACAGTATGCTTTGAGGGTCTACTGGCTTCTCTTCATCACAGAGCGAGCGCACTCCTTGCAGCACGATGTGCCAACGACATTGAAGCGAGCTCCCAATCTTCCCAGGCTAGAAGACTTACATGATGGATCAGTTACACCTGCGTTCGTCCAACTTTGTCGGCTGTTCAATATCCTAGATGTCACCATAACAGCTGAACCTGCAGCTGCGCGCCACGCTCTTGCATTAGCTCAGCAACAACTTAGCAGTGACGAAGACCCTCGCAGTCTTGAGAATGAGCTCCAGCGCGCAGATATCACAATGACTCAACAGTGGATGCGTATCTTCCTGTGGCAGCATGCTCTCAATGTAACGAACTTGAGCAGTCGCGCCAGTCAGGATGAGGAATTTTCGTTCCGTTTCCCCGCTAAGGTCGCCCAAAACGTTCTCAGTAATCTAAGTAGCCTCTCACGAGAAAGCGTCGAGGCGCATGGTCCAGGCATGGTACGCAACATCTCCCTGGGTGGCACAGGACATCACTGACATAATTGTAGGAGTCCAAGCTCTTCGACGTAGCCAACTCGCTTGCTGACGTTATGATGATCATGCCCTCGCTTAACCACGAGTCTCATTTCAACGTTGGTCCTAGAGATCTGATCCACTCACTAGCGCAAGTGCTCGCTTCCTTTCGTGGTGGCAACCCTGCTGTTATCAGCATATTGCAAGACAAGCTCACCATGCTTGGGCTATCCGCTGGGTCGCCACAGAAGTTGCTTGAGCTTTCGTCGCCAGAAGAAGAACACGAAGAATGGCACGATAGATCCATGTCTGCCCCTTCCACGTACCCGTCCTCAGCCGCCGACCCGTCAATGCCACCTCCACTCCAATCGAGTATGAGTATGGATAGAACATACTGATCTGTTCAACTCCATGAGCCAACATTCACGTAATTCGACTTTCCCGCGAAAGGCTGTGTATGCGGAGCACAGTCCCCCGCTACAACAGCCGATGCCTATAGGCTTTGTTGACCTAGTCTCGTAAGAAATACACAGTCCGTACACTGGTGCCTATCATCCAGGAGATCAAGACGGTGGATCATCCGAAGTTGTACAAGTGGAAAGCTTGTCGCCCAGAGGAAATGTACAAATCTAAGCAGACCGGCTTTCTACGCACAACCATATGTACGGTGCGAGGCTCTGAAGTACGACACGCATCCTGCCGATAAGCGAGGTTCCCTGTGGAAGAAGAAGAACATCATATCAAGGGTGCCTCCGGGACTGTGATTCGCGACAATGTGTCGAACCTCAAGAAAGGCGGGGACAGTGACGACGAGGTTGAGACGCACAGACGCTGACGTGACGGACACGGAGCCACCGGGATAAGAAACAACAATTGCAAGAGCGATGGAGAATCAGTCTCTTGATGCGATTGAGTTGGCATTGAAGCTGCAGATGCCGATGTGCAGTACGCGCATCAATTGGCTTCTTGCAGAAGAGGCGGCTCGACTGCTCTGTCCTGGAGATTACCCTGGTTTAGCAACCGGGACAGAACGAGTGACGATGCATGTCCATCGGGTGTCGAAGACAAGCAGCACTCTAGAGATTATCTCGGTGCATTGTTGATTCAATACCGTAGTTCTGACGCTCTGAGATGATCTCAAGTATGCGAGCTATTCGCCTGAGTAGATTCTGTCGCTAGGTATTTTCCAGCTAGGCCCATTACAATGAAAGCGTATATCAATTAGAAGCCTTGAGGTCCACGGATCAGGTTTGGGGAAGTGATGGAACGGGAGAATCATCGCACACTAACCGCATAGCACAAATTCCACGAGATACCACTTCCACCAAGCCATTGGGTCCACTCCGTAAGCTCATCTGCGTGACATAGAAACGCTGTCCCTTCACTTCCCGGAACGCCGATATTCTCAGTCATCTCTACAGACCTTTTCGTCGAAGATGATTTCCTTTTCTAGGCTGACTACCTCCAGAAAATTCACGTCCTCGTATTCCACAGTATTCTCCGCCTGCCTCCTATGACATGCCGCACCGCAAAGTTCAGGGTGGCCTCTATGAACCGCAATCTGGCGAGGACAAAGGTAAACTTTGCGTGTTCGCGGAATAACACGCCACTCTTCGGTTTTGTGGACGGGAAGAATCTCTGGCTGTACTAGACCGATGCTTTCGACGCTGCGGACAGTCGGGTTCGATGTTTTGACTTTGATAGCGGTGAGGTATTTCTAGATATGCGTTAATACCATTCGAATTTGATTAAGACATGCAGCATGCCTTATCTTTGATCCACTCATGTAGTGTGTCCATCTGAAAGTATAGCGCCTCTGCTTGCAGGCGATTGTATAGGTCATAGTCAAAGCCGTTCATCTTGCTGTAGAAGAGAGGAAAGACTTCAGGACGACGCATGAAACGAAGAAGATGCTCAAAGAGATCAGGGTCAGCGTCCATGAAGTATGAGCCATCCATCTCAGGCTCCCACGGGCCGAAACGGCCGGAGAGCTGCTGCTCGAACCAGCCAGACTCAGCCTTCAGCGTGTCGCGTGAGACTTTGAACTTGCGACCGCCAATATCGAACGTAAGATGTTTTGGGTAGCCAGCAGCGACAATGATTGCTTGAATGCTGACATTAGTGAGGTCGACGAGATTGGTAGCTGTGGTGGATTCAGCTTTACCGTTTTGCTCGTGGTTGCCGTCTTCGGTACTAGTGGGCGCACTCGTATCGTCAATAGTAAGAGCCGCCATCGGAGCGGGAGTGTTTCCGAGACTCATTCTGCCGATTAGTGGAAGCAGTGCGCGATGTTGTGGTTCTTGTCAGTAATATGAGTCCTTGGACGCGAGGTGTTCGCTCTCAAACTCGCTAGCAGATTCATCGCTCATTGGTCGGGTTCAGTCAACGAAATCGATAATTTGGAATCTTCTGCGTAGATGAAATATAGTGTATGAGGCAAAGATCATTTGCGTCACTTCGAAGCCGAGAACGAGCGTTTGCTAATGACATTCCAGATCTGCTCAAATCCATGACCTAGAGCCCATGATCGCTCCGCAGATTGCCATTATAAGAATGAATCATGATAGTCGGGTATCAAACTTTTCGGCAATAATCTTTTGCGCCGTTCAAGGTTCATGCCATGTCTGCTCCTCCTATATTGTCTTATGACTCTCATAATACCTAAGTCTGTTCGAACAGGCACCTGTCTCACCGGACTACACAACATGCCGTATGTCCGCGTATCAGCCGTGTAGGAAGTCAAGTATGAATGGTGACAATGCAAGCTACAGCTGTCCTTTGATATACCCTTCTCGCGCCTGCCAAAGCAACTCATCTAATTCAGCGTTTCCAACCTCACCATCACCCACTACACTTTCTGTCTCGGCGCTATCACAGCACCCCGACCACCCATACTGCAACTTAACCCATGCAGCATCCCATTGACTCGGTTTGAACCACAACAGAATCATCTCAAACCCTTTGTCATGGATCGTGCTATCCCTGTACACCGCTACTGGGCACTCAGCTTGATTGCCTCTCTGACACTTATCATTACCCATGATGTAGCTATTATAGTGCATAATGCCTTAAATTCGATGTACGAGGTCAGAAAATGACTCACATAAGCTTTTGGCTAGGAGATACCTACTGTTGACATCGTACGGCGTATCGAGATTCAGCATCCATCCGTCTTTGGATTTCCCATAGAGAACGGATTTGGTGAAAGAGCGACCGCTAAATTCATATTTGGCAGCTATGTTGACGTCATTACAAAGCTCCGCAGTCGTCACACTAGGGTCAGATTCGCGAGCACGTGCGAGAGCGATGGAGTAATCTGTGAGCTGTAGAGGTGGAAGTACGGAGTTAGCGCATATCTCCATGCATCTTGAACAGTCGCAATCTACCTTCATGCAGTCGTAGCGTACATATGTATCGCGGTCGGATCGTCTATTTGTGGGTGTACGAAGTCAGCATATGTCTCACGTGCGGTTCGTAGAGAGACACTTACTGTTGCTCGTGCATCATTCCTTCACTGTTTTAGCTTCACGACCTTCAAGTTTTGGATGGCTGTTTACGTACCCATGACATGGCCGAATTCATGTGCTATGGTCTGAACGCTAGCCTCTTCGCCAAGCCACATGTCCAAATCCCATGGCTTCCCAGGAGAATCACCCATTCCCACAGTAGATGATGCGGCGCGTTTTCCCGCACGATCATCCTTCCAGATGGCGACTGTTTTGTATGGAACAGCCATGTTCCACTTACTATCGAATGGACTGTTCACGTCGATGCAGTACATGGGTTTCTTCCGAGGATCAATCCATTCCGAGAACATGATCTTATGACCACTAGCCTCCGAAGCCTTACCACCAAGCGCCGTGATCCAAAGTTCGGTGGCTGCTTCCACTTTCGCAATGTTGGCTTTGCGATGTTCTTCGGTACTAAATTTAGGCATGCAAAGTCAGTGTGTGTCTCATATGCAGTCAGTGCAGGAAAACTGATGACGCAGGGTATCTTGAACCAATGCTAATTTTCATAGGGTTTCGGTGGAATGGCTGTCTCGGACGACAGGCTGCCAGTCAGCATGCAGGAAAACTTACGGAAAGCAATATGGTATGACGGTGAGACCCTTGACGTAGAGGTCTGTCCATTTCTTCGGTCCGCCGCTGCCCTCGTGACCCCAGATAGATGAGGCGCCTGATTGTACCCCATCATAGCTTCGATTTTCAGTCTTGTTAGACGGGGGTAGGACGGCGCATGGGCCTGAGAAGATAGGCGGTTGTTGAGGAACAACCACCCCTAGGACCTGCATGGCAGCTGCCGCGAAGATTGGGAGGTATATGAGACTCATCCTGGTTGTCATACGTACGGTTGAGGAGGTATTCATAGGAACAGAAGCGTGAAGCAAGATGTGAAAGACTTTAAGCTAGTGGAAACAGAGGCAAGCATATAATCAGAGTCGTAGAAAGATAGTACAGTGTTTGTTCTATGCGCATTGACCATACCCGTACTTGTTTTGAGCTGTAGTGATCCTACACGTGAAAGAGGCTTGCTAGTACGAAATAGTTGTTGGTTGCGCAAGGATCCCGTATGTGATCCTCCAATCACTGGACTGAGCACAGTATCAGTGGTGGTTTGAGTGGAGCGACGGTGGGCTGTCGGATCGCAGTGAAGGTGAGGCTGCCACCAGATTTCATACCATTGTCACTCGAGTATACTCCGCATCTAGTCGCATTAACTGAGGCGCAATAGAGGGCTAAAGACCTTGTTCTCGGCAAGAGAACGGCGCTAGAGATATTACTTCTTATCAAACAGCAGCAACACAGATTGACCATCACCACGACCAAAAGCCGTGATTGGCGCGCTCATAATCGAAGTCGAGATGGCGCACTCTCCATCCAACTCAGGGATCAAAAACGTACGCGACTTCTTTGCACGCGGCGATAGGGAAAATATCTCTCCGGAGCTCAAACAAGCACTGTCGTTGTTGCAACTATCCGGCCTCGACAGCCTCGAAGAGCGCTTTCTCGCAACTGCTGCATTTCTAGAGCCGTGGGCTGTGTTCCGCGATTCGATCTTCCTGTTGCGACCGGATGCAATGCCTCGTGCGACAACGATAGCTAGAGAAGACCGGGAGGATGGCATCTCGCGCACAGACCTATTGTGGTTTTATACACAGTTCGATGAAGGGATACGCCGGTACGATCCACGTGCGAACAAGTACAGTGGGGAGTACACAACTGAATCAAGTATTGATGGTGTGATCGACAAGAGCAACTGGAATGTGCAGGCGTACGAGAAGCATCTCTTCGCTTGGCTGCTGCAGGTATTCAAGGTTGGTAAATCACGCAACCCATGGGGCTTTGACTACTTTGAGCTTCGCAACATCTGCATTGCCTGGGAAGCGGTCTTCGTACCGATCATTGACGCAGTCCGTACTTCCTACAGCATCAGAGGCCGACGACACTACGGTCGCCTTGCACTCTACATCGAAGAACGATGCCCATCTGGTCTTGCATTCCCAAAGGGCAATGTGATAGTACCTGAAGGAAGCCTGATATCGCCCACTCCGTACCGCATCATTTCTTTACCGAAGAAAGTCATCCGCGATGATGGCGATACATTTCAAAAGCGTGTTCAAGGGGCCGGCATGCTTACACGAAAGCACTACGACGACACCGAGAAGGAGCTTCGCGACGTGTATCCTCAGTACGGCGGTTTGGTTGAGCGACCCAAGTTCAAACACAAGATGGAGGAGTGGTTGAATGAGCAACGAGCACGAGCAGACCGTAGGAAGGCCGCGGAGACCAATGGTGAAGTGAAGAGTTTCCAGCCCCAGATGGTGAACCGGCACGGTAGTCGGAGCCCTATAAAGAAGGGCTCTCCCACCGAATACCACAGCAAACGAAACAGAGACGGTAACGAAAGCCCGATCAAAAGATACTCGGATAGTATTCGTCGCTCGCTGTCTCGTGGCATGTCTAGAACGGCGTCAAAGGAAGAGCCGAAGAGTCCGTTGCACGGTGTGACACGGCAAATCCATATCCCTGGTGAAGGTCCAATTCGCCGTGCGTCTAGCGCCCGAGACCTCTCGTTAGGTGAGAGTTGCATGAGTCTTGCTTCATTGGAACCTTCCGATACGATCACAGTCACACCATGGCCACGCCCCCATCCAGAGCACAAGCCATCCAAGCAAAACGTCTTCAATTCAACCCATCACTTAGATTCTTCTAGCCTGTCACACAACCCCCAGACCGGACAAACACACCATGATACGGATGTGTCAGAGTTCTCGTCCAAGGGCCATATGGGTGCCGCACCGCAACCATTACCCCGTCAGTACCAACATGAAGAGCGGGCTACACCACAGGTGTTAGGAAGCAGGGCTTACGCAGATGTTCGGGTGCCCAGCTATGAAGGCAGCGGTTGGGATGACGAGATCTCGTTGACGAAGCTTCACACTGTACGTGAAGGCGCTACTGATAAATCGCAACGCATTCAGCCTGCAAAGCCAGCTACAAGGGTACCCGTTCCCATCAAACCAGCTCCGTATTCTGGCGATCTTCGTGTTGGCGTAAAGGACAGCCATCTCAGGGGGATACCTAAGCCTCTTCCTTGGCCAGGCACTTCTCCGCCTAAAGCAACCGCATGGCCGGCGATGGACGAGCTTATTCCGTCCGTTCCCTCTGAGGGTTCCGTGCGACAGAATAGTACTCGGGATTATGTCAGCGGTTTCCGTCCTCAGCAACTTGTGCGCGATGAGTCCGATCGCAATATAGCCCGTATCGTTTCGAAGGAAAATATTCGCTCCGTACTCAGACATAACTCCCTGAACAGCTCAGCCGAAGATTTGACTCAGCCGCCTCCCGTATCGTTTTTGCCAGGACACAATAGAACCGCGAGTCCTGGCGGTACCAGGCTACAGACGTACAACGCAAATCTATTTCCACGTAGAGAGGAGCGCAAGGGAACGCCGGTAGGAGGTCGTGTTGGAACGGAAAAGAAGAGGGATGCGCCCGGTGGTTCCTACGAGATGGATGACTTCAGCAGAGCGACAGATGGCCAGGGCGTGCAGAACAAGACCGCAGGAAGTGATACACGATACCACGAGAGATATCATGGAATGCGTGCACCTGGTGACCGGTGCAGCTTCGAGAAATGGATCTAAGAGGGCGTTGTCATCAAAACGCCACGCGATAGTTGTGCTGGTCCTTCGGCCTCGGGTAGCTTTATGCATTCTTAAATCACGTTGAGCTTCTGTGGCTGTCATCCTGGTGGTGGGACATGAAGGTTACCGGACCTCATACACACACACTCTCGATTGCGAATTGCTTCCTCGAGTGCTGGGCGATGGAAGGTTGGAGGAAGACATATAAGGTGGCTCGAAACAGAAGATAAGAACTTTTTTTTAAAAAAGAAAAAAAAAGAAAAAAAGATCAAGCTCATAGCAGACAATTGCAGTGGTGTGTTGCGATGTTGTTCCCTGGACTCATGAAGACTACATCCCATGGTTGGCGTCCATACGTTGGAAAGCCTCGCATACGTTGGGCTGGGCACAAGTATGTGCTTGAGCCAGGCGAGAGGTCCGTGTCTGAGTTCCACCACGCAGAAGCGAACGAGATAAGATCGCCAGAGATGTATCCTTGGTTAACAGGACTGATTAGGAATAGCACTCAGTTAGTAATGGACGATATTTCTGACCTGTCCGTGGAGGAGGAAGACTATGGTCGCGAGTATATGATGTACAAAGAATGAGTCGAGTTCATAGAGACTGCCTAATCGTACAAGTCGCATGATAAGTGTTGGTTTCCATGTTCTGTTCCAAGAATAAGCGGTGTTCCGCCGCTTCGGATGTGCTTGTCGGAATTCCGGGCTCCGTGCACACGCCATCGTTGATAAAGATGAACGTTCTTGATTGCGAAACCAAACCAATAATGAACGTTATCACAAATGCGCATATGACAAACATCCCTCTATTTGTAGGACAAGAATACCACTAGTCAGCCATCTCAGCCCGCTTCGGAAGTGGTGGGGAGCGCTATAGAAGCGCTATACCTCCTTAGGTTACGGCGGAATGGACTACCGTCATCGATCCATCGCGACGGACCTATCCGGTGCCACACATCCAATCTGGCGTCTCACATCTGCTTCGACAGCATTCGTTCAACGGGACGCGAAAGTAGCCTCCTGTCAGACTAAATTAGGTGAATGGAACGGGGCGTTATCATCTTGCGGATCAATAACCTCGGTCGCCCTCTAGATCCGCACCTGCTACAATCCGATCGCACAGTGCTAACATGGGCGGTCTACATTCTTCGAAGGTCGAAGAGGTCTGGAAGAGCGACGCTCGACATGCCATGGAGGCAGGAACCTTTTGCGTCGTATGTGGCGGCCCGTTCGATATCGAAGGCGATGTATACAACATCGATCCCAAAGACATCCGGTTTCAGGTAAAACATCCCCCGAGGAAGCTGTTGCGAAATATTAATTCAATACAAAACACAGTGGTTGAACAACCTTCGTCTACTTGGTAGCATGGCCGACGTGGCCGAACACATGGTAGCCAGCGAGGGGTCGATGTAAGAAGAAGCCACGCTCATCCTTTTTCTTCTTCAGCTAAAGTTCCGAGAAGCCCGGTCAACGTTTCCGAACTGCCTGATATTTATCTCTCAGAAATTGCATCCTTCAGCTTGACTGGTTCGGGCTACTTTCGGATTGTCGACGACGCTGGACAAGATGATATCTGGTTCGACGCTCTTTCTTACACAGGCGACCATGGAACATTGTTTCCGTTGCATGAAGGATGCATCGTAACGAGTTGTAGAGTTATAGAGCATCGTTATTCGACAAGAAGGGAGGTTGGACTAGAACCCACTCTCAAGATATTGTATCGACTACTGAGTACTCGCTTCAACCAACGGAAATGCTGCACAGACGAACCAAACGAGACATCAAACGACATCTTCGATCTATGCTCCTCTTCTTCGGAATATGGTGCTAGAAGCGTGTTAGCTTTGAGCAAACTGGATTGGTGGGGTGGGAAATATGATGTAAGGTGCAACAGTACGTTTCTGAAGCGGACCACTGATGATATATAGAAATTTTATACCGACCCCATCGATGGGAAAGGTACTGCGTCCTTTGTTCAAAGGGTATTGCAAAGCTCGCCACGTAGAAGAGATGAGCCAGAGTACGTGTTGAAAGCAACACGTGAACCCCAGAGACTGGAGCGTCTTCCTACAGAAATGATGGACGCTATCTGCAGCTATCTACCAACACAATCCGTCATCGCACTACATCGCACATCGAAAGCACTCGCTCTGCGGATTCCGCTCGACTCTGTGTTCTGGCGGAATAGTCTTCGGGAAGGAAGTCTCCATCCGCATATTTGGGATCTAGACACGAAGTGGATCGAGCACCATCTATCTAATCCTAATGCAGCGCTTTTAGATCCGACTGCATCCTGGGATTGGAAAGTTGCTGCAAAGCTTCTTGCGACGAAACGCTTTTCGATAAGTGGATGCGATGACCGCCTACTTGATGTACCTGACGGCTTTTGGAACCGATGTAGGATCTGGGCTACTATTGAGGAGGCCCTACAGGAGCAAGACACCACGCTCCAGTGTAGAGTATCACAGTGTTGACAAAACACATCCAAGACTGGGGTCCTGAAATTCTCCAGATTTACGAAAAGCCCCCGGTATCGCGGTACCAGTCGAATTCGTGTTGTGAGACCATTCCGACAGCGTAGGGCATCTACTCACGACAAGAGGATTTGTGGAGCTTTGTTCCACTTACAATTTCTCAGTACTATTGCTCCACAACTCTACAGATGTCCAAGATGTCCAACGTGTTTACTTTCGCCGCTCCGCTAGCGATGCGACAAAGTCATGCCAGCTTCCAGCGAAACTCTCGTAGAAGCCGCAGAACGCACTTGTTACAAACAGATACTCTGCTCGCTCGCAAAGCGCTATCGTTAGAGCCTTCACCTCTCCTTGTGGAACAGAATGTACTATGTACGCAGTTCGAGCACGCTTGTACGGCGAAGTAGAAAGCCATTCCTGGTATCCTTCGGTCATAAATTCCTCGTAGGATGTTTCTACAACCACCGTAATCTCGGGCCCAGGTGCTGCAAGCTCAGCGCTTACTGCTGTACCAGGATTATGAATCATCTTGGGCGTTATCAGCTCGGATTGCTCGGCCTTGTTTGAGAAAATGTTCAGACTTGCCATTTTGTTCTCGACGACACCAATAAGAATTCGCGCTCTGCGATCGATAGCATCGAGGTACTTCTTAGCCTCTTCTGAGTACAAATTCACCGTCTCATCGACGAAGATACCTTCGACCCTCAAATGGTCATCCTCTTTGGCTCTTCTACTGTATGTTTCGATGTCCTCTAGAACGTCTTGAACCGGTCGTCTGCAATAGGCTACCCGTACATAGCCCAGGGTTGTAACATTCGGCAATGCATTTAGCCGTGCTATCTCCCGAACATAGTCCTCATTCGGCCACCACGGTGCTGCACCTGGCCCACTATTTGGATTGATGATGACGACAAATCGAACACACGGATTTGCGGCGACGCTGAGAGAGATCAGTGAGAAGTAGGTTAATAGCAGGGGGAAGCTACGCTGTGTAAAGAGGATCCCATGCGCCAACTTGTGGGTAAATGTATAGTGGGAGGAGCACCTTTGATGGAGAGAATTGCGACATGGCTATCGGAATGAGAGTGGTGCGAAGTGGAACAAGTGTCTCTTCCGGACCCAATGGAGTGCTGACTAATCGCCTCCATCCACCAGTCGCATGTTGGTCTTACCACGTGGTATTGGCCGCTGTTCTGCGCGGTGCAAAGACGCGTTCTCCGAATACAACCCATATTCGAAATTGGGATTGTTTGGCGCATCTCGGCGGAATGAAGAATACTGACCTCCATCCTCCGAAGCGCTCGGAGGAAGAGCGTGCCAAGACCTCGGGTCGGTCACAGATATTACGGATGCTTTCATCTATAGGATGGTATATGTAGGAGGAGTTCGCATACATTGTTTATCAACTTCCAGGCGGCTGTTACCACGACACCTTTCCATTTCTAATACAGATATTGACTATACTCCGCAAGCTCAACTACCACAAACACATACAATGGACTCGCATAGAACCAAAACATCAGCTGCGTCTGATACAGCTACGCAGTGTACTAGTGGTGTTACCACACCGGATGTTTTCGCGGAAGAGAAGGAACAGCAGCAGTACAAGCAGGATATGGAGGAAGTCAGATCTACTCACGACGATGCAACCAACAAAATTCAAGAGGAGTATCCTAGTGGCATGCGGCTAGTTCCCATCTTGATCGCTGTACTATGTGCAGTATTCCTTACTGCTCTAGACATGACCATCATTGGCACTGCTATTCCCAAGATCACCGATGAATTCCAGGGCCTCAACATGGTCTCTTGGGTGAGTTTAATACTCTAGTAATACGGACTCGAATTCCATGGTTCTAACTTACTCTAGTATGGCTCCGCGTACTTCATGACATTTGGTGGTTTCCAATCCGCATCTGGTAAATTCTACCGTTACTTTCCGCTCAAGTGGTCATTCCTCGGGGCCATCTTCGTCTTCGAGATTGGAAGCTTGGTCTGTGCCGTGGCTCAGAACTCGACAACGTTCGTCGTGGGTCGCGCAATCGCTGGTGTCGGCTCTGCCGCTGTAGTAACGGGTGCGTTCACTATGGCTGCATTGTCTGCCGAGCCAAAACGACGACCAGCTCTTATGGGCCTTGTTGGTGCAGTATACGGTCTATCTAGCGTCGTCGGTCCACTTTTGGGAGGTGTCTTTGCAGACACGGTGAGCTGGCGATGGTGGTATGAGGCACGTTACCATAGATTTTCTATTCACCAGCTGATGATGGCATAGCTTTTACATAAACCTTCCTATCGGCGGAGCCTCTGGAGCCCTGATATTGTTCACCTACAAGACCCCACCGCAAGTCGTCGTCGTCAAAGCGACTTGGAAAGAGAAATTTTTGCAAATGGATCCTCTCGGCATCGCACTTGTCATGGGTGGCATCGTCGCGTACATCCTGGCACTCGAGAACGGTGGCCAGAAGAAGTCTTGGGGCAGCAGTCTTGTCATCGGCCTGTTGGTAAGTTGTTACTGTACAAACTGAATTTGAGACATATACTGACTTTGTATATCCGTATGTTAGGTAGGCTTCGTGGCCATTCTTGTCACCTTCATCGTATGGGAGATCACCAATGGCGAGCGCTCGATGCTTCCACCCCGTCTTCTCCGCGAGCGCACCCTGTGGCAGCCATCCGCTTTCATCTTCTTCTATTCGTCGGCGTATCTTGTACTACTGTACTATCTGCCGATCTACTTCCAGAGCGTTGACAACCGAAGCGCAATCAACTCGGGTGTACTCAACCTTCCTTTGGTCCTCGCAATGGTGATAGGCAGCATCATTAGTGGCGGTGTTGTATCGAAGACGGGCTATGCTGCACCTTTCATGAATGCAGGCGCTATCCTAGCGACTATCGCTACTGGTCTGATGTATACTTTTGACATCGGCACTGGACTAGGCAAATGGATAGGATACCAGGCTCTTTATGGTATCGCAGTGGGCTTGGGCTTTCAGATGGCCATCAATACAGCTCAGGCCAACGCAACGATAGAGGACATGTCCTCGGCGACGGCAACAGTCTTTTGTACGCCCTAAAAACATATACCAATGGAAAGGACTAACGTGTTGTAGTTTTTCAAACCATCGGCGGCGCATTCTCGTTGACCGCTGCCCAGTCCGGCTTCGTAAATCGCATTATTACCACACTTGCGATCACAGCACCAAACGTGGATCCGCAGGCGGTAATCGGAACCGGGGCTACTCAGCTTCGACAGACATTCAGTACTGAAGATATACCGGGCATTGTGGTGGCATACATGGCAGGAATAAAAGTCGCACTCGCTATTGCGATCGCTTTGGCGGGTGTAGCGGTCCTAGCTGCCGCACTTACACCCTTCAAGAAGCTCAACATGGAGAAGGTTCAGGCCGGAGCTGCGTAATCTTTAAGCACGGGGGCTTGCTAGAGTCGAAGGACACGTTGATGGCATTTGTTTAGTACTTCGTTGCCTATCGAGGAATATAGATTGTGTTTCAAGGAGGTTCATCATCCTAGCTACATGGGCAGGTAGCGTCCCCCTGCACTTGTGTGTTATTTGTAATGTTTACAACCTTCTAAGATTAGTCTCATAGAGTTTAGATGTCGATCAATTCACAGAACGCCACTGAGGCCTTTTCGTACAGCCAGGAATACGCCCATGTCTGCGTTGACTCGTTTGCATGGTAGACCTTGTGCTGCTGTGTGATTGGCCTTTCAGCAACCAATGACCGTTGCCGTACAAATCAGGCCTCCAGACCCAGAGGCACATTTCCCATTCTCGCTGGCCTCTTAGCGACATGTTCGGAGTCCGAGGCTTCTTCCGCCGAGCTGCAGGTGGCTCGGTCACTGTCCCCCGTACTACCTTAGGTGTCAAACTGGTCTCGTATCAACAATTTCGCATTCGATTCCATCGCAAGATTCATCACACCCTCACTAGCGTGCTTCTGCCAGACTTCGGATTACTCTCCTTGAGTGGAGGAATCGTACCTGCCACCGAATCAGGCTAGCGTTGGTTGCCATGGGGCCGGCTGTCAATGACACCGACGTGAGCAGCTTTGAGCCTCCCAGCAAGCGGCGCAAACTTCGAAAGGGCACGACAAGCTGTTGGGACTGCAAAAAGCGGAAAGTGAAATGCACATTCGATGCAACATCAGATACAATATGTGTAGCTTGTCGTCGTCGAAACGCGCCATGTGTTCGCCAGGACCAGCCGGATGAAGTCCTTCTTCAGGAGGACGATAGCAGCCCGTCATTAACATCGCTGCGTTCAGGCGATGGGGTCAACAGGACCTATCCAGCTCCTGCTCTCTCTTATGAACAACTCCTTGAGCGCCTGCGAAAAGCCGAAACATTACTTGCGCAATCTGAAGACTTAAGACACGACTCAGCAGCAATCGACTTTGTGCAACTTCCGACACCCGGCTCTGCTGCACTGACACCGGAACAAAACTTTCTGCAGGCAGAAGACGGTGAAAACATCTCGATCGGCCTACGTCAAACGTTTCCTGCTCAGCGAGACCTCGATCTCCTATGCAGATCGGACCGCAGCGCGACCTTGTATAGCTACAAATGTCTCACGGGATCCAGCAACCTCTTAGAGCACGAATCGTTCGACATTGTCGACGAATTGGCCACGGTCCCCGATGCCTCTACTACACCCCCAGTTCTTATGGCCAGGCATATGCTTATTCTAGCCCTCATGCTGCAGTACTTTCGGTGTAACGGAGCCGATCGCCTATCTGGAGACCCGAATGCTCTCGCCGTGCGCATGGTGGATACGGCTGTTCGCATGGTCATCACCAACGATCAACTAGTAGGCTGTATCGAAGGACTGGAGTGTATAATATACGAAGCCATCTTCCAATCCAACGCCGGCAACCTTCGGCGATCGTGGATAGCTTTCAGAAGAGCCATGGTATTTGCGCAGTTGATGAGGTTGGATACACCCAACCCTCCACCGATCAGTTTCTTAGAGAATAAGCATAGGGTGGGTCCGAAATTCCTATGGTTTCGAATTGTTCATATGGACAGCTATCTGAGCCTGATGCTCGGTCTGCCCCATGGAGGCCAGACTACGAACATGGAGGTCCCTGTCCCTGGAGAGAGCCTGAGCTGCAAAATCGATCGAGCACATACCCTCATCGCACGTGGTATCGTTGACCGCAACCGAGGAGATCCGCATCAAAACATTGAGGCTACCCGCAAACTGGATCGCGACCTCCAGAACGTGACAAAATCCCTTCCTGACAAATACTGGCTTGCACCAAGTTTCACTAGGCTGCAACCCAGCACGAAGGAAGCATTTGAGGAGCTAATACGGCTCCGAGATCAGCTTTACCAGTACAATTTGCTTCATCTTCTGCACCTGCCTTTCCTCTTACATTGCGGCAAGGATTCAGATTTTCATATGTACGCCAAGATAACCTGTATCAATGCGGCCAGAGACGTTCTTACAAGATTTGTCGCGTTTCAAAATTTTCGACCAATCTCGACCCAGTCATGTCACACAGCGGACTTCTTCGCGCTCATGGCCGGGATGACGATTTTGATCGCGCACATAGACAGCTGTCGCTGGAAAGATCATAGTTTTCTAGTACATCAACGACCCGGCGACCGCGCCATGGTCGAGCAGCTTGTCGAAAAATTGGAAGTGGTTTCGACGCAGACGAACGAACCCCTCACAGGCAAAAGTGCTGAGCAGCTTCGGAGCTTGCTCGAGATTGAAAGCGACGCTGCACGTGGGTCGAGTCATACTGGTGAGAGCACTGTCGATCGGCTTGAGGAGGGCTGCGGCGAGCAGTTTCAGCTCTCGATACCATATTTTGGAATTATCAAGATTTGTACAAAAGGCATCACGAAAGAAGGGCCTAGTCAGCAGGCTCCTGGTGCGGACATGCTTGTTGGTCCGTCGTCCTCAAACCTGATGGCTGTCGAGAATAATGTCTTTTCCACCTTTGGTCGGGACATTAGCGATAATATATCATCCGACCTCCTTGCAGCACAGCCCAACACACAGAACTTTCAGACCCTGCAGTCTGGATTGACGTCCTCTGATACAGTCTTCAATACGCCACAACACTATCCTGGACTGACCGCAGGAACGAATGACTGGGCGTTCCAGGGTGTAGATGCGGCGTTCTTTGATTCGTTGATGAAGGGAGTGGGTGATTGGGAAGAGACACTACTGGGAATCTGATTGCCTCTATCAATGATCGTGTCTGTGACACATGTTCCACATTTGCTTCTACATGGAGAGGGATTATGATAGTATAAGTGCCACGTGTTCAATCATCATCCTCGGCGACAGTGCGCTGGCTTTCTATGTGGTGTGCTTAAAAACCAAAACCGTTGAAACAACAAGAGGTCGACGGGCAATGGTTCGATTGACCAAAACGTCGAAGCTGTACTCACAGATATACTTCGTCTATACATTGCACTCCCACCAAATGAACTATTCATCTGCCCCTAGTCATGCTGCGCCTTGTCCAACAGCTCTTTCAATATCTTTGCCGTGCTCCTCATACCTTGCAGCGCATTCTCATCCGGCCCTTGCCCCGGTGTCCATGTCGCGTGCGCAAAGTCAATCATCTTGACTTCGGCCAATTTAGGCAGAGTCTCTTCATCGTCTTCATCCTCATCTTCCGGATGTGCAGATCGTAGCTTCTGCTTGGTATTTGCGTACTCGTCTACGTCACCCTCATATACCAGTAGTATGCTTGCGCTGTACATCCTGCTCTCTTTGCTTTCGAAAACCTCTTGGATGTCCTTGACCTCCCCCAGAAAGTAGGCAAGCACCTCCCTCGCCCGATCGAGCTCTGCTTCTGACTTTGCGCCAGGGAAGATGTAGTCTGTGAAGCCTTCACTCACGTTCTCAGCGCTGAATTTGCGTCCATACATCTTGTTGTACACCCAATATCCGCCTTCCTTGTCCGTTTCCACATACTTCTTCAAGTCTTCGGGGATGTCGGGTACATCACTACCCTTGTACGTGCGCATACCCGCTATCCTAAACCCTAGACTGCCGCTTGTGGTCTCCTTGCTTACGGCATCTAGACGCGCCCTTTTCTCCGGCTTCGCAGCCTCATCCCACAGCTGCGCGCCAAGCTTCAGATCCAGAACATTCGGTTTCTTGAACCCATGTGTAATATTCTCTAGCACGATGTGAAGATCTGTAGCGAGTTTCTTGCCATGCAAACGCTCAATTGTACCGTCGGCCGTTTGTATGGTGCCGCTTTCGACAGACTCGGTAGCGGCGGCTTGGTCGGCTGAGAGGGAGAGTTGGCCCATGAAGGTGGGGAGGTGACGCGCGAGGTCCGGGTGATCGGTGAGGGACTCGTAGAAGTTGATCTCTGCAAGGGTGCAGGGCTTTACTACTACACCACCAGACTCGTCGCTGAGGACACCATCGCTGGGTTGTGGTGTTAGTATGGGCGGGGAGGCTGACAGGCGGCAGGCAACAAGGCACTTACTGACCAGCAGCAGCACTGCCATATGCTTTCAGATTAGACGCGTCATATGCTTTGGTTGCCATGGTTTTCGGATTGTATAGCGAGTCTTGCTATGTTATGAACGTGTTCGTACGCGTGGTTGGTGTTCAGGTGGAAGATACATGGTATGCAGGCTGGAGGCCCCACGACATGTGTTTCAGGGTCCTTTGCGAGTCAGCCAATGCCGTCATCCAGGGTATCACGATTCGCGCTAATTAAGCACAATCCATTGGTTTTGTACGACTCCAAGGCTATGTCTTATGCCATCCAGGTTTTGTTCTTATTATTCCCCATTTAGAGGCCCATCATGAAAGTTACTGCAACAGATACCCATCGCTATGTGCCTCGACCGATTGTTCTTCATCGCCGCTAGCAAGAACCACCATCTCACCTTGACTTAGTCTTCAATGCGCAAATATCAAATTACTGGGCATGGACTCACCGTGAAAGCGCGTGAGAGTACGAGATACCCGAAATCGGAAGTTGCGACGGCCAGTCTTGGGTATTCGTGCGCTCTTACCTCAAGATGCAAACGCAGTTACCCACCATCTCGGAAGGCACTGTTTGTTGTCGCCCCACCACGGCATCAACTCTCTACACACGATCCTTGCCCATTGCACCCCTTCCTCCTCTCTAAGCACATCAATTCCATCTTTGCCAATACCCAGTGCAGAAAGCAGCAGATATGGCGACCGCGATCACAGCACCCATTGAGGATGCAGGACCTACCGATGAAGCCTCTAGCAACAGTACTGCTACCTCTGCCATTGAAGACCATCCAGATGGTGCTGAGATTCGTCGTCAAGTAAGTTCACCAGTCTCCGATCTCTTAGTCAGTCATGCGGCCACACTAATCTCCCTCCAAGGTGGAGTTCTACTTCTCCGACGAAAACCTTCCCACAGATAAACACCTACTACAGTGCTGTGGTGGACGCGAGAATCTACCCGTCTCGATCAGTCGCATTCGCAGTTTCCAGAGGATGCGCCAATACAAGCCCAAGACTCTCGTTACTGCAGCTCTCCGCTTGAGCGCCTTCCTGGAAGTGTCTGCTGACGGAAAGACCATCAAGCGTAAGGTACCTTTGACTGGAAAGAATATCCTCGATCCAGATTACTTCGATGCCGAAGATGACGACGATATTGCCTACGCCCCGGGTTCTCGAAAGGCGAAAGCGCAGCAGCCGGCTCAGTATCCAGGACCACTACTGCCACAAACAAAGGCAAAGTATCCCGAAGGGGTGTCTAAGAACATGCTCAAAGCTACTGGGTTCGAGAGGGCCTACATTGAGCCTGTTCTCACCCCTGTGGAAGCTGCCGAGGAAGAAGAGGTGTACGCTCTGACCAAACCGTTTGTCGAACGTATCGAGATCGCCATCCAGCGCTTCAAGCAAAAGCGTCGCATGCATGAAATGTATGCACATGTCTTCAACAAGCTCATGCGCTTTGGCGGAGTAGAGTCTGGTCCTCGCATGTATCAAGGGCTTTCCAAGCACGAGATGAATGAGATGGGTCCTGAGGAACTTGCAAGGGCTCTCGCTGTCCACAATGTACCCTGGGACCGCTCTAATGAGAACAAGTGGGTCGTAGATTTTGTAGCTCTCTGCAAAGCCTTCCTGTAGGTTCATCTTACCCTTTGCTCCACTGACACGATACTGACTGGAACAGATCATCTTGGTATCCCGCCCACTATGGCTATGCGTCGTATGCTATCAAGAATGCTTGCCAAGTTCCCCGTTCCTTCCTCGGGTATCTTCGCTTTCACCGTGTCTGTCCCGAATTCGATGACCAGCTTGCCACTGCACTTCAAATCTGCGATCAGGCTGAGCAGGAGCTTCCAAAAGTCAACTCTCTAGGTCTTGCCCTGCCCGGAGATTTCAACAAATCTGCTAGCGTCTTATTCGGTGGTGCCCAGGCCGGTATGTATACTGGTAACAAGTCCTGGGCGGAGGATCTGAAGAAGGAAGGCCTGGCGGTTGTGGAAATTGGTATCCGGGACGAAGAAGCCAGGATCAAGTTCGGCACTGGCATCGCTGTTCTGGGTTCGGAGGCGCAATATGACATGTTTGAGTCTGGGCAGCTAAAAGTTCTCGGCAAGGACACTGCCTACCTTGAGGTCACTGCCATCATTCTTCCCGACAGCGATACCAAGTCTGCATATGTAGTGCAGAGCGAGGCCTTCAAACATAAGCTTGGACAGCTTGGACCCCTCGGTAAGCTTTCCTGCAAGACCTGGCACACGGACGACTGCGACGACTACGATCTACCCAAGGATAAAACCAAGTACCCCAACGGTAAGCCACGGAAAGCTGGCAATGGCAAAGATTACGAGTTTTGGATCGAGGAGAGCATTCTTGAGGACTGCTTCGTGGGCCTGAAGATGGATGCCACTATCCTGCTCCTTTCTGGTGGTCTCACCATTCTCGACGACATCAAGGAGACTATGTGTAGCTTATACACTTGGATCCCAAACGAGCTGTGGATGGAGAGGAAGCCAAAGGAGGTGCGATGGTTGAAGAAGGGCTTGGGTCTTGACGAGGACGAGGACGAGGTTGAGATCCTTGGAGGGAACAAGGCGAGCGCGGATAAAGATGCTTCCGATGACGATTTCGACGACGAGTAGAAAAGTAGTCGAGGGACGAGCCGATGTGTTTTCGTGGCAGGACTTTGATGAAACAGTAGTCCAGAATGTCGTAGTCTGATCTCGTGTCGAGCCGCTTAGGACAATGGAAAATTGACAATGTTTTAGTTTGGGAAGTAAGATTTCAGAAAGGGAAAGTCACGATGTATTTCCAAACATGGTAAGATTTGCCGTGGACGCACGTATCTCAGGGTCAGCGAAAAACTGCAGGTTCAATGAGAACATACTAAGAAGCTACCTCAAACTCATTGCGCCCTCAGTGCGCGACAAGTTGCAACGATCGCGAAGGGGGGTGTCTTCTTCCGCTTGCGCGGGCTGCCGGGACGCGCCTGTACGCTATGTTTGACAAGCGCCTGCGCCACATTTCCACGCCTCAGTTTCATACCAGCGTCCTGCAGGCCATTGACAAGGATAACATCGCAAAGATTAACTAAAGCATACGGTGTCGAGGCCGAAATATCCGATAACAATATCGCGCAACGAAGCAATGCCACGGCTTATACCTGCGTCGGGGTGACTCTTGGCCGGCAACGACTAAACACCACGAAGACACTTGGGCGATATTTCAACACCACACTCAGTGCACGCCCTACGATACGGCAAGACGCGATACCCCGATATGCGGATACTTCGGCGAGCGAGCCTATTGCCAACATCTTGGCAGAGACACGTGCCATGGCTTTCGTTGGTTTGCCAAGGCCACGCCGCCGGATGATGTGCGTGGATTCGTGACGCGGTCCTCCCACAAGCAACCCAGAGAGTGAAAGAGGACAGTAGGCCTGCGTACTGTACTACACATGCCAGAGGCAGGTACGCGTATGGCGGGTAAATATTGGCTGCACAAACAGATCGCATGGTGCAGTGCACCGATTTACCCGTTCCTGTCTCGCATAAGAGACTGATCTGTCGCAAGTTACCCGGCTGTACCTAGCCAACACATGTGAGACGAGATGGGGGCGTGGGAGATGATGACAAGGAAAAGGGACGCGCAGCAAAGGTTGATTGCTACACGCGCGTGCGGAGTGGAAAGGGCAAGGGACTGCCAAGAGCCTTGAGTGCTCTTAGCAAGCGGAGAACGCAGGTGGGCTGCTGGGTAAAACGTGCGTTACCGCCGCCGGGCTTCTGATTTCTGGCTTCGCCTTTTCCCGCTGGATTCGTTTTCTGGCTATTCGACTATGCGCCTTTGCGACGAGGGTGCTGCTTTACAACGACGTTGTGGTGTTTGCTCCATTACTGCGACCAGGATATGAGCGACAAAGGTTCGGCATTGCGAAAGAGCGAAAACTATCACTACTGCGGGTTGTTGTGATCGACAAACGATTTTGGGTCGGAATTTAAAAAGAGGTGGACCAGAGCGGAGCGGAACATGTCTGCTAGGATGCAAGTTACGAGCGCCGCCTTGGAAGCGCGATCAATCATGGGGTTGCCGAATCGGGCTCAACATGGTATGTTCGTCTCCAGTTTTCGCGACTAGATAACATGGCACAACATGGCGGCTGACTTTCATGACAGCGCAAAACTTCCTGAATCCTTACATATATGACCCGTCTTACCCTCTCGCCATAACAGGGGCGATTCTCGTACTATTGGTCTCTGCATATTCTCTTTACCAGTACATCCGCCTCAAGGCGTATTTCTTCTGGGCAGCCATCATCGCCATTGTCATGCTCGACCTGGGGTTCATATGCCGTCTGGTATCTGCCTATGACGAGCACAAAGAGTCGCCCTTCCTTGCCTCCTGGCTCATGATCCTGCTCGCGCCCAGTTTCCTCGCTGCAGCGTGTTATACTGCATTCAGTCGTGTTGTGTGGTTTTCCTGCCCAACCTACGCACTCAACTTCAAGACGCTGTGGTGCTTTCCCAGATACATCACCGCCACTTTTGTGTCCTTTGACCTTTTCAGCTTTATCATTCAACTTGTGGGCGCGAGTCAAATCAGCCGGCAATACGACCAAGATACGCAAGGGAACCGTACTATCGCTTCGTCGGAACGGCAAGCACTACCTGGCAGGATTATCCTGATTTTGGGGCTGGTGCTGCAGGTGCTGTGTTTCCTCAGTTTCTCTATCATCAGTATGCGGTACTTTTACATTAGCCGGCACTGGGCTGCTCATGACTTGGGAGATCTGCACCTTTGGCGCAAGTTGGGATATACGATAAACCTCTCCTCGGTCTTGATCGCCTTACGAGCGCTCTACCGTACTATCGAGATACCCCATGATCGCAACTATGGGTTATTGTACCTGCAGAGCCACGAATGGTGCTTCTGGGTGTTTGACGCTGCTCCAGTACTCGCTGTACTAGTCGTGTTTGCTGTGTGGCATCCGGGTCGTTATCTACCCAGAAGCTATACGGGATGCAAGTTGGACAAGGGCAGGGCTGTCAAAGAGAAGGATGAGATCAGTTCGATGAATGGGGGTAACGGTGGACATGGCACCGAGTTGAGAAACTTCAAACCTGAGGATTTCCAATCTGGGAGGGCTGCGACGAACGTATAGAAATTTGACATGAGACGGAAAGGGTTACTGTTTATGATACCATTGCATTTAGCGGGATGGCGTTTTGAGGGTTCATCGGAATGATACCATGCTCAATGATACACCTGTATGCCTACTCCAATTAGATCTTTTGACCTGTGCTTCTTCGTAAACACTAGAGCTGTTCTTGTCAATCAACTCTTGTTCGCATCCCAGTGCTCCTTCCCATTAAAAACCTTCCTCAGTTACTGAGAACGTACGCGCAACAAGATGCAGTCTATGACGCACAGCCCTGCCTGGCTTGCTACCCGAGTCTCGAGCGGTGTTGCAGTTTCAGTCATCGTTGCCAGGGCCAGCTTTGAGATCCCTAGGATATCAGATGGAGTGCTTATACCCTCTAGAAAGGAGATGTTGGCCAGAAAGTATTGTGTGTTCTCCATCATATGTCAGGCTGATAGTGCATCCTGAACTTCTTGTTCGCACGATCAGCCGCTCTTGTCTGGAACTGCTCCGCGTTGAGTTCAAACACAAGTGGCTTCATGGGAGTCTTCCCATCTTGCTCAAGAAGCGGCACCTCAAACCGGAGGATCGTGTGCTCTTTGGGGACAGCTGAATTTGTCAGATACTTACCACTTACCTAAGTCTTGCTTGCTAGACTTACATTTCACAGAGTTGTTCTTGGTGATGATCTCGAATGTGAACCTTGTGTCACGAACGATGATACCCTCCAAGCCTACGCGACTTACACATCGACTTCGCACTACAGTCACGAGCGCCCCGTGCATGTCGGCAGTCGCAAGCAGTTGTCCACTCGAATTCGGCGTGACGAGGACACTCCGCGCGGTATCGCTCAGGCCTAGCACGTCCCTCATATAGCCAGCCCACAAGTTGTGCAACCCCTCATAGAGAGCGTAGTTTTGCTGCTCCTTGGGAATCTCGTTCAGGCAGAGTGCACGCTTTTTCGCAGCGGACAATGGACGAGGCTTGTTCTTGCTGCGCTTCCGAGCAGTCTGTTTGATCTCGTTAAGGGTCCGACGGCGGACCGCGCGTGCAGAGGGTGTAGGCGAGGTTGCGCGAATGTGAAGGGGCCGCTTCAGCACGCGCTCGTGATAATGCGATTCTGCGGTCGAGGGGGAGAAGGCGCGGTGCAGCAGGGTTTGGGCGATGTGTGTGTCTCCGTGTGCCATTCTGGCCGTAGACTTGTCGCGACGAATTATTTCCAAGTCTTGCAAGTCTCACTGGAAACTACGATGGCTAAAATCGCAGCTCCTCGGAATGCATGAAGTTGGTGTTCTTGCCATGACGAGGAACACGGCGGCGCTAGCGCGCACAAAAGCGGGCTAGACCGGTGGCTCGGCTATCGTTTTGTTCCGCTGCCTCCCACACAATTTCGAACAATTCGACCTCAGCTTCTCGACAACACCGCTAACCCGCAGCAACCGTCAAGATGAAGTACATGTACGTTTATCCCCGAGCACACGACTGTCAAACCGCCGCATCGCACGATTTTCCCGCTTCCGACCGGTCAATGGGCGCCTCGATAGCAGATTCCACCACGAGCAAACATCAGAATCCAGGACTTTTGCTGACAAGTGCGAAACAGCCACTCTGAGGAAGAGCTCGCCATCCCCGAGGGCGTCAAGGTCGCCATCAAGAACAGGAACGTTCTTGTTGAGGGTGAGTGCGCACGATAGAAGACGCATAAGGAATCCAACACTGACATCTCCAACAGGTCCCCGAGTAAGCCAATCGCGATAGCCTCGACCACCTCGAACCGATTCTTACACTCTACAGGGCAAGCTCACAAAGTCTCTCGGCCACTTGGCGGTCAGCTTCACGCACCCCAAGAAGAATGTCATCAAGATCGAGCTCCACCACGGCTCCCGCAAGAGCGTCGCTACTCTCCGAACTGTCCGCACCCTGATTGTACGTCGCGCGCATCCTCGAATTCCCGCACTGGTAAACATGGGAGGACTGGGCTGACTGGGAATAGAACAACTTGATCATCGGTGTCACCAAGGGATACAAGTACAAGATGCGCTACGTATATGCCCAGTATGTTACACCAGCCGCACATCCCTCCCGAACCCGTCGCAGAGCATATCCCATCCGACGCTGCTCTCCAGGCTCTCCAACCAATCAACGCAGGACTCCTGGTTGAGATGCTGGGAGCACTAGGATGGATATGCTTATGCTGAGCGTCAGGCGCACATTGCTGGATATGACTAACATCACACCCAGTTTCCCCATCAACGTCAACCTGGAGAAGAACAAGGAGACCGACTGCTGGGAGGTGGAGATCCGAAACTTCATCGGCGAGAAGCTCGTACGAAGGGTTGTCATGAGGCCCGGTGTTGAGGTTGAGGCGTCGAAGAACCAGAAGGATCAGCTCGAGCTGTCCGGAAACGTAAGAACTGCGGTGCAACAACCAATTCAACCAATGCTAACATCATCCAGTCGCTCGAGGACGTCTCCCAAGGTGCCGCCGACATTCAGCAAATCTGCAAGGTCCGCAACAAGGATATCCGAAAGTTCTTGGACGGTCTGTACGTGTCGGAGCGCGGCAACATCGTCGAGGACGCGTAAACGGTTCTGGGGAGTACGGGTTTCTTTACGGGCAATGAGCATCTATGAACTTCTCTGCATCATATGCGGTTGGCGCCTGGGGGTCTAAGATCAAAAACGATGTTCAAACAATACCACCATGACTTGATGGAATCGCGCCGGCACATTCACGATGAAGTGTGAGGTGATGAGAAGTCAATAAGATCAGTACTTGCCAAGAGACATGAACGATCTGAACTTCAACACCACGGCGAGCTTTGGCTTATCATGCACTTGGTGACGAATCAAATCTGTGCTGAATGCTCATCTCAGAACCCCTAGCCTCTTTCTAGTGCTTTGCCTGTGCAAACAACATGCCCCACATTTTGAACTCGGGATGGGTGTGATGACCGTTGTAACCACCCTTTGATATACACGTACCGACAAGCACATCCTTCCTTCTTTTGGCAGCTGGACAGTCCGCGGATGTGATATTTACACATGACGTACACGGCGGCACGTCGTGCCTGAACCCCGCATCGTAGCTCGTTGCAGTATCTACCACCGGGATAATGATGAAGCTATCGCCGCAAAGCCCGACCTTGACGGCTATGTACTCGATTGGGAAGTATGTGGTGCAGACACGGAGAAAATGCCGTCGTTGCAGAGTATATGAAGTGCGTGCCGCCTTACAATGTGGTGGTTCATTCACGCCTCTCTGTTGCTCGCCCCACCACAGCCTTGCGAAACCCAAGTACCCCACTAAACACCAATCCGCAAGCGATCCACTGATTTGCGACCATGCCGGATAAGCTCGATGTGCAGGGTCTCCTCCAGGAGTCCAAGGCTGAATACAAACGCCTAGGAAAGAGTGGCCTGAAGGTCTCAGTACCTATCCTGGGTGCCATGAGCATTGGTTCCTCTAAATGGCAGCCCTGGGTCATTGAAGAAGAAGAGTCGCTACCGCTACTGAAAGCTGCGTACGATCGCGGTCTTACGACTTGGGATACCGGTATGTCCGATAGGCTGTCCGCCCGTTTGCCGTAGTTCACTGATATCTTGCAAAGCCAATGTCTATTCCAATGGCGTCTCCGAAGAGCTCGTTGGCAAAGCAATCAAGAAGTACGACTTGCCCCGTGAGAAGCTCGTCATCCTCACGAAGTGCTTTGGTTACGTTGGCGAAGATCCAGGTCTACGTACGATCCAGTATGGCACGGAGCTGCCTCAGTTGAAAGACTACGTGAATCAAGGTGGTCTGTCACGGCAAGCAATCTTCAACGCCGTCAATGCATCGCTCAAGCGTCTCGATCTGGAGTATATCGATCTTCTACAAATCCATCGCTACGATCCAAATACACCTCTCGAGGAAACCATGGAGGCACTACACGATCTGGTCAAGAGTGGAAAAGTCAGGTACATCGGTGCCAGCTCCATGTGGGCAGTCCAGTTTGCGCAAATGCAGTTTACTGCTGAAAAGAATGGTTGGACCAAATTCGTCAGCATGCAGAACCATTACAACCTGCTATATCGCGAGGAAGAGCGTGAGATGAATCGATTCTGCAATGACACTGGCGTTGGTCTTATTCCGGTATGCTACCATTTTCGAGCATCAAGTCGTCCCTTCACTAACAGCCGATAGTGGGCACCACTATGCCGTGGCCATCTCGCTCGCCCTCCCTCGGCATTCGGCTCGACCACTCGTTCAGAGGGGGAACAGAAGGCTGGCAATCAGACCTCTGGTAACAACGAGCGTGACAAGAAGATCATCGGCCGTGTCGAAGAGATTGCAAAGAAGCATGACTGGAAGATGAGCCATGTTGCGCTAGCATGGATCAACAAGCGTGTTGCGAGTCCCATCATCGGTTTCTCGAGTGTAGACAGGATGGATGAGGCACTTGCAGCAAGGGGCAAGGAGTTGACTGAGGAAGAGGAGAAGTACCTCGAAGAGCTTTACGAGCCCGTCAGGATTGTTGGACATTCATAGACAAGTCACGCGATGAGCTCTGAACGAGTACACGCAAGTGACTAGCAAGACAGTGATGCGCACTATTACACGAGATTTTGAGCTATTTCGACCTTCCATGTTGCTTTTTCAAGTTGACTCATTTTAGAGTTGAATATTCGGCTGCATGCGCCTCATGTACGCAGCCTCACATGGTCTTGCGAGGGGCGGATAGTCCAGTCGGATGTTGACATGTACCTCCGCGTGGACCATGAGCCCTTGCAGTAATCAAGTGGACCTCTGATACACTCGGTCCGCGTTAGGGCCCGAAGCTGAGATGATACGCGTCGATGCGCGCTTTGTCAATGTCGCCGAGCGCAATGACGTCGGTCACGCGATCTATCTCACCACCGTACCTGATCTTCCGGAACAGCCGCACAACGAAAGCAGATAGCTGGAGTAGGCGAAGTGTGAAGAAGGAGGCTCAATTGCTAGCTTTCAAAGTATATCTTGTGCTGTGAGCCAATGCTACCTGGTGTACACGCACGCTTCGTCCGTTGGCGTTTGTTCCTTCCCCGCATTCTGGGCGATGCTCCCCTTCCCCGCATTGGCTCGACCATTCACGTCTCACGCCGGTTCGATTGGACCACAATGTGGTGATCGATCAAGTGACCGTCTCCTGTGCCTGCCGGCGACAGACTGAGCCCCTCATAAGCTGCGCCCTCCCTCCCTTCTTGCTCTTCCTCACAGCCTCCACTGTGCTTCAGACTCTCACCCCTTATCCATAGCTCTAAGCAATTCCCATACAGCTTCCCAAGCTCTTTCATCATCTACAACTCTTCCCAATCTCCCAGTAGCTCAGCTGCAACTGCATATCACCACAATGGCCGCAGAGACAGAAAACACGCTTCAGAAGGTCGACTCTTTGACTGATCACCAAGATGGCGCCGCTAAGAAGGGCCACCGCAGAGTCAGCTCCATGGCTGCTGATGTCTACCGGATCGAGGATCTAGGTGAGTGCTCCTGTGACCATGGCCCAGATGAGGGGTCGTGCGTGAGGGGCAGGCGAGCTGACAAAAGCACAGAAAAGGAAGGCAAGAAGATTGAGATCGCAATCGAAACCCAGAAGCTGAATTGGTAAGTGAATCTTCCTGTTTCGTTAATGCGAACCATCCGACAACAACGCCCAGCATCTCATCGTCATCCGGATGGCCCCGGTCAGCCCCGATACCTTACATCGTACTAACAAAATACCTCTAGGAAGCTGAACAAGTCACCATCCACTGTCGAAGACCCATCAGTCTTGAAAATGCCACTCACCGAGCCCAAGCTCAAGTCCATCGCCCTGCACTTCCCGCTAGGCCTAGAAGTCACCGCGCGAAACATGAAAGGTGTCACCATCAAGGATGCACTAGATGCCATCCACAAGCAGTTCAAGAAGCGCGTAAGTATCCCCATCCATTGCATCTTACCATCCAGCATCGTTGCCGATCCTCTCATACCCCGCACCATCTAGGGTTATCGTGTGTGGAAGCATAGCTGACCCCCTCCTGTAGGCAGACGACGAGTTCGAAAAGCCGTACCTCATGGGCTTCGAGTGGGACCCAGAAGAGTGCTACACCCGCTTTATCGTCCACCAGTCGGCCGTCCCGACGGTAAAGAACGATTTCGGCTCAAGCAAGAAGAAGAAGAAGAACAAGGCTGAGGGCGAGGAGGGTTCCTAAATGAACGACTCGCCCCCTTCCCTGACTTCGACTTCTACACACAGCCTCAGTCATACTTCTGTGCTTCGGCAACGGTATGTGCGGGGTATGGATATGCACTCGGGTGCTGGTCAATCTTCATATCGATATGGGAAGAGCGAGCGCGTCTGCTGTGATGGCATGGCTGGTATACTGTATGCCTGCATTGGCAGACGGTGTACTTGCTGTGGCTATCGAGTGGTGGACATGCGTCGTGGAACCGTTCGCGGGATGCTTGCTGGAAAGGCAGTACCTGCTCATGTATGCTCTCGGGCACTCTTAGGGTTGCTGGAAAGCACCCGGCATAATGAGAAGACCTGACTATCGTGAATGATCCTCTTGAATCTTGCTATGGTGTTGTTGTGAAGCTTTTGACGTTGGCTGGGGACCCACCCCACTACGGGCAGCTCTCCACCACGCTGCCTGTAAGCGAAGGCACGTTGCGGGTTCCCGCGGATTGAAATGACTTCCTCCATGGCCCATAAACCGCGTCTGGCTCATGAAGTGGTTCAAATGGTTGTCGCTTCTGTAAAGACAGCACGCGCAACGCGCAAAGTTGTCTATAGTGCCCGCTCAGCTGCACTCGAATCGGAGAGCAGGTAGCCTTGCATTGGTAGCGCTGCAAGCGCTGGCGTTTCACTACCCTTAGCATAAACCTTTGTCTTCCGACACCGTACTTTGAGCATCATCAAAACCCATTTCTCTTCCTTATACATCGCATGTACATTTCTGTATACAATTTCAAAGCTCTGCATACTTGGTACAGATTCAAGTTTCATGCGCACAACCTAGAAGACCACACCAACCTTACCTAGCGTCACAAGAGGCCAAAAACATCAAGATCCGCCTGCATATGCTATCTTGTGATAGCCATCTATCAAGCTAGAAAGACATCGATGCGATGTTCGCAAACCTCCAGATACGACCTGCACCTGCCAAGACCCGACGCCGCAAGCCTAGCTTATCCATCCGCGCTGGCGTTACAAAGCGCAGGGTTTCAACTGTGTCAGCCGTGAGTGCTAGCAATGTGCCCTCGATGAGCTTCATGGAGGGGTTGTTTGGCGATGAGTTTCCTGAAGCTTTTGGGAGCGGGGCTCGGAACAAGAAGACCATCACAGACTTGCCGGCAGAGCTACTCGAAATCGTATGCGAACATATCTCTAAGCTCGACATCAAGCGATTGCGGCTCGTGAGCAAGCATTTCGCGTCCAGCGTGTATCTACGCATAGATCGCATCTACGTCTCGCCTAATCGAGCTAACCTGGACTATCTACATCAGATTCTGGCCCATCCTACATACCCTGGTCGTGTGCGCGAGATTGTTTGGGACGATGCTTTGCTCAAAGAGTATTCGACGTTGGAAGGATTCCGTGCCGCAATCATCGCCGACGAAAGAGAGACTACCAGAGCCATTGAACGTCGACTTGAGGAAGCCATGGAGATCTATGGTGATAGTGATCCCGATTACCGACCATTAGAAATGGAAGACTTACTTCAGGATGGTCGATTGACTGAGGCTGCGAAGGAAATCCTTCTGCGATACGATGATCAGTTCTCAAGAGATGTTCTTGCTAGGAATGCCACAATGATGAGCATTGAAGACAGCTACGCGTTATATCAGGAACTGTATCGCCAGGAACAAGAGCTTGTGGAACAGCAAATCGATGCGATGGCACTGCATCAAGCCCTGAATGGCTTTCCAAATGTGAGAAGAATGACGCTAACGACTGACACTTGGCCCGCATGGAATGTCGTGCCTCGATACAATACCCCCTATCATCGTTCGTTACCTCTAGGTTTCCGCAAACCAGCTGTCTGGCCATGGCTTCGGTCCGACCAGGAGTCAGAGGATATGTTTGCTCAGTGGCACCCTAGTGCTGCCAACCCGCCCAAGAACGCAAAGCCCTTGCCAGCGGAACACAGGAACTACGGCGTTGTGGTGTCTGCTATACTCGCCATGCCAGATCCGCACATCGAAGAGTTCATAGTCGAATCTGAACACCAAGCAAGGTCCTATTACCACTGCTTCCTCACCGAAACTTCACAAAATTATCGACTTACGAAACAAATATTCCAGCGGACACGCTTGAAGCGCCTAAAAATGATTTTCACTCCTCCAAATGACTATCTTATGAGTCCAGAAGGCTTGAACAGTCTCAAGTCTCTACTGGTAGAACTACAGTACCTCGAATATCTCGATCTTGGCTTCAACGACAGTAGATCAGGCCGGTCTTGGCGCTTCTTTCTACGATTCAATCCCATCCCTGAGGCTATGAGATCGCGCTTGCGGTGTCTCACCCTGCGGAATGTGAAACTGTCAGAGGAGGACCTCAGAGACATGTTTACCACATCGCCAAACTTACAGAGCGTAACATTACATGATTGTTTTCAGCGGATGCGTCCAGGATGTGATTGGCCGTGGCTCTTTGAGCAACTACGAGATTATTACCACGGCGAAGTCAATGTTAGCAAGCCAAGCTTTACAGTTCTGGCACCCCTGTCTCGTCAATACTCACAGCTTGTCAATGAGGAGGTGGACGACTTTTTGTATGGCGATGGAACCGCCGAATGTCCGTTTGTAACTTCGCCACCAAGACCAGGGGCTAACGCTCTTAAACCACATATGGGATGGAAAGTTTGGGATAGGGACGAAAGCGTCAGAGAACGAATGACTGAGGTAGCTGAAAGGGAGGAGATGCAAGAACGCGATGACGAGACGTAATGGGAAGGTTGGAACTTGAAACATGTCAAGCGTAGCCTAGAAAGCGAAAAACAGTTGCCACACCAAGGTTCGCCACAAGGTTCGAGTATCTCTACATACTCATGGCGTTTTTGCAAGAGCTATCTACACCTATGAACCTAATACTCGAACGCTCGCAAAGATACGCACACACATATGATGAGATTATGGGCTCCCATCGTGTCGGTTTAGATTTGGTCTGCTGATACGTCTGGTCCAAACTCTGTGAGCCGTATTCATCGCACGTCTATTGGAGGAGACTTCTAGGATATTGCCGCGAACGGAACGTGGAAAGCGGTGGTAGAGAGACGAAAGGAGATGACAATATGGAGTGGAATGGGGTGGCAGGATTAGGGTTTCCGTGATCCAACAACGATTAAGAGAACCTAAGAGGTAGAAGTTGAAGGACCTGCTGCCAGACGGTGGCCAGCTCATTCAGTATAGACGTCAGGTTTCTACCAGTCAATCCGATTAGACGTGTATTTACGCACATAATACGGTGGGGTAGCACGAAGAAGCTCGGTTTCACATATTGTACCAATCTACTTGTTATATGGCATGAAGCTATGCGCATGAGTCAAAGTAACAGATCCAGTAGACAAGCGATAATGTATATGTCTAGGGTAGAATTTTAGTGTTCAGGGTACGTACCTTCAAGGTCGTTACAAAAGTCGGACACAATGTAAGAGAGGACATCATTCATAGTACTACAGAGACACATTTAGAAAGGGTAGATAAGCTTGCCTTCTGCACAGATCTCTTCAAAGATTTTCACAACTTGAACCTTATGTTGTAGCCTCCTACCTCCACCACTATTCCAATCCTCTTGAAGGCCTTCAGTGCCAATGCATCCTCCTTCAATGTCCTCACTGCTTCTTTTTCATACTGTCCAATCCATGTTAGAAACGTCTAGTTAACTAGACCCTCGACAGTTTCTGGCCATTTGCCTAAGATCATGGCGTTCCCTGGTGTCGCTCCTGGTAGTGGGCTGAGGAGCTTGACCTTCTTTTTCGCCTCATCCACGTCGGCGACATAGATATATCCCCTGATACTGCTGTCACGGATGACAGCCTGTGGATCATTGGGACTAGCTGTAGTGATGGCCAGTAGTTGATTTTGCATTGCCTCGGACGGTGTAACCTTTTCGAAGATTTGTCGCTCGACAGTCATGCCGTATTCGTCAACCCCACCGTTCACGTCTCCTTCGATGACGCGGAAGATGTTGAGGTCGGCAGCATCGGCCATCTGGCTACTAGGGGCAAGTGTCTCGTCGCCTTTGCCGAAGAAGTACTCTTTGATTTGGGCGTGGCGGAGTGCTTCCATGTATTCTTCACTTCGATCTACACAACCGCCGGACTTGTCGAGACGGATTACGAAGACGGTCTCGGAAGGATCGCTGCCGGTTCGGGCTGAGAACTTTCGGGAGAGGTCGGAGTAGAGGCGTTCGGAGCCGAGGGTTATGAGGACGTTGACTGGAGTGGTGTTAGTCGCATGATCTTCCTGTGCTGGTACATACAACTGATTGCCTATCTTCCAGGACGTTGGATTCCGGAATCTGTGTACTTGTAGGCATGGGCAATGCTGGAGGGGAGAAGGCAGAAGTAGTATTCAAGACATCACACGTACTAGAGAACTCAGAAACAATATGTTCTATGTTGTCGTAGACGCCATTCCTCCCTTGGCTGATGGCGCCTGAGCTATCAATGATGAAGCCAGCCTGCTTGCTGAGCTTGTCTTCCTCCAATCTACTTGTGACAGCAAGTGCCATGCGCGTTACCAACGGCTTGAACACCTTGCCCTCCTCCGGGTCTTTAAGACCGTAGTGATATACCAGCGGCATCTTCACCGGAATAGGGCTGGGCCCCGAGATTGGACTGCTCCCCCAGCCTTCTTCAATGTCTACGATGGACGAGTATACAGCTGCTGAGAAGGAACCGGGCACACTGAGCATACCCTGGCGCGGATCCAGGTTTATGACCATTGGCTGCCTGCTAGTCTTGACAGCATAGGACGTGAGGGTTTTGACGAGTGATGTCTTGCCCGAGTTCTCCGGCCCTACGACAAGCACTCTTGGGCCCATCTCGACACTGCCGCTGGCGATGCTCCTGTCGCGCAAGTTTTCTAGGGCGAAATGTAGGTTTGCACAACTCATCATGGGTGTCTCTTCAGCGATATAGTCCGACTCAACCTCTCCGCCGATGTCGAGCTTGCAGCCGTGCCATGTGAAGATGGCGCCCTTTGTGCCCTGGAAGGTGTATGTGGTGGAGGGTGCCAGCTCGGTACCAAAGAACTCTGCAGTGCCCGACTGCAACTTGACCGTGAGTGTTCGGGAGAAGGATACTTCGAAGCGGTATTCGGTGTTGGCGGCGAGCTCCTGCGTTCGTGTGGCCGTCGAAGTAGGGCCATTTTGCGTCTCGGCAGGCTGCGAGGAAAGGTTGAGGCCTGGCAGAGAGATCATGTTGGATACGGCAATGTAGAGAAAGCTGACGCGGTGTTACTCGAACGCGACAGAAGGTGAGAATCCTGTATTTTAGGCAGACTTGGGTTCCGTCGACTCGCGCGACTTCAACGTGATGGTGTATCGCGTACCTAAAATTATAAAAGTCAGTGAGGCAAGTCAGTTGATAGTTTTCGAGTGGAGAAGTCGCGCCGCAGTCGCAGCGCCATCGCATCGAGGAAGCGTGCTGGAGCTGGAGCTCGGGCCTTGCGGACTTAACACGAGCTTATTGGCGGAGGTGCTGGGGGATGCTTTCCCCATGGATGCCACGCTATCAGTCCCAGAGTCGCCAATCTAAATTGCAATTGAACCTCGACGTCCTTCCATCTATCTTTCCACGACACGGAGCTCGAGTCGTGCCAAGTCATGTGCAACATTCCCGGCTGAGAGCCTTTCCATTTGCGCCACATCTACATTAGTCTTCCGCGATTCTCGACAACGATTACACATCTGGGCTTTGTCGGATTCGCAAGAGCTCGGCGTAACACTCTAGACTCTTTCCATAGACGATGAAGTCTCCACTAGCATCCTTGTCCTTGGGGGCTCTGTTTACCTTGCCATCGGCCTTCGCTGGACTGAATAATGTCGGAGAGCAAGAGCCTCTAAGACCCCCCATCGACCCGCTCAAGTACAAGGCTGCATGTCCCGACTACAAGAACTATGCGATGCGACCACAGTACGTGAACCCCATATATGAGAAACAACACACGCTGATTCATGCGACAGCCCACCGTATAGCGCAGGTCCTATGGAACTACCCTTCCAACGGCCATCCAAGTACTGCCGAACCTTCGAATCGCCTCTCGTCGAGAAGGTCATCGATGACATGAATGAAAAGATAGTCGACAAGGACCTTGCTCGTCTGTTCGAAAATGCCTTCCCCAACACATTGGACACAACGGTACGCTGGCACGTTGACGGGACTGTCAAGCACAAGTCCTCGAGACGAAGCTGGGACCCAGCAGCGTGGAAGGGTGCGCAAAGCTTCATTGTCACAGGAGATATCAACGCCGAGTGGTTGCGCGACTCTACGAACCAACTAGCGCAGTATCAGCTACTGGCCAAGAAAGACAAGGACATACACCAGCTCATTTTGGGAGCCATCAATACACAGGCAGAGTACGTGATTGGCTCACCCTACTGCAATGCCTTCCAGCCCCCTCCCCCGAGTGGGCTGAAACCGACCTTCCAAGGCGATGGCGACAACGTACATCCAAACTACGAACAGTCGTTCGTCTTCGAATGCAAGTACGAACTCGATTCGCTTGCGCATTTCCTCTCCTTGTCCAATCAATTCCACAACCACGCCGACTCCACAGAATTCATCAACGGCCGCTGGCTGCTCGCTCTTGACACTTTGCTCAACGTGCTCCAGCAGCAGTCGAAGCCTACCTTCAACGAGGAGACAGGCGCATACCAAGGCAACGAATATACATGGCAGCGCCAAACCAACATCGGTACCGAAACACTCAGCTTAAGCGGTCTCGGCAACCCGCTCAATGGCGGTACAGGGCTCGTCCGCTCTGCTTTTCGTCCCAGCGACGACGCCACAATCCTTGGCTTCTTCATTCCCGCCAATGCCATGATCGCCGTGGAACTACTGCGCACAGCTGCCATTCTCAAGAAAGCAGGAAAGAAACACATTGCAGCAGAAGTGCAGACTTGGGGCGAGAGAATCCAGAAAGGTGTATGGGAACACGGCGTCGTGACGCACAAGAAGTATGGCGAGGTTTTTGCCTTTGAAGTCGACGGCTACGGGTCTTCCATCTTGATGGACGATGCCAACCTGCCCTCTCTACTCGCTCTACCTCTCCTCGGCTTCACGGATGCAGACAATAAAATCTACAAAAACACCCGTAAGATGATACTCGAAAAGAACGGCAACCCATATTACCTCACCGGTTCCGACTTTGCGGGTATTGGCGGCCCTCACGTTGGTGTACGAAATGCTTGGCCTATGGCTGTCCTTGTGCAAGCCATGACCTCAGACGACGACGAAGAGATCATGACATGCCTTGCTGCGGTCAAGAATGTGAGTAGCTTGGGTCTGGTGCATGAGAGCGTAAATGTGCAGTCTGGGAAGTCGTATACACGCAGTTGGTTTGCATGGGCGAATTCGGTCTTTGCGCAGACCGTGTTGGATTTGGCGCAAAGGAAGCCACATTTGCTCTTTGGTAAAGGGGTGGAGGCGTACACTGTTGGTTGAAGTGGTTTCAAAGGATGACATCAGTCGCTGTCTCATCAACCTGCTTCTCATCATCGAAGTGTTGTAAAAGGGCAGCCTGCGAGATATTCGGCGGGCGATGCAAAACGATTTCATTAGAGCCGCTTATATCACAAGAATTCCTTGTCATCTAGTATTCCCCTTCCTATCTACTTCAAACATCCAGCCAAATACATCCAATCCGTGCCAAAACGCTCCAGACCTAATGGGTATCCAAAGAAACCAAAATAAAATAAAGCAGAGAAAGTAAACAAGCGATTATACAATGTACAAAACAACCGAGTAATTAGTATGGGGTATTTCAGGTCGTGCCATGGCCAAAACAAAATGAAGAACACAACCGCTTGCTTTCAAAAAGATCCAGACCGTCGCACATTATCCAATAACAATTGTCATCTGGGTCGAGAGGCTCCAGCGCTTATCGTGTTGCGTTTAGGCTCAGCCGGTGAAGCTCATTTGGCTTCTCAACTTCTCAGTAGTTCTCCTCCTCGAAACAGAGCGCTGTTCGCCTGTTCCCTGAGCAAGGTTCGTCCAGTCTTCCCAATCAGAAGCCATCTCTGTGAGGACGTTGCCCATGACCTGTGCACTGGCCATGAGTCCATGTTGCTCGCCCTCTAGAATCCGCACTTCGCACTTGCGCATCAGCTTGCCAAGCCATCGGACGTTGTCGACTGGTACACGCGAGTCTTTGGATCCGTGGTGAATGACAACAGGTCTATTGATGTCTTCGTATCGGAATCCAATGGTTTGCTTAGTCTCAAGACAGACGATCAGGTCAGTTGCAGGGTTTGCGTTTGCCGTTGCGCGGTCCCAGATGGCGAAAGTAAGGCGTTCGTCAAAAGCGCGTTGGCGTTCGACCTCGGCCATACTGAGCATTTCCTGCATGCGTTGTGATTCTTCGTTACTGGCGTCTGGGCTCGACAAGGTCAGTGTGCTTGCATTCGGCAAGACTTGATCCATCATCATCATCGAATGCCGGTGAGTATCCTTCAGAGATGGGCGGGTTGCTGATTGCTGTGGCGGCACTGGCGACGGGGCCATGCTCTTCCGTCTAGTCTTGGGTGACGTTTTGGGTCCGGTACGCTGAAGGCTGGCGCTTGTTGCGCTGAGGAAGGTGGAGTTTGCAACCTTGAGTAAGGACGGGGGCAAAGCGCGGAGGAATCGTTGCGATCGCGGAAGTTGCTGGGTAGGTGGTGAGTCCTGGCTGATGCCAATGGGTGCCATTTGTGATGGCGGTATCCAAGGCGCAAGGAGGTGTACGCGACCGCGGATATGCTGTGGCATTCGTAAAGATGTTGCTAATGCGTAGACGGCGCCGGCAGAGTGCGCGAGCATGGAAAACTTGTTAATTTTCAAAGATTGGCATATCACGAGTACATCATCTAATACATGTTAGCCGAGAATCTCTATTGCAATGATGGGCACTTCTCATACCAGGCCAGCTGAGAGGCGTCCCGGTCGGGTCGGTTTGACTGCCTCCAATACCAGGGCGATCTGGCGTAATCAAACGCAGCTTCAAAGTCGCAGCGAGCTGATCGTAAAATGCCATCACATATCTAGTCAATCCCATGCCTACACAGACAAAGACAGCGAAGCCGTTGGGGTCACCGACTTCTGAGAATGAAATGAGTCTCCCAGTTTGTGGATGCCGGATCTTCTGTGAGAGACGTGATGATTCTAGGTATTGGTGCACGTCCAGGTCGATGGAATCTAGACTTGCAGGTCGCTCCTCGATTATCGGGTGTGGTGGACTTTGTACTGCGGCCGCTCTGGACTTTTGCTCATTCCGATCGACTCTGTCATTGTGCTCTTTCTCTGCCTTTGCCGGCAGATCGGGGTGCGACCACCTCTTGCTGCTACTTGTGCGCTTACGTTGTAGTTGCATACTGTGAGACTCTGGCGGAGGAGAAATAACATGCATTGAACGGTGTCGAGTAATAGGCTCTTCACTGGCCGCTCGAGAGGGTGGTGCCAGTCTGTTGGGTGAATCCTCGGTTACACTGGAGGAGTGTCTGTGTTTTGAGGACTGGCCCATGATGGTCGAACTAGTCGCCGCTCGACGCCCGAGCGCAGATCTCCCGCCGACGCACAGTAGTGAGTTTGCTCGTTGGGGAACAGAAGATTCGCTACTTGACTTGGTTGCCTTTGAGATGATGCTTGCTGCACCGGGCGATCTTGACAACCGTGGGTCTAGTATGGTCGGCGTCGGCGCAGACTCGTCCAGACTTTGGAGCGCAAGCGTGTAATCGATCGGAAGTGGGGTAAGTTCATCACCGTCATTCAGTGTCAGACTGCGGTGCCGCGAGTGGCGCAGATTGCGTGGTTGTAGTGGTACCGAGAGGTTAGACTTGTCACCTTCTGCTTTTTCAGCCGGCTTATCCATCGGCCTTTCCGTTAGCTTCTCGGCCGCTAGGGCGGTTTCCTGCGATATCCCAAGCACCCTATGCGCCTTTGTCGAGTTCTGCACCCTCCTTTCGTCTTCCGACACGCTTGAAACAGACGAGATGGGCGACGACTCGGGACTAGGAATGGATGAAACGCGAGGCACCCTGGGTGGTGTCGCCCCTGCGTGTGCATCAACAGGCATCTTTCCGGCTAATTTATCTCTTCGCAGTTTCTGGTCTCTGAGTTCTCGGATTCTTTGAGCGACCTCATTCTCCTCCTGTTCCAGTTCTTCCAAGATCTTCTTCTTCCTCTGTGCTTCGGGGTCCATCTTTTCCTCCTCTTCTGGGACCATGTCGGTCTTGCGAGACTTTGGACGGCTCTTGTCCCCCGGTCGGCGCTTCTTGCTCTTGCGCGCGGGGCTGCCTGTGTGCTTCAAGGATGACCCGCGCTCGGGGATTAGTCCGCTGTCTGAGGGGCTTTCGAGATGATGGACATCGACTAGGTTCAGGCGCAGTCGGCGTGGACTGTTGTTCCTGCTAGGATGCCGCTGGGCGAATCTCGACGACTCAGCCACTGTCTCGAGTGAGCGTTGCTCGTCCTTGGCAGAGGAGGGCTCTTCGCTGATGGTGTCTTCGTAAGGGAAGAGTTGGTGGGCGATCTTCTTGGAAGGGGAGCCAGTGGGGATGTCGTCGAGGTTGTGTACAGTCACGCGCTTGCGTTCGGTCTCCTTTTGTCGTAGTCGCTCGCGTGAGCTCATGTACATCAAGCTCTTGTGCCCCTTTGCGCTTCTCTTGCTCTCCACCGACGACCTCGCACTGCCGACTGACGGGCGCGGCACACCTGCCTCAACGCTGATATTGCCGAAACTGCTCCCTGACCGGTTGGAATGGGTAGACTGCAGGGAGCACGAGCTGCCGCCGCTTCGTCCGATGTAGCTACTGAGCGAATGCGCTTTGCTTGGTTTCTTGGGCGCAGTAAGGGGGGAGAGGCCGGATGGCGGCTTCGAGGTTCGGATGACAGGCGGCTCGCATGCGTCGTCGGGGTAGACGTCGTTCTGGTCTCTTATTGAGTTGTGGTAGTTGCCATGGTCCACCGAAACTCCATCGTGTCCTGCGATCGAGTTCTTCTCCGAGTGGGTGCGTACGCTGGGCGCAGCGGATGCAGACAGGCCGTTGTCGTAGCCGACGAGGAGGTTCTCGAAATGGTTATGCGCTGGGATGGATATGGCGGACAGCTGGTCGATCAGGGACGAGATAACCTGGGGCGATGCGGCCGTGGTGCGTATATAATTAGGCGTGCGCTTGCTTGGTCGGGCATCCGTTGTTTTGACAGACGATGGGAGAGAATCGCGCCGTCGCGACTTCGCCGGGGCTCCAGTGGCTGCTGCACCGTTGTCGGTGGGGGAAGAGCGAACGGGTTGCTGGGAATCCATTTCCGCCGCGTGCTGCACGAGAGCAGGCCGTATTCCAGATTGGTATGCCGTCTATGTCACTGTGTCTGGAATGCTGCAGAGTTGATGATCAGTGCATGATTGGCATGCAGAGTCCCCGGGCCCGGTAACCATGCGCGTCCAACTTCAGCCGGTGCCTGTCAGTAGCAAAACGAGACTGCAAAGACTGCAAAGACGTCGAGAGCGTCCAGATATCCAGAAAGATACCAGAAAGACAAAAAACTCGCCGAAGAGATGGGACGCCTGTGTTTAATTGCACATCGGGCAGCGGGCGCCCGAGGCGAATTGAACCTCCTCAGGGATACGCGATGCCGTGGTTTGCAGCGGCAGGGGCCACGAGCTAGTCTCAGTTGAGCCCCCCGTGAACTTTAACCCCTCGCATATCCTCTTTTTTTATACCAACAAGAAACGCCTCTTCTGGACATCCCGCGTTTCCTCGCCTTCTGTTCATTTGCCAGTATCAAACCTTCCGCCTATCGTCTACTTCTGCGGCTGCGTTGCGCGACTGTCTGCTTGAACATATACGCCCGTTCAGCTGCAGGTCCTCATGCACAGGCTTGTCTTGACTCATGTTTGCTCATGCATATCCCCGAAAGAACCGATCAGCATTTGCTTTGGCCATGTTTAGGCGCATCTTAATTATACATGTTCATGTTGTTTCTTCTCTTCCACCTTCATGCTTATGCTGTTTACTATGCGACTATCGCCCCTCCCGTAAGCTGGGACTTTCGGAGAATAACGCACACACCACATAATCTATCTAAGACCCGGGAGCAGCCGAATATCTACTAGGTTATCCTTCGTCATCAGCGGATATTGAGACCGAACATCCTTGCTCCTCATACGTTGGACACAACTTGAGGGTTGCTGTGCCGCGATAAACAATGCTCACACTGACTCATGCACGCGTCACGTCGCGTCACGTAGCATCACATGAAGAGGCGACGCGAAGACTGCACTTGCAGTAATAATAAAGTATCATCGAATGAACTTTCTGGTATTCATCATAGTCAAATACAGCCTAGAGTCTCATCCGGGTATCATCGGTCTCCTAAGACCACACTGAGACGCTCGTCTAAGCAAACAAGCGAGTCCCGTGTTCTATACAGCCCGTCGCAGCGGCTTTGGACGAGTGCTCACTGGCCCTGGCCCAGGCTCACTAGGTGCCGCGTCGAATTCCCAATGCTACGTCTACAATGCAACCTTCTTCCCTTCGGCCGACCTTCTCCTCTGCAGAATAATCACGCATATGATGCTGACAACTATAGCGGACACTGATAGCATAGCTCCTATGATAATGAAGACGGACAATTTGTCGCTCACCATGACTTCGAAGGCGAGGCTATTAGTAAACTTGGGTTCAAAAGGGATGACCAACATACTGCAAGAGCAATACATTTTTTTCTTGCTTTTAGTTAAGTAGTTGACTTATGGTGTTTGAATTTGAATATTTTGTACTGGAGCGTTAAGTAGTATCCGCCATGCTACAAGACAGCGTGAAGCGTTCGATGGTCTGTTTGATGCTTCAGGACTACGACAAGAGCTACACAGTCTGCCTGTAAGTCCGACATCATAGGTTACTAGCGAAAGATTCATTCTGGCTCGTGCCTAAAGCCATTCAATGTATATATCTATAATAAAAAAACGTCCCTCCGCTCATGTTTCTGGAAGTTGTGGTTCGCAGTCACTAGTGACCTGCTAGTGGTACTGACGTACGCCAAGCACTGACATGGCCAAGTGGGGCTTGGACCAGGAAGCTACGGCGCCTGTGCCCATTCGGCTCACAACACGGCCCTTTCTAGAGAACTAAGTGTCCTTCTTCTTGTAGCTCTCCTTGTACCTTCGCATCTTGAAACAGTGTGCAAAAGGAAGCACTAGGTCTGGGCCAGTAGTTGTCTTGTGTCATCCGCACGCGCCAATACCGACCTTGGGAGCTTCCGACAACCACGTTGTGACCGCGTGACAAGTTCTATCTTCTCGCATTCGTTCATGAACCCCATCTCAACCACTAACGCCCATCATGGAAAGATCCAAGTCAAGGTTGAGTTCTCCAGAGCGAGCCAGTTCTGTGGCGTCAAGGGCTACGGCATCCCGTGCCAGCAGTCGGGAAAAGCTAGACGATATTGAAAAAGCATCAACTGCTGTCGGAAGCCCGCAAACCTCTCCACTTGAACACGATAGCATATTCAAGCCCGAAGCGGATCTTGGGAAACTCCCTGGTCATGGAAAACCGCGCAGAGAGTCAGAATCTACCAAGTTTGGTGGTGAAGAAGAGAATCCAAATGTCAACGTATCGTTTCACAGACCATCTACTCCGTCTACTGTTCACAAACTCAAGGGCTCCACGTACCAAAATGTCGGCGAGAGCGGAATTAAGAGAATGCACAAATTCTCACTCTACGAAACCAGTACTCGCTTCTACCTCATTGGTGCCGATATCACGGACAGGCAGTTTCGCGTGCTGAAGATTGACCGGACTGCTGCACCTGGGCACTTGAACATCTTCGAAGATGACATTGTGTACAATCGGCGAGAGATGCACCAGCTTTTGGATACTATAGCTGATGGTAACAAAGCCACGGGAGGTATGAGGTTGAAGTGCAGCACTTGGGGTCTGTTGGGCTTCATCCGATTCACTGAGGCATATTACATGCTTCTTATATCGAAAAGATCACAGGTGGCCATGTTGGGCGGCCATTACATTTACCAAGTCGATGGCACAGACATGGTTCCACTGACGACTGGATCAACGTCAAGGTACCAGAAAGACCGCAATCCGGAGGAGGCGAGATTCTTGTCTATTCTCAACAACATGGACCTGAACCGATCCTTTTACTTTAGCTATTCCTACAACGTGACGAGAAGCTTGCAACAGAACATCATCCATCAACGGACTGCGCTTAGTGAAGGTATCTCCAACCCCGAGCGCGATTTCCAAGACATGTTTGTCTGGAACCATCATCTTCTGAACCCTGCGCGGGATGCATTGAAGAATGTGTATGACTGGTGCCACCCCGTGATACACGGGTACGTGGACCAGTCTTCTCTGGATATATTCGGGCGACGAGTGTACCTTACCATTATTGCTCGGCGATCCAGATATTTCGCTGGTGCTCGCTTTCTCAAGCGCGGAACGAACGACCTCGGATATGTCGCCAATGATGTTGAGACAGAACAGATTGTGTCTGAGCAGACTACCACGTCTTTTCATGCCCCTGGACCACGATTGTATGCAAATCCATCCTACACATCCTACGTGCAGCATCGTGGTAGCATACCGTTATATTGGACCCAAGACAATACTGGCGTAACGCCAAAGCCCGACATCGACCTAAGCCTTGTAGACCCCTTCTACAGTGCGGCAGGACTACACTTTGACAACTTATTCGATCGATATGGTGCTCCAGTATACGTTCTCAACCTCATCAAGGCGCGCGAGAGAACCCCGAGAGAATCGAAGTTACTCTATGAATACAAACACGCCATCGACTACCTCAATCAATCCTTGCCGAATGACAAAAAGATAATATACGAAGCGTTCGACATGTCAAGGGCGGCCAAGACGAGAGGTCAAGACGTCATTGGCACTTTGGAAAATCTGGCTGAGAAGGTTTTGCGTAAGACTGGATTTTTTCGCAACGGCGATAACGAGTTCGATACGCCTCAAGTTCAAAACGGAGTAGCGCGAACCAATTGTATCGACTGCCTGGATAGAACCAATGCTGCTCAGTTCGTCATTGGAAAGCGAGCACTAGGTCGACAGCTGCAAGCGCTGGGTGTCATATCTGACAACACAGTAGAGTACGACTCCGACTGCGTTGAGCTCTTCACGCAGATGTTTCACGGGCACGGTGACACCATTGCGATCCAGTATGGTGGCTCACATCTGGTCAACACGATGGCTACGTATCGAAAAATCAATCAATGGCAGAGTAGTTCACGCGATATGGTTGAGAGCTTCAAGCGCTACTACCACAACTCATTCCTCGACTCCCAGCGTCAAGAGGCCTACAACTTGTTCTTGGGTAACTATACCTACCGCCAAGGCCAACCAATGTTATGGGACTTGTCGACAGACTATTACCTCCATCATCAAGATCCGAAAGCATTCCTTGAGCGCACACGACGCGATTATGTTCAATGGTACACACTCTCGCATCTTCAACAGCGCAGATTACCACCCTCAGTCATGCCAGCCCAGCCAACCGAGGAAACGGCATTTGACTTCATCAGCTTCCGTGATGACTACTGGCTCGAATACTACAGACCACTAGCTATCTCTTCGTATCTCAAAATCTTCGCCTTTCGTCTAGCTAAGCCACGACCAGGTCGTGATAGCCGCGATGGAACATTTCCAACTCGCAAGGAAAACATGTCCCCGTTCGTCCCTCGCACCAAGCAACAAGACCACGACGCACAAGGAAGAGACGGAAAGAAAGGCCCTCGAAAAGGCGTCACTATACTTGATCCGTCCAGCGAGACAGAGGCAAAACCAAATCGTATCCCAGGTATTCGCGGTAGAGATTTGCATCTTAGCGTTGATTCATCTGTCCGACATTCGATTCTCCGAGATTCGCACTTTGAGACACATCCACCAGCTCCACCACCATCAGCATATCAGTCTCTGACTAATTCAACGTCAACTTCGACTGGCCTCTCATCTACAGTCAAGCCCGGCTTTAAACCGGCTGATAAAGCCCTAGTCCATCAGTGGACATTAACGCAATTCTACGAAAACAGCATGAATCCATCCGTATCCCACGGCGAAGAAGAAGAATACGCCCGCTATATTGAGCATCCACTCAATCTGCCCCTCGTAGTCAGCAGCGAAATGCCCAGCGCTGACGACCCCAGCGCCATGGAATTCTACGATTACCTTTCCATGACCGAAGGCAGCATCCCAGCACCAAAAGACTTTGACGAAGATGGCGTTCAGATCACGCTCTCTGATCTACCTCGCCTAGACACGGATCTCTCGTCTCACCACTCCTTCGCCCGCCCCATGACCTCACAGTCCGTAAGCACGCCCTTCTCCCACGCGCCCTCTTACTCGTACCCGCAAACGTACAATCTACACCCACACGTCTACTCTGATGTCCAGCAGCCGCCCCCACAGCCACAGTCTACCGGAAGCAAGTTTCAGACCCCAGAAGAGGACATTGAGGAGTTTGAAGAATTCTTGCGCGTCAAGGAGAACCCGCTGGATGTAGAGGAAGAGGATACGGCGAAGAAGAGGTATAAGGCGTATAGACAGTGGTTGAGGGGCAAGAGTTTCTTCAAGCAGAGTAAAGTTGATCCTGAATGGCAGGCACAGCTACCAGTAAGGTAGATAGGAGGAGATGGGATTTAGGGTATCATGTGCTTTGTTTCTGGCTACTTGAAATGTGTTTAATGTCGATGTGGCACTGTGACTGGCTGTACGACTCGTGGTCTTTGGTAGTGCCTTGAGGGAACTCTTCGCCTAATCTTATACTATCTCATCTGTCATGCCTGCGAGTACTCCGGCGCCGACAATACCTCCGTCCTTGGCCTCCTTGAGCGTGACTTGCTTGTTTTTGTTCGACGAAGAACCCTCCTCGACGAGTATATCTATCCATTGCTGACATGTCTGTAGCCACTTGGGGTATTGTGATATCGTTCCTCCGGCGTATGCTATTACCAGTTCTTCTATCTCGCGTTTCCCTTTTGCATGAGCACCGTTGCTTGAGGCCTGTTGCTTGTCTAGTGCGACGTCACCCACACAGTTCAGGAGTCCAATGCAAGCAGCCGCGATGAGAGCTGAAGAGCGCTGCTGGACAGCTTCGGCAATGTCGCGTATCAACTCCACCTTGTCGACAGTCCAGAAGAAATCGTCCGAATCTTCAGGATCTGGGTACCTGCTCTCGAGCTCTTCCTGTACGATGCGACCCCCCTTTCGCGCGACGACTTCCGACAGGAAGCGGGTTGGTAGGGCGTTCTTAAGCATCAGTGACGATGGTACGTGCACACTTTCTTCTTTTGACACAACATCGACAAACACTAATCGTACAATCTCGCCAAGATACCGCCCAGAGGTCATGTACTCGAATGGTTGGAAGCCCGGTGCATCGCTGTTGGCATCGAGTGTCATGTCCCAGGATGTTTTGATGTTGAGGTCGACCAAGGGCTTGTCCGTGCCACGAATCGTCCACTCTGTGTTGATGACGACGGTTTCGACGGCATCAGGGTTTGAGAGTGCACTTCTCTTATCAGGATGAAGACTCTCTGGCTTCATTGGTACGGTTGCGTTGGTACCAGTACCGACGATGAGGCCCATGGCAACGCGGCTGTTGGGTGCTGCTTTGGCTGCATAGGCAAGGGATGCGAATGTTGCTACTGTGTCGTTTGTGATGGCGGCTACCCGTATCCTTGGTAATTGTGACTTGGAATGGTTGAGCTGGCTTGCTGCATCATTGGTGTGGCAGTATCGCGCATATCCAGCGAGAAGCATCTTGCCCAGGTTCAGATCCGAAGTCATGGCGAATCCTTTGCCCATTGGTAGCAGAGTCGCTTCTGAAAGACGATCTTGTCTGCACTATGCTTTAGTAAGGTGTTACAATCTACGTGTGGATTTAGACTTACGCCATCGGGAAGCTGAAGGTGATGCCAAGCAGAATCTCATCGCCGAGGGGAGATGTGATATCTTTCATGGTCTCTTGCTCTTCAAGAGCACTCTTGACAACCTCGGCGATACAGTCACCAATCCAGGCAAACAAGTCTTCAGCTTGGTCCATCTTCAGGTGATCCCCAATGGGCCAGTCTCTGTCGTGGCTCCTCTTGATGCGAGCAAACACGTTTTCGCCAACCGTGCTACTCCGTGTCCGCTCATCCTCTGCGGCGCCATCTGGCTCTCCGATTAGCTCAACAAATCCGACTCTTAGATTCGTGCCACCAACATCGATGCTCAAGAATTTACCCTTCTCTTTCCCTGTGGGTAGTGCCGTGACGGGAGTGACTAGAAAGTGCTCGGTGGAAGACTTGGCCAGATGACTGTAAGTTGCCGAAAATTGCTGGGCTAGAGGAAGCAAAGTGCTCGTATTGATAAAGCCGGTCAATGCTTGGATCGCAGCCGATGCAGCGTCTTGTTGATCATCCGACGCCATGTTTCGGGTTGGTGCCGGGCTTCAGGAACGGATCTAAGGGAATTGATGCAGGGCTGCCGCATGTGTTATCGAATCTGGAAGTAGAAGGCGGCCAGATGGAAAGGGGGAGGGGGATAAGCCTCGCGGATTGCAGAACAATTCAATGTCTGAGCAGGATAAGAAGAATGTCAACAAGGCAAAAAGTCATCTCATCATGAGCAAAGAAGCGAAAAGGAAAGGAGAGGCGTGGGATTGACAGGCTTTACACGCGCAGTAGATGAATGGTTCGTGAGGTAGGATTCGTGTAGCCCCTCCGAAGCTCGGTGTTACATGCGTGTAGAACGCCACACGGCTACAGCACGACGGGCACGACGGCCAATTGTTCCGCCGTGCTGTCCTCCTCGGCTCTTTTCACGTATTTGGGAAGTGCACGCGTTGCGAGAAGTGTGAGCGTTGCGAGAAGTGTGAATAGCGCATCACGTCATACGGGAATGTGGCTCCTCGACGTGTGCAACGCTCACTAAATACAGAGTTTAGATTGTTTTGCTTTTGCTGGTACCTAGATCGATCTGCCGCTCAAAGCCCTAGTCAGCCACGCTATCAGCAAATAAGCCCGAACGCCTATCAGACCATCTTTCCCGATTTGACCATGTTCATCACATCACACAAGCCCATCGCATCTAGCAGACCAGCCCAACACTTCTAGCTCAGCACCGCAGCGTCCAGACCACCCGCCCATCGCGCCTACACGAAGCCCTACATAAAAACCTCGCGTCGGCCCCGACACCGTCCCACGCAATGGAAGAGAAGGCGCCCCTCCTCCCGGACACGCACGAGCACATCAAGGCGCCGCCACCCGACGAGACAATGCCATCTCGCAAGACAAGGAGGACGCGACTCCAGATGGCGGCGTTTGTGTTGCTCTTCAGTCTGTTCTGGCTGGCACGCACCTTCACATGTACAGACATGCACGACGAGGCCGACACAAAGGTACCGGTCGATGTACACATCATGTCAAAGTGTCCGGATGCGCGCGACTGCCTGAAGAAGCTCGTCTTGCCCGCCATGGCCAACGTGTCGGACAAGGTGGACTTCCGCTTGAGCATGATAGGAAGGTACGTTGCATCGTCCCCGCGCAAGCAGCCGACGTAGCTGACACACATGCAGCCTGGCAGCAGACGACGGCGTTGAATGCAAACACGGCCAAACAGAATGTCTAGGCGACATTGTCATGCTGTGCGCCGCATCCGAGTACCCCAATCCTAAACTTTACCTTGGCTTCACCAACTGCCTTACAAACGATTATTCCGAGATACCCGCCCGCTCCCTCATCGAAGACTGCGCGCTGGAGCATGGCCTGGACTTTGGCGTGCTCAACGATTGCATGAGCAAGGAGAACGGCGCATATGGCATGGGCCTCTTGCGAGATAGCGTGCAGCATAGTAGCGATGTAGGCGTGACCACCAGCTGTACCGTGAGATTGGACGACAAAGTGCGCTGTGTTACCGATGGAGGCAAGTTCAAGGACTGCGAGGGTGGAGAAAAGCCAGAGGATCTGATTCGCGACATTGAAAGACTGTACGATGAGGCGCAGGGTTGGACATATTCATGAGCGGCGATTGAAATATTCTTTCCGGGCACATAGGATCGGCGTTTGTAGATTGATATACCCAACACACCTCGCTTTCACTCGACGACACGCACCTATACACTCAGCAAAACTCGCGTCTCCTTGAAACTTGCTATGTCTTGATTTCAAAACGCCTCCCATGCGCGGAGGACCTAAACCAGTGCAAACAATAACTCCAATGCTAAACATGCACAAAATACCTCCCACTTATTTGTAGCCCCCTCTCATTGGAACTCGCCAAACTCGCCATCGTCGAAGCCCAAATCCTCCGCCGTCTGTTTGGGCGGTTGAAAGCTGGCAGCATCAAAGTTCTGCCGACTTCTCCTCCTTTCCTCCTTGACACTCTTCGCACTTGGTGGCGGTGGCAGGAATCCGGGACCCCCACCCCCACTTCCCGGTGGCGGCTTTATACTGAACAGCGCATCTTGTTCGCTCTTGCGATCACCTTCCTCACTCTTCTCGCCTCCCTCATGTGATCTTGACCTGCGTCCCTTCAAGCCTCCCAGATTTATCGATATCGTTTCGCCGGCCTTGAGACTGAAATCGCGTTTTGGTTCTTCGGCGACGGGCGTTTGTGCGGATTTGGAGGAGCGGGATGACGATGTCGCAGCGGGGTTTTGTTCAAAGCCAAGTACGCGACGGGCGTCTTGCAGCGCAATGCTAAAATCAAAGGCTTCGCTGCGTTCCTCGAAGCCCATACCCAGGATCGCCTTCCTGCCCTCGCCCACGACGGTGATGGCGAAGAAGCGGCTACTGTCCAATGCTTGCTCTACCGTCCTCTCACTTGTGTATGGCGCTGCGGCGAACAGGTCCCCCGTTTTTGGGTCTTCCAATAGGAGTGTTGTTGTGACCTTCTCCTCTGCATCGTAGTTGCTTTGTTGCTCCTCATTCGACGGTATTGACGTCTCGACGACGCGTAGTCGAGCCGTGAAGATTTGGAGCTTGTTGTTGTCGGCTGTCCAGGTCGAGGCCTGGTAGCCTTTTGTAGACGTCGCAGGTGGGATCTGGTAAATGTGGACTTTGGGCGCGAGGTAGAGGATGCGTTGGATGGCGGTCGAAGGGAGCGGTTTGCCAGTCAGAGGGTCGACGTTCATGATGGAGGGATTGTTGTGCTCTGCGCAAGTTTTCTACTGTTTGGCAATGCTCTCTGCTATGTTGGGGATGTCTTGCGATGGTTGTTGCAACATTCGTCGTCTCCTGGATCCAGAAAGTCGGGGGAGCTAGAATCTTAGCGGGGTAAGGGTTCACTCGAATCGCGAATCCTCCAATGCTGACTCTAAGATGCCAATAATGTTCGAGGGGCGCTCCGATTCAGGGTGGCTGTGATCTCAAACAGCGTTTGAAACCGGCGTGGTCGGAGGGATTGGAGGACATGACTGCCCTCGATTCTTCTTCAGCGGTGATGCGTTGGCACTGCAGGGTCTCCGCGCTTTTGGATGGAGAGACCCCGCCCATTCATATTCGTTGCGGGACATATGCAGCCCAGGTATGGTGACCGCTTAGCGCTGCGGAACATGCGTTAGATCGTGCTAGTTTCCACTTTCTACTCTGATATCGACATTCGCTATGCTTGGGTTTTTCTGATTCATCATGCTCAGGCGATCCAGACAAAGCTTGCAGTCATCACGCGCTCAGTCAGAAAAATGGCCATGGATGTTCTGGGTTGCTAGTCTACTTCCATCGCACAGGGTACGCGTGCTTGGTCTATTTTTGAGCTCAACAGCAAATCGACTACAGTCCACCAATCTGGATCAATATGTACAGGTCAAGTATATACAAGAAGGTCGAAGCAAAGTCGAGGGTCCGTCTCTAGATGTACGTGTAGCAGAAAGGTCCTGCCATAGTGCTCATCGCATCACTAACAGTGATGTTGCCAGGGTAGGCATGTCCGAGAGTCATGGTGTCGGTGAGCTTGGTGGCAGGGGCGGTAGGGTCACCCAGGGCAATCGTTCCGTAGATGGCATTGGTCCTGTTGGCAGGGTTCAAGTTCTGCCACGACCACCACACACGGTCGATTTGGGCGTGGTGGAAGTAAAAGTATGGGTCACCTGTTTCGTTGTTAGCCGAACGTCTTTGTGAAGCTGACGTAGGAGAACATACCAGGCGAAGTGAAGAAGTCAGAACCAGGGTCAGCACCAACAGTGAAGTGACCAGCCCTAGTAGAATATTAGCATGTCTTGAATACGTCTTCCTTGAATACAACTTACGTATGCACACCCATGAATTCGGCGAAAGCTGGGTCACCACCTTGCATGTCGTACCAGAAGGTCTTCATGTCAGGGCTGTTGAGCAGCTTCACAACCATCTCATCGTTGGTCCACTGCCTGGAAGTCCAGGCAGAGATGTCACGCTTCAGACAGCGAGGGTTGTACCCAAGTCCCATGTTGGGGTCTGTAAAGTCGACGATCGGGTTGGGAGGCGTGCAGAGAGAGTCGGTGAAGACAGGACCAAGGTTGACAGACCAATCCTTGAATGGGCCAGACGTTACACAACCTCCACCAGTTCCCTTGGGGATCTTGATCAGAGGAGCATCGTTGGTGGGGATACCGTAGAAGGTCTGGTTGCTGCATCCAGCGTCACCGTTACCGCCCATAGAGGTGGCAGAGCCATCCAAAGTAGGGCTCTTCATCGGGTCGTCAGCCCATCGGGGCCAGTTGTAGTATGGCTGATAGCCCTTGTAACCGCACTCGTTACGGAGGGTTTGCTCGTAAGCGTAGGTGAAGTAACGATGCCATGGGAGGAAGTTGCCAGTGTTGTGGATGGCAAATGTTTGCTTGATATGTGTTGCCACAAAGTCGTCTACAGATGTGGAGATGCGAAGTCAGAGTATGTCTCACATGCATTTCATACAGTCATAACTTACCGTATCTGTTCTTGCAGCCCGGGCACTCAGACTTGGGTGTCTTAGGAGGCAGCTTGGAGATGCACTGGACGGCTTTGACATAGTCGTTCTTCTCCGGTGTAGTAAAGGTTGCCCTAATTCTGTTAGCGTGCAATCCACATCTCGGTTGCTGGCGCCTTACCATTCCTTGCGAACAATTAGGTTCAGGGGATTGCACTTCTTGAACTGGTCAGGCTTCTGGGTAGCCTGGTAGATCTGCTGGTTGATGGCAGCAACACCAGCGTACAAATCAGCCTGCAGGATCTTGCCCCCGAGGACGTTGGGAGACACATTCTGCCTCTTGTCGAATGAGATGGCGGGAGAAGCTTCTTCGAAGGAAGGGATGGCGCTGGCTAGTGCTGCAGGAGCGAGCCAAAGGAATGCTGCAGTACGCATGATGGCGTTTCGAACCGGTTAAAGATGGGTGATCGAAGGTCTAGAGAGGCTTGTGAAGGATGAAGACGAGCAAACGACTGAAACGGTCGAGGACGTTGAATAAGGTTCCGGATGAAAGGCCAACACAAGCTAGCGATTACTGTATTAATATTAGGAGATGAAAGAGGCGTGAGCAAAACGTGGCGATGCCCTGTCCAAAGTTTTGAGGCTGCATGTGCCTTCAAATACTCGCAGGAAGCAATCCAACACTCGCCTCCATCTAGTCTAATATCGGCATAGAATACCTGTGCTGTACAACATCGTACTGTTTTCAGACCCATTAGCTCGGTCTGTTGTTTCCGGGCAGGTAATGATAGGCATTGAGTCAGTCGGTGTGGCCCTTGAGCTTATGGCATACTGATGTTTTATTCGCCAATAACCTTGAGGCGTTCGAAGGGGTTCGAAAAGCTCCTTGGTGCATGCTCTACCACCGAATAGGCGGCTGGCCGCTAGCGAATGCCGAGGTCGCCTTGTGGGATTTGACAAGGCGTTTTCAAAACTCCGCTACACGTGGGTTCGCATGAGTCTCGCCCCTATAAGTGAGTGGAAGGAAGGATTCGGGGCGGATTTAACGCCTGTAAACGAGTGTAAGACGCGTTAGCGGGCGGACACCATTGGATGCCTGGTTATCGGAGCTCTCGGCTGCGAATTCACCAAAAGTGGGCAAGGTAGTGGGTAGAATGGGATTGTCAGGGACTAGGATAAGTGGCTGCAAGAAGTGGATGCTAAGTCGTGTGGGCTACTACACTTTTTTTTTTTTTTTGAAATGGCTTCACCGAGGAAGACATACCGGTGCCTGAACACGTCCCAGCATAAGTGCTAGCTGGTCGTGATCGATGTGCTCATGTTCTACCCTGAAGCAGATTTACATATCGATCTGACCAGGCTGTTCGGTCAGGGGAGTGAATGGACAAATCGAAGCATAATCCTGGTGAAAACTTCACCTTGACCAGGCGCCACTTTAGTTTACCCGGCCGCGTCGCATGATGTCCGGGTGCGGGATTGAGGGGAAGGGCGTCAGGCTTCTGGAAATACATCGGTACCAGCTATATTCTGCTTGTAGTCCGATGAACATGATGAATCGACCAATTGGTACCTGGTACCAGGTGCTTTGACAGGCATTCATTCTTAGGCAATATGCATTAAGGAGGCTAATAAAAGTTTTGGTCGGAGACCCTGTCCACGGAGAGAAGCTCTGGAGTCCTGGACTACGAACGGGAGGGGGGAATAAGGTAGGCGGCCCGCCTGGTCACGCTATCTCGGGACAACTGCCAAAGGCCGGATAATTGAAGTCTCCGCGGGAGCGGCTTGGTCGCGCCTAAACGATTAGCGCGAACAACTAGCGCCTGCCAATACTCGACCACCGTCCCGTTTACTCATCTAACATGCGACCACCTACTTCGTCTGTGGCAGGTCCGCATTTCGCCTAACAAATTACCTACCTAATCCTCCGACTGCCACTGCACTGGTAGCTTTCCGATGGCTTTTACTTTGATACGCGACACGGGAGCAACACGCATATCTCACGAGAACATTTGCGCAGCGCTGTGCGACGCAGCTGAGCAGTACTGTTCTCGTGACTAACAGATGGAGGACAGTCGTGATGGTGATTGGCACAGAACCAGAATCCCCACTATGGAAGGAAGAGGTCTGAGACTGGCCCATGACTAGGGTATGTTCGTTTAGACAACGCGCAGCTTATCTCCATCTCCGTGCACAAGACTACACTCGTCTCGACTATGAGCCATTGACGGGAACGCATGACAGTTCTACGTAAAGGGAAAGTCGCTACGGTAATCCAATATTCCTTCAGTAAAACAGCACTTTGCGTCCGGAAAGCGTTGCTTCCATGTGTAGGCACCTACTCCTACTCAGACTGCGAATCGCGCAGAGTAACTTCTACGGGAAGTTGTTGTTGGAACTCCGTCTCCCAAGAGCGGAACTGATCGTCCGCAGTCTGTATGTTCCTTGTTTATGATCGTGGTTTTAGCCCTGGATCACTGAGTGGACGGTCCGGACCGTTCGGAATCCGCAGTGTCGATTGAGGAGGTTGTATCGTCGATACGTTCTGTTGCTGCGCAGTCGTGTCTTGCATGCATTCTCTCTTGCGCATGAAGAAAGCAATGAAAGTATCTGTCTTGATGCTCAAGACGTAGCAGTTGAGCGGCACGTCAGAAGATGAAGGATTAGACTTTGCGACTGCAGAGCCACTGATGACCTCGAGAACGGCTCGGCACTGAAACCGCCACTCCGGTTATTCCTAAGCTGCACGACCCTGCCGAGCCGTCGTGTCTACACTAAAGTTGCGTACCATGCATATACGGAAGTGCAATTATTGGTCAAAGCCAGTATTACTCGAGACATGTGTTCGCTTGCTCCCAGTTCAGGATCTTTACAATCTGCATGTGCCTAAGTGCTACTTTAGAAACAGCCTGCAGAAAGTGTTCCTGAACAATGCTCTAATAGCCTGGACACCTACGTCCAAGCAACAAGATCTACTCATCGCTTTCTCGTCGATTGCACAACCGTTGACATGGAGTACCATGCCATTGTTTCGAGACAGGAAGGGGGGCCGCCGATGATGCCAGCTCGGTCACCAGAATACATGGCGGAGAACCAGGCTGGACGCCTGCTGGCAGTGGAAGGTTCCCTGTTTGCGTTGTCGACAGCCGCTATATTGATGCGATTCTATGTCCGGATCTTCATGCTGAAGACGTTTGGTTGGGATGGTACGTATGATCCACCGATCCGAAGTCGTGGCAGACATGACTGACTGTAACAGACATTATGATGGCGATTGCTTTGGTAGGTTTTCATACTCCTACTACGCATGCGTTCTGGTGCGAAGTCACTGAGGAAGGGTCGGTTGCTGATTATAACCTTACAGGCTCTTAGTTCCACCACCTTGGGACTTTTCTTAAAGGTCATCGGTCTGGGTCTCGGAAAACACGCCGAAGCCTTCCCACTGGAGAACATATTCCCATTCTTCAAAATCATGTACTTCTACTCGATATTCATCATCGCTGCCTACAGCTTCATCAAGCTCTCCATCGGCTTCTTCTTGTTGCGACTTGCGGACCGAACCAAATGGCGGCCTTTCCTTATCGGCATGCTGGGTAAGTTAACATGCCTGAACTTCGAATATCAAGCAACTGACAAACAAATAGTCTTCATCGGTGTTTTTACCATTGGTTCGACTTTTGCTATCATTTTCCAATGTATTCCGGTGCAAGCAGGGTGGGACTACACCCTACGCCCACCGACCGGGTACGCATTCCATCTACGCCCTATATCGTCCACGATATATACTAACACGATTGCAGAACTGCAAAATGCTACGACGCTAATATATTTAAGAACGTTGGTGTCTTCAACTCGTCCATCAACATCGCCACCGATCTGCTTTTCGCTCTGATTCCCATACCAATGGTGTGGCGGTTGCAGGTTACAATCCAAACGCGCATTGGGTTGGCAGTCATCCTGAGTCTGGGACTTTTCGCCTCTGCAATAGCCATCTACAAAACACCGATGCAGTACAACTTCTTCAAAATTACGGATTGGTCCGGTGACGGAGCATGGTATTATATCTGGCAGCAGTACGTGCTCATACTTTCCAACTCAACTATAAGCTTCGACTAACACTTCAAATAGAGTCGAGATGCACGTGGGCATCATCGCTGCCTGTCTACCTACCATGAAACCCCTTTTCGCGAACTTCTTCGGCCAAATGCGTTCCCTCGCTACAAAAGGCCGCACCACTGGGTCCAACGGCCTCAACAGCACGCCTTTCCGTTCCAATGGATACATGAAGCAAGATGACATGCGCCCCGGTAACTCATTCGCTATGAAAAACATGAGTGAAAATTCCTCGTCGACCGGCCGGGACCCGTATACTGAGGACGCTGTGCTGGGTAAGGATACATATCATGCCGAGGCAGGACGGGGAAGGGGAATGAGCAGACCGAGGAGTCAAGCTGGAGAGAGCGATGAGAGTATCTTGGATCATGATGTTGGCAGGGGTAACAGGATGAGTGTGCTCCCCAGGGGTATGACGATCGTAAGGACAACCGAGGTAAACATCTCGAGGTAGCCTGAATTACGACGCTGGCAAGTTGTACATATTCGATCGGTCTAGTTGTTGCTGTATTGCATTGCGAGAGATACCCTTGGCAACAGCCCTTCTTCATTGCGCGATGTTTGTAGGAGTACATAGTAACGGTCGTCTCATATGTGGCGCATTCTCTTGAGTATAAAAATTTCATCAAATTCTAGTCTATCGTATAAATCGTATCTATAGTCTTTCTATGCCGTCGAACGTTTCAGTCTATGGTGATGCCTTGGGATAATTCTCTCCCCCACATAGTCTGTCTACGCCGCAGCCACTGCCGTGCGCACATCATCAAAAGGATTTGGTATCTACTGCGCCGCAACATAGGCGGTCCCAACTCCCAGGAACCAGGAACCAGGAACCAGGAATGATCTTCCCGAGACCAAATTTCGGCAATCCCATTTATTTCTTGGTCTGGACTTCAATTCCAGCAGCGCCACTCTTGTACGCCTCGTAGCCTTCCTTGGCGGCAGCCTGGACAGTGGTCTTGCCCTCTACAATGCTCTTGCACTTGCTCAGGATATTGGACCAGTCCTCGAAAACTGTGAATGGCACGTCCTCGCGCGCGCAGTAGCTGATCAGGTCGTGACCCTTCTTGGCGAAGAGCAAGTCTGTTTCGCGTGCTGCAGAGAGATCTGATACACCGTCGCCAGCGTAGAACATTGTTGGTCGGAGGTCCCCGGGCAGACTGGAGTACTTTCGTAGCTCGATGGACTTGTCGTGACCAAAACCGGACTCGGGGTGCTTGAAGAGGATTGTCCATCCACCCTCTTCGTTGATGTTCTTTCCTTGCCTGGGGCCGACGTGGTTGCCCAAGACCTGCATCTTGCTTGCATCTGGGCCGACCAACTTCTCCAACAAGGCCTTGATTACGGGCTCCATTCCCGAACTCAGTACCACGACTGGGATGTTGTTCTCCAGCGACCACTCGAAGAAGGCCTTGAATCCGGGGTCCAACTTGATGTTGTCGACGAGGTATTGGATGCATTGGTCGTAGGGCTTTGTGACACTGTCCATCATATCTTGGAAGGAGTCGCGGAAAGTGATTTCGTTGTTGAGGCAGGCGATATTTCCGGCGCGGCGCTTGTCGCGGCCGTAGCCAATGTTGTCGGTCATGAAGTCATTGGAGTCTTGGAGGGTGATTGTGCCGTCAAAGTCGGTGAAGAAGATGAACTAGGCGTTGTCAGTATAAGAGATAGCCAAGACGATTGAGAAGTTGTACCTTTGGGTTGCTCTTCATGGCAGGCAGTTCTGCCAAATCAATCTGTGTGGAACCCATGGTGTATGTGACGGAAACGAGCGACTGTGTTGCTGGTTCTATGTCCTGACTGTGGAAGTAGAAGTAAAGGGCGCTCGGCGATATCAACAACTTCTCAAAGATTAGATGGAGGGGCACTAGGGAAGCCCTGAAACGGAATGCCGGCAAACGTGCAAGTAAGGGACGCTGGCTAAAGGGCCAGTCATCGTCATGCCGCAGCCCCACGCGCCTTGGCACGTCGCCTGCGCTCGATGCGACGCCGCCCGCTTCGGGGGTCCGCATTTTGGCCCTTTTTCGTCATTCGTCATACAGCTCAGGCGCTCTTCATGTGAGGGTAGAGACAAGAATGAGGCCACTGCTTCAGCATGCTTCACGTTCGGTTGTCGCCAATACGGTAGCGCCTTCGTCACCATCTCTGAGCAATGTTGCTCGCAGCGCATCGTCCGTCTTGTCGAGGTGTCGCCATCGCACAGCTCCTGGTGCGTTGAGGTGGCATGCAAAGACGCCGTTGAGCGCCAACCCATCTGCACAATGGTCGCAACGTACTTTCACAAGCTCAACAAGATGGAGGGAACAAGGAAGACCACCAAAGCCATCGGATCCCATCGCAATGCCGCCGCCCGCAAACGACTCCAATCCTATACAGCAACCTCCGACCAAGCTATCAGGAGCCCCGCCATCACCAGAGGATCAGGAGCGGTTAGAGAGGAGACTCAATGCTATACTCGAGGATCAAATGGCTATCAAACGAGCCGCAGAAACTTCCGTGGCCGCATTGCAAGAACCGCCCGCTCCCAAGATTGAACAGCCTCCTCCAAAAGAATCGGAACCACCCACAAAGGACGAGCCCTTGGATAATATTGCTCGCGTACCGGACGAACACCTGCCTTCGCATCAAGAGAAGCAGCGATGGAGCCTCTCAAAACGCTTCTCCAATGCCATGGATGAGCTGCTACCGAAGCTTGCCGTCGTCACACAAAAGGTCAATACATACACTGGAACCGACTACTCTGGCGTGGAGGCACTCAGGAGGGAAATCAAAGAGCAGGGTATATGCAATCATCTTGTACCGCTCCGACGCAGCAGCTAACACCGTGCAGAGAAACTTGTCAAGGCCCGCCGTCTAGCCATCGACTCCGCTAAACAAGCCCTCGACACCGCCCTCGCCCACCAAGCTACCTCGCAAAAAGAAGTCGTCGCTCTCCTGGAGCGTAAACATTCATGGTCAAATGGCGACCTTGAACGCTACATGGCCCTCATTCGCTCCGAACACATCAATGATCAAGCCGTTCGGGAAGCCAAGGACGCCGTTGCAAACGCCGAAAATGCTTTGGAAGACGCGCGAGCACAACTGGAAAAGAGGGAACGTGCGCAATACCACGAAGAGCAGATCTGGAGCGACACCATCCGAAGGAACAGTACTTGGGTCACATTTGGCCTCATGGGTGTCAACATCTTCCTGTTGCTACTGAGTTTGGCAATCTTGGAGCCGTGGCGAAGGAGGAGGATGGTCAGGGAAATCAAGAAGGCTTTGGAGGCGCAGCATCAGATTGCTATGGATGCTGCAGCGTCATCGGCTGCTGCTACTGCACTTGTGCCCGCGTCAGCCACGCAAGGTCTAACAGCAATCGAGGAAGAGATCGACAGGGTTGTTGATCGTACAGACGCACCTGCCAAGGCACCGCTCGTGGTTGCCGAGGAGGTCGTTGAGGAGTCCCCAACAGCGGGAACAAACATCGTATCGTCGGTCGAACCTGAACTCGTTCCCGAAGTCGTCCAGGAATCCGCTGTAACTGTTGAAGCTGAGGCTCTTACTCCTGAAGAAGAGACCCTGACACCAGAGGAACGTGTTACCATTGCTGAAGAAATCTCGTCATCTCACACCACTCCCCCCTCCAAACTAGAAAGCTGGCAGCAAAAGGCTAGCTTCATAGCACATGACATTGTTAGCGATCGCGTCATTTCAATGCGGCGGATCGACTATACCAGCGCCATCCTCCAAGGCGCTGCGGCTGGGGCTGTCATCACAGCGAGCATCATTGCTATGCTGAGGCCGAATTGAAGTATCTAGCTTTTGTACGAATAGTATTTATATCTGAAGAATGTATATAATCCATCAATTGAGGCGTTGCCATTCGCCTCAATTGCTTGTACAATGTCTTGTAGTGCATTATTCTCCTCACTAATTATACCAACCAGGAAGTCGAGCTTCTCCATGCGTGGCACAACCACCACTTTGATCGCATTTACGACCCAATATGTGCAACGTTGTCGCGAAAACGACTATGGGTTTCCACATATCCCCCCTTGCACGACATTTCATGGCAGACCGAAGACCTTGATATGGATCAACATCAGCTGCGCAAGCAGCAATTTGTTAGATCTTCTTCAGCTCATGTAGTGCGTTGTCACGAGCATGGGCCAGAGCCGCTGTTTCTATCCCTTAAGACAACCCTCTGGTTGTGTTTGGCTTCAGAGGCACACCTAAGTACTGCCGAGCAGTACAGAGAGGAGTGCCAGGAGCAAGGACATGGTGTCGGTCAAGCAGCACGCAGTGATGTCTAGGGCCCGTATCCAGTATCCGACAGCCAAGCTTAGCAGATGAAAAAAACGCAGAGCCTCAAGTCTGCCTACTCGCTCATGTCCTCACTCTCGTTGTCGTCGTCAATCCTAGCAAGCACCTCTTCCTCTACTTTCCTCTCTTTATCAACTGCCTTCTCCACTTTCTGTAGCATGGGCAGCTCTCCGACGCCATCCCAGGCTCTTGCTCTCTTGATAATGTGCTGTGACCGTCGGATAACCTCCTGTTCCGCCTTTTTGATGGTACCACTAACCCGCACGACTTTTATCACGACAGGTATATCGAGAGGTTTGGGAAGGTGAGTGATGTATGTGAGAGCTGCCCAGACCATTTGGTAGTGGTCTCGTGGACATCGTATTATGGCGGTGCTGGTTGAGGGAGAGCAATAATTGACTGTGCACGTCATTAGCACGGCGATCAAAATCCCTCGAGGCCTTTGCAATATACCTTTCAGTCCCGAAGACACCATACCCGAGCCATAGTCGCCAAACAGCTCTTCAACACCGTCCCGTATCATACGTATGATAAGGCCCTGCTTAAGGGCATCGGGCGTCGGCGAGTGAATTTGAATGGCGTCCGAAAGTTGCGTCTTGCTCTTCGCGGGAGGCTCCGGATATAGGAAGTTGACTACCAGGTAGCGGTTTTTTACGCGCACCATGCTGGCTCAAACTGTGTTGTGTGTCTCTGCGTAGCGGTGGAGTATGCGCGAGCTGGGAGAGTGTGGGGTGTCCAAGTGAAAGGCAAACGAAACACGGAAATTAAAATGACAGGCAGACCCTCGCTGCTACGCGATCGTAACCACCGCAACTGGAAGACTTCGAAATTGATACCTGCGACAACTCCCGTTTACGCGCATGGAAGACGCGAAGTTGACTAAAATCGCAAGCAAGCCCCATCAATCAATCGCAAGCGCAATCCATGCATTAGCGCATGAGGCGTGAACCGTCTTGGCTATGACGCACATGGCTAGAGGCAGCATCCCCAGCTTTAGTGGCACTCCTTCCGCAGCAGCACCAACACCATCAACGGCTACCACTACAACAGACCCACATCATCATCATCACCACCACGCTCTAGTCTCTCGAGGACTCATCTCCTACTCGAAGTCTCCTTCGAATCCCAAATCACGCAAACAATCGAAAGCGCCCGCGGCTACGCGCAGAGCCCTTGATCTTCCTCCGCCAACCTTGAACATGGCGTCTTCGTCTTCTTCCACGCCGCTGCTCTAGTATGGCCTCTCTAATACATGATACAAATTGGAAACACCATTAACTGATTAAATCACAGCGCATGCATAGCTCACAACACAACCGTCTTGACCGAACACACCGCCTCGGCCTCCTCTAATGCCTCCTCTCTCGTCTCTCTCGTCCTCCCACGCATCGCCCACGACAAATCCGCCCACAAAACCATCGATCAATCCAAGTTCTTCATTCATTGCCTCGTCAAGTCGCCTTCAGACTTCCCCAACAATCAGTCCACGGCCGGCGGCCTCACCTTCCTCGTTATCGCTGAACGCGACCTCGGCCAGCGCATACCCTTTGGCTTCCTGACGAACCTCGAGAAGAAGTTCTTTGCTGAATTCGAGCCTGGAAGCACAAACTTCCATGACTTGCCGCCGTATGGGTGCGCGAGTTTCAACGGCGCGTTGAAGAGGATGATGGTAGAGCAGGGTGGTACTCAGGCTGGACAACAGGATGCGCTCAGGACGGCGCAGCGCGAGATCGAGGGCGTAAGGGAAATCATGACAGAGAACATTGAACGTGTGCTGGAGAGGGGCGAACACATGAGTGTCCTGGTTGATAAGACTGGCAGACTGGGTGAGAATGCGAGGGACTTCAGGGTCAGGTCACGGACGCTAAAGAGGAGGATGTGGTGGAAGAACGTCAAATTGATGGTACTGCTAACGCTGGTTGTCATCTTTTTGATCTACCTATTTGTCGGCTTCGGCTGTGGTCTTCCTGGTAAGTTCACTGAACATGGCAGAATCTCGTTAGTTTGTCTCGAATCACCAGCTAACGAACATCAGGTTGGGGGCGATGCCTCGGCCACTAGACTCCTGCCACTGCTGGCACAATACCATTGCTTTCCGAAAAGCGACAAGGATTTCACGAAGCATATACGACGTGTTCAGAGAGATCGATGTTCTTACGCAAAGTCCGACGACTTCGCGCAACGTGGGAAATCTGTTTCCATTGTATACACCAAGGGCGAGGCGTCTGGCGTCTTCCCTCTTCCCGGCAGTAGTGATGACTGCCTTTATTCCCAATTCCATTGTGTTTGACCCCCCCGTTCCATCGACTCCAAAACCATGCAGATCCCTATCCATAATACCGCCGATAATTACCCAGTCCGATTGATGTACCGATCTTCCTCTCAACTCCGATCCATATTCCCAACCTCGATCAGAGGACCCACCCAAACGCCAAAAGAAAACGAAATAAAAATGAAATGACTTTCCCCCTCTTTGAAAATATACAAGAATAACACCGAAACGTGCTGCAGAAAAAGTGAAATAGCTTCCCCCCATCCTGATGTTGATAATTATACATCATATATATGCCGTTAACCCGTGGCCAAAACTCCGTGGAAATGCTTTTGAGTATCTATCTACAATCTTTGCTGATGATGCTCGTCTATGTCATGGTATAAACTCGAAAGGAAAGTATGCGGAAGGAAAACTTTTTGTTGCTTTCTTCGTTTTCGTGAAAACCGTCAAACGCCTGCCATGAAGTCGTGCGCTGGATGATCTGATTAGGGAGCCATGACCATAGCGAGAAGCGCCATACGGGTGTACAGGCCGTATCTCATCTGCGATGCTGTTAGCTGAGATGTCCTTCTGAATCAGGGTTAGACTTACCTGTCTGAAGTAGGCTGCCCTTGGGTCAAAGTCCACCTCCTCGTTAATCTCGTTGTTCCTTGGGAGCGGATGCATGACAATCATGTTCGCCTTGGCTCCCTTCAGTAGCTTGTTGTCAATGACAAACGCATCCTTGACAGCCTCGTAGCTGGCAACATCTGGGAAGCGCTCTTTCTGTACACGAGTGCAGTACATGACATCCGATGACGCGACGATGTCGTCGGTCAGCTCAGTGGTGACCTTGTTCAGCTGACCGCGGGCCTTCAGTGCATCAGTGACACCACTAGGCATGGGTAGAGACGAGGGCGACACAAGGTTGATGGTGACATCGTAGTGAGAAAGGAGCTCGCAGAGGGAGTGGACTGTTCGGCCATACTTCAGGTCACCAACGAAGGTGATGTTGAGGCCTAAAAGGAGTCAGTGTATGTCTCACATAAGGTTCGTACACGGAAATTCTTACCGTTCACTGTGCCCAATTCCTCTCGGATGGTGAAGATGTCCAGAAGAGCCTGGGTTGGGTGCTCACGGCTACCGTTACCAGCGTTGATGATAGGCACATCGGAGAACTTGGTAGCAATGTTGATCGACTCCTCCGACGGATGACGCAGGACAATGGCATCACCGTAGCAGCCCAGAGTGCGGATAGTGTCTGCAATGGATTCGCCCTTTTGTGTAGACGACACCAATTCATTGATGACGACGACCTCACCACCGAGACGTTTCATAGCCGCATCGAAGGAAGCGGAAGTCCTAGTTGATGGTTCGCAGAACAAAGTGCAGAGAACGCGACCCTTGAGGATATCAAGACAACCCTGGCGCTGAGTACCGAGACGCATCTCTTGCGCGATGGTGAACAGCAGATGAAGGTCTGCACGGGTAAATTGCTTGACAGAGGTAATGTGTTCCCTCTTGAATGGAGACCTTGCAAGAAGTTGCTGCAGCGACAGCGAGCCGTTGAGCTTAGACAAAGGCCCTGAAGATGCATCGTGGGCTCCGGGAGCTGCAGCAAACTCCTGGAAATCTACCTTGCTGATCTCCATGTCGTAGTGGCGGGCGATAGCCTCAATCAACAACTTCGCGTTCTTCACGTTGGTCACCAGAGGAGTCTGGTAGTCAACGGCCATACGACGGGTACGGTATCCTCTGCTCATGTAGTTGGCAGGTCGGCGGAAACGGTTGCTGGATGGCAAGTTGATGTACAAGTCGATGAGGTTGTTTGACAAGTGCTGGGTGAGCGAGTACTCTTGCTTCTGCTCGTCGTGTTCACCAGTGGACAATACTTCCAAGAACTTAACGGGAATACCGTGCTCTTGAATGTAGTCAGCAGTTCCAGCAGTGGCGAAGAGGTTGTAGCCCATCTTGTGCAGACGCTCGATTGAAGGCAACATCTCCAATTTGTCCTTGAATGAACCAATAGACAGCAAGATGTTCTTCTTCGGCAGCCTGAAGCCAGTGGCAATGAGACCCTTGATGTAGGCTTCGTACTTGGTACGACCGAAGCAGGCAACCTCACCAGTGGAAGCCATCTCCACACCAAGGACAGGATCAGCACCGGAAAGACGAGAGAACGAGAACTGGGGAACCTTGACACCAACGTACTCGGCCGGGATGTTAGTGGGTGGGTACTCAGTCACAGGTAGGCCTGACATGGCCTTGGTAGCCATCTCGATCAAATCGACACCCATGACCTTGGAGACGAATGGGAAGGATCGGGAAGCGCGGACGTTGCACTCGATAACCTTGATCTCGTTATCCTTGGCAATGAACTGGATATTGTAAGGTCCAGTTATGTTTAGTGCAGCTCCTATCTTGCGCTGATCATGGGTTAGTAAATGCGTGGTAGATGTATATAGCTGGAAAAACTTACAGTGGCATCTTCGATCTGGCGAATAGTCTCTGGGTCAAGGTCTTGAGGAGGAAGAATCAATGTAGCATCACCAGAGTGAACACCAGCATTCTCAACATGCTCAGAGATGAAATGACCAATCATGGTTCCGTTGCGAGCGACGGCATCCATTTCGATCTCCTTCGCGTTCTCGATGTACTTGGTAATGACGACTGGGTGCTCCTTCGAAACGTCGGCAGCTTGATTGAGGTAGTTGGCCAGGTCGTGCTTCGAGTAGACAGTGTTCATGGCAGCTCCAGACAGGACGTACGAGGGACGAACCAAGACAGGGTAGGAAACTCGGTCGCAGAATTCCATCGCCTCGTCAATGCTGGTGAGCTCTTTCCATGCAGGCTGGTCGACATTGATGCGGTCCAACATACGAGAGAACTTGTACCTGTTCTCGGCATTGTCAATCATCTCGGGGGAAGTACCGAGGATCTTGACGTTCATGCGGTGCAGAGGAAGGGCGATGTTGTTACTGGTTTGGCCTCCCATGGAGACAATGACACCGCTGGAGTTCTCAAGGTGGTAGATGTCCAAGACAACCTCTAAGCTGATGTTGTCAAAGTATAGCCTGTCTGCTTCATCGTAGTCGGTAGAAACTGTTTCCGGGTTGTAGTTCAACATGACTGTCTTGAAGCCCTGCTCTCTGAGAGTGCGGATAGCGCGGACTGAGCACCAGTCGAACTCAACTGATGATCCAATGCGGTACACACCTGAACCGAGAACCATGATACCCTTGTCGTTGAAGCTGATGTCGTGCTCCTTGGCGTTGTATGTCAAGTAAAGGTAATTGGTCACGGCGGGGGACTCAGCTGCGACCGTATCAATCTGCTTGACGACAGGGAAGATTCCAGCATCGACACGCACGCGACGGACGGCAAGCTCGTTGGAGGCCCAGAACTTGGCGAGTTGGCGATCGGAGAAACCGAGCTGCTTTGCCTTCTTCAACAGCGGCATGGTGATGCTGAGGGTGTTGTAGCTTGCCATTGATTTCTCGAAGTCGCTAAGAGACTTGAGGCGGTTGAGGAACCACTTGTCAATCTGGGTCATCTCCCAAATCTTTTCAACACTGTATCCAGCCTTCATAGCGTTGGCGATGGCGAAGAGACGCTGGTCGGAAGGTGTCTGCAGCTCCTGATCGATCTCCATCAGGGCTGGAGTTTCGTTGAAACCGAGGTTGCTGGGATCGATCTCGCGAATAGCCTTTTGAATGGCTTCTTCGAACGTTCGACCAATGCTCATAACTTCGCCAACACTCTTCATGGAAGAACCGAGGAGTGTTGAGACACGGGTGAACTTCTTCAAGTCCCAGCGAGGAATCTTCACGACAACATAGTCGAGCGATGGCTCGAAGCAAGCACATGTCACACGTGTGACTGAGTTGGAGATCTCGTTGAGAGGGATGTTCAGACCAAGCTTAGCTGCAACAAAGGCAAGGGGGTAACCTGTCGCCTTGGAGGCAAGAGCGGAAGAACGCGACAGACGGGCGTTGACCTCAATGATGCAGTACTCCTTGGAGAAGGGGTTCAGTGCGTATTGGATGTTGCACTCACCGACAACACCGAGATGGCGAATGACATTGACAGCGGTCGTTCGGAGCATGTTGTAGTCAGTGTCGGACAGAGTTTGCGAGGGAGCAACCACAATGGAATCTCCCGTGTGGATACCGAGCGGATCGAAGTTCTCCATGTTGCAAACTGTGATGCAGTTGTCTCGGCAATCTCGGACAACTTCGTATTCGATCTCCTTCCAGCCCTTCATACTGCGCTCGATGAGAATTTGAGGACTGGCGGCGAAAGCCTTGTTGCAAAGGTCGAGCAGCTCAGCTTCATTGTTTGCAAAGCCACTTCCGAGCCCACCAAGAGCATAGGCAGCTCGGACAATGACGGGAAAGCCGATGTCCTTGACGACGCGCATAGCCTCTTCTACGTTGTTGGCAGATGCAGACTTGGCACATTTCTCGCCAATCGACTCCATGCTACGAGCGAAGAGCTCTCGGTCCTCTGTAGTGATGATGGTGTCAATCGGGGTACCAAGCACTTTGACGCCGAGGCCTTCGAATTCGTCCTTCAGTTGGATACCGACCTGGAGGGCGGTTTGACCACCGAAGGTCACGTAGATACCATCAGGTCGCTCCTTCTGGATGATCTTGCGAACAAAATCTGCGTTGACGGGCAGGAAGTAGACCTTGTCGGCAAGACCCTTGGATGTTTGGATGGTGGCGATGTTGGGGTTGATCAGAATCGTGTAGATTCCCTCTTCCTTCAAAGCCTTAATCGCCTGACTTCCAGAGTAGTCAAACTCTCCAGCCTGTCCAATGCTCAAACCTCCACTGCCGAGGACAAGCACCTTCTTGACGTCCACCCTAGGGGTGAGCTTTCTGTTCTCCTCGAAGGTGCCACCGGGGAATTCGACTGGCTGTGACAAGACTTCGGATGATGTCATTGATTTCTGGATAGTGCTGATGAAGACATCGAAGAGATACTCGGTGTCACGAGGGCCAGGGGTGTGTTCGGGGTGGAATTGCACACTGAAGTAAGGCCTGCGAACGTGTCGGATACCCTCGTTGCTCCCATCGTTAGCGTTGACAAAGAGCTCTTCCCAGCCGTTGGGTAGTGTCTTGGAATCAACGGCATAACCGTGGTTCTGTGACGTGATGTGGCACTTGCCAGTAAGCAAGCTGGTGCAAGGGATGTTGGCACCACGGTTACCGAACTTCATCTTGACTGTATCGGCGCCAGCAGCTCGTGCGAGCAGTTGGTGACCAAGACAGATACCGAAGATGGGTGTTCGCGCTTCGTCCATAGCACTCTTGATATGCTTGACGGTAGACTCCATCATAGCTGGGTCACCGGGACCGTTTGAGATGAAGAGACCATCGTAGTCCTTGCCAGCGAGCGCAGGGAAGTCGTAGTCCCATGGAACCTGCAAGACTTCGACTCCTCTCCGGACCAAGCACCTAAGCTGGTTGTATTTGAGACCGACGTCAACAGTGACGACACGTACGGGACGGCCAGAGGGGTGCTTGAGGGCAGTCGCAGGATCGGGCTTGTAAAGCTTGGGTTCCTTGATGGAGACTATACGGGTGTTAGGATGGGTCTCTGCTGGAGTTCGGGTTTTGCATACCTTCAGCAACCAGATTCTTCTTGTTGGGGTCAAGCCATTCAATCTGCTCGAAGCTACTCCTCCAGTCCACCTCGTCGTCGGCGAGGGTCTGGGTGTTGACTGCACCGTTGGTGAGGGAGGTGGAGGAAGGAGTTGGTCCAGTCCTCTGCATGAGACGTCCCAGCATACTTCCCTCCTCTCTGATGCGCTTCGTCAGCGCTCGTGTGTCGACGCCAGTGATGGCGGGCACGCCCTGCTCCTTGAGCCATGCGCCCAGCGAAGAGGTGGCCAAGTGATGCGAGTATTCCTCGCCAGCGTATGTAGCTACAACCAATCCCGCAATGTGAATCTCGCTGGACTCGAAGTGAGCTGGAACGCCCTCGAGAAGGGCGTCCATCTCTTCCCTCGAGGGCACACCATAGTTGCCTACTAGGGGGAATGTGATGACCAAGATCTGGCCGCGGTAGGAGGGGTCTGTGATTGACTCGGGGTAGCCAACCATGCCCGTCTGGAAGACGAGTTCTCCAGAAATGCTCTTGTCAGCACCGAAGCTGTTTCCGAAGCAGACATAGCCATCTTGAAGCTCAAGAGCCAAGTCGTGGCTTTGGTCGGGCTGTGGAGCCATAATTGAAGGTATAAGTGACAGCTCTAGGGCTATGGAACCCTTGAGAAGCGAGACTGCCAGGCAATTGTAGAGAAGAGAAGAAGTGAAGCCTGAGAAAAAAGTTTCGTAGCCTCACTGCAACGAAAAAAAGTGAGTAGTCTAGCTGCCGCTGTATGGCGGGGTTGATTGGCCCCGCCTTAGCGAATGACGAGTTTGGTCGGCCTTTCTGTGCCCCGCCGAGAGTCAACCACGATCGTAGAGCACCAAAAAATATTGCTCCGATATCGACGTCGACTACGTCCTGGTCCCCTCATCGTGGTGCTCACCAACAGCTGATGTCCAAGTCGTACCGGAACTTGATCGAGATCAAGACAGGTTTGACAGCAGAGTCAGTGAGCGACTTTGGATGATTGAAAATTCGGTGCACTTCACACGAGATCAGCACCTACTGCACATCGAAACCTTCAACAAAGACTTTCTTTTGCAAGGGCTTGCCTGGCGGTGTGAAGACGGAGCTGCATGCATCGCCAAAGCTGCCAATGGTGAGTAGCGGGAACACCTTTAACGAGGTGGAGCTATGATCAGCGCAGGATCCAACGGCTCATGCACGGCGACATCACCGTCTGTCGTGCCTCTGCGCGCAGAGGCATTTGTGTGTGAATGAGCAGATATCGCAGGCCGTGGGAGTCTGAGGTTTTTGAGTCCGACAGCGGCTAGGTGACAAATAAGATGGAGCAATTATCTGAATGTCATGCAGGGCCAGTAGCCTCGCCCTAAGAGCGAAAGACAGGGTTGCCGTCAGGGTATTTATTGATCGAGATCGTCTAGATGCCTTCAGATCGCGGACATTTTGACCGCATCCTGGGGGCTCTGAGCGATGGATCAGACGAGCTGATGGCGCGATACGAAGCAGTGAAATGCCTCAGCAGCTCCTCTGTAACCATGGATCAGGTGGTGGAGAGGGCCGCGAAGAAGGTTTCGCCTACCTCCATCAGGCATGTGGAGGATCTGAGGTATATTGTATGCACTCTGCACCCCAGAATGCTAAAGATACCCACTTCAGGGCAATCGTCTCGATGACGCCTTTGAAAATGGCGCGTTTTCCCCTCCGGCAATGGCTCACATGGCATTCTGGACGTGCTTTTGGCGGCGCCCCTCGTTGCAAGCCCTGTCTGCATGTGCGGCGTGCCCGCGTCTATTGGCTACAGACGCGTCTGGGGGAGGGACGACGCGAGATAAGGATCGAGTCTTACCCGTCTGCATCTTCTCTCCAAGGCGAACATGGCGCATGACGGGCCAGAGTTCTCAGGCGGTGAACTGCATGTGGCACGAAAGTAGGCAAGAGCGCTTTTCACGATCCTCCATCTCGTGCTTCATTTCCCACCCGTGATGAAACCTAGCACTCTCCACCCAACTCGCACCACCACCCTCTCCCCTACCTACGCCGACGCTGACGAGGAATTCCGTTTCCTTTAGAGGCTCGAGGTAGTTTCCATGTTCGCTTCATTCTTCAGCAAAAAGTCACGCCGGCCATCTGAGACCACGCCACTTCTCGCGGCCATCAACCGCTACCGTCGTCGCCAGAACGGAGAGGACTCGGAAAGTGAAGATGAGCAGGAGGGCGTAGCGCAGTATGACGGCGACGAAGATGACGAAGACGAGGACCGCCAGCGAGACGGGCCCTTGCTGCCCGTCTTTTCTGCGGAAGTTTTGGGTACGCGGAGAATAATGCTTGCTTGCTTGCTTGTTCATGGCACTGACAGTATCCGCAGATCGCATACCCATCTACAACACCACGCACGCCATTCGCATAATCCTCGTTCAGCGATGCGAAACCACGCTGTCATGGGACCAGCTGCGCTCCCCGCAAGTGTCGCAATTTCTCGTCAAGCCCATCCAGCAGCAGATTCGCTCCGACCAGTTCTCGCGCGGGCTGCTCTACTGTCTGCTCGCCAACTGCCTACAATTCAAAAAGGAAGGAGAAGAGAATCCTGGTAATGTGGGCGTCAGTAAGACGCGGGCGCTCATATGCGAGCTTCTGGCTATGCGCATGCTGAAGGAGTTTTCCACGCGAGAACTCATCGATGCGCTCTCCTACGACTTCGATCCTTTGCAGGGTATGATGGTACAGGAACGTGGTACCAACACCCCAGGTGGCGCGAACTGGTCGCGGCAGGCGTACCGTAATGCTGCGCGCATATCCACGCTCGAGATTGCTATTCGCGCTCAGGCGAAGAAGTTCCTTGCCCATCCTCTGGTAGTGCGCCAGCTGGAAGCCATCTGGGCAGGCACCATTGTCTTCCACTCGGCAGCCGATAGCCTACACCGGAAGCCAGACTCTCCCCAAGAACGTGGGTACAACGTCCGCGACAACCTCTCCCCACGGACAGGCCCGTCTCGTCGCATGTCGCCGACCAAGCCCGCGCCTCCCCTGCCTCCGCCTGCCGCGCTTCTTCGGCGTACAGTAACACTCTACGATCCCCACGATGCCTCCCTCTTCAAACTCTCCCGTCTACGTGTTCCGCGCTATCGCAACCTGTTCTCGACTCTCTCCTTCGCCATAATGCTGGGCCTGTTCTTGGCTGTGCTGGCTGAGAAGTCGGACGATATAACAGCACTTGAAGTCTTGTTCTGGTTCTGGAGCGCTGGATACATGCTCGACGAAGTAGTTGGTTTCTCTGAACAGGGCTTTGGTCTATACATTATGAGTGTTTGGAATGCCTTTGATCTAGGTATCCTCCTCATGTTCATGGCTTACTATGTCTTACGCCTTTACGGAATTCTCATGCCTGACGTCAGTCGCCACGGGGTGGCTGCTATGGCTTATGATGTGCTGGGATCCACCGCGGTCCTGCTTTTTCCTAGGCTGTTCTCGGCTCTGGACCATTATCGGTACTTTTCGCAGCTGCTCATTGCCTTCAAGATGATGGCTATGGACCTGGTTGCGATTCTCGTCCTCATTGTGATAAGCTGCAGTGGTTTCTTTGTCGCTTTTAGCTTGGCCTTCAAGAGAGATCTCGGAGCTTCCGATGCCGCATACGCCATCTTCCAGTTGGTTATGGGTTTCACACCTGCCGCATGGGATCTCTGGGGCGAGGTCAACTTTCTCGGCAAGACTCTTCTTGCTCTATTCCTCTTCATTTGTCACTTCCTTATCGTCACCATTCTTGTTACGGTCCTGACCAATTCCTTCATGGCAGTCGTCAAGAATGCCGATGAAGAGCATCAGTTCCTATTCGCAGTCAACACCATCTCTATGGTCAAGTCGGATGCGCTCTTCTCCTACATCCCGCCGACCAATATTATTGGGTGGCTGTTAATCCCGCTCAAGTACACCATGTCTTTCAAGAGGTTTCTGCGCATGAATCGGCTCGTCATTAAGTTGACGCATCTTCCCATCCTGTTCGTAATTTTCTTCTATGAGCGCGTTCTTCTGTCGCATCTATCGTACGGTCCAACCGATCTTGTCGAACAACGGGGTCGGGCTGAATCCAAAGCGCCTGTGCCTGCGTTCAGCATTCGGGGCCCTACCGAATTATTCAGCCCTCGCCTCCGTGAGCCTTCTGTCACTACCTTCCAGAAGGACCAGGCACTCGAGGAGGTGTTCAGGCGACCCTTTCGCGACCCTAGCTTCCAACCTACACCTCGCTATCCGACGCCTAGGAGGAACTCGGGCAATGTTGTATCGGATTGGATGAAGAAGATGGGCGACGATGATGAGAACACACCGCCTCAGGACGACTCACGATCAGTTTTGGACCGACTCGAGGGGCCCATTCGGCCATATTTACGGCGAACGAAAACCGCCGGTCAGCCGAGACGTAGGCACCCGCTCGCTACCAGGACGGTGGTTTCCGATCCCGACGACGCCGCAACCCCATTGGGTCGGGCCATAGCAGAGGAAGAAGAACCAGACATAAGTTTAGCTATGACCATGGAGGAGGTGCCACAGCAGACTGATGCTGATGGAGATGACGAAGACGACGACGCGAGTACCGATCAGCAGGTCACCCCGCGGGTCGAGCAGAGTCAGAAGGATAGCAAACGGCCTCAGACAGGATACGAGTCTTCCGAAGATGAGTCTTTCCGTACGCCCATGACTATGCTGCCCAAGTCGCAAAGCCGCACTCCAGCCATTGTGGCCTCACCCTCTGATTCCAGCTTCAAAGCAAAAGCACCTCTATCACCTAGCAAGAAGCGATCCAAACCAGGGCACAACCGCAACACTTCCACAAGCACAATTCTCTTCAGTCCTGTCAAGGAGACTATGAACGTGTCACGTGCTCCGTCTCCCGAAAAGCGGCCGAGGACAAGCGCTCGCAGCGGGACAGCCACTGGTACAGCAACTCCGGGACGTCTGGACACTTCAAGTGGAACAGGCGCCAAAACTCCAAAGCGGGCTAGTGTGCCCCCTCCTGCTGCGGCTTCTCGTCCTCGTGCGATCATGCCACCACGCGGGATGTCATCCAACCTACTGTTTAAAAGCAACCTGGCACGCGAGCCCTCGTTCAACGCCATTGCTCTAGATCTTGCATCAGACCTCGGAGACAACAACCTCAACCCCAATTTTGGCAATCTTAACGGTTTACCTGCGTCGTTTACCACGCAATTCGAGATGGCTGCTAGAATGAAGGCACATGAAATGCAGAAGGGTAGCGACAACGACTCTGAGTCTAACCGCATGAGCAGAATTATGCTTGCGCGGATGACGACGCTTGAAGAAGGCTTCCGCGACATGCTTCAGGAAGTCAAGGGATTGAAGCAGGGAGACAGCCAAGGAGGTAGTCGCGGTACCCACTCGCCGCCGAACGAGCCGTCTACCAAGAAGAAGGGCAAAGCGAAGAAGAAGATGAGCATTAGACGAAGTGATGAAGAGCCAAGGATGGGCTCCAGCCTATGAAGAAGTAACGAGGCTATATGTGGCGCATTGCATATGTCGGTGTTTTCAGGGTCATCTTGCATTGCTTGCATTGGTCATTTTGGGTTTGGCATAACTGTTTTGACAAGATGATACCCCGCGGGTGTTTTCTGTCTAATCAGCGGCGTTTTGTCTAGTTTGTGAGCATGCATCGTATGTGCCTTGCTTTTGTATCATTAGTTTTGGTTGTCTCCGTTGAAGTCTGGTCGTAATTTCTAGTTCGAATACATTGGTATTGCAATGTATAGAAGTTGTTCGTGGTTGGATCGATTCGTGGTTTCAGTACCCGCAGATTTTGAACAGTGAAGAACCGGCTCAATTCATGCCTTAAAAACCCTTTCGAATTTCTCGTGAGCCATGTTTGGGATAAAATGATACACTACTTAGAATGCTATCTGGCCATTTTCCAAGCCAAGTGCACCGTATAGCATTCTCAACATCAACCATGCATGCCCATGTCTCCATCAGGCCTACTGGAGATATAGCTGCGACTTGGAATCCCCTATGACAACGTTTATATGTAAAGCAGCTTTTGTTCTCACGTCATCGGGTCTGATCAATGTATCACGGTTGGATCTCAAGGTCACAGATCTGCGTTCTCTACTACGATCAGATACTGCATTGACAGCAAAGCGACACTAACCGTGATAGTAATGAGGTCAGATAGCTGAATGAAGCGTAGAAACTAGTAACTTCCCAAGTTGATGCATGCTTGACTGCTGAGAACTTCTGCAAAGGTCTGGATGCCGCAATCCATATGCCCCTGAATATCCTTCACAACAACACGTGTATGACCGAAGACGATCCCAGCACTCAATACAGAATGCAGGAACGCGCATGTAGGTGTTGCGCAAACCACCTCGCTCCCTACCGGCAAGACCATAGCCACATCTATATTTGTTCGGACAGTAGACGTTCTAGAATCGAGGAAGTGGGTCCAGCTCCTAAATGAAGCATCGATCTGACGTCGAAAGCATGTTGTGCGTCGTGACGCGCGCCCTTTCCCCACAAGCACCCTATTCTGCGGGCAATCGGCGCAGGGGAGAGCTAGCATATTCGATGTTTCGTATATTGGAGTGATCCGTGGATTTCCATAATTAGGGTCTATAGCTCAATTGAACCCTTGATTTTTAAATCCAAGTAACCCTCCTCAATCGCTTGACAGGCTGCTGCTGCCATTCTACTAGAGTCACAAGCGTTAAGCTATCAACCATTCCCCCGCATCATCCGATACCCTTTGTTCGAGGAGACCGGAGCATTTTACCCCGCAAATCAACACGAGCCTCACACGACCTTTCAGCACACAAGGTACACGCACTGCGGAAGAAACAATATGGCGCCTATGCACAAGACACCCAGCGAAGAAGGTACGCATTCCTCGTTTTCTACACTCCCATCCATGAAAGTTCTTAATGAAAGGAGAAGCACCACTAACATCTTGTCCTCCTATAGAAATCGCAAACACGCTCGGTAACCTTGAACTCTCGACGTCACACCCACAGAAAACTGCGCAGAAGCCCAAATCCAAGCCCGTGGCAGATAGCTGGGAGGCCGAACTCAGTGGCTCGGATACCGAAACCGAAGATGTAGACTCGGGCAAGTCAGAAGCAAAGGGTTCACCACACGATTCTTTACAACCACTGTCTACATCCACGTCTCGCGATATCCCGCCAAACCCGCCGCCGCCTACACCCGCTAGCCCGACGCAGTTTGAGTACCCGGATAATGTGCCGTATAGCTTGAACTCGAATCTGAGCGATAGCGGGAGTAGGAGCTCGAGCAGAGGGGGTGGCAGTCTGGACAAGCGACCAGAGAAGACAACGGCGGTAGCTGGCAGGCTGATTGCAGGTGCCTTGGGTGTTAGGGCACCGAAGAGGACGGATGAGGAGAGGGAATACGATCGTGCTATGAGGGAGAAGGAGAGGAAGAGGAGGAACGAGGAGAGGGAAAGGGAGAAGAAGGAGGCCGAGGAGAGGGAAGCGAGGAAGAAGGCTGTTTGGGATGATTAGGGGAGCGACCACGCTTCTGCTAGGGCTTCGCTAGGTGTATGATACGACTTGGAAGCCTCTATAATTGTGTATATGTAGTCTACGAAAATGTATAAATTAGGATTGAAGAGCTGGTTTGAGTTGCACGGAAACTTGAGTGTGTTAGCATGGCACCTTCACTGGCAAACGAAGATATTGGACATTGAACGTGTTCGGCTCAAAGCCAAAACGTTGCTTTGCTCGTCGTACCCACAGCACCAACCCTCGCACATATTATACAGACTGCTCATTGGTGGCAAAGGAGTGCATGTAAGTCATGAAAAGTATGTAATGAATTCAATCCTCCTCGCATGTAGCGCACCATCAGCTAATACGTGAAGACACAAAGAGCGCCGCGCAAGGCGGGCTTGATAAATCCGTGACGCCCGAACCCATAGAATCATATCTGAAAGCAAAACCAATGCCTCTTTTCCGCCATCGCCGCCGCTGAAAGCAATCGTGTACTCGTAGGTCTTCGGCAAGTCGTACTCGTGGGTATACAAGGTGATGACTTAGCCGCCGGGTGTCGAAGTTTGGTACAGCTGTAGGGAGCTCTGCACAACGCTGCGGGGGGTCGCCGGTCAGCAGCCACC